>NW_017729032.1:67269311-67271473 GCF_001723915.1 Gavialis gangeticus
CCCAGGCCAGAAGCCTCCAGAAGCCCCAGCTAGCAGAGGCTTCTGGCTGGGGCTTGGGGTGGGAGGGGTTGGGGCGAGGTGGGGCAGGGTGGAGTGGGGCAGGGCCAGGCCAGACTTGCTGCAGCAGCTGTTTAGTTCTGTTGCTGGCTCCCACTGTGTCCTACTGCCCCAGGCTCCTGTCATCTTTGACAGGTAGACAGGGCAGATAAATATTAATTTTCTAAATTTTTGAGGGGCCCCACAGACTGCATAGAATGGCCTGGTGGAGTGAATCCAGCCAATGGGCCATATTTTGCCCACCCCTGCCCTATCTGAACTGCTTAACTCAACCTATGCATTGCAGGGAGAAAGCCTGGATATCTAATACAGCGTTATGGATTCTACTCAGGGGGAAAGTGCCAAAAAAGATAGGCATTGCACCACCTAGCTTGTGGGTGTTTTATGTCTGTCGCCACTGGGCTTCGAATAGTCAATCTCGGGCAGCTTTCGCCCGGTTAGTGGATGTCGCGCATCTTCTGGGCCTGTATTGTAGCCGGAGTAGTTCTCTTTTCCCCACGCTGCCAACCCTGATCTTGCCTGCCATGACTTGGTGTTCCTCAGGAGGCGGGGCTGGTTAGTGGGACCCTCAGTGGCCCGGGTTCTGCCCGGCGGTTTCTCACGGGGCTCCGCCACCCCTACACCCCAGCCTCATGCCACCTTTGGTGAGTTGCTCAGTCACTGTCTATAGCCTCTTCCATGGGGTCACTTTTCCTGCCATTGCCTTATGGCTAGCCTCAGCTTTGCACCCTGCTTGCTCACGCAGGCCCACCCCGGCAGCTCTCCGCACACTCGTCCCTCGCTTCCCGGGTGCCTACCCCACAGGGTAGCAATTCCGTAGTGACCTTCCTACTGCCTCGCCCCTGGGGTACTTATCTCACCTCCCTATGCCCCTATGTCTTGTGTAACAAGAAAGAGAAAAGAAGAAAAAAAAATACTTGCAACAACAAAACTGGCTAGTAACCTTATTCCTGCCCCCTAATGCCCCCACTCTGGAGCCTAATGGGGAGGGCATGTGGTCCCCTTGACTCGTCACCTCCAGACCTGCCTCCCATCCGTTCCTTAGTATGGCGGACCCCGGCGGTGATACCCACCCCGACTGCAACCCCTCTAGGGCTTTCCCCAGGTCTTTGCCCCCTGTGGGGTCTGCTTTTGTGCCCCATTGTCATGGCACTCCCACCTGGGTTCCGTCGTGCTCCCTGGGACCGCCTCAGTCCTTCTCGCCAGCACGCCCATCATCCCACTGTCAACTGACGTGTATCTCTGTTGTGGTGCCCCACTCCCCCCAGCCCGTATCAGCTCCAGCTTGCTCGCCTTGTTGGATCCAGTGCACGGGGTCTTCTCTGCTCCCTGCATCAGCCACAGCTCTGCTTCCCGGCTATCCACCCCCTCCACTGTTGTGGCTGCCATTTTTATCCCTGCCGGCCAACGTCTGATGCTGATGTCACTGGCCGGCCATAACCACACAAAAAGGTGGCTAACGAGCCACATGGGTTTCTTTTCCTGATCTCCTTGTGTCTCATCCTGGGCTGCCAGTAAGTGTTGTTCGTTACCCTGCCTCCTGAGACAATGTCCTTTACTGAATTTAGTCTTAGAGGTAAATCTGCTGTTTATTAAATTCAACAAGAGTCCAGCCTGGGAATTCAGTGAGCAGAGGCATAACTAGTAAGGTCTGTGCTTTAGGTCAACATTTCTCAAACCTAGTGGATACTTTTGTGCCCCCCCTGGTGCAGCCCTCCACATTGACCCCCAGTGTCCTTCATGGTAGCAATGGACAAAAGCGAATTCAGTCAGAAGAGAAGTGGCTGCAGTAGCAGGTTAAAGATACCTGCTACCATCACTGGACGTAAATTCCCTGGGGGCCTCCATTCTGGTACCCGCTCTGGCTAGGGACAGACATTACATGTAAACCAGTTTAAGTGAACAGAAACTGGCTTAAACCTGTAACGGAACAGATGTTCAGTGCACATAAACCAGTTTGAAAATGGCTGAAACCGGTTCGAGATAAACCTGGTTGAATGTAGTATCAGACTTAACTGATTTGGGTCAAATAGATTTATGCAATGTCTATCCCAGACCCCTCCCTGTTTTGAGTTAAATCAGAGTCCCCCAGCATCCAAACATGT
>NW_017729032.1:67276473-67297226 GCF_001723915.1 Gavialis gangeticus
TCATGGCCTTATTGAGATCCTTTGGATCCAAGCATATCTGCCTGGCTTCCTCTGCTCACCCACACCCTTGCTGCTTGCTGCTCAAGCAGGTATTCCCCCCTCCCTCCCTCCCTCCCTTCCTCCCACAGCAAGAACCATAGGTAGCATGTGGTATGCTAGCTAATGCTGAGAGGTGTCTGTGTAAGGCAGACAGGACAGTGTAAGCTTAGGGCTTTGTGGAGGTAATCAACAGGTAGCTGGTAATATCCCTCCATTCCTTCCTTGGAAAAAGTTGTTTAAGAAGAGCTTGAACTAATGACAGAGGCTTTGTTTTCTCATGGTGTGCTAAATGCTGATAACAGAGGTGATAAATGCTGTTGGGGGGGGATGGGGAACCGCTCCCTAATCAGAGTGCCCTACTGGGGCATGGCCACACTCCCCTTCAGCTCAGCACTGTAGAAAGGAAGGGAGGGCTGCTCTAGCACCCCCAGCTTCTAGCCTGAGTCACTGCAGGCAAGTGCCTGAATTTCCTCAATTCAGAGGGGATGTCTGTTCAGTTACAAACTAGTTCAGCCTAGCCGGGTTAGACTAACTTGCAAAGATTGAATCTGTCCCTAGCCTCTGAGTCACCACCCCCCTCACACACCTTTACTCACGCTACTGTCAGTAAGCACCCATTTGGGCTCCTAAGATGTTATGTATGGAAAATGTTACTTGTTTAAAGTGTCATATGTATAGAAGGTGGCTTTCCTCATCATCAGTGCCCCGTCCACAGTACTTAGCACCTTCCCTCATGCTTCTCTGCTCATGTGTATTCAAGCTCCATAGTATATCATCTCACCTATTAGGGCAGTGCCTATAAATAGTCTCCCTAACTCAATCTGTATACCAAGAACAGTGATGAACTGTCCTGTGTCAATCCGAAACTTTATGATCAGTTGTACAGTGCAGTAATGTAAACTACCCACAAGAGGGCAGTGCATCTCCCTGGAGATTTAACAAATACTTATGCATCCATTCCTACCTGCTCAACTCCTGGCATAAAGCAGTGTCTCAAGGGAAATTGTAGAAGCCTTTCATTCAGGATTTTTAAACCAGGACAAAATGTGTGTGCTTATCAGTGTACAATAGGAAACAAAGGTGCACTGATGGTATGATTCATCTGATGACCTGGCAGACCTTTTCCATCTCTAGCATTTATAATCTCATGTGAATAATAAAACCTGTCATATTTTCACAGCTTTGGAAATAACTATGTTATTGTAGAGAATTATGAACATCTTTAATTACATGTACAGAAATTGAAACTTCACTAGTCTTTTTTACTAATAGATTTAGATTGGTGTTTGAGGTTCTACTATGATGAGCCAGTAAATGTGGCATGTAATATAGCCATTATTAAAAGGAATCATTCCAGGGCATTTTGATTACAAAACACAGAAATTCTAAACTTTTAATTGTCTCCCTTCCCCCATTTCTACCTTTCTGAAAGAGAGGGTTTTGTTTCCAAGTGAGACTGACTTTGTAAATTCTTTCATTATTTTCACTGCACAGTTCATCATAATTTGGAAAGGACCAAAAAGGCTTAGGCATTTATATGAATAAAAATATGGCATTAGCAGTTATACTAGCTAGGATAAAAATTACAAGCATTATCAATCTGCATGCTTCAGGGCATAATCTGATCACCAGATGGAGTCAGAAAGAAATGTCCCCCTATGGTGTTGTAGAGCATAATTAGGTGCATTATGGGGATTTTACACCTTCTTGTAAATCATCTATCCTGGCTACTTTCAGAAACAGTGTACCAAACTGAACAGATGCCTGCTGTCTTCTAGTGTGAATATTATTTTAATCTCCACTGTGCAGTCTAACTAAAAGCTTTGCTCTGCACTTTTCCTCCTCTGACATTTGATAAATTTGGATGCACATATAAGCTTTTCAGTAGTGTGCAACTTCTACCATGGGCCTATTCAGAACCTTACATCCTAATTTCTAATGCTACCTTAACTTTGGTATAATTCAGATCTGAATGTGGCAAGCCACATCTCTAACAGATGTGGCAAAAATTAAGGAAAGTAGGCTGTACATCGAGCTGACTAATTTATAAATCATGCTCTGTGTGGAACAGCTTCAATCACATTGCCAGGACATGTAGAAGTTTATGTGTGTTTGTTCCAGAAGAGTTATAAAGAATGCCTTGTATTTGAAATTTTGTCTAACCTCTATCCCAATTATGCAATTGGTTCAATAAAAGATATCATCCAGGATCTGGATTTTCTGTTTGCCACAGAAAAATGTGGATTTTCTCTTTTTAAAGAGAAAAACCAAATTTTCTCATTAAAGGAGAAAACAGCAAGATATAGCAACTTTCCCTTTGCAGGCTGACAGGGTTCCAGCCTGCAAGGGGCTGGGGGAAGCTGGAGGAGGGCAATCAGGAAGGGGGCACCAAGTGCATGTGCGTGCATACATGTGCATGTCGCAGCCAGGTAGCCTGGACAGCAGCTCCCACAACTCCCCACAGGTAAGTTGAAGGGGGAATTGAGGCCCCCATAGTGAGGGAGGGAGGGAAGGAGTTGCGTAGCACTGGGATTGGGAGTGGGAGCACTGCCTGTGGTCTGGGGCCAGGGTGGGAATGTGTGGCTGCAGGGCCTGGCTGGGGAGTGGGACAGAGCTGCAGGCAGCTTGTATTGTGGGGTGGAAGGCAAAGCCCCCCCGCCACTGTGCGTACATCCAGGGGGGGTATGGGGGGCACATGCTTCCCAGATTAGTGCACAGGGTAGGGGCAGATGCATGCTGGTGGCTGCAGGCTTGGGGTTCCCCGCCCTGCTGCCCTCCCCCTGGGGCCTCCACAGCCCAGTGGGCAGGACCTGGTGTGTCAGAGCAGAGTGGGGCAGGAAGGCTTGGTGCCCCACGTTGCCCTGGAGAGGTGCCCCCTGCCTGCCCAGAAGCAGTGACAGTGCAGAGTTGTGCCCCCTGAAGCTGCCAGGCAGGCAGGGAGCACCTTGTCATGGTGGCACAGGGCTCCTGGCAGTGGCACTGAGCCTCCTTGCTCCACTTTGCCCTGCCACCCCAGTTCTCACCCTCTGGGCTGTGGAGGCTCCCAGGGGAAGGGCTGCAAGGCAGGGAGGCCTGAGCCTGCAGCCTCCAGCCTGCATCCATCCCTACCATGGGCTGTGCTCCAACCATGCCACCCATTGAGGAGAGGGAGCTGGGCTTTGTGCTCTGCACCAGTCACAGCAGCCACTGCCTCCTGTGGGCACAGCTGGAGCTCAGGCACTGCTGTGGCAGCACAGGGTTGCAGACCTGGGTCCCTGGTCCCTAGCAGCTGAAGGACCCCTCCAGCAGGGCTGGGGGAGCAGGGGGCTACAGCTCTCAAGTGAGAAGCACCAGCAGGGGTGAGGGGGGCGCTGTGGGTTGGGGAGTGAGGGGCACTGGCAGGGTCAGGGGACTGTGGACCCTGCAGGGCACCAGCAGGGGAAGGGGGCTGTGGGTCAGGAATAAGGGCCACCAGCAAGGCTGGAGGGCTGTGGTTTGGGAGTGAGGGGCAATGGCATGGGCAGGCCATCAGCATATGAGGGATGCTCAGAACCACAAAGCAGTGTGGGGGTGGGGACAGCTGCAGCTGGACTTGCGCCTTGGTGACTGAAGGGGGCAGGGGAAGCTCTGGTTTTCCATGATAAAAAACCCAAAATCAAATGCCAAAATTTATAGGTAGTTGGAATGTATTTTATTATAGTGATTGAGGCACTGGTAGGCTTCCAAATTATTTTAAAATGGTAAATATATTAATAAAACATTATGTTTAACAGAAAGCGATATATATATATAACGGCATTTCATTTAAATCACAGGAAAACATGGATTTGGGGGGTTTTAATAAGAGAATTTGGGTTTTTTGTCAGAGAATTCGGGATTTTTAAGCAGAAAACCAAGATCCCTGTATAGTACCCTAAGAAATCCTTGCCTCTTGTATAAATCCTAGACCATTATGGCTACAAAATCATTCCAACACTTGTATAATATCCCTGTGAGATGATAGTAATGATTGTAATGGTGATGAAAAATAGTCCCTGTCCTGAAAAGCATCCAATATAAAAACAAAAGAAAAAGGAAAAGGGAGTGGCTAAAGGTCAGGAGTATCTTTAAATACATTTTTCCTCTCTAAAGATCCTCAAAGCAGAAAGATTGTCTTCTTATCATGCGACCACCTACTTAAAAGATGTCTCAACCTAGCCTCTACATTTGTACCCACATCATCATCATTGGCAGTCATCAATCTCAAACCATGGAGATTTCACCTCTGGTGGGTTACCAGGTACCATCACAGCTTCTTGAGTGGCTGAGGAGTCCAATGTGCAACAAGCAGACCAAGTTGCACATAAAACTTGATTGAGCTTGCACTGGCATGCTGAGTACCATTTTTGTCTTGCCTGTCTCTGACACCTCTTCTCTAGCTCATCATTGACCTTCTCCATCTTGAAGCAATATAGGCCCTGATTCATGGTGGCTTTCTACTCACAGTGGGCTAAAGCGATTGATTCCCAGCGCTGGCCATCAATGCGCAGCTCATGAAGGTTTCTCTTGCAGATATCAACAAAATGATGTTTGGGCCATCCAAGATGATGTTTGGCAGTGGCCAGCTCACCATACAGTATGTCCTTGGGGATTCAGTCATTCATACGATTCACATGTCCTAGCCAATGGAGGCATCTTCATCTCAGGAGCACAAACATAGTAGATATCTTGGCCTGTTCTAGAACAACAAAGTTGGAGATTTTGTCATGCCAGATGATGCCCAGGATACAGCAGACACTGAAGATGGAAACTGTTCAGTTTTCTTTCTTCCTTAGCATAAAGAGTCCATGTTTCACTGCCATGCAATAGAGCGCTAAGTATACAAGCACTGTAAACAGACATCTTTGTCAAGAGTGAGCGCTCTGTTTTTCCAAACTCTCTTTTGAGGTTTAGCCATGGCATTGCTTGCCTTTCCAATGCAAGCATTAATTTCAGCTTCCAAACCAAGATTTTGCAAGATGGTGGAGCCCAAGTAAATGACTCTTTCAACCACTTTACCCACAACCAGTATACATAATAGCAAGTACAATGAATTGCACTTATGGATGTAACCAGCTGATCTGTAGATGTGCCCAGGTACTCATGCAAATACTATTTGCATTTCTTATGTGCCTACTGCTGTAACCCTATGGACTAATGTACTAACAGTGGTAGGCACAAATTTTCACTAAAACAAGTTCTTTTAAAAAAAAGGTATGTAATATTTATTACCTTCTGAATAACTCCCCCATAAATCTGAGTTTATTGTTTGACTGAATTCACCAAAGCATACTATTTCTTGGGAACCAAACTTACTTGCTGAATGTGCAATAGTTTCTAAGTAAAATATTTCCTTTACACAGAAATGTATTTTTTTTATTGAGGCCTGAGCTTTGTATGGTTAGGGAACAAAGCATATACTGCCTGTTGATAATAGGCAGATGTAAAAGGCAATAAAGAGAGATTCTATAAGTACATCAAAAATAGGAAGACCAAAGAAAGTGTACGTCCCTTAGAATGCAAAATGCAATCTTGTTATTGATAATGCAGAAAAGGCTGAAGTATTTAAAGACTTTTTCATTTCAGTCTTCACAATAAAGTCAGCTACCTGATAACAAGCACAGCTGGCAGCAAAAAATGGAAGGAAGCAAACAGCCTAGAACAGTGGAAGAACAGGTAGGGATTACATAGAGAAACTGCATGCTATCAAGTTTGTAGAGCTAGATGGGATACACTCTAGGGTACAGAAGCAATTGGCTTGGGTAATTTCTGAGCTACTTGCTATCCTCTTTGAGAAACTGCAGTGGTCAGGTGAAGTCCCAGGTTACTGGAAAAGAGCTAATGTAGTGCCCATCTTTAAGAAAGAGAAGGAGGAGGATCCAGGGAGTTATAGACCAGTCAGTCTGACCTTGATAGCTGGTCCTTTAAGACCCCCTAATATCATTTAGGAGGTCTTCATGGAATCTATTTTGAAGCAACTAGAGGAAATCAAGATGATCAGGAATGGCCAGTGTGGATTCACCAAGAGAAAGTCCTGTTGATTTCCTTCTATGACAAATTGACAGGCTCTATGGATACAGGGAAGGCAATGGAAGTGATATATCTTGTCTTTAGCAAGGACTTTGACATCGTGTCCCACAGCATTCTCATTAATAAGCTATAGAAATACAGACCAGATGAAAGTACTGCAAAGTGGATACATAACTGGTTGATTATCTTGCTCAATAAGTAGTCAACAGCTCAATGTAATGCTGAGAGTAGGTATCAAGTAAGGGTCCCCAAGTCTGTCACGAGTCTAGTTTTGGCTAACTTCTTAATGATTTGGACAATGGAATTGAGGGCAGGCGTAGCAAATTTGCACATAACACCAAGTTTGGTGGAGCTGCAGCCATTCTAGAAGGTAGGGCTAGGATTCAGGATAATCTGAATAAACTGCAGAAATTATCAATATCTATCAGATGCAAGTTTATAAGAACAAGATCAAAGTCCTGCATGTGGAATGAAATAATTACACACACAAATACAGACTTAGAATTACAGTGGGCCAAAAACTAAATATGAGCCAACCATGTGTTCTTGTTACCAAAAAAAAAGCCAACAGGACACTGAGCTACATTAACTGGAGTGTCTTTGCAAATCAAGGGAATTGATTCTTTTGCTCTATTCAGCACTGGTGAGGCCTCACCTAGAGTACTGTGCTCAGTGTTCAGCCCCACACTTCAAGAAAGATGTGAACAGATTGGAAAGAGTCTAGCGGAAAGTGACAAAAATTATTAGAGACCTAGTAAACACGTAAACATGACCTAGTAAACAAAGCTAAAAGAACTAGAATTATTTAGTCTGGAGAAGAGAAAATGGAAGGGGATTTGATAAAAGTCTTCTAATACTTGAAGGGCAATTTTGAAGAAGATGGAGATAGAGTTTCCTTTGTGGCTGTAGGGGACAAAACTGGGGCAGTGGCCTCAAATGAGACAGAGGAAATTTAAGTTGGATATTATGAAGAACTTTCTGACTATGACAGCAGTCAAGCATTGGAGCAGGCCAACTAGTCAAGTTATTGAATTTCTATCACTGGAAATTTTGCAGAGGAGGTTAGAGAGACACTTGATTGAGGAGGATTAGTTAGGGATGATCCATAATTTCATAGTTTTATAGTTGGTAGGGTCAGAAAGGACCTAAGCAGGTCACCAAGTCCGACCCTCTGCCCTGGGCAGGAAAGAATGCTGTGGTCAAATGACCCCGGCTAAGTGATTGCCTAGCCTTCTTTCGAAGACCCCCAGGGTAGGAGCAAGTACCACTTCCCTTGGAAGTTGGTTCCAGATCCTAGCCACTCTGACTGTGAAGTAGTGCCTCCTGATGTCTAGCCTGTACCTACTCTCAGTCAACTTATGGCCATTATTCCTAGTTACTCCTGGTAGTGCTTGGGGGAACAGGGTATCTCCCATTCCCTACTGGTCCCCTTTGGTAAGTTTATAGATGGCCACCAGATCCCCCCTCAGCCTTCTCTTGTGAAGGCCAAACACGTTCCAATCCTGCTTTGAGTAGGGGGATTCATAGATTCATAGATGCTAGGGTTGGAAGGGACCTCAACAGATCATTGAGTCTGACCCTCTGCCTAGGCAGGAAAGAATGCTGGGGTCAGATGACCCCAGCCAGATGCCTATCCATCCTTCTCTTAAAGACCCCCAAGGTAGGGGAGAGCACCACCTCCCTTGGGAGCCCATTCCAAATTTTGGCCACAAGAAGTTTTTCCTGATATCTAGCCTAAATCTGCTCTCTGTCAGTTTGTGACCATTGTTCCTTGTTACCTCTAGAGGCATCCTGGTGGATAGAGCATCTCTAATCCCATGCTGCGTTCCCCGAATTTGTAGGCAGCCACAAAATCACCTCTCAGCCTTCTCTTGCGGAGGCTGAAGAGGTCCAGGTCCCTCAGTCTATCCTTATGGGGCTTGCTCTGTAAGCCCCTAACCATATGAGTGGCCCTCCTCTGGACCCTTTCAAGTCTATCAACATCCTTCTTGAAGTATGGTGCCCAAAACTGCACACAGTACTCCAACTGCAGTCTGACCAATACCACATAGAGGGGAAGTATCACCTCCCTGGTTCTGTCTGTCATGCATCTGCTGATGCATTATAAAGTGCGGTTAGCTTTGCTGATGATTTTGTCATACTGATGACTCATGTTCATCTTGGAGTCCACTATGACTCCGAGATCCCTTTACACTTCTGTGTTGCTGAGAGGGTCACTTCCCAGCCAGTTGGTCTGCTGGATATTTTTGCATCCTAGGTGCAGCACTCCAGAATTCTCCTTGTTATACTGCCTCCTACTGTGTACTGCCCCTTTTCTAACCTGTCTAGGTCTGCCTGCAATCATTCCAGAGTGTGCACTTCACCCAACAATTTAGTATCATCTGCAAACTTGGACAGAGTATGCTTCATACCCACATCCAAGTCACTGATGAAGATATTGAAGAGTACAGGTCCAAGAACTGAACCCTTTGGGACCCCCACTTCCAGGTCGATACTGACCCGTCTATTACGACTTTCTGGGTACAACCACTAAGCAAATTTGCCACCCACCAGACGGTGCAAACATCTGTGTCACAATATCTTATTTATGCTAAAATCCAAGAAAAAGACATCCACCTCTACTCGCACATCTAAGCATATTGTGACTGTCATAAAACAAAACCACATTGGTCAGGAATGATCTACCTGCTATGAATCCATGCTCGTTTCCCTGCTGCATTATTTTTCCTGCTGGATTCCCACAAATATGGTAAGAGTGGAGTGCTGGTGGGAAAACCTATGTATGTTAGAGTGGTCATGTAGCAGGCAGGTACTTAGAAAAGCACCAGGGCTGCTCTTGAGGGTTGGTGTTGTGGTGTATATGCTGAGTTCTGTACCCACAGGCTGTAAGTTCAAGGCTCTGTGTCACCACCCTCCCTCCTCTGGGCCTAGTGCTTGCTACATTTTTTTCCCCACCATGACAAAAGGAAGCTGCCATGGGCCCCAGAACTAACTGGACTACTGGCAAGGCTCCAGGCTGCAAAAGTGCAGGCCTCAGCGTGGCATACCGAAACCCAAAGGGGTTCAGCATACCACGCCAAGTCCCAGATTCCAGCCCGTGCTTCATTTGGAGCACTCAGAGTGTGTGTTAGGAAGGGAAAGTTGGTGGGGCCAAAACGGCTTCTCTTGTTAATTTTGCATTTTTGGGCAGCCGGGGCACAAACAAGCCAGCAGCCCCAGAGCCTTTTGTTGTGTGTCTTGGGCTGCACATGATGCTGGTAGGGACAAGAGAGATGTTTGTGGCTGCCTATGGCCTCTTTTTGCAAGGCGCAGGGCCGTAAGTCAAGGCTTTAATTTTTTTAATTCTTTTTTTGTGTGTGGGGTGTTGTTGGGAAAACCAACGCATTTTTAGAGTGGCCATGTAGTAGGCAGGCACTTGGAAAGGAGCTGAGCTTGCTCTTTAGGGGTGGTATTGTGGTGTATGTGCTGAGTTCTGTACCTGCTAGCTATAAGTTCAAAGCCTGGTGTCACCACTCTCCCTTCCCTAGACCTGGTGCTTTCTAGTTTGTTTGTTTTTCACCATGACACATGGAAGCTGCTACTGGCCCCAGAACCAACTGGACTACTGGCAAGGCTCCGGGCTGCAAAAGTGCAGGCCTTGGCGTGCGTGTTAGGAAGGGGAAGTTGGTGGGGCCAATACGGCCTCTTTTGTTAATTTTGCATTTTCGGGCAGCCGGGACAGTTGTGGCCCAAGCACAAACAAGCCAGCAGCCCTGGAGCCTTTTGTTGTGTTTCTTGGACTGCGCATGATGCTGGTAGGGACAAGAGAGATGTTTGTAGCTGCCTACTATCTCTTCTTGCAGGGCACAGGGCTATCAGTCAAGGCTTTAATTTTTTTTTTTTTAAAGAGTGGGGTGTTGTTGGGAAAACCTATGTATGTTAGAGTGGTCATGTAGTAGGCAGGCACTTGGAAAGGGGCCCAGGCTGCTCTTGAGAGGTGGTGTTGTGGTGTATGTGTTGAGTCCTGTACCCACAGCATGTGAGTGCAAGGCCCTGTGTCACTACCCTGCCTCCCCTGGGCCTGGTGCTTGCTGGATTCTTTTTTTTCCACCATGACAAATGGAAGCTGCCATGGGCCCCAGAACAAATTGGACTACTGGCAAGGCTTTTTAAAGTATGGGGTGTAGGTGGGAAAACCTATGTATTTTAGGGTGGTCATCTGGTAGGCAGGGTGTTGAAAAGGAGTTGGGGTTGCTCTATAGTTGTGGCGTGTAGTGTGTGTTTAGAGTCTTCAACCAGCAGGGTATGAGTTTAAGTACAGGGGTCACCTCTGTATCGGCTCCTGATATGATGTGTGCTTGATTTTTTTTTTCAACCATGACACATGGAAGCTGCCATGGACCCCGGAACCAACTGGAGTAGTGGTAAGGCTCCGATGTGTAAAAGTGCAGGCCTCGGCCATGCCGAGGCCTAGATTTCAGCCCATGGTTCATGCAGAGCACTCAGAGTGTCTGTTAGGAAAGGTAAGTTGGTGGGACCAAAACCATGTTTGTGGCTGCCTATGGCCTCTTTTTTTCAGGGCACAGTGTCATCAGACAAAGGTTTAGATTTTTTTTTTTTTAGTGTGGGTTGTTGTTTGGAAAACCAATGTATATTATTGTGGTCACCTGGTAGGTAGGGACTTGGAAAGGACAGGTACAGGGGTGACAGGTAGCCTTGTGAGGGGTGAACTCACAACCTGCTGGCAGCTTCAATGTGTCATGGTAAAAAAGATAAATTCTGTGATGCTGCTGTGCAGGGGATGCTGAGAGGCCACACCTAGGTTTGAATTTTCAACCTTGTAGCTCAGTACACAGCATGCAAACTCCTAAGTGATAGGGCCAGGACAGCCCCACCCCCGCCTTTCCATAGCACTGCAAACACCGGAACCATAATCACATGTAGCTGTTTGCCCAACACCAGCCCACACTCATAAAAAAAGAAAAATTCTAACCCTTGATGGACGGCCCTTTGCCCTGAAAGAACAGGCCAGAGCCAGCCACAGACATCCTTCTCTTCCCTGCCTGCATCATGTATAGTGCTAGAGACACAACAAAAGCCTCCAGGGCTGCTGGCTTCTTCGTGCTCCAGCCTCAAGTGTCTCGGCTGCCCCAGAAATCAAATGCACAAAATTTCCCAATTTGATCCCACGGTTTTCCCGTCCTCAGAGACACTCCAAGTGCTCTGTTCAAAGCACGGGCCTAAATCTGGGCCTCAGCATGCCATGCCGAAGCCTGCAACTTTTCACCCATTCTTTGTAGTTTGGAGGTTTGACTGCTGCGTACGAAACCAATAAGTTGTGCATTCAAATCTGGGTAGGGTTCCATGCCTCCTACTGCCCAGGGGCACCCAGGTAAGTATTTTTTTCCCCATGACACATGGGAGCTGCCATGGGCCCCAGAACCAATTGGACAAGTGGGAGGGCTCCAGAGTAGAAAGATACAGGCTTTGGCATGGCATACTGATCCGCGTTGTCCCAGATTTAGGGCCATGCTTCAATCAGAGAACTCGTAGTATGGGCTACTGATACCTGCTGACTCTGGGTGGGCCCCAGGGACTGATAGGTGACTGTGGTATGGTGAGTGGGGATTGACTCCTGAAGCCTCTGTGGCAAAACCAGAAGTGCCACCGGCAAAACCAGAATTGCCATCTGTGCTTCTCAGGGCTGGGTAGCAGCTAGCTCTCCCCACTCCCCAGCCTGCAAGATTCAATCTCAGGGGGTGCACATGCGCTCCTGTGCCCCTGCCTATGTCCTCCTAGGCTATTTTGAAATGGTTTTCTTTTTGTAGGACAGCTTGGAGGTCATTAATGATGTATCTAAGGTATTCAAGGTTGGGGCTGTAGGTGACCATCAGAGGGAATCTGTTGTTCTTGTCCTGGGGCTGGTATTGTAGCATGTCAGAGCAAGGTCTAAGTCTTGCTTTGTTGATATGAGTGTCTACAGTTTTGGGATTGTATTGTAATTGTACGAATCTCTGCTCCAGATCCTTAAAGTGTTCATCCTGGTCTTTGGAATCAGAGCAGGTATGGTTGTAACCCAGAGCTTGGTTGTGGATGAGGGATCCAATTCTGTGGTTAGGATGAAAGTTGGTGGTGTGAAGGTAGCTGTAGTGATCAGTTAGTGTCTGATGTAATGTGATGGCAACATGGCCCCTGAAAACCTTCACTGTAGTGTCTAAGAAATTAATTTTCTAGGTGGGGTATTCCAGAGTTAGCTTGATGTAGAGGTGAACATTATTAAAGTTCTGGTGAAATTTCTCTATATATTCCTTCTCATGATTCTGTACAATAAAGATGTCATTTATGTACCTTAGGTTGATCAGAGGGATGAAAGGGTGACTGCAGAGGATGCAGACTTCAGGGTCTATCATAAATAAGTTGGCATATTGGGAGCTCACCCATGGTAGTGTCTTTTGTTTGTGGGTACAGGGAGTCCCCAAACCTGAAATAGTTGTTTGAGAAGACCAAGAAGGTGAATTTAATGGAAAAAGAAGCTATGTTATCATTGAGGATAATGTTCTTTATGACTTCAGCCTTCATAGGCAATGTTGATGTATAGAGATGGGACATTCCTTGTAGCTAAGATGGTGTTAATTGAAAGCTTGTCAATGTGGACCAGTTTCTTTAAGGAATCTGCGGTGCCTTTCAAATAGCTGGGAGCTCCAGTGGCATATGGGAATAGGATAGAGTCAATATAGTCAGAAACTCCCTCGGTGATGCGGCATCCTGGGTTGTGAAATTTGTGGGTCTTGCGTAATAAGTCAAAGTTGTCTTTCCTGAGCTCCTGGGTGGTGAAAGCAGTAATCCTCTCTTGGGTTTCCCAAGGTAGATCCTGAGAGAGTTTATCCAGTTCCTCCTGGTATTATGCCACAAGATTCTTGATCAGGAAGAGTACATAGTACAGTAAAAGCTCTGTTATCCAGCATCCCCCGGGACTCAGACAAACCCTATAGTTTCTTATTCTGTTGGTTTCATAGGCTGCAATATTTTGTTTCTACAAAGAGATGACAGAAGTTGGTGACATTGGCCATGTATGTAAATGATCACAGTGTCCTATGGAGATGAACTGATTCATGAATAAAGATGAGGAACTGAGGTGTGGCAGGAGAAATCATTTATCAATTATATGCTTTGGAAAAACTGAAAGATGATGTGGCTTTAATGGCTGAATGAGTTTGAAAGGGAGACTTGTAAATTGAGTTCTAATTCTGTTCTGTTGCACTCACAATAAAGAGCTGTTAAACTAATTGCATCTTTGTGTGGTTCATGAACAACAGCATCGAGCTGTATAGCATAACGGACAGCAGAGATCAGAGTTTAATTAGACTTCAGTCACTGTCCTTTGCAACATGTAAAGTGGATCCTGGCTGGTTCTTTTTTCCTATCAATAGTAATAATATACAAAGTGGAAAGGAAATAAGAAGCTGTAAATATTATCTGGGAAATTCATTTAGAAATTTAACCTGAAAATAAACACCCTGAAGCATAACAACATGGATTTGTTTGGTCTCAGTGATTTGTTTCATCCAAACGGATCCACTGGCAGTATTACCAGCCCTTGCAGCAACTCATTATTGGGCAGCTAGCAGGATTCCACAGGAAAAGAACAGTGGAGAACTGGGTCAGACCAATGACCAAGAGAGGAGGCTTTGGGGGGAAACTATATGTACCTGACCCTCAGTGTGATTTGGGCACACAACCTTTTAATCTGGAGACAGATGTGCTACCATTTCAACACAGAATCATACTTGTACCATGGGGGTCACGCATGGAGAAAAGATGCTAACTCATAATAGTGAGATGTATTTGATAAAAATAGCTGTGGGTAACAGATGACCTGTTCCCCTTACATTTCTTAGCATGTGCCTTATTAAGGCATGTCTTTTGTTAATATTTTTATCATTTTCAGTTGACTGCATAAACTAAGCTTTTCATTAACACAGACCATGGTACACATTTGGAGTCCTGCTAGAATTGGTGGGGCATCACATTGATCAAGATTTCATGCTTGGGAATCCTGCTGCAGGACAGAACCCAAATTATAAAAGTGTGCTGTAAATTACTGGGATAATCCAGGCTAGGGACAGACATTTGAAAAGTCCAAGCCTGAACCAATTCAATCTTTGCAGGTTAGTCTAATTCACTTTTGTTTTAGGAAATGCAGGCACATGCCTACTGTGGCTCAGGCTAGAAGTCAGGGGGCACTACAGCAAGTCCTCCCTTACCTTCTACAATGCTGAGCTGGAGTAAGAGGGATGTGGAAGGGGTCAGATTCAGGGGAAGGTAAGCTTTAGGGATCATAGTACTGTAGATAGGTCAGACCTACTGATATAATAATGCTTAAACCAAGGGAATTGTATCCCTGGGCCTGGTCTAAGATTTACCTAGTCCCAAATTTACACCTCAGGAGATGGGTGGTGACTTGAACTCCAAGACCTGAAGAGGAATGCATTCAAAGTGAGCAGTAGAGGTCACAGGGGCAGTTAACTTGGTAAGCATTACAGAAACAAACAGACATTCAACATCAAATGCATCCTGTGAAATAAATGTGTTTTTTGCCAATGCAGAAGTGACATTAGGGCAGGAAATATGGGTGTGTGGAGGGGCTCATCCATATTATTTAATGTGTCATGATATATTAATAATTTGGATGATGAGACATTTTCTCTTAGGTTTTGAGCTCCATTATTGTTCCAATTTGAAACTCAGATTTCAGATTACACCATTGTCCAATATTCAATGTTGCTACTCATTTCTAAATAAAGAAGAGACAGTTACTACTAAAAATAAATCTTTCACTTGTAGCCTTATGGAGCTTTGGTGGCAATACAGCAACCAGCTTTCCTGTAACAGAGGAACATTTGAACTGATGGTTTAAAAATCAACCACTTGGCAGGGTGCTCATTGCTTCCTTATCTGAGAATTGTTTGCACAGCTTACCAGGATTTCATTTTCTTTGAACAAAGTTTAGAACTAATAAAGAATGGACATCAAAATCCAGGCAGTCATGAGTGTCCAAAGTGTTTTTTTTTATGTTGGTTTAGTGATTCATTTTCGGTACTTTCTCCAGTATCCTGTCCTACCACAGCAATGTTGTCCCTCATTTGTGGTTCAGGAGGTTTTAGGGCTTAGGCATTTCCTCTGGAACATTAGCGATGACTTCCTTTGGTTTAACTTCATTTTTGGCTATTCTATAATCTATTATTTATTTAATGGTATAATTAATAATGGGAGGTAGTTAGCTATGTTAATCGAAGTCAGGCAGAAGACAGGGTATATTTGCACCTTACAGATCAGTAGTGTCCAATATTTTCAGGTCATAGATTGCATGATTGCTGTCAGATCCTTCTGCAGGCCAGATCCAGTCCATGGGCCCAATTCAGCCCATGGTGTTGGCCCACCCAGTGCCCAATCTAGCTTTGTGGAAATGGCCCAGCTGGAGCCAATGCAGTAGGTTAGTAATGAAGCCTGATCCTTCTGCTTGAGGCTAATCCAGCCACACAGGACTTGGAAATTTGATGGCAGGAGAGTGGCAGTGCTAATTCCTACCACTCTCCCACCAGCAAATTTCTGGATCCATGGGGACACCTGCGAGCCAGAAGACATGGCTCCCCAGGCTGGATATGTCTGAGGCCTTAGGGTTGAGCAGCCCTGTTATAGATCAGATAAATCAGATATATACACAAAAGCTTATGCTACACAAACACTCACACACACACACATATACATATCTATCTATCTAGCATAAGCTTTTGTGTATATATCTGATTTAGTGTATATAACTAGCATGTGTTTGTGTGTGCATATATATATCTAGCATAATCTTTTGTACATATATCTGATTATATGTATATATACATATATATATAAAACATAAGCTTTTGTGAAGCTAAGGTCACTTCATCAGATGCTGTGAAAGGACATAAACAGAACAGTGTATGAAATGGAGGGAGTGATTTGAATGTAAAAGGTAGGAAGGGTGAGTAGGAAAGGGAGACAATCCCAAGAAAGGTAAACAAGCAAGCAGTAAACCTGTAGGAACAAAGTGATCACAAAACCTAATCCAGGTAATGGGATAAGAATCTACAGTCCCTGTTTAAATTATACTTAACACAATCCAGTCTGTCTATGTTTTCTTGTTCTACAGGTTCCTGTTCAAATCATTTTTAAAGGTTTGCTGCCAAAGAACAGTTATCCTGAAGTCAGCAATGGAGTGTCCAGGGAGGTTCAAGTGTTGTACCACAAGCTTTGTGTATTTCTAGACTTGATACCCAATGGGTGTCCATTCATCCTTTCACATATGAATTGCCTCATCTGTCCAATATAGACAGCAGAGGGCCACTGTAAGCAAGTAATGGCATACACGGCCTTGGTAGAACTGTAGGTGAATGAACCTCAGATGTTATAATCTGTTATTTGGTCCAGTGATAATGTGATCTGTATTGATAAGGGAACAGAACTGTCATCTGGATCTGGAGCAAGACCTGTGTCTCAGTGAGACTGTGAGTTAGGTAGCCTGTTGCTTGAGAGATGCTGTTTAAGGTTGGGGTGGTTGTCTGTGAGGACAGGTTTGTCCCTCATAGCTACCTTGAGATGGTTGTCTTTTTGCAGGAAGGCTTGGAGGTCATTAATGATGTCTAAGGTGTTCAAGGTTGTAGGTGACAGCCATAGAGATTCTGTTGTGTCCTGGGCCTGGTATTGTAGCAGGTCAGAATGAAGTCTGGGTCTGGCTTTGTTAAGCTGCATGGCTACAGTTTTGGGATTGTATTGTAATGGTAGAAATCCGTGCTCCAGGTCCTTAAATTAAAACTATTTAACATATTTATATAATTTAAAATAATTTAAAATGTCCATAGTAGAAGGCTCAAATGCATATTGTTTTTAAACTTTACACTTCCGTACCAGTTTTTACATGGAGATATGAAGGCACTTACCAAACAATAACAAATTAAGTTCACAAGGTTCAGCTAGATAGGGTAGGTAAGTGGCTTGTCCAGGTAAATAAGTATCACAGCTAAGAATACAACCCAAAAGTTTATCCCCTGGTATGAATACTAGAGAGCATACTGCACTGCTCCTCAGGTAGTTCAGCCCCTCATCACTCTATATCTTATGTAAAAATCAGAGGAGCAGAAGAGAACACGAGAACTGAAGAATGAGTGGTGGACTCAGAAATCAAAAGAAATCCAATATTTTGCTGACATCCATGACACTTGTGGCTTCTTCAGCACTACCAAGGCTGTCTACGGCCCTAGCACTCAAGGCTTTAATCCTCTAAGACCAAAGGATGGAACAACACTCCTGAAAGTTAGTGAATCTATCAATGCTCACTGGAAAGAACATTTCCAGGACCTTCTGAATCATGACTCAACTGTCGATGAAGATAAGATCAACAATTTTCTGCAAAAAAAAATCAGAGAAGACCTTGGTTTGCCACGTACCCTGGCAGAGGTCAGGAGTGCCATCAGGAAAATGAAGAATAATAAGGCAGCCGGTGTTGACGGAATACCCGCAGAGATGTTCAAAGGAGAACAACTTATGTGTCAGCTTCATATCCTCATCCTTAAAATCTGGAACAAGGAAGAAATCCCAGCTGACCTAAGGGATGGCTTGATTGTTACAATCATCAAGAAGGGGGACAGAGCTGATTGCAGAAACTATCGAGGCATCTCACTCTTGGCCACTGCTGGGAAAAAGTCATCGCTTGTATCCTCACTAACTGCCTTTTTCCACTGCTGAAAAAATTCTTCCAGAATCTCAAAGTGGCTTCAGACCATCTCAAGGAACTGCAGACATGATCTTTACAGCACATCAAATCCAGGGGAAGTGTCATGAGCAAAATCAACCTCTCTATTTGTCCTTCATCAACTTCTGTAAAGCCTTTGATTCTGTAAACCGTGAAGCCCTATGGAAAACCTTGTCCAAAATTGGCTGCCCAAACAAGTTCATCAGTGTTCTGAGACTTCTCCATGACAACATGTCAGCAAGGGTTCTCAGCAACGGGAATCAAACAGAACCATTTGAGGTGAAAACTGGAGTGAAGCAAGGTTGTGTCATTGCTCCAACTTTGTTTTCCATCTTCATCTCCACCATAATGCACCTCATTGACAGAAAGCTCCCACATGGAATTGAAATTGTGTACAGGATGGACGGAAGACTCTTTAACCTCAACAGACTCAAGTCCAAAACAAAGACCACAATGACATCCATAACGGAGGTCCAGTATGCAGATGACAATGCTGTCATCGCTCAATCCGAAACAGGCCTCCAAACCATTCTTAATGTATTCTCGGAAGTCTACAAGAGTATTGGTCTAACTTTAAACATCAGGAAAATGCAAGTCCTTTACCAACCTGCTTCAAATGGAGAAACCCCCCCCTCCATTCAAATCAACAGAGAATTGCTGGAGAACGTGGATCATTTCGCCTATCTTGGAAGCCATCTTTAATCAAAGGTAGACATTGACACAGAAATACAACACCGCTTGAAATGTGTGAGCACAGCCTTTGGACGTCTGAGTAAGAGAGTCTTCTTAAATCATGACATCCTTGCTGCAACAAAGTTCTTGGTTTATTGAGCCATTGTCATTCCAACTCTCCTGTATGGCTCAAAAACTTGGACTACATACAGAAGACATCTCAAGAGCTTGAAAAAGTACCGCCAATGGTGCCTTTGCAAGATCCTTTGGATTAACTGGGAGGATAGATGCACAAACATCAACATCCTGGCTGAAGAAAATTCCAACAGCATTGAGGACATGATCATCCAAAACCAACTTTGATGGACAGGTCATGTTGTTCACATGCCTGACTCCCATCTTCCAAAGAGAATCTTTTTCTCACAGCTGAAAGAAGGTCAGCATAGTAGCGGAGGGCAAAGAAAGTACTTCAAAGACACCCTGAAGGCAAACATGTAGAGGTATAATATCACCATCAACACTTGGGAGACCCTTGCTCAGGACTGACCAAAATGGAGGAAGGCTCTTTGGGAGGGACCTCAACACTCTGAAACGGCTTGTCAACAGGCAGAAGAGGAAAAGAGGAACAGATGAAAAGAACATCAGAACATCCAGTTCAGCAACACAGTGCCCATCTCTCCTGGAAACACCTGTCTTTACTGTGATAAGACATGTGGATCCAGAATTGGGCTATGGAGCCACGTGCAGACTCACTATTAAGATCCAATCTTACTCGTTTGCGAGTGATCACCCATCATCTTACTTAAAACATTATATGCAGAAATGGAGAGAGAAAAAGGACATCATTTTATTCTAATTTTTCCTCCTCATTCTCTCACACTCACAGTCCTACTGACAGAATGTATAACCAGGAAGCTTCCATGTTTGCCTGTCAAAGAGGAATCATATGTAAGAAAGTCAGTACCTTTCAACACCAAGTTAAAAATCTAGAGAAAAACAACCCACTTCTAGGTCCCAAATTTCAGGACACAGTCCCAGGTCCTAGACAGATGCAACAACCACTACATACCTCTGGAAGCAGAAGTAATCTATGTCTCTTCTACTCCTAGATAGTGTAGCTGTCTTAATGCAGCACTGTGGCTGAGCTAATTAGTTCTGTCTGTGACTAATTATCCTGGATGCAGCATTTTATGAGCTAATTAGCTTACATGAAACAGCATGGCAACCAAGCAAGGAACTGTTTGGCATTACAGGAATGTCTAAGAAGGTTTTGTCCAATTTGAGAATAAAACTCACTTCAGGGACTCTGTGGAGACACCAGGACACAGCTCTGAAATTTGAGACAGTCTGGAAAATTCACAATAGTAATTCAAGTTAATGAAGCTCTCAGTTCATTGCATGTCTTCCAAGGGCACACTGAGGAAGGAGAGAGGGACAGCAATGGAAAGCTAGCCTAAAATAGGAGTATAGTAATAAAAGCCATCCCTAGTCCTCTCTTTGCTGGAGTTGGCTAAAGCATCCCCCAAAGTCGGCAGAGCCAGGAGATAGGCTCCAGTTTGAAGTGAAGGAATCACTCCTAGTACTGGGAAGATAATCTGACTCCTCTTATGCCAGATAATATGACTTCTCTTTGTCCTTGCTTCCTCTATTGGGAAAAAAAGTGAAGGTGCCACCCATAACCATGCTGTGGACTTCTATGTATGTCTACACAGAGCAGTCCTCCTGTTTCATAGTTTCATAGTTTCTAGGGTCGGAAGGGACCTGAGCAGATCATTAAGTCCGACCCCCTGCCATGGCATGAAAGAGTATTGGGGTCAAATGACCCCAGCCAGGTGTACATCTAGCCTCCTCTTAAAGACCCCCAGGGTAGGAGCCAGCACCACTTCTCTTGGAAGTTGGTTCCAGATCCTAGCTGCCCTGACCGTGAAGTAGCGCCTCCTGATATCTAGCCTAAATCTACCCTCTGCCAGCTTGTGACCATTATTCCTGGTCACTCCTGGTAGTGCTCGGGGGAACAGGGACCTCCCCAGTGCCTGCTGGTCCCCTCTGAAGAGTTTGTAACAGGCCACTAGATCCCCCCTCAGCCTTCTCTTGTGGAGGCTGAACAGGTTCAGGTCCCGTAGCCTCTCCTCATAGGGCCTGCCCTGCTGCCCCCGATCATGCAAGTGGCCCTCCTTTGGACCCTCTCCATGTTGTCCACATCCCTCTTGAAGTGCAGCACCCAGAACTGGATGCAGTACTCCAGCTGCGG
>NW_017729032.1:67302226-67306354 GCF_001723915.1 Gavialis gangeticus
CCCTTGGCCTGAGTATGCCTCCCCTGGGGCCTGAGGGGGTCCTAGTGGGGGGACTGATCCGGTCCCTGTTCTGGAAAATGGAGGCAAAGAAATTGTTAAATATGTTGGCTTTGTTGTCTGGTGTGATGACCTAATGTGTGCTGCAGGGGCCCCACATTACCCGGAAACTTCTTTTTGCCCCCTATGTATTTAAAAAAGGACTTTTTGTTGTCCTTCATCCAGGTAGCTAGTCCCAGTTCCATCTCCGCCTTGGCCTTCCTGACTGCCCCCCCGCAACCCGAAGCAACTGCAGTATAGTCATCCCTGGTGATGGCCCTTCCCTTCCATTGGGTGTACACCTCCCTTTTTGCTAGGAGATGTTCCCGGATGCTTTTGGTGAGCCATGGGGGCTTATGTGCCCTCCTGCTCCCTTTGATCCATGTTGGGCCTTCACATTAGGCCATGTTTTTTTCTAGGCATAATACAAGGCATCATTCATACTACAGGGTGATGATAAAAAGAACTTAAGTATCAGTGTGCTTAGTCCTGAGGTATCAGTGTGTTTAGTCCTGAGCTCTGTAACCACAATAAAGTAATATAAGAGCTCAGAAGACAAAGTGACCTGTCAATACGAGAAGACTAAAATGTGCCATGCCGCTTCCAGGATTTGCTTCATCAATATGAACGGACTCTCCCACAGGAGTTAAGGCATATTGACTTAGCCACAGGGAGGAGGGGATGGTGGCAAGAGATTGTATTAAATTTTAACCAGTGTTTAAATAATGGTTTTTGAAATCAATAATGTAGGTCCTGAACTCTTGGCTTCTTTAATTGCACTTGGTTCCACTGCAGACACTGTTGAGATGAAGCTTTACCTCTTTGCTTTTACCCTGGCTTTATACATTCAGCAGAAATATGTCTTCACTCTTCAAAGGTAACCAATTTACCGCTGCTATTTGTATGCTAGTGTGAGGGGCAGGGCAGACTTCCTGATTGAAGCAAGATAACCGGGAGTGCTATTAACAAACATTTGACAAAGGTCTTTGATTATTTATTGCTTTTGTAATTGGATATGTAGTTCAATATAATATATAGATGATGTACGCAATGAAATTATTATAGGTTTTCTTTGTGACAATGAATCTTATGTTTTTAATCATATTAAGATATTCTTTTTGAGCTAAGTGCAAATCAATTCTGTTCATTTGATGCTTTGGAACGCCAATAAATGGCATCCTAAATCAGAAAAATAATTTGCTCTGTTTGCTTTAAAACAAGGCCTTAAATGAATTACTTCTTGAGGTGGAGATAGAAACCAATTCTGAAAGTGCTAACAATCTGTTGTCTTTCTGAAACTGTTTTTATGATTGTTTTTCCTGCCATAATTCATTTTAGAATAACAATTTGTACTTGTACAATGTCTTAAAAGCCACTTTATTGTCACCTATTGATAAGCTTCAGAAATGCCTAGAAACTAAAAAGCTTTGGTAAAAACATGAAAACATGTGCTATGAAAGGAGACAGACACAGAGCCTGTATTTTCTAATAATAATTAGGTTTTAAAATCTGAAATGTGGTAATAAAAAGATAGAAAATTTTGTAACAATGTTGAACAAACCTAGTGACAACCATAATAATGATTATATAGTACCTACCATTGTTGGATCCCCAACCATTATGGAAAGGTGAACTAAGCCTATTATGTGGCTTGCTCAGATACACACATAAGTCAGTGGTAGAACTGAGTCCAGAATTGAGTCCAGTTTATTTAGGTCTCTAAACACTTGAATGTACGTATGTTTTAAACAGAGGATTGTTTATCTTGTCTTGTGCTTTAATCAGATTTTGCAAGTTACCAAAATACAGATTAGCATTGTGTAAAATAGGGAGAGAGAGGAATGGATTCATATAAATAAACTTTGGGGTGAATTCAGTGGAGCAATACTGATTTACACCAGTTGAAGATTTCTCTTTTAATATTTAAACAAAACATTTAGGATTTGACCTAGTCAGTAGAAATGCCATATTGCCAGCTCCAAGCAATCAAAAAACCACAAGTCATCCTTCCCACCACAAAATCATGAGATTGGCTGAAAAATCATACTTAAAAGATAATAAATTTGCACCAGTATTTGACTACTAGCTCTGACGCATTCAGGATACATGATTACAACATTCTTTCTGCAACTACAAAAACTATATAGCATTTGGTGAAGCAAGCTCTTGCTCACAAAAGCTTATGAATCTCTGATTCAGCAAGTCTATAAGGTGCCTCTCTGCCCTGCCTTCTATGAAGACTGTAAGTTAAATCTGGCATCTATAAGAATAATATACTTATTGCAAAAGTCTGAATAAAGTTGTGAGGCTTGCTAAGGCTTATCAAACCATTTAAGGAAAGGGAGAAGGCTTACAAGTGGGAAACAGACTCCTCTACTTGTAACTCTTGTTCTCCATCCACATGGAACCTTAAACATCATGGTTTCTTGTCATGGAGAAAAGTTTGATGTGCTAAGGGAAAAGCTATGAAGAGTGATGGAAAGAAAGGCACACCACGTTGAATGGAATTAAGGGCATCCAGAGCTTCCAAAAGAATCAGTAACAAATTCCAGGTCACTATTATTATTATTATTACTACTATTATTTTTATTATTATTTTAAAATACATTTTGCAATACTCTGCCAACTGGGAGCCCTGGTCATAGCAGGACCCCATTGCAATAGGAGTTGTACAAAAATACAACAAAAGCCTGTCCCTGTCCTGGATGGCTTTACAATCTAAGTATAAGCAAGAGAATACAGACAGATACAGACAGGTACACAGAGGAATTTGAGGAAACAACAAAACAGGATTGGTCAGCATGGCAAGCATAAGAACAGTATGTGTCAAAGGCAGCTGACAGGTCAAGAAGGTTGAAGATAGTGTGATGGCCTTGAGATTGGGTTAAAAAGGGCCGTTAGAGCCTTTAGCAAAAAGAAGTTCTGTGAAGTGCGAAGGTTGGAAGCTACATGGGAGAGGCTGCAGGACTGAATTGGGAGAGAGAAACAGAGAAAGTGAGCAGCACAGGTGTCACTATGTTGCAGACCACAGCATCTCAAGCTTCATTGTTGCAGGAGATACAGTACTCAGTTTTCCTGCTTATCAAGGTAAAGCACCTGTGAAGTAAGTGAATCCCACTTAACTTGAGGCTTTATTACTCTGACTACTGCATATCAAAATGACACTGTTATGCATTTCCTACTGGATTTTAAAGTACTATCGGTAGTCAAACTACAACAACAAATTACCAAAATTAATTCTGTGATGCACTAGCATTGGGTTGGTTTGTTTTCTTTTGTATGAGTGTGGGATACCTGCAGGTAAAAGTGCTGCTCAGCCTGGTACTGACAACAGGGGACGACCTAATCAGCAACCTAACAATCGAAGGGAAGCTGGGTGACAGTGACCATGAGCTGATCACCTTCACCATCTTCTGTAAAGCTGGCAAGTCAGTCAGCAATACAGAAGTCAGGAAAGCTGACTCTGACAAGCTGACAATGACAAGCTCAGGAGGCTTGTCAGTGAGGCCCTAAAGGACGACAACCCAAAGGGGAGGGGAGTTCAGGATGAGTGGTTGCACCTCAAGGGAGCAATCCTGGATACACAAGCTAAGTCTATTCCGTCTCGGAGGAAAGGCAGCAAAAGGGCACAGCAGCCCCCTTGGCTCTGCAGGGAACTAGTGGACCTCCTGTGTCTAATAAGAAAGGCCTACAAAGGATGGAAAACAGAATCCACCTCCAAGGAGGAATATTCTGCATTGGTCCAGACCTGCAGGGAGCTAACCAGGAAAGCCAAGGTTGTGACTGAACTCCAACTAGCTACAAGTATCAAAGACAATAAAAAGTCCTTATTTAGATATGTGGGGAGCCAGAGGAAAAGCAAGAGTAACATTGGACCCCTGCTAAACCAGATGGCTTACATCTGGACAACTCACAGCAGACAACTGACAACCGATGCCCAGGAAAAAGCCAACTTGCTAAATGGGTACTTTGCATCAGTCTTTCATCAGTCCCAAGGGACGCCGCTGCCCATTATGGGACAGGAAGTCCTGGGTGAGGGAGATTCCTTACCCTTCATCAATGCTGACCTCGTGAAGGAACACCTAGAGAGGC
>NW_017729032.1:67312070-67315360 GCF_001723915.1 Gavialis gangeticus
TCACCAGGACCTGGGGGAATGTTTGTTCACCAGAGCACTCCAAGTGATGACAAGGTTGAATGGTTTTAAACTCCTGCAAGACTGTTTCAGGCTGGACATAAAGAATAACTTCTTTACTGTCCGAGTCCCCAAGGTCTGGAATAGACTGCTGCTGGAGGTGGTTCAAGCACCCACTTTGAACACCTTCAAGAGACATTTGGATGTTTATCTTGCTATGACCCCTGCTGACTTCCTGCGCCTGGGGCAGGGGGCTGGACTCGAAGATCTTCCAAGGTTCCTTCCAGCTCTAATGTCTATGAAATATATGAAATCTCTGATCACTTCACCTGCACTGGGCCAATTAATCCTTTTTTAATTCAACATTAAGAAAATCAAAAAGAAGTAGAAATGGGAAAGAAAGTATAAAGGAACACTAGTTTCAGAGTGGCAAGGATAAGAATACTGATACCAAGTTGAACCAATATCGTGGAAAGCCAAAACAGATTAGGACCAGGGTCTTAAAGTGTCTACCCAGGTTGTGACAGGTGGCGACTCCCAAGCCTGGTCTCAATACTGGCCCACCCACCCGTCTATGGACAAACTGCCTGCCTAACTCTCCTGCCGTGCCTGGTTTTTAGATAAGTAAAAAGATGGTATTAGGCAGGAGGCTGCCCTTTGAGCACCCTGATAACAAAGGGCAGTTCTTACATGACTCCAACCTACCTTTATCATGTCCCATGCCTCGCAGATGTCATCCAATTTGTTACTACTCTGGCTTGAAGTCAGGCCAAGCTCAGATCATAGTTAGGCCTCTTGCATACTGCCCTGTTCGGGGCCTAACACACTCCGCCCCCTCTCACAGGAGCCTCTAACATTCAGCCTGCTCTCACCAGGACTCTGTCATTCTGCCCATTCCTGGACCACACACACACCGCCCTGCTTCCTTGAGTGACCACGCAGGCCATCAGGTTTATCTCTGTACTCCTTGGCCAGGCCTGGTGCAGCCTTTTGGGTCTCTCCTATGACACTCATCTGCATGGTGGGTAGGCAATTAGCCAAACTGTGGACTGACATTTCCTCTAGCCCCTCACCAGGCAACTAATTAGTTTTACCCCCCCAGTTTTGGGCCAACACTCCACCCCTTATGCTGGGGCTCTGTGGTCTTCCACCCCTATGGGCTCAGGTGCCTCCACTCGACGTGCCTAGCCTGCCACTCTGCCCTCTCAATTAAGGCCTGAGTTCTTACACCCCTGTGGGCTCAGGTGCCTCTACCTGGTGTTCTAGCCCCCTCAGCTTATGGCCTGGGTCACTGCAGGCATGTGGCTGCATTTCTAGAATCAAAAGTGAATGTGTGTTCACTTGCTTATCGGTTCAATCTCTGCAGTTTAGACTAATCTGTGAAGATTGAATCAATTCATCCTTGGGCTTTCTGACTGGCTGTACTTAGTCTTACTGACTGTTAGTAGTAATGCTTTGGTGGTGTCTCTGTTTAAATACCCTGTCCTCAGAATGCAGCCAGGTCCAGCTGAATGCTTGCACATAACTTTCTGATGGCAAAACTAATCCAGTAACAAAAATGGGGGAAGTAACATTATGTTCTGAGAAAGGATCAATAGATTTAAAGGCCAGAAAGAATCACTGAGATTATTATGAAAGGGATTATATGACATGGGTTATGTGACAGCCTGGACTGAACTCAGTGACTGAAGAGGCCCTTTCTTTTCCTGTTTTTCTATTTCAGAGTACATCTGATTTAACGCAGCAGAAGGCAGGGGTACAAATACACGCTATCTACTTCACTATAAATACTGTCTACTTGGGTGCATCTACATGAGATATTTACTGTGCAGTTGATTAATTAGCTACTCAATTAACATCTTGGCGTCTACACATGCACCCCTATTAGGCTGGAGTAAACTAATTTACTCTGAGGCAGTACTTGTAAGTACAAGTACTATCCTGCTGCAGAGTAAAAAAACCTGTAGCACTGCACATGAAGATGCTGGAGGAGCTGGCTGGGGCATGAGGGTGCTTCAGTGCAGGGGCAGCCTGCCGGCTCCCTACACTGAAGCACCCTCATGCTCCAGCCAGCCCATCCACAGCACATTAAGCTGGGAGGAGCAGCCCCTGGCTGGTAGGCTGACTCTGTGGGTCCTCTCACATCCAGGGCTGCTCCACCCCGGTTCAATGTGGTGAGCATGAATAAACTGTAGAGTTTATTTCTCCAGAGTGTATTGCTCCCAGACATGCATTCAAATGATGTCCCCAGCAGCAATAAACTGCAGAGCAATAAGCTCTGTTGTTTACTCATGCACCATAACTGCATGTGTAGACATGCCCTCTACAGGGCAATCGGAACCACAGGAGAAAATACATACAAAAGACCTGCCTGGACACCCTCCAAAGAGAATCCTCTTTGTGGATAGCAGCATGAAGAGACAAGCTTACTTTTTAAACAGCTCTAAATACAAGCTACATAGGTCATTTGCCTTGAGAAGCAAGCTGGTAGCCATGCTGCATAGCTGACTGCTGTTTGATGCTCTGCAATGTGATGGCAAAGGCAAAAATAAGACTACCAAGTTGTTGATTCTGCATGAAAAATAACACTGACTGTCTGGAATATACTAAAAGCAGTAAATATAAACTGCCTGGCTGCCAGCCTCTGTCAGACCTTTTCTAAGAATCAGTCACAACAATGAGTTATGACAATCAGAATCCATACCTTGTAACTACCTGTTTTGAGAGCCATGTCTCTTTGGTTTTAAGGTCAATCTTCTAAAATTGGGGGGGGAGGGGTATCAGGCTTGTCTTATACTGTCAACAGCTCCATGATATTTCTAAGCCAAGAGGTGCCCTGCCTCCCCATCTCCCCTCCAAGAAAAAGGGAATGGCCTGAGACATGCCTCTGGCTCTGTGCCATCTATTGATCTAAACACACATACCATTTCAAGCTTTTCCTAACTCACTGACAAAAGTGTACTCAGACCAACACTGTTCTACATTCATGTAGGAGTCAAAATCTTAAATGGTAACTCCCAGCCAGCTATGTATTAGCAGTGTGCATCTCAGATCTGGGTCTCTTTCCTGGCCCTTTTCTACAGTCATCAACAAGCACAAATTTAGGTGAAGAATAGGTTCAGAGGAGGATCACCTAGCACAAAGCAGAACACTTGGCAGACTGTTCTGCACGGCACTGCTTTGGCCATATGTTTCAGGTGTAATGAAAAGTATCAGTAACTACAGAGAGAGGAGTGGGGTAGTAGTATATGGTGCTCCAAACCAGAAGCAGTTAGACAGCTGAGGGAGAGGAG
>NW_017729032.1:67320360-67337649 GCF_001723915.1 Gavialis gangeticus
CTGACAAGGCCCAGATCCTCCAGACATAGGCTGAACACTTCAGCGCTGTCCCCAATCGGACCTCCTCCATCAACAAGCACAAATTTAGGTGAAGAATAGGTTCAGAGGAGGATCACCTAGCACAAAGCAGAACACTTGGCAGACTGTTCTGCACGGCACTGCTTTGGCCATATGTTTCAGGTGTAATGAAAAGTATCAGTAACTACAGAGAGAGGAGTGGGGTAGTAGTATATGGTGCTCCAAACCAGAAGCAGTTAGACAGCTGAGGGAGAGGAGCAGGGCAAGAGGAATGATAGGAATGGAAGGGAGAAGGTAAACCTTTTATATGTATAATAAGGGCATATTCATGTCTTACAGTCACTGAAGAGCTCTAGCACCTGACATGTTTTACACCATTGTAACCAGAATCTGTAGTTAGGAAAGGAAGGAAGGAACAGGTGTTAACAGCAAAAGATGCTACTGATCAGATCTTTCTTCTGTAGAAGGAAGATCTGAGCAACTGCCCTTACAGCTGAGTGAGAAGGAAGGAAGGAACAAAGGAAGGACAGACGGACGAAGCCTTTATACTGGTGTAGAAAAGGAACAAACACATTATGCCCAGACGTAAACCAGCAATTATACCTAAGGAAAAATCAGGGGTTAAGCAACAAGGTCATATCAGTATGGTCGCTATCAGCTCAATATAGTTGTTGGTGGTTTGATCGGGGCAAAGAGGATATTACCTGCTCCTTCACTACCTATAGCAAGATGCAGCAACAACAGCCTACTGCTTCCAGCTACCCTGATATAGCCAGTTGTCTGTCTGCTTCAGATCTTGGTGTCATTTATGTTAGCTTACAAAACTGATGTAAATGACACTGGTGTAAATGTGCTGTGCCTCAGGATGTGCAATCAGAAGATCACTATATGTTCTCAACAGATAGGGAGAGAAGTGCAGAGTCGCTGTTGTGCTGTGCCCAGTGAATTTGGGGAAGAGCAGCATGCCCACCATCTCCCTGACCTTGAGATAAGCTTTCATCAGCTCTGGAACATTTCCAAGCCCTTGGGGACTGCTCTAAAATATGCCAACTTACAATGTTACTTCTGATATATAGCACATTCTAACACCAGAGCTGACTGCTACAGCTCAATGCCTACTGTTGGGCAAAGCGGTGCCTTTCAGTGATGCAAAGGAGCCTAGACCAGGAGGGCTAGCTGATATGTGGCCCAGCATTTTAATTGCTGGTTCATCCTTTGTATTCATTCCAGGTAAGTCAGAGGAGGCAGTTGAGACTTGGCCTGGCTCTCTAGGCTTGTATGATCTAAATTATTACTGTGTGTGCTCACTCACTCAGGCCTATGCTGTGTTTAAATATCTTATCCTTTCTAGTGACCAAGTTTTGTCAGCTCTCCCACGAACAGCAACGCAAGTTGAATTCCTCCAGAATTTGACAACCAATTTTGAGGTAATTGATTCTCTATGAACTCTGGGTAACTACTCGCAACTACAACTGTGCCATTGCACTGGGAGGAAGATTTAGCCCAATATGGCCACTTCTACACACAAACCAGCCCTGCCTGGTGGTACTGCCCTCAAACATGCTGTACTACAGGTGGCTTTCTAAACCAGACACAGCATAACTGCATCTACATGGCACCTCCATGTGGGCTAGTTAGCACTGTTGAGTGACAGGGCAACGCCTTGCCCCATGGTTATTAGAAGGGATCCTGGTTTTCTCTGTTTAAAAATTGTAAATTTTCTGATTAAAAAACCCAAATCTACTTTTTTCTGAAACACCACTCTATCTATCTATCTATCTATCTATCTATCTATCTATCTATCTATCTATCTATCTATCTATCTATCTATCTATCTATCTATCTATCTATCTATCTATCTATCTAGATACAGATATCAGCTGAACACAATGTTTTATTGATATATTTACCATTTTAAAGCAATTTGGAAGCCTACCAGTGCCACAATCATTAAAATAAAATACATTCTAAATACCTATATATTTTGACATTTGATTTTGGTTTTTTCATTATAGAAAATCAGAGCTCCCCCTGCTTTCTTTGCTCACCAGGATGTGGGTCCAGCTGCAGCTGTCCTCCCCACTGCCCTGATACGCTGGTTCTCTGCCTCTGCCCATGCTGGTGTCCCTCACTCCCAACCCACAGCTCCCTGGCCCTACTGGTGTCCCTCACTCCCAACCTGAAGACCCCTGCCTCCATCCCAACCCTGCCAGAGGGGGCCCCTAGCTGCCAGGGCTATGGGATCAGGGCCAGAGCCCACAGCCCCATGCCTACCCCAGCAGTGCCTGAATCCAGCAGCCGCATGTGGGAGGCAGGACTTGATGCAGCCAGAATGGAGCAGGGTAGGATGCGGGCTGCCCACTGAGGGGCTTCCTGACCTGCTGCCCTCCTCCCTGGGCGCCTCTGCGGCCCAGCAGAGCCCTGCACCAGCTGCACTGCCATGGTGAGGCACATGACTGGCGATGCATCCTGCAGAACAGGGGGTGCCTTGCCAAAGCAGTGGGGAGCCCACATCCTCCCCCACCCTGCACACAAATCTGAGGGGGCACATGCTGCCCCATGCCTCCTTCCCTGGGAGTATGCACAGTGGTAGGGAGCCATCTCCCACAGTTACTCCTCAGATGAGCCACCTATGGCTCCATCCTGATCCCCGGACACCCACAGCTGTACATTCCCACTCCAGCCCCAGGCACCACCCTGGCTGGGCAGCACCCTCAGTCCTACCCCAGCCCCCAACCCTGCCCAACTCCCTCCCTCACTGTGGGGTCCTCAATCCTCCCCGCAACCTACCTGCAGGCAGCTGCAGGAGCTCCTCTCCACTGCTGCCTGGCTGTATTGCTGGCCAAGTGTGTGTGTGTGCGCGCACACATATACCTGTCACCCCCTGTGTCCTGCTTCCCCCCAGCCTCCAGCAGCCCCTTGCAAGCAGTCTGCAAGGGGAAACCTGCTGTTTCCCACATTTTTCTTCATGAAAGGGGAAAATCCATGATTTTCCCTTTTAAGGGAGGAAATCCACTTTTTTCTCCATTGAACAGAAAATCCATGTTTTTCCATGTTTTTCTGCAGTGAATGGAAAACCCAGATCCCTGGTTATTAGCCTGCCAATTGCACCTCATGGATGGGGTCTCACTGTTTCTGGTTGAGGAGACTTCCTACATAAAACAGCATGGTATAGTTGCAGGGTGTGAGTAGATGGTGCATCTGACATGTAGCCACAGCCTATATTTCACTTTCATCTCCTAATACATAGCATATATACCTAAATAGGTTATAGTGGCTTAGTAGAAGCTTTTCCCACCATTCTACTGATTTAGAAGAGCAGATGCTTTTGATTGATAACATTTAATTGTTTTATACCAAGCAATCCAATTTAGAATTATGCAATAGATTTTGTGTATGAGAAACAACACAATAAAGGTGATAAAGTACTTACATGTGACATCTGGTTAGCATCCCAGGAGTATAGACCGATGCAGGTGGTGTTTTTCTAAAGACAGAATTTAAATGATCAAAATCTCTTCAGCTATAACCAATAACTTCGTAGAACTCCAGTGGGATTTTGTGATGCCTATTTGTCATTAAAGAAAAAAAGCATTTAATTAAAGGAAAGCTTCCGTATTCATTTAAGAGCATTTCTCCCTCTTCTCCATCACATCTTAGTTTGCAGTCCGCTCTGCAGTGAAAACTGGAACCTTTCCGCCAACCAATACAGTTGATGAGATTGATGCTTGATGATGTGCCCCAGAGGACTGGGAGCCTCTGACTGGCTTTTGCCCATGTCCTGTCTCTGTCCCATTCTGCTACCATTCAACTTTTTCTCTCTTCAATTCCTAACATCCTTCTCCTCCTCTCTTCATTCCCCCAGCTCCTTCTCCGATCCTCCTATGTTCCTATGTACCCTGCTAGCCCCCTTATCTTCTATTTATCCCCCATCAGCTCCTGTTTCTTCCTCTTCTTACTAATCCTCACCCTCAGTTCCAGATCATCTTCCCCAACACAGCTTGGCTCCTGTAACACATCTTATACTCTCACATCCCTCACACCTCTTGTGTGACTCATTCCTTCTTTCCTGCATGAGAACCAATGTGGGACAGCGGGAAATCTCTGCCCAGCTGGGGACTGGCTGGGAGCTGCCCCAGAAGTGGGACAGCTCCTAGTCAGTCCCCAGCTGTATGGTGAAGCAGAGAGCTCCCCAGGCCTGATGCTGCTCAGCTCCTGGCTCCTAGAGGGGGCTGAGCAGTGCTGAGACAGAAAGCTACCTCATTCCGGCACTGCTCAGCTCCCGACTCCTGGCAGAAGCCGGAAGCTAAGCAGTGCCAGGACTGGCTAAGTTCCCCATCCCTTGTGGCCTCCTGGTGTTAAGGCTGACCGGGAGCAAATTTGCTCCCAGTCAGCATCTACATATGCACTACTACACAGTATCTACTGTGCAGTTAGTTTACTACCTGTATTTACACTAATTTACCACACAGCAAATAGTGAGCACATGTAAACAGTGATGCTTTACTGCACAGTACATTAGTCTACTGTGCGGTAAAGCATCTCATGTAGATACCCAGTGTGTTGCAGACATACCCAAGGTAGTTTTAAAATAGCTATCTTAGGTACTGGTAACAGTTAATCCAAAGGCAGCACAGACCTCACGAGTGGTTAACCTTGCAAGCATTTGTTGATTCTTTAGTAGATTTTGTAGTTTGGTCTAAGCTCTGTGATGCCATGGCTAGACTCCTACCAGTACCTGAGATAGCTATCTTATAAAGTAAGCTCAGGTATGTCTATAGTACATTGCAGTTCCAGTAACAACATATCATTAGGATAATTTTATCAGGGGGTATCTCTACATTGATTATTCCAAAGTCTTGGTTCAGAGCATCTGTAATATCTTGTTAGGATATTAGAGATGCCACCAACCTCGAAATTAATTGAAAAAAGATGGGGATTAGATACATTTCTGGTAAAATGGGGCCCGAAAACAAATACAGTAATACAAGGTAAATTGCCCCAGAAGTTAGTAGAAAAGAAACGATTATCTTTTAGCAACTTCACAACACATCTCTTTAAGGATGCAGATAAAAATTACATTGGTCTTTTTCATGTTATTAATTCAGTTCTATTTTGCAATTCACTATCTCCTTTAGGTATTTTCAGCATTATTGCTTCCCAAGTTTTAATCTTCCATTGACTACCACGGTCTCAAATTATTTTACTGTATTAACTTTCATTTTACCAAGATCAATCTCATTTTGTTATTTTCTGGGGTTTTTTTAATCTTTCTAGGTCACTTTTTATTTTGGCTTCATCTTGACTTATCCCAAAATACCTTTGGGCATTTATTTCTTCTGTGATACAAGCAATCACTGAATACAATAACTGCAAAGACTAGTCTGATCCTCATTAATTCCACAAATGCCCTCAGGGAAAATAATGCTCCAGAGAGTTGAAAATTTGGATTGTAATAAACACCTAAACAGATAAACTAGTAATATATTTTCTCAGGAAAGGTTACGTTTCTGTCTGTGCTCTTGATTTATGAATTTATACAGAGCAGTTGTTATAAACATTTTTTAACTACATATCATTCATTTTCAGGAATATCATAAGGATACACAGTTTAGGAAACCTAAACCTGCTTGTCACACATGGCTCATTAAACTGAAGAAATACATTATATTTGGTTATTTTTAAAATAATGACTCACTGTTAACAAAGTATTTTTTCTTTCCTTGATAAAAAAATGTTCTTGGAAACTTTCTAGGTTGTTCTCTGGCAACCCATTACAGCTGAAAACATCAAGAAGGACAAAGAAGTCCATTTCTTTGTCAATGCATCTGTTATAAATGATGTGAAAGCTGAACTAAAACAATCCACCATCCTATATAAGTATGTTTTTTATTTCTTGTGAAAATTGGAAATTCAAGCAATTTGGTAACATTCTCATTTAAAAGGAGGTTAAACTCTGTGTTTGTTGTTCAGAGTTTTGATGAACAATGTACAAGACCTTATTGAAGCACAAGCTGTCAATGATACAGTCCACCCACGCAGCTCTGTATCATATTATGAACAGTACCACTCTCTGAAAGAGGTAAGATACCTTATGTTTTGTCATGATCCTTTATAAATGATGTGTTATTATATTAATAAGGGCTTTAATATGATTCATTGCTGGTAATGGTGATATAGACTAGCTGTTTGCATTATAGGCTGTTTTATTAGAGACCCAGAAGGGGACAAAATTATATTTGTATTCCTTAACTAATAATGCTTCATATTGCTATAATGCTCTTAATTAAGAAGGATTGCAACACATTACAAAACATCTAGGAATACATATACATAGAATCCCTTTACTGATGGCTACATTTTTAGACAAGCTTTCAAAAAGTAATTGAGGTAGACTAGGGGTGTCCAAGCCCTGGCCTACAGGCCAAATCCATCCTAAGGAGCCATGACATCCAGCCCCTGGAGCTCCCTACCAGTTGGGAATGTTGGTGGTAGGGGAGCAGTAGCAATTAATACAGCCTGCCCATCCCTGCTGCCAAATTATCTGGCCCCACACAACCAGGTTGGGATCAGGCCACACCTTCTCCCCTTCACATGGCCAGATTGGGGCTGGGCCAAACCCCCTTTATGTGTGCTGGATTGGACTCACCCATCGCATCTGGTCTGTGGAGGTACCAGGTACTGCCCGTCCAACCCATGGGGCCAAAAATTTGAGCACCACTGAGGTAGAGTATCACAGCTACAACATCACTCCAACACTACCGCAACTTTCCCATGCTTAATACTTTTCATTCTTTGCTACTACATACAAATCTACTGGATGATTTTATGAGTATTTCATATCCCTAATTTTCCACTTCGGGTTTCTTTCATTCTAATTCTTATAATTTTCAGTTAAAGCTCAACAGAAGCCAGTTTGTGTACAGCTGATTCTACAGCTGATTCTGCTTTGCTAAATTTTTAAATGGATCTGAGCCAGCAAGGAAATAAAATTAACTGTCCCATCAACCTTGTTACATATGTCACAAAAATAGGCAGATGTTTCCTGAAAAATGTGTGTATAATTCCCCATGCTTATCACTTCTTAAAATACAGAACAGACTAAAAGTAGTTGATTAATACAGGCCATCTTTAAATAAGGACAGAAATTAATTTTATATTTGGTCTGTGAGGACATCTGACGATTTTCTCTTAAGATTTTGTGCGTGATCTGATGCAGTGCATCTTGAAGCCAATGGAAATCAAAATGAGCTCCCTTGCACAGGCTGCACTGAATAGTTATGTTGCACAATAATAAGTTCAGCATTAGTCTTGCAAGGACCTTGCATTATTAATCTTGCAAGGTTAAGTACTCAAAATTTAGGAAATGCTAGAATTAAGGTTGCCTGTATAACTGTAATTTGTTCTCCTGGTACACATGCATTACAGGTCTCAGGCCCCTGGCACACGTTATATATACATTTAAATTTCTGCTGCAGTTAACATGTTAATCACACCGTAAATGGCAATGGTGCTACATGTGTATCCAATTGAAGGTACTATAAAATATCAAACCAGCCATAAAAGAGATTTCTATGTAATGTTCTATATATAATGTAGAACACTTTTATGGCTGGTTTGCATAGCATCTTAAATTGAATATGTGGCATATGTGGCATAGCACCTTAAATTGAATATGTGGCATAGCCACACACCACAGCTGCTGGAGTTGGGGGGATGCCTGACAATCTGCTGATTGAAAGAATCAGCCCTAAGGCAGCCCTGGATTTCCAACTGTCCCAGGGCTGCTCCAGGGCCAGTGCCAACCATCAGATTATTATCAGCACCTTCCTGGCTCCCCCTCCTCCCCTCCCACCCCATTCCTCTCCTAGGCAGCCCTGGTCTCCAATTGGGCTCAGGACTGCCTTGAAGGCTTTGGCAGGAGCTGAGAGCTCCCCCACTGATGATTTTAAAAACCTGTGCCCAAACTCTCTCAAGCTGAGCAGCCTGGTATGGAAAACGAGACTCCAACAGGGCTTCCCCTGCTGGGGACTTTAAACCCCATGCCTGCAATTGAAACTCCTGGTGGGAAAAGCCCTTTGATTTCCCCCCTGAGCAGCCTATAATATCTCACGCCCAGTAGCCCTACTGGAGCTGCCATGAGCCAGTTTAAACTCTCTGGGAGGAAGCTTCCAAATCAGCCCTAGGCTGTCCCACACTGGTCCTAACAATTAGATGATTGTCAGCCTCAGCTGTTACAGCCCCAGGTCTCAAACTGTCCTGAGGCTGTCCTGGTGCTAGAGCCAACAAATAGCTAATTGTTGGCTCTGACCAGGACAGCCTCAGTTCTCAAAGCAGGCCAGGGCTGTCCCAGGGCTAGGATGACAATCACTTGATTGTTGGCCCAGACCCAGACAGCTCCATGTCTCAAATGTGTCCTGGGGTTGTCCCAAGGCTGAGGTCAACAATCAGCTGATTGTCAGCCCCATTCACAGGATAGCTCTGGGTTGTGAGGGAGCTGCAAGCACCCAGCTTTCACCTTGATCATAAACCTGGACTTCTCCTGCACTGACAAAGAGAAAGAGTGTGATCTACATCTGATCCCTGGTCCCAAAACCACACCTTCTGCCATACATGTGTGTCATAGCAGGAGACACAATTGTTGGAGCTGGGGAGTAGATCCCATGGCACTATTAAATGAATGTATGCCAGGGGCCTCAGTAATGGCTTCTCTTCACTGAGCTCCCAGACCTGGTCTTGTGGCCCAAGCAGTCCCTGCCTCCACACTATCTCCTAACTCTCAGAGCAAGTCTCCTTACCCAGCCAGCTTTAGTTCCACTCCCCCCCGCACCATCCTGCTAAATCCCAGTAACAATTTCTCTCCCATCCCAGTCTCACCAGACTCTATGTTCCAATTTACTCTTTTTCCTCCAATTAAGTTAATCTTTTTACTCTTCTACGTCCTAGTCAGGCAGATGAGAGCAACAGTTACTGGGAAAGTTTGCCTTCAGGCTTGTAATCAGAGGCTGAAATGTATACAGCTGTTCTTTTTGGAAGGTATGTGTGCAGTCTAGCCAGCACAGGGATCTGTGAAGGATGGAGAGGGCACCAGTGCAGTTGAGTCACATACAAGAACTGTAAGGTGACATGCTTATAGGCTCTGAAGGGAGGATACGTGCACCATGGGTCAGCAATGGGACTGAATGGCAGGCTGAGAACTAAAGCTGCTTCTCAGCTCCAATGCTGAGAAGCAGAGTAAATTAGCCTAGATGCAGCAAATGTGGCCATGCTACTTCTGGTTTGGGAGTCAAGTCATAAGATTTCACTTAAGTATGACAGCTAATATATTCAGGGAAGAATGTATTATTTTTAATTTGTCAGTCCAATTGTGTGAGATGACCTGGCTATGAGCTATTGATTGCAGGTGGAATCCCAATGGAATATCTGCTCCTAAAATTACTTAGCTATTTGAGAAAATGTTGTGGTCCTAGGTTCTGGCCCCTGAGAAATTGTCACCCTGCCCTTCTCAAAGATGGCATAGTTCTTCCTGTTACCTCAATGGAGGTTATGCTTCTGCATTGTGCATTGAATGCAGGGGCAAAATGCTTTTAAAGTGAAACTGCATTTACTGACTGATCCACTACATTTTTGTAGATAAATTCCTGGATGGATCATATAACAGAAAATAATGCAGATATCCTCCAGAAAATATGCATTGGATCTTCATACGAGAAACGTCCACTTTATGTTTTGAAGGTACAATTGTGATTTAATGTGCAATCTTTTTGTAGAACTTAAGCTACAGGTGTCAGTCTTTGTCTGAAAGATTTTTTTAAAAGAATCTGTATTATTTCTTGCTCACATTTGAGTGTGACAAAGAAGTAGAGTGCTATTTATCCTTGGCATCTGCAATTGACTGTTTTTAGATGCACCATAGCAAGTCTGTTGAGTTACTTTAGCTTTAAAGTTATATAAATTAATATCTACTTCTTTCTCCTTGACAACTTTATCCAAAAGAGAAAGACAACTTTTCCTTCTCCCCTTTTGTTTCTAATTCTATTTCCACATGCCATTTCAACTTGTGACTTCCTTTTGTCAGCTTTTTAAGAGAAATAAAACACCAAAAAATGCCATTTGGATTGACTGTGGTATCCATGCTAGAGAATGGATTGCTCCTGCTTTCTGCATATGGTTTATAGGACACGTGAGTAAATAATATATTTTACTACAGTAGTTGAAGCAAAACAGAGTACTGTACCTTGATCGTATTTTCCTTCGCTTGTAAAATGCTCTGATATCATCAGTTTCCTAACCAATTCAGGATTGCAACACCAGAGTGAGGGATGTATGAGAGAGAGAGAGCAAGATTAAAGGGGCTGGGAACTGATCTCAGATACAAATGTAAAATTTTCAAAGCACTAGCAGGAAGTTAGGCCAAGCATTTCAAATATTTGGAGGAGTGGTAAATATGGGTTATTGTTTTTCAAACTAGGATTTTGAAATACAAGAAAGATAAATCTGAAAACACCTACACAGGAGTTGGAATATAGTTTATCCACCAAACAGCTGAACATGAGAAGCAGGATTTGCTCAGTAGTAACACCTGAGGTTTTCTGAGGAAGGGTATTTCATGCCTGAAAGTTTGTCTAGGAGCTCTCCCAACTATATAGCTGGTCAAATAAAAGATACTGCCAAACAAATCCAGCTTCTCAACTATTCCTTGGACTATTGTGGCTACAGTGGTATAACATTACTACAGGGAGTTGAATGACATATATAGACCATGGACAAGTTTTACATTTGTGTTGGAACAGGCAGTACATTTGTTCTGGGGCTGCTTAAGTGGTGGCATCAATTCCCACTGCTGTCTGAACAGTCCTGGAGAATCCTGCCCAGTGTCCCAGAACCTTATAAGGACCTTACTACCATGGCCACTTAAACACTGCTGGGACTCTTTGATTTCCACTGCCCTTTAACAGTCAGTCTCTCTGGGCTGAAGAAGCCAGTGAGAGTGAGCAAACTGAACCGGTGAGAAGGGCATGGCTCTGCCGGGAACAGTGTCCTAGGCTCTGGCCTTGTTGTCAGTGGTATTTATCCAATGACTATGAAAGGGAGAAACACCACTGGCAGCAGGTGCAAGAGCCAGGGGACAGGTTGGTGAGGAAAATACTACTAAAAACACTCTGAATAAATTGTTGTGTATGTGTTTTCTAGGCGGCCCATTTCCGTGACAGAGATGAGACCTTTTCAAGACTTCTGGAGCATTTTGATTTTTACGTTATGCCAGTGATGAATGTGGATGGCTATGAGTACACGTGGATGTCTGTATGTATGGGGTTTCTACATAGCAGAATATTACAGCATGTTCTGCAAGAATCATGAGGGCTATCCTAAAAAAGCATTTTAAAGGGGTTACTTTTCAAAGTGTCACACTGGAGATTTGAGCTCAAACCTGTTAAGTAGGGTATGGAATTTCTCTATCTTTGTCCCTTCATAGATCAGCATAGTTACGATAAATAGGCCGATTTAATCCACAGAACACAAAGATTTTCCATCATGCCTAGTCAAACCAGTGCTTATGTATGTTAGAGCATTACCCCTTGCAGACATGACTCTTTTAGGTGTCAGGTAATATCCACGTTAAGCACCGTCAGTGAACTACAAAAACCATGATAGTTCACCACAAGGCAGAAATGTCTAAGCCAGTAACTTATTCCTTCTTACTGTGGTCTAAGGCCAAACAGCATAGTTTTGCAATCATTTTTTTTATTTCAGGTAAATGAATGTGCAGCAGGAAAGATCAGATACTTTATTGGTTATAGGTTACCTAATGCACATAGCATTCATAGACTCTCCACATGCTATGACCAATGGGGCTCAACTAGGACATGCAAAAGAATATTGTGTGTGAAAATTCTAGATTGGCATATGCCAAATATGGTAACAAAAAATATTTTCAGTTACCTTGAACAGCACAACTGAAGTCAACGAAGTGCGAAGAAAATTTGGGTCATGGAACCAAATCCTAAAGTATTTACTCATATTCAGGAAGTTTGTCTGACTGAGACTGTGAAAGATAATCACAACTTTGTTTGTAGTATGCAAACAGTACACACACACGCGCGCGCGTGCACACACAAACAAATTATTTCTGGGAAATCTTTATCTAAATCAGTATCTTCCAAAGTTCTGTTAATTATCTCCCTCCGAAATATTTCAGCAAAACCATTCATTATTTTGGGTTACATTTGCCAACTGGGGTACTTGGAGAAACTGTGCAGTCCAATTCTATTCAAATAAGAATAATCAGATCTGTCCAGGATTTCCAGTATACAACATCTTACTTTGCTACATAGCTTGCTGATAATTAGCTAATGTTTTCATAGCCTCCCTAGACCCCCTTTAGTGGCTTATGCATCTAAACTTGACATCCAGAAACTGCAAATGGGAAGTTGCATGTTCATCACCAAGCAAAATAACATTATGTTTTCTAAACTTTTTACATAATTGCACATTTTTCTAGAGATCTATGGAGCATCGGATGTGGAGGAAAAGTCGCTCACGCCATGCCAACGACAGGTGCATTGGTACCGATATGAACAGGAATTTTGATGCAGGCTGGTGTGGTATGATGAAATTTTCTTTTTTTTTAATCATTGTCATTTCAGTGTTCAGGTTAAGTACTTTATTTGGACTGTAGAACCACTTTTTTAAACAAGGCCCTCATTCAGATGTGTTAAGCACTGATAGTTCAGGTGGAGGTATAGGTTCTCAGCCCTTCTGAAAAGAAAGCTACAAATGACCTACCTAACATGTCAAATCAAAATAACTTGGTTTAACATCTACACATTGAAGGACATGAATACACAACACATGTATAACAGTGTAACTCAACTTTAGACCAATGTAAAGGAGCAGACCTGTAATGTATAGTCCTGTAGTGATGTAATGTATTAGAATCCAGAGCAGTGATTCCCAACCAAGATGCTGTGGCAGCCTGGGGTGCCTTGATATCCTTTCAAGGGTGCCACAGGGTGCTGGACAATGTTAACACTGTTAGGTGTGCCAACACAATTCACAAGATAAACCCAGAGACTTCACCCAGAGATTTCACCCAGAATCCACAGTGTTAAAAACATTCTGAACTTCTGTAGGTTTGTTGGTTGTAGCTGTGCTCGTCTAAGGACATAGGCAGGCAAGGTTCTTTGGGCAGATATGCTATCTTCTATTAGACCAACTAAATTGTTGGAAAAGGGTTCTTTGCAAGCTTTTGGGCACAAACACCCTTCTTCATGTTAGCTGAAGAAATAGTTTGCCTGAAGAAAGGTGCTTGTGCCCAAAATCTTGCAAAGAACTTTTTCCCAACTATTTAGTTGGTCTAATAAAAGTTATCACATCTACCCAAAGAACCTTGCCTGCCTTCTGACCTGTTGTGGCCTTTCTGAGTTATTTGCAAGAGAAGAATTGCTCTACTATTTTTCTGTAGTCAAAAACTGAGTAAAAACTAGGAGCTGGCATTTTCTGAGGAGTGCCTTAAATGTTAAAAGATTGAGAACCACTGATCTAAGGAAAACAGGGTACTAGAAATATACTAGGCTAAGTGACATCCATGCAGCTGCTGTGTATCTGCAGCTATCATGAAGTATTCATTTGTCAATGCAAACAGGCTGTTATCTGTCTTTGCTATTTAGTGGAGAGGTGGCATCATTGCCCCATCTGCAGCAGATAGGAATGAATGATCAGTCATCTGTCCATTTTCAATCCTGGAGTAATTTACAGTGATATTAAACACCGATGCTACTAATGAATTGTGTAACCCAAAGTAAACCTGGAGTTGTACTGCTATTTCTGTCTTCCCCAGTCAGTGGGTGAAGCACCAGTAATTTTCTTGTCCCAGGGCTTTTTAGCCGGAGCAAAATCACACCGATTTCTCTAAGAAACAAAATACATTGCATACTGCAATGATACATAATGGTTTTCCTTTATATTAATGAAAGTCATAATTAACTGATGAAATGAGTGGATTTACTTTGAATTTACTCTGTGGAGCTGAATTTGCCTGGAAACTGGACTTAAATTCTCTACATTTTGTTAGATGAGTTTCTCAACTGGCTAATTGCATTATAACAAAGAATACAGGAAAGAAGAATATGATCCCAAGATTGCTTAGAAATAAAAGGGCTTGATTCTTCACCGCCTTTTACCATTGTGCAGGTACTTATTCCTGTGCAAAGCAAGTGTAAAATATTAATATTCTGAGTTTTGTGATGTTTTGCACCCACTGCATAACTAACTACATTCACAGATTCACAGCTGAAAGACAGAAAGGCCCATTAGATCATCTAATCTAACCTTCTATATGTAAAAAAAAAAAAAAAACCCATTACATTTTACCCAGTTACTCCCAGATTAAAACTCAGTAACTTGTGTTTGATTAAACCATATCTTCTTGAAAGTCATTTGGTCTTTATTTGAAGACATCAAAGGATGGAAAATCCTCTATCTGTTTTGGTATCCTGTTCTGAATAATTAGTTGCCCTCAGTCAAAAACTTGTACACCTTATTCCCAGTTTAAATTTGTCTGCTTTCAGTGCCTAGCCATTACTTCTTGTTACGCCTTTCTCCATGAAATCAAAGAACCATTTGTACCTGGTATTTTCTGCCCTTGAAGGCACTTATACATTTTAATCAACTAGCCTCTCAATCTTGGTTTGATAAACTAAACTAGGTGAGCTCTTTAAGTCCTCTCACTAGAAATCAGTTTAGTCATTTTTGTGGCTTTCACACCCTCTTCCATTTTTCAACACATACAAGGTTTAAAACAGCGACAAATCAGGCTTACCTAATATACAGGTACTGAGATATGCATGATATTTCCAGAGTATGTCAGTCTCCATGGTTTTGCATAGGAGCACTGTGTTCTGTTCTCTTACACGAGCAGAAGATAATGCTGAGTATAAAAACTTAACAGATGGCATTGTTTATTCTGTTGATTACAGGTGAAGGGGCATCTGATAATTCATGTCGACAGACATACTGTGGGCCCTATCCTGAATCTGAACCAGAAGTGAGGGCTGTGACCAGTTTTCTCAAAGCACACAAAGACAACATTAAAGGATATATAACTATACACTCTTACTCACAGATGGTTCTGTTTCCATATTCCTATACTATGAACAGAAGTAAAGATCATGATGAGCTGGTAAGTGTTAACAAGTATTACATGTCATCTATATTTCAGACCCCATTCTCTTGCAGGATTGGGCTCTAAGGAGGAGTGGGAAATGATTGTCATTAAAATAAAACACCACTAATATATAGACCTATATATAGTGGTGTTTCTTTTAAATGTGGATTTTGGGTTACTTTTTTTAATCCAAAAATTGGGGATTTTTTAATCAGAGTTTTAAAAACAGGTTTCCTGCCCATGACAAAGTCTGCCCCGAGTCAGTCCATTTAAAATTGGGTCCTTTTGGGTTCAGGAGTCTAAGATGGCTGGATGTGGCAGTAGTTATATCACTCCCTTGTGTGCTTCTGGTTACAAAAAATGGAGTGCCTTAACAATGGAAGGCTTTGGAACACCTTTGACTTTAATATAAGGCCATAAAGAAGGCTGAAGTTGGAAGGATTACTGTATGATTAAAATTGGGAATTTTAGTTTTAGAGGACATAAAAAAATAGGGGGTTATTTATTTTGCAGGGATTGGGCATCCCATTTTTTCTGGTATTTTCAAGGCATTTCTTAAGGGGAAAAGACAAGGTAATCTGGGATCTTAATAAGGTGTTTATACACATTAAGATCCAGGTTTCTTATAGTTCATACTTTAATTTTACTTTACTGGATCTGCAACTTTAAAAAATAATGCATCATTTAATAATAAATTTCACCCACAACAGTGATATGTGATTGCAACCTTAACTGTGGGTTAATGAAGTCTTTTTTTCTGTAATGGTCCTCATGGTATTATGGAGATAATCAGTATTTGGGCCTCAAGTGTCTTGATCCAACAAAGTACTGGAAGTCCAGGTAGGGAGGAAGAAATACCTCTTGGTTTCTGCTGGTTATGAACACCTGTTCATTTAGACCTGCTAAGACCTGAAAAAAGGAAACCCAGTCCTATGGCCCTCCAGAAGTCCACAAAATCAGGGACTTGTGGAAGTATGGGTTATGTTGAATCCACTCTGACAAAAGGGATAAGAAGGATAACTGGGAAATAAGGATTTCTGCATTTTCACCATTGGCCAGCTCCTCTTCTCCAACTAAGCCCTTGGGTTTATCTAAGTTAAAAAAAGAGCTAAGATAGGCTGGGGTGAGCTAATGCACACAGATTAATAAGGCTACATGGGTAGCTGAAGAACCTAATCAAGTCCTCAGAGTATGGGAAAGAAGAGAAATTCCATAGAGCAAAATACCCCTTTTCCTGAATCTGAACTCCACATGGAAGAGGGACACTTGCTCCTAACGCCTCCTGCATGGCACCAGAGAAGAAGTAGGAAAAGAGAGGGAACAAGGATGGATTTTTCTCCCCTGTAGGACCTGCTGTCTTAGACACACAGCATGGAAGAGGTGGGCATGATACTTTTTATACCATAAGACCTACAGCAGGTCATGGGCATGTTGGATCGCCCCCTGCATGTGCTGCCTCTGTTCCCACCTCTCTTTTCACTGCACAGATCTCTTGAAGTCTTTCCTAACTGAATATCTCTTTACTGGGAGCTCTTTTCTCTTTTAACATATTTGTTATCATTGTGAAACGCAGGCATTAACTTATTTGATCAGACCATAACTTCAATTAGTCTAGTATTCAATTTCCAGCAGTGACCAGTGCCAGATTTTCTGAAAAAGGAGAAAAAAATCCTTTAGTGGACAAGCATGGAATAACCCATCCACAAAGGAATACAGCTTCTTAACTCCTCTCAGATAATGACTACCTTATACCCTTGGGGCAGGGGCAGGCAATTATTTTGGGCAGAAGGCCGCTTACTGAGTTTCAGCAAACCATCGAGGGCTGCATGACAGGCAGCCCAAGGCAGGTTAATATCAATTTTCTAAATTTTTTAGGGGTCCCACGGGCCTGATAGAATGGCCTGGCAGGCTGCATCCAGCCCCCAGGCCACATTTTGTCCACCCCTGCCTTAGGATATAACCTTTCTATCTCCTCCATTTTTTTTTAATTTTAGCTAATGCATATGTGAACAAAGATAAAAGAAAATCTTAAATGTGTTGCTTTCTTCTGTGTGGTGCAGAGAAGTGAAATAAACTAATTATTGAATAATTTGTTCTCTTTTGTT
>NW_017729032.1:67338112-67342843 GCF_001723915.1 Gavialis gangeticus
GCTGACTTGAAGATGTCCAGCCCCTCCAGAAGCTCTCTAACCCGGTCCTCCCCAACCTGAGGTCTGGAGGCATTCCCCTCGAGTCCATCTGGCATCACAGCAGGGAAGTCCTGGTCCCTGCACAAGAAAACGGACGTGAAGAATTGGTTAAAGAAATCTGCTTTCTCCTCTGGCGCAACCACCAGATTGCCCAGTGTACTTTGCAGGGGCCCCACATTACCCGGTGCCTTCTTCATCCTCCCTATGTATTTGAAAAAGGACTTTTTATTATCCTTGATCTTGGACGCTAGTCCTAGCTCTATGTCCGCCTTAGCTTTCCTGACAGCCCCCCTACAGGCCCGAGCAGAGGAGGTATACTCCTCTTTGGAGATAGCACTCCCCTTCCACTGGGTGTATGCCGCCTTTCTGGTAAGCAGGCATTCCTGGATGCCCTTGGTGAGCCAGGGGGGCTTTCGGGCACTCTTGCCCCCCTTGCTTCTCATTGGGATGTGTGGATTCAGGTATTGCAATCCCCAGTTGGGGTTGGGAGGTATTTTTCTCTGAGCAGGCAGCATCTAGTAATCCCATGCTTTAGAGCAGCGGTTCTGAACTGGGGGTACATGTACCCCCAGGGGGTATGTGAAGCCTCATCAGGGGTTACATAAGATATATTTCATACATTGCCTAACACAGGTCGAAGGGCCTAAAAAAAGTCTTGACAATTTGAAACTGCCATAAAACGTGCATGCGTGTGGGATTACACGTAGTTTGACATAAAAAAATAATTTCCCATTGAAAGGAGGTATGTGAAGTGTCACTCTGAGACCAAGGAGTACATCAACTGAAAAAGGTTCAGAACCACTGCTTTAGAGCTTCTGCTGGTCACCTGCAGGGGCCGAGAAGGAATTTCCACCCTTGCCACCCCGCTCAACTAATGCAATATTAGTTTGTTTCTCAGTGTTTTTTTGCCAGAGGAGAAGTGGGGAGGGTTTCCTAGAGTTGTGGGGTGTATGGGAATTGGGCTCCTCCCTGCACTGGCAATACGGTATGATGGGATTTAATGTGTAATCCCACAATCACGCCTTCTGCAATGCATGCGTGGTACGGCAGAAAGTGTAACTGTGTGGATCATGCATTAGATCCTAACTTTCCTTTACCTGAACATGTAGAAGGGACCTTAGAAAACTCAGAGGTTACTAGCAAAAAGGTCTTGCTTTTCTCTTCAGCGTCCAATCAATTGCCAGATATGGGGTCAGGATAGAATGCAATGGCAGGGCACTGGCTGTGCTCTTGTCTTCCCTACTTTTCACTTATTGCAAACTATAGGGAGGGTTCGGTTTTGTTCCTAATATGCTTTGTGGCTGTTGTGTGAGAAGTCAGAGCATATGATTTTAAGGACTCTTGACACAAATGGTTGTCTGCAAACACAGAGGACTGAACTCAGTGGTGTCAAAACCCATACCAATGCTATGTTCTTACAAAAGCACTGTGACAGCATGGGTGTGTTTACATGCCACCCTAAAGTGATGTACCAACGCGCTATGTCGCTATACGGCAAGCTATGGTGACGTAATGATCAGGTGGGTCTACACGTGATCACCAGCTACGTCACGGTAGCGGTGTGCTTCCTGGTTGTAGTGCGCAGCTACAGTGATGTAATGGCAAAATCTAACTGTGCGCCATGCGCACAGTGCAGTAACCACCTGTATTGCACCATGTTTTAGTACTTCCAAAAGGAAGTACTAAAGCATGGCACCATAGCAACATTGCCATATGGCAATGTGCAGGCACACCCAACATGAAATAAACAAGACAACTAAAGAGAATAGATTTAGTACGGTAATAGTTTGCTGCTGAAAGGTGCCCATCTAAGTTACAACATAGAAACAATTTGTACAATGTGCATAAATTAAGCTAACCTTGTTTTAAATACATCTATTGCAAACTGTAATACAATCAAACCTGAGGACAACCACTCTTAATAGGTCTACTATCTCCATTGTGTTTGTGGTATATATGGATCACATTTTTACTGGCTAATAAAGCTAACTAATATTTTGTTGATTTCAGCAACTTCTGGCAAATAAAGCTGCTGCTGCTATTAAAAAGACATCCAGAAACATTTATCAGTCTGGCCCTGGTGCAGAAACAATCTGTAAGTATAAGTTTTAGTACAATAATTAGCGTAATAGAAAGAATATCCTCTCAAACCTGATGAATCAGGTTGCTGAACTGAGACCTAAAATGAAGAGTTTAGTATGTTTTCTCTTCTTTCTCCTACAGATTTAGCTCCTGGGGGGTCAGATGACTGGGCATATGATCTTGGCATTAAGTATTCTTTTACCTTTGAACTCCGGGATAAGGGAACATATGGGTTTTTGCTTCCTCCTCAACTGATAAAACCGACTTGTATTGAAGCACTTTCTGCTGTGAAAGAAATTGCTTTGCATATCATGATTAATATTTAATGTATTGTCATTCCATAACTTTAACAAGCATTTTATGTGGCTTGATGGAGTAGTTGTTTGTTTTAGTGTGACTAATTTTAGTTATTTCAAATAAAGAAATAACATACTTCTCACTTATATGTAGTTTTTGTATGGAAGCAAGTTTGACTACTTCTGCCCTTGAAATATGTCCCATTGCCTCACAAACTAAACCCTTACCACACTAAGCCAATGCAGCCACCTGCCATAAGGAGAGTGACACAACTGACTGCAATCACTGTGCAAAAGCAACTCCCCAAGCCACAATATCCAAGTATATGTCATTCAGTTTGGGATCCTTTCCTTCAGGAAGGACTTTTACACCGTAGTCAGATTGGTACAGACTCTGGGCAGGTTTGCCTTCTACTATGGTAGGGAGTGTGTGTGATCCTCTACCTAGGATCTCTTGTGTGTACTTTAACAACCTTTTGTAGAAACAGGATGTTACCTGCCATAGTTCCCCTTCTTTACTTATGGCAGCTTAGGGAGTGATGTCCGTGTTGTGTCAGAACTGCAGTCATCTTACAAAGAATTTAGATCACAACATGGCAAAGTCCAGCCTCTGGCCTGGATTGGGCCCATAGTCGATTTCATTTCCCAGCATCCCCTTCCTGCCATTGCTGTGGCTGGTTTCCAGGGACCCAAGCAGCAGATGTGGGGCTGGGATCTCATAGCAGTGACAGTGCAGTTTGGAACCAGGACAGAACTGTGATCTGCTGCCATCATGCCCCCCAGCACGTGTGCAGAAGAGGATTATGAATCTGCCCCAGCTCTGGACCACTCTGTCACCACTACCCTGGCCACAGACCTGGCCAAAGACCAGTTTCCCAACCAGCTGCGCTCCCTGCCAGTGCTGCTGGGGCCAGTCTCCATGGAAACCTGCTGCTGGGGGCTCCATGGAAACCAGCCACAGCAACCTGGGCAGGGGCTGCTGGGAAATGGAGTCTGGCCACTTGCCAGATCTACCATTTTTCCCACCCCTGGTTTAAATTATGGTCAGGGACCTACCGAATTTGCAACTGTGCGATGTTCACAGAAAATGCAAAATTGGGCGGGCTCTGCAAAAAATGGCAGGCTAGTTACAGGAAAAAAAAACCTGACTGAAAATAAAATGCTCGCCCAGCAGTCCTCACGGCACTGCAATTCTGCCCCCCTGCCCGCCCACTGGGAGACAAGAGGGCTGCTGACATGACACCCACCATCCCACCCCTTGCTGCTGATTGGCTGAGAGGGCTGCTTCTTGTGTGGCCCTGCCCTCTCTGCCATTTGGTGGTGAGGGGTGGGGCTGCATAACAGACAACCTTTGCAACCAATCATCAGCAGGGGGGAAGCCTCATGACAGCCCTCACAGCCAATCAGCAATGAAGGGGCAGAGTCAATGGGGCTGCTCTGCCAATCAGAGGCATGGAGGGACCCTGCTGTGCTCAGCCTGTAAATATGGCATCTGGCCATGAAATCTCCTGGCTGACTTCTCACATTTGGGTGACCCCTAATTATAGTTTGTATAGGATGGTCTGCATAGGGATGATCCTGCCTCAAGCAGGCGGTTGGACTCGCTAGATGACCTCTGGAGGTCCCTTCCAGCCCAGCTGCTCTGTAATTCTTATGGTTTGCTCCTGGCGAGTCTCTGGTATATCTCCTTTGCACCCACCACCATTTGCCAAAGGGAGATGCTTAAGGAAGTCTCAGCTGTTGCACCTGAAGTGCTGGTGTACCCCACCAGTTAACAAGTCCTCCACTGAGGCCTGCAGAGTGGAGCGTGCACACGCTGGCTATGGGCCTAAGCGACACCCAGCTTCAGGGTTTTTAGATCGAGATCAGGTGATTGCTGGCCCTAGGGCTGCCAGCTCTGTTTGAACCGACTGCAGGAGGTTACCAGGCCATCAACGTGCCCACGGCACACAATGTGAACATTCCCACGTGCTCATGTTTTCAAAACCCACTGGACTACTGTATAAACTGGATACAGCATTTGATATTTATTTGAATGAGTGCTCTATCATTCATCCCCTGGGTGGCTCTCAGTAGTCTCCTGGAGAGGTGTATCTAATTCCTGGAGACTCCGGGGCAATCCTGGAGGGTTGGCCACCTGCGCTGGCCCGCACCGCTGCCGCTCGCCCTTTCCGGCCTAGCACCAGCGCCCCGCTCCCCCTAGGCACGCACCCTCCCTAACCGGAAGTGCCCCTGCCCCTCACCATCATGGCGCTGCGGCGGCTTCGGGCAGCCACCTCTGACGTCACCGAGGGCGGGCGCAGCGGCCGCCGGG
>NW_017729032.1:67343061-67349212 GCF_001723915.1 Gavialis gangeticus
GCGGGGGCGGTGGGGTCGCTTCCTTCTCGGGGGTCGGGCCCCGGCTCCGGCCCAGCGCTGCTATCCTGTCGTCCCCTCCTGCAAGGACAGGCCTCTGTGGGGTGGGGCAGGGTAGCGGGCGCCTCAGACCGACCGAAGTAGGTAGGTAGGTGTTACACACACATACACATATAGACACACACATATGTTAGGGTTACCATATTTCCAGTTTCAAAAAAAGAGGGTGCCTGTGGTGTGAGGAAGGGTGGGGGACATGACTGGTGGGGGGTAGTGATATGGCAGTGCCCTGCCCATTCTGCTGCCCCGCCGCCCTGCTGGCCCTTCCCACACACAGATACCAGCCCCTGGGCCAGCAGCTCCCCGCTGCTCCCTGCCTGCCCTCTTCCCTTTCTCCCTTCCCTGCTGGAGGAACATGGGGCGGGGCATGCACCTCCCCCACCCTGCTGCAGCTCTGCCCCACCAGGCACATGTGCACATATGCATGCACATGGACCTCTTGCATCCAGTCCTGAATTGCTCCCACTCCTTGACTGGCTACGTACCAGCCATATGTGTGTGTACCCTGCCTCCAATTGCCCAACCAGCTCCTTCCTAGGGCAAGTCAGGAGCAGAGCAAAATCTCTGACATTTGATTGTATTTTGATCAACCACCCAGACTGAGATCAGAGGATCGAAAAAGAGGATGGCTGGGAAAACCCAGATGTATGGTAACCCTAGTAGATGCACACATGTGTAGACACACACAGAGCAGGTGAGTGCAGTGGGCTGGTGGAGGTAGCTCCGGCCACTGTGTGTCCGTGTGTGTAATATGCATATCTACTTATAGTTATATTTTTCTTTGTTCTACATATTATATAGATATGTATATAGTATATATGTGCCTCTATAATGCGTATAACACATGACAGCTTGTGCTATATCTAAATATATTTATATCTGCCTAGATATAGATCTGTATGCCTAGAGCTTCAGTCCATGAAAGCTTGTGCTGTATCTACAGACAAGCTTTTGTGGGCTGAAGCTCACTTCATTAGGTGCCCAGGGCCCAATGGAAGCTGTCTGTTAGACTGAAAGACTTTGTCTTGGAAGAACAGGTTTTTCAAGTGGAGATGTGAGGAGCATCTTTCAGGGCAAAATGGTAAAGTGGACAGTATCTGTACTGTTTTTATTTTAATTCTTTCTATAATAGTAGGACTTTCACTTCAGCCTTCTAGAAAGAGCTGGTCACTCATGGCTTACTCTTGCAAAAGTTCTTTTAGGAAGCACTTGCCATTCCTCATATGTACCTGTGTACAGACCATACCTGTATAAAGATCAGGCATGAATAAAGACGATAAAAGGAATAAAGGAGGTGAGCCTAACTAAAGCAGGAGGTATAATCATAATAAGGCACTAACAATTCTGAGAAATACACATTCTGAATAATTGTTTCTGTATCCTGCCAGGTACAGGGTTTGTCATTGGTACTGCTAGATTGGGTTTATTTTTACATAGGAATCAGTATTTTGGATGTTAGGCATTTGCAAGGTAGCTTTATGTCTAGGAATATATAACATTTACCACTTTTTAGCATTGTGATGGAGAGAAGAGGTTTTTTAAAGTTGAAGATGACTTTATTTTCTAGTGTTGTGGTATGGAAATGTTATGGTGTTGATTGAAAAAGGACTTGTTTTTTAAAAGGGTACTATATCATTTTAAAGGCAGGTGCTTTTCATTGTTTCTAGATAACTTGGATAGTGTAGCAAGAGATATATTTACACACTGTCTGTTCCTATTAGTGACAGCTGAATATTTTTTAAAACTTTATCATACATTTTAGTAGCACTGGAATGATGTTGTAGCCATACTGCTCCGGGAGATATGCACGAGGCATGGATGTTTGTGGATGGTATCTTTTTTTGGACCAGTACAGTTCAGCAAGGATGTTTCTGGATGGTATATTTTTTTGGACCAGATGCATGTTGGGATAGACTTAGACAAGTTTTTGAATGCAGGGAGAAGGTCCCTGAAGAAGAATTCACTTCCATTTGAAAGCTTGTCTAAGTCTATCCCAACATGAAAAAAGCTGTATCTAGCCTGAAGGCCCAGCCTGGTGCTTCTGTGGACCAGCCCTGCATGCTCCTTGCAACAGATGTACTAGCTCCCAGCACTGCACTGTATGCAGCACATGCTGTACCTGGGCCCATGTTGGACTGATCTATGGTATGCACTGCATGTGATGCCTGCACTGAGCTGGCCCTGCAGGCTGGATCTAGTGAATGTTGAAAAATAGGATCTTTTTTTGGACTAACTTCATGTTGGGATAGATTTAGACAATTTTTTTAATGCAGTATTCTTCAGGGACCTTCTCCCTGAAGAATAATACACTACATTCAAAAGCTTGTCTAAGTCTATCCCAACATGCAGTTGGTCAAAAAAAATATACTGTCCAGAAATATCGCTACTGAACTGGGCTGGCCTTGGATCCAGTACATAGGCCTGGTCTGGTGTGGATGCTGCAGGCAGCAAATGCTCCAGTCTGGCCCTGTGTGCTGCATACAGCTCATGTGCCAGCCTCCCCATGTGGGCTCCATGAGCTGCATGCAGTGAGCAGGGCTGGGACCAGCACATGCTGCATCCAGTATGTGGGTGCAAGACCACAGGCAGGGCAGTGGGCCATATGATAGGGTTCTACAGGTATTTTTGATACCTTTGAGTTATGGTTTTCTCTTTTCTAAAAGCAGATCAGTGGAAATTTAAATGCTTTATGGGAACATTTCTTTTAGGGCTTTTTGTTTGTTTTCTTTTTTCAAAATGTGAACATTGGGAGCATTTGACCTAAAGGTGTAAGCTTACATCCAGAGTATCAGAGTACATTTATATTATGTCCTTTTATTTTGTAAGTCTGTATCAATATACAGCAGTTGCTGTTATTTAAGTGAGTCTCACTGGGTATAGTGTTCAAGTGTGCGTTCATGAAGAGAAGTAACATGCTGAGGTACAGTCTCTTTAATAACTTAATACCAATGAAATTAATAGGATTTGCTAAATGATGATTGCTATTTTCTCTCGGGGAAAAAAATGCTAAAAGTGACTTGTCCCCCAGGATGATAAGTAGGAAGGTCTTTAAAATAAGGTGTAATTATGTCAGTAGTACCATATTGAACTGCATACCATATACACCTTTCTCCAAAAAATTACCCCTTCAAAATTGGTGTGCATGTTCTAAGTGAAGGGGATGATTTCTGCACTTGGGTGGAGGTATTGGCATGCTAGAATGGCTGTTGGGGATTGACTCAATGGTGGGCATTCAAGAGGGAAAGAGTCTACTCTTCAGTGTCAGCCAAAAGCTTCTGCCAATTTGTCGGTGACTGTGACAGGGTTAAAGATACCTGCAACAAAAGAGTGAGTGGTAAGTGAAGAGTGCATAGTGTCCCTGTTGCAGGCCTGCGTTCAGCCATTACTCTAGAAAAAAAATCTTGATTTTTGTCATCTCAAAACAGGTTGCATGGCTTATTGGGGCTGTGTGGTATGGAGAACTTGTAATATATTCTGGATTTATCTTAATCATTCCCTTGGCTTATATTTACATGGAAAATAATATTTTGTATGTTAAGTAGAATAAATCTCTAAGGTCAGTATAAAGTTGGATGATTTCTTTCCCTATTTTCATGAGTTTTCAGGTGATAGTAATAGAGAATATTTAGTTACTAAGTTATGTCACATGACCAAAGTATGTTGCCTTCTAATTATAGTATTTAAAAAATTAGTTCCCAGTTACGGAAACTATTGAATGCTTCAGACACTCGATAGGAAGGAGATCTGGAAATAGACTTTATTAGCAGGATGTGTGAATTTGACAGAAAGAACGAACTGCGCTGGTGGTCAGTGGAGGATTGATTTTTGGATTATGGTCAGTGGGGCTAGGAGTACTGTAAGAGAAAACGAGAGAGAATGAAAGTAACTTGGAAATTTTTATGGTGATTTTGTGTTTCATTTGCTTTTGGCTGTTTTGTTAAATTGCTGGCTGAGTATGTCAGAAAAAACCTTCCCTTCCCTTCTGCCTGCCTGCCTGCCTTGAAGTTTATGTAAAAAAGGGTGGGGGGAGGGCATTTCACACTTGCCATAACCTAAATATAAAAGCAACTTTTATTTTTTCATTTAAAATCTCAGCTGCAGGTTTGTAATAATATACATTGTAATCAATAAGTGAAAAATGTATTGTGCATTCAGATTTCTTTCAGTTTTATAATTGTGTGTATTTTACATATGGATGTTAAGATGTACTTGCTTCTATCTAGAGAATTGTAACTGGGCCCTGATCTTGCAATAAGCTTCAAATAGGTGAACACCCTTTCCCCACCCCACCCCTCCCCCAAGAAGTCTAACCCTGAAAATCTAATTCCAGGATTGTTACCTTCATATGTACTTCAGTGGATATGGCAAATAGTATGCCATGCAGTCATATCCTGCTGTTTTCACTTTCTCTGTAGTTTCTTGTCAAACTTTTTTCCGGTTACTGAAGCACATTGAGAGTTAGATGCACATCAGAATTTAAGAATGGCGCTGATCTTGGGTCATCTGAATGAGTGCACACTAAACTTATGTTTGAAAAGCAAACAAAAAATCTTTAGTGTGACAACAACCAGAAAACAAAACAAAAGAGTGGCTGCATAGAATCTTTTAAAAAGCTTTCTTTTGGCTCAGACTACAAAGAAATTATAGGCCAAAATGTAAGTTGAAAGGTTTTAAGCTCCTAACAGGGAGTTAGAATGAAAGTACTTATTAATTCATAACTGCACTATTATTACCACCATCTTATAAAATAATTACCCTTTCTAAAATCTGTTCAACACTTTAATTTTCTGTGGCAGTGAATTCCAAAAATGTAATAATTGCTCTGTGAAGTATAGTTTTAAAAATCAAATTTGTTGCCTTTGTTTCATTGAAAATAAAGGGCCATTCTTATTACAAGGAAAGATGAATGGGGACTCCTTTTATACCTTACATCGTGATGTATACTTCTGTCATGTTACTGTACTACTTTTGCACTAAATCTCATTTTACTCACCTCATATGTTGAAACCCCTTTCCCATGCCATAATCAGTGCTGTTCTTGTAACCTTTCCTGTTTCAGATGTCTTTTTTTTTTAATGAAGCCTGTTAAAGTAAATATTTGATATGTCCTATTAATCTATGCTTTATCATTTTAATATGTTTTGTAGCCCTGATCAAGGATGTAATTGCATGATACCTTAGTATGGATGAAACATGGGATTTACTTTAGGAATGACCTGACTTGGAAGGAATTGAGCTAGGCTAGATTTTATGTTTTCATCTTCTTACTTCAATTATTTATCTTGTTAATCTTTATAACCACTGCTGCACATTGAGCTGTCCACAATAACTCGTAATTTTTCTCAAAAGGCTGGACTAATTTGAACTCATTGCGTATCTAATAATCAACATAATTTCTTCTGGTGTGCATTACATTACATTTATTTACATTTCATCGACTGTTGTATAACTTTAATCTTCTAACTTGAGTAGATTTTTCTTGATTTTCTAACTTCTCCACAGTTTTTACTAATCCAAATAACTTCTTAGTGGCAAATTTAACTATTCTACTGCCTATTTCATCCTCCAGAACTAATATATGTTGACCATCGCTTATAATCTCTATTAAATTCCTATTTAATGAATATTAAATGGTTAACTTCTTCCTTCTCTGAGGTTAAGAAGGATTGTTGCCCAATATAAATTTGGTTGCCTGAAAGTTACTTGGGAAATATATTTTTTCAGATGATCAAGAGTATGGATAAGCCATCTTTGGGGGTAGGAAAATTTCAACAATAAAGACCTTAAACTTTTCCCCCCCCGCACCCGAAGTTGTAAAAGAGTTAAAGCACTTAAGGACTTACATGAATTGTTTTCTTTAGAGAGAACTTTGTTCTGAAGTCAGACCTGTGAGGAAATAGATACATTCAGATAACTGTGAGACTTGGACAGTGAACTTCCACTGCAGCATAGGAAGTGAAAGTATCAGAGCTATATTTAAAATACAGGTTACAGGTGACATTTTTGGTTGATATAGCCACTTTTTTAAAGTAGCAGTGGACTTCTCAGATACAGACTGGCTTTCTTGAGTTGATTTTTTTTTTTTTTTTTTTTT
>NW_017729032.1:67349257-67385382 GCF_001723915.1 Gavialis gangeticus
TTTTTTTTTTTTTTTTTTTTTTGGTATCGATTAATAGTGCTTGAAGCAATGGACATTAATTTTTGGGGTCCATTCTGCTCCCTTTGCAACCTCTGTTTCCTGCGTCATATTCTCTTTTCCCCTTTGATACTCTATTTAAAAGGCCCCTCCTTCTCCCAGGTAAGACAGTGTGTAATTTCCTCATTTGTTGGCCTTATGCTGTATCTGTTTGTAAAATGTATTCAGTTAATGCTAGGAGTGAGCTCATTATAAATGCCATCTTTCATTCTTTAAAAACTCAGCAGTTGTAGACAGCATTACAATGAACAGTATGCACAACGATGACTGGTAGGGAGGGAAAAGTGGCAGGGAGGAGAGGTACGGGGCAAAGGAGATGGCTTCCAGTGGGCTGCCTTTAACAGTGAAGGGAGAAATAGGAGTTCCCTTTCAGAAACCTAAGGCTGTTTATACATGTGCTCTGGGAGTGGGCACTGGGGAGGCACTTTAATTATGGTGGCTTCAATAGCTGCTCTAATTAAAACACCTGGAGGGTCACGTGCATCAACATTCCCACACTGAAAAATGGTGCCCCCATCGCCATTTTTCAGCATGGGGATGCTGGAGTCTGCTCTGACATGCTGTAATTACAGTGCAGGGAGAAGCCTTGCTGCACATGTATAAGCACCCCTGGCTTCTAAAATTAAGAGCCAACGTTACCAGTGAAACTAGTTTTGAGGCAGTGGGTAAATACCATAGAGTGGTGTTTTATACTTGAAATCCCAAAGCTGATGGTCAAAAACATGTGGTCAGAGAAAACTGCTTTTTGCGTTTTGTTTTTTTCCTGAATAAACAGAGCATCGCCTGAGCTTTTTCCAAAAGGCAGGCAGGGAATCCAAAGCTGATCATAAAATAAAATGAAAAAACATAATTCTAAATGTTCAGTTGACTAATTTGAAACTGTTTTATTTATCATTAAAGTCATCCCTTCTGTAATTAGATACATTTTACTCATTTATGACCTTTCTTGTTTCTTTATCCATCACCTCTGCAGCAAGTCATACAATTTATAGTGTAATATTTTATCTTTATGAATTTCGTGTCAATAGCCCCAGATTGAAGATTTTACAGTTTTGCTTTTTTTTTGGTTGAAGTAGTACAAAATGTCAAAAATTAGAAGGAAGGTCACAGTGGAAAATACCAAGACCATATCCGATAGCACGTCCCGAAGACCCAGTGTGTTTGAAAGGCTTGGACCCAGCACTGGAAGTACTGCAGAGGTGAGTTGTAAAAGTGTTTTTTCTCTTCCTCACTTTCCCATTATCTTCTCTTCCAGGATATAGACAATGTTGTAGAGTAGTTCATGATTAGTAAATACCCAATCACTGGTGATATTAGTGGAAATGAAGGGAGCCATGTAACTCCGGGTGTTCATCATGATATGAATTAGTATATTTTTAAATAACTTGTGTTGTACCCTCTTCTGTGAGGTGCAGTAATAAGGTTAGTTTAATAGCATTTTTATTATTTTGCCAGACCTTTATGCTAATCGTTGGTTTTTATGAAGTAAATTATTGGCACAGGGAAATCTCAGATAAATGGAAATAAATGTAGAATAATTTGTGTATTCTGCCACATGCACACCAGTGGTCTTTCCAGAAATGAGTGTGAAATTCACCCAGTAATGTCTGTCTCTTAGACACAGTGCCGTAACTGGCTGAAGACTGGCAACTGCCTCTATGGGAACACATGTAGATTCGTACATGGCCCTTCACCACGAGGTAAAGGCTATAGCAGCAGTTATAGAAGGTAAATCAACAACTCACTTTGAATTGTTCACGTGCTATAGGAAAATAGCTTTTGCAAATATGTCTTCTGTGAAAATTGGAAATGCTATGGTGTGCCTAATGGTATGTTTTATCAATAATCTTTGGGATTGTGAAGCTTCTAAAAACAACAGTTTGGCAAGTTGCACTGGCATTACCCTGATTTTATGCATGTCTGTGAAATTTAAAAAAAAATGTTCTGGATGCAGATTAACTTCCTTTGCTCAATCGTACTTGCATGAAATGGGAAATACAAGAGGTTTAGTATGTGAATTTTTGTATAGGCTCATTACAGCTTTAGTATGCCTTTGTCTTCTGCCAAACTGTTGTTTTGTAACTGCTTAAGCCAGTACTTACAAAATCAGAGCACATCCTTTTTTGCCTTCATCAGTAACAATATTGTTGGGTGGCTGAAGTAGCTATTCTTTTTCCAGTTGTGAAAAGATTCTAATAAGTCAAAATGTACTTTTAGAACTATAGTTCTATATGGACAAATCCTCTGTATCACAAGAGGAGATCCGAAAAATGTAAGCTTATTTTTAAGAAGAATGAATACATTTTGTAACCTGCCTATTTGTCAGTTATAATCATTATTAAAATTCTGTCTTTGAAAAGTGTCTGGTTTAGAGAAACTTCAGTTTCTCTTCAAGTTGTATAACTCCCTGTTCACTAACTGAAAGTAAAGGTAATGATAAATCTGAATCACTTCTGCTATAGAAAAAATATGACTTCATAATTTTCATTTCAGTCCTTTCATACAAAGATCTCAGGTTACAAACAGTAGTTATTCTACCTAACAGTACTGTGATGTCAGTGATATCTTTTTCCTTCATCTGAAGTGAGGATAAGGTAGTTGATGAAGGTCAAATAGGAAACCCTTTCTGAGGTTATGGTTCTAGTCCTTATTCTGTTTCCTTTTTCCTTGCTTTTTATCTGAAGATGCTAAACTACACTCACTTGTTCTTTTTATAACTTCCAAAAGTTTAGTAGCAGTTTGAATACAAAATATAGGTTACCTGTAGGCTTTTTCCAATGTGCAAAGGATCTTACTCTGTTCTGTCCTATATGTCTCAAAAATCAAAGGGAAAAAAGGTTTTATGCACAAGTGTTTCTTGAGAACTTACTGTTACACATTAAGTGAATTTTTCCCCTTGATACTGTGTTTGGAGGATATTCAGTATATACTCCTACTTGGTGATTTTAAAGGTAACTTGCTGCTTATGGCTGACTACATTTACTTCATTTTCTATCTCATGCAAAGCTATAAAATTATCACTGGCTCTTAATAATGCTGGTTTCTCTCTTTATTTTTTTATCACTTTCCTATGAGAGAGAATGAAAATCAAATTGTGTAGCATACTGTTAACTTGTTTAATTGGATAAGAACGTATATTAAGGGAATGTATAGGGCATCTAGGTATTTTCTGGTATGTTGTAGTAATGTCTGCTGGTAGCTCTTGGCCAGACACAGACAAGTCTGTTCTGCATTTAAAGAATTTTAGCATCTCCAGTAGTCTTCCAGGTGGCAGGGACACTTGTCAGGCTGTTGGAAATGTGTCCTGGATGTTCCAAGTACCAGGGAAATTGTCAGCTCTGTGCAGTTCATGAACATGTTTCTTTCTGCACCAGTTCAATTCAAACCACTGCCAATGCTCGAGTGTCAGGGAAGTCCAGGGGTGGTGGTTACACTTGTTTAGTTAATCCTCTCAGTGCAGTCCTGTGACTCTTGCAAGCAGCTTTAGTAGCACAAAGCACAGGCTGTCAGCCGTTCCTTCCCCCCTCCAGATCCATGTCTGCCTAGAAGAAGCCTTTTTTTCACGTCAACTTTGCTCTTACTCTTCCCAGTTAAGGCTTTCCTCCTACAGTAGGAAAACAGGGCATCTGATGGTTCATTTAAACTTCAGAAACGCTTTTAATGTAAAACGTTATTTGAGTGTAAACACTCTCATCTCCCCCTTGCACACCACATATCGTGACCTGTTCATGAACTACACAGCATGGAATAGGTCCAGTATGCATGTGTTAAGTTGCTATTGAGATTTAATAATAAACCAGTATATTGCTACCTGTACATTATCAAGGCCTTGGCCCTCAGTAGACAGCCTCATCTCCCAAATAGCTGAGACTTGGGCAGGGGGAGAGGGGGGAAGGAGGGGATGGCAGAGGTTGCTGTGGGAAAACAGAAAAGGGATGTAGTAAGAAGACGCATGTCAACATTCCTCCATGATCCCAAAGTGAATCCTAGCTTTCTTCCTACCTGCTCGTGGTATACCGAAGAGCCAATTGTTTGGTACTTCCATAGCATCCAAATGTCATGTACATTTCATAGCATGGGATCAGGGAATAAGAACAGGGTGACAATCTGGGCTTCATCAGCTAGCCCAGAATAATGACCTCCCTCTGTATCTTGGGTTATCTTGTAAGAATTTAGATAAAGGGTCACCGGGGTGTAGGAACACCTGTTGGACTTTTCTGGTAGTGACTGTATACAACTGTTTGAACCCTTGAGCCTATGCTCATCACACATTAATCAAGCTACTGGAAGCAAAAAGGAAAACAAATCGTTGTAAGAAACCAAATACAATATAATGTTAGCAAATACAAACACATGTATTCTGAGCGGCTCAACTAGCATTAAAAAGAAACTGAGAATTGATGCATCCCTTACGGTGATCTCATGATTATCTCATTATAATATACACACCAACTGTATGTGTCAGCCAGTGGACAGATATCAAACATACACAGCAGCATAAGCCCCTGCAACTGTCCCTGATGTTACAGGGATTGAGGCTACAGTGTAAAGATAAAGGTGGTGGGTATACTTAGTGGTCACGCTGCACTGGTTAATACAAGCCAAGCTGCTTGATGAGCTAAAATGCTGCAGGAAGTAATGCTTAGCTGTAACTGTGAAGTGGTGAAATTCTGTAGTATACATCAAGTTTAAAATATGGAAGATTCCTGCATCTTGCAGAAAACATGCCTCCTATAGAATATTTCTTTAGGAATTCCCTTTAAATAAACATTGAGACAGGCAAGACTCCTTTATACTACAACTTGCATTTCTAATTGCAATCTGGCCATATTGATACTTAGTTTAGACCTCTGCATCTCATGTTTCTACTGCCTCTGTTGGCTTTTTTTTTTTTTTATTAGAGACATGGTTACCGACATTTCATCAAGTGCCTTTTTCCCCTGTAGGTGTAAGGAGTAACAGTCCCATCATGCTTTGTTTTGCTTCTTGTTTCCTGCTTTTTTCCTCATCTTAAAGTTTTGAATAATTCCTAAATATACTGAGCTGCTTCTAGTTTCCAGTTTCCCTCCTCACCTCTGGTATACTGAGAGATTGTTTGGAATGTGTCTCTACCTTTTCCTAAAACCTAGAGAAATGTTACATATTCTAGAAACACCAAGTAGAGTATTATTTCTTTGACTGGACAGTACGTGAGCTGCCTTTTCAACAGGTTCTGCTAATCTCTCTTATTCTCAGAAAAGCTCCTGTTGATAATGCTTAACCTGTGTTTTGCAGCCAAAGTATTATCTATAGATCATGTGCAATCCTTTTGCTTTCTGTATTTGTCAGTTCCATAAAGATCTTTTTTTGTGTAGGAGAGGTAGTAACAGAAGAAATTTGACTTTTAAATAAAATACATATAACGAATATTCAATTACTACTTTTGTAATGCTGAAAGGAAGTTATTTTTGGGGGTCGGGATTATGAACAGAGCTATTTCAGAGATGGTTTTGATATTTCAAGGGAATTATTTTTCAGTACTAAAAATATACTTAATTGAGCTATATAGCTTCACAAAACCATAACCATTAAAAAGCTGCAAGTATGGCCGCTTTGAAGATGACTTATGCTGGGTAACTATGTTGATCAGTGTTGTTTTGAAATATGGGTAAATGACCATATATTTAAAAAGTTACACTCTTTCTCTGACTTACAGCATCCTATGGGTGTGCTTCTATTGAGAACTGAATATATATTTAGGCATGAGGAGGGTACAGCTTTGTTTCTCCTTAGACCTCTCTTAAGACTGAACCTTATGACCATATTTAACATTTTTAACTTTGGAAGTTATTGCAAAAAAAGGAAATGAAACAAATGAGCAAGATTTAAAATGAGGAGCAAACCCTTTTTTTCATAAATATTTGTATATGTGGGATAGCCAGAAGGAAAAAGTTTGACTCATTTTAGAATGGAGAAAACAATAATGAAAAATATGGAAATACTTGAACTTGCTGTTTCTAAAGGCAATATTAATCAGTATAAAACAAGCAATGTCCTGAAGCAACTGGAGGTTTCATTATTTCAAATCTCAGGCAGCCCCCCCCCCCCGCCCCCCCGGGCTCAAGTAGCTAATCAGTGTTTTCTATTTAGCTTGAACGAAAGTGGTGAAGAAACAAATGTTTGGAATTTGTGGTTTGGAATTAGCAGGAGCTCCACAGGATCTCTGCTTAGTAGTGAGCTAAGTTTGCAATAGTATGTCTAGACCTGAAAGGCTTTGAACAGCAGCTTCTTCAGCACTTGTATTTTAAGGACTTATCTGAACCGCATGTTATTTTGCTTCAGTTCTTTTATGATGAAGTCTTACTCACGGATGCAGTTGTAAAGATGGCTAATACTAGTTTAGTTTTTTTCCCCATGGAGGAATATTTCAGGGCAAAGACGCATGAAAAAGTTTACTGAGACACAGAAAGGGGCATATATTTATCGTGCCTTAGATCCATAGTAATTGCCCATATGCTTTCTTTTCCTTTCTGGAAACTGGAAGCTAATCTGATTTTAGCCTTCTTTCATTTAAGGATAAAATACTGCAGGTTAGCTTTAAATTTATATCAGGCTAAAGCAGCTGAACGTGGTTAAATCCCACACTTTTTTTCATCTCGTGGTATCTTGGTGGTCTGTCCATACTTTGTTGTATATAGGGGCTTACCTAAGTCACAGTGGGGCAAAGGGTGTTGTGCAGCCCACTTGTGGCATGCAGAGCTAATTTTTTGTGGACATTTCAGTGGCCCTGCCTCTTGCTGCTTATTGGTGGAGGGGCCCTGGCAGCCACACCCCTTGCCATTGATTGGCAGAGGGCGCCTTCACTCATTCTGTCTCATTACTGCTTTTTTTGGTTGGTTTTGTGGGAAATCGTAGCCAATGCTGGATTTCCCAGCAGTGTGGACAACACTTTTTTGCGGTTTCCACAAAATCCACAAAACTGCGATTTAGATAGGTCCCTAATTATATAGTATATTACTATTATGTTAAAGATCTAAGGTCCTTTTCATCCCAGTATAACTAAGTGCATGCTGGTTTGTACTACTATAACTATGTCAATGAAAAGATCCATGCTGCTGTTCGTTATAATTTGTATGGGTATAGCAAGTGTGTAGCCCAGAGGTATCAAACATACAGATGGCAGACTGGATCCACTTTGGGGAGCTGGTCCATGGTTTTCTGGACTGACCCCACTGTACTGCATGAGGCACGTCTTTGCCCCAACCGTGCATGCTGCACATGGTGCTGGGGGCTGGGCTGAGGGTATGTACTGCATATGGCAGAGGAGGTTTGGTCTGGGGTACATGCTGTATGCTGTGCATGCACCGGACCAACTCTGTGCACTGGCTCTGGAGCGGGTTCAGATCAAATAAGTATGCAGGGCATTGCATGCAGCACATGTCCTGTTCTGGCCCCTTTTGCCATGTCTAGCACATGCAACCAGTCCAGTCCTGCACTGCATTCAGCATACACTAGTTCCAGGGCTCCCTCTGCATGTGGCATGTGGGCTGGACCTGGCTCTGCATGCAGAATGGGTTCTATTTAGAAGAGCACAGGGAGCATGTGGGGTCCTATTAGATTGGCCCTGCTCCCTGGTTTCAGGGCCAGTCTGGTCTGGATTGGGTGGAGGGAGCCAGCATGTAGGACTGGCCCAGCAAGGCACTGCGTGCAGCACCGGATCTAACCTGCATGCAGCACAAGCCCATGCAGTTGGGGAGTGGGGCTGATGTGCTGCATGCAGGTGAACCTGGTGCAGTGGGCACTGCTCGTGGTACAGGGGTTGATTTTGATTTAACCTGTAGATCAGCCCAGTGATCCTTACCCAGCCCACAGGGCCAGCTTATTTTGACACCTCTGGTGCAGACTAAGCCTTAGTGGGAGGGTTGCTGATACCTACATTTGCTATAGCTTACCTTTTTAAGAGTATGGCCAAGACCACGGGAACTTGGAAATTTTGCATGAGTATGACCTCAGATCAGAGCCCTGGCTTATATTCACTGATGCATTGGTATAACTTTTAAATCTTTGTTCAAACAAATTTAGATTTAGTTAAAGCCAATGCAGAATCATGTGTAGATGCTCTCAATGTGTCCACACAAGGTTTTAGCCTAGTTAAACAGAAGTTACAGCTTTATTTGACCAGTGCAACTTTGAATATAGATGGGGCTAGAGGTAAGAAGGGTGTAATGGGGTCATGAGTGGTTATTACATTAGGGGAAGGCAGACATGAATGGAAACTGCCTGGCTGGGACTTTAAACATTGATCTGAAATAGTGCTGCACTTTTGACTTGTTAGCTGTACTGTCCCTAGTCAAGAATGTGCTACATAAGATTAGTTGGTCTAGTAAAGCAGTATTGTGGCAACTAATTTTTTCCCCCTAGAAGCAGTCTTCCTTGACTGTTTGGAAACTAGTACAACTTCTTAAATTTAAAGACAGTTTAGCATTATCATACTCACTAGATTTCATTAGCTTGTATTCTTCTGCTTTGGTGGAGAACTTAGATTTTTGTATAATTATCCATTGCAAAAATAATTGAAGGAATATTATTATTCTTTTAAAAAAGAGAAAGAAATCTGATAGAAATGGCTATATTATGTTTCTGCATTATGCAGGTCACCAGAAAGGCCCACTGGGGATCTTCGGGAAAGAATGAAGAACAAACGTCAAGAGGTTGAAACTGAGCCACAGAAACGAAATACAGAGGAATCGTCTTCTCCTGTTAGGGTAAGATTGGAGTTCACAGAAACTCCAAACTCCTTCAGTAGCAGTCAGGCAGCATGTCTTAAAAACTTGGTCATGGCGACTTTTAAATTAACATTGAATGTTAAATACAGAAAACATTTGTATAATGTAATACAAAATTTATTAAAAATTCTTAACTTTTAATTGCGTTAAAGTATTTTAATGATTTTGCAATTATATGGCAGTTTTTCCCTCTCAGGTTCCCAAATCTCTTTACAAGTTCAACATACATGTTACATAATATAGCAGCCTGTGGGATGAAGCGTGGCAGCTACTTGATAATACACTATTGCTTTTTGATGTTCTTAAATGTGCCAACTGAGGCAAAAATCTGCTAGTTGTGTACCTTAAGTGAAGTGCACAAACCACCCAGCCTTATTTACACTTATTCCAGCCCATCATTTACTTGCACCTTATCCCAAGTTCCGTTTTGTTAATCCCGGATACCTTTCTTCATAAGCCTGTTTATTCACTATCCTATTCATTCATGCACCCTTAGCTCATCATTTTTCTCCCTTTGTAGCAAATTCCATAGTTGAAATTCTCTTTTCTTCCATAGTCAAAACTCTCCTTTCCTCCCTTTGCCCATCACTTCCCCTTCCTCCTCAGTAAAATGTTTCACCTTCTCCATTGACATTACTAATGAATAGAGACAAGATTGATAAGGCTTCTCTGCAGTTGTGCAACTGCCTCATCCATTTATTATTGGGTCACTCCTTTTCAGACCATCTTTATCCTCAGATCTGCTAGAAGATTTTTTTTTAAGGGGGGTTTTGCTTCTGCAGGTATTCATAGCAGTCTTGCCTAAGTTATTTCCTACTTGCTGCATGTAAGTGGGAATTTGCTTGAGAGGTAAAAAGGGAATTGTTTACAATTACTACCATTAAAGTTGCATAGTGGTTTCCGTTCTAATTTGTGTTTTCAGTTGTTCATAACTTGCTGCAGTTTTCCAGTCTTTCAGTCTTTTACTTGAATATTCTTACATTTGATCAAAATATTTCAGCTGCTCTTGAGAACAAAGAGAGTGGGAATGTGTGTTTTTCCCTATTATTAAAAATTATTCCTTTTTTCATGAGTGAACATTAATTTGGTCTTTTTAATTCTGAGATCTTATATCGCATTCATGACGTTCTGTTAATGCAGTAACTAAAGAAATGTAAAAAATAAAAAGTGTCTCAGAAATAGGAGTCGTGCAAGAGAATTGTTGGGTCTGCTGAAATAACAGAGAGTAGGAGAAGGTATTAAGAAGAATAAGGGTTTTGCCGAGAATTGAAATAATTTCTCTGCATCAGTCTCCAGCACAGATGATGTTGGGGAAATATCTATGCTTTTCAGGTAATGATGATGAGACATTGACAGAGTAAGGTGTCAAAAAGAGCAGGTTCTGGAACGAGTTGAAAAAGGGCAGCAGGTCACCACGACCAGATGGTGTACAGCCAAGTGTTCTGAAAAAACTGAAGAATGAAGTGGCTGAGTTGTTGACAGAAATAAGCACCCTGTCATTAAAATGGCTGTTATACTTCAGGATTGGAGGGAGTAGCATTCGGGACTAACATGAGAATTGTTATCAGTAAGCATTAATTTAAAATAGGTAGTGAGAGACTTAAGCACTTCTTGGAACATGATATATGGTGGAGAAATGAGCATAACTCAGTTAAGTGAAAATTGTTCTTCTGTGTTCTGTTGGAATTGAAACTTTTCCACAAAAATAGTGACTTAATGAAACTTGTTTGACATATAAGCAGCCTCATTTGAAACAAGGTTTCAGAGTCTGAGCAGTCTAAGGTTGAAAGGTGGTAAAATAGAATGGTAGAATTTAGAATTGTAAAATTAGAAGCTGCCCAAGAGAACAAGCAATGAATAAATGTTTCATTTTCCATGTGACAAAAGGTTAAGAAGTCTAACCCGCTGGTTCATTCCAAGACTGGGCTACAATTAATTTGTATATTGAGAATCTGGAGAAGTTTGAAATTTGGATGGCCAATTTTATAAAGGATATAAAAATATTTGCCCAATCAAGAGTAGGGAATATTTGGAGGAACTCCATATGGACCTATAAAAGCAAGACAGAAGAAAACTCACTGTTGACAAATGCAAGGTAATGCAGAGTGAAGGAATAATTGTAAATGATTCATTCTCATTACTGGGTTTTAAAGTAACTCTTAAGTACTCAGGAGAAGAACACAGCAGTTATTGTGGACAGCTCAATGAAAACATTGTTCAAAGTGCAGTGGCAACCACAAAATGTATAAAATGGAATAGAGGATAATAAAATTTGTCATTACATAAATTGATGGTCCAGTCTTATCTCAAACTCTGATTATGGTCATCCCATCTGAAAGAAGATACAGTAGAAGATGAAGGTGTCTAGTGGAGGACAAGGAGGTGATTATTGGACTGTTTTGAAGAGGAGACAAATAAAAGGAGACATGAGAGGTATATAATGCATAGTAGGAAATATAAGATGCTCCTGTTTATCTTTAACGTAATAGATGGGGTCACCAAATGAAACTTAAAGGCAACAAATTTATAAATAATAAAGAGAAGTATTTCTTACATCACATAACTAAAGTCTGGAACTCATTGCCAAAACATACAATCTGAGAACTTAGTAGGCTTCATAAAAGGATTAGACAGCTGCATTAGATAGTATAAAACATTTCTGGGAGGAATATAAATTTTTATGCTTCATGATATAAGGTAATGAGTAAATGCCTGGATTTAGAAAGAAACTTCTGATGTGAACGGATTGTTCCTTAATTGTCCATTTTGGGGTTTCTTGAGTTTATGTTCTCATCTAGTACTGTCCACGATAAGAGATTATTCCCAACTATGTTGACATTTGCTCCGATTTATTATGGCTCTTCTTGTGTTCATGGATTTTTTTGTTTGTGATATTACCGTAACACTGTAAATCTACAAAATAGTTTACAAATAAGGCAAGATTTCTGATGTACCTGTTTAAGTTAGATTATATACTTACATTTTACATACTTACTTTTTCCATGTATCATGAGACGACGAATTCCTTGCAAAACTTGACATTGGCATATATTTCACAGTAACTTATGAAGAGTGTTTGTGGCTAAGGGGCAAAGTTGAAGGGCTTTCCCATAATTAAAGACACAAAGTTAACTGTAAGAGAAGGTATTTATACGCTTAAGAAACTGGATTTCAAAGGAATGTGCATGTATTTCATATTCTGAAGCTATCTGTCACTGTGGTATTTCACTGACTGTGAGATGGGAACAGATGACAGCATGTGATCATCAGGTTTCCTGGTTTTCTCTATTAAAAAGAATTCCAAAATTCTCTGATTTAAAAGCCCCAAATCCGTACTTTTCCACACTTAAAATAAAACACCACTCATATCTACATACCTCAAGGTACCAGGTGGCTCGTGAACACTGAGATGGTGGGGTGGATGAACTGTCCCACAGGAGCACAGGTAGGGCCTCCCCTGCATGCTTGGTGGCAGACCCAGAAGTGGACAGGAAGTACTTGTGGTCCACTTCTGGGTTCACCACCAAGTGTCCAGGGCCTGCGACCCCCTGGCTCAGTGATTGACTGCGGGAGGACCCTGGGTGCCCCCCCAGACTCAGGAGGCACCAGTTGCCAAGCCGGGGGGGAAGGGGGACTTCATGGCGGACCCAGAAGTGCACCAGAAGTTCTTCTGGTCCACTTCTAAGTCTGCTGCTGAGTGTGCTGGGGACCCCACCTGCGCTCCTGTGGGATGCTACATCTTCCCCACCATCTCAGCAATAATGAGCCACCTGATACCTTGAGGTACGTAGAAAAAACATTTAAAGCTGTGTCTATGTCCGAATCATCAAATCTCTCTGAATCGATTCGGAGGGTTCTGATTGGATTCGGAGAGATCAAAGGGTCTCCTGATTCAATTCAGAGATTCGGCCTCTGAACTGGGCCGAATCTTCGCTGAATCAAATCAGCGACTGAAGCTTCGCACAGCCCTAATAGATAGATATATATCAGTTGACCACACTGCTTTATTGATATATTTACAATTTTAAAACGATTTGGAAACCTACCAGTGCCTCAATTAGTATAATAAAATAAATTCTAAATACCTATGTACTTTGGCATTTGATTTTGGTTTTTTTATCATGAAAAATCAGAGCTCCCCCTGCTGCCTTTTTATACCTGTGTCCTGATGAGCAGCTGTGGATATCATTCCCTCTCCCTCTCCCCCCGGTTTTCTGGCACTGAGCAGCCTAGATATGCCTGTACCTTGCCCATGCCATTCTCCCTTGCTCCCAAGCCCCAGCCCCCCTAGTCCTGCCAGTTCACCTCACTTCCGACACACATTCCCCCCACCACCCCAATCCTTGCCGGTGCCCTAAACTCACCAACCCACAGCACCCCTGTTCCTGCCAGGGTCTCTTACTCCTAACCTGCAGCCCGCTGACCCCACTAGCCTTGCCAGAGGGGGCCCCCACCTGCCAGGGCTATGGGATCTGGCCATTGCTTCCTACCCACTCCCTGTTCTTCATCTTGTGGGTGCCAGCCACAGCCAGCACAGCAGCACGCGAATCATGGCTGCCATGTGCATGGCAGCAGCAGTTGGGGCCAGAGCAGAGGGAGGAATGCGGAGCCTGGCCCTCACCCCCACCCACAGTGACACAGCTGGAACAGAGCCTGTGGGGAGTAGAGGGAGGATGCAGGGTGCCTGCTGTGGGGCTCAGGGCTCCCCACCCTGCTGCCCTTCCCTTGGGGGCCTCTGTGGCCCAGCAGGTAGAGCCTGGTGTAGGAGGGGCACTGTGCTGCCTTCCCCTCCTCCTGTCGCCACTAATGGTGGGGTGGGGAGCAGCATGGGTGGACTGAGTGCAGGAGCAGCACCTGGGCCACAGCTGTGGCATAGAGCTGTGGCCCATTGCATGAGCAGCTGGTGATAGGAGGAGGTGAAGGCAGTGCAGCCCCCCATTGGTCTGTTACTCCTTGCGTTGATGATGGGGTCCCAGTGGTGGCAGCAATGAGCCTCACCACCATATTCCACTCTCCCGCACCTGGTCCCGTCTGCTGGGCTGCAGAGGCAACTCTTGCTCATGCCAGTCCAGCTAGGCTGCAGCCCCATGGCTACTGTGGGCACACAGATCTGGTGGGGACATGCCCGTCCCCTGCACTGCATTGTATCTGCATCCCCATGCCTCATCTGTGCCCTCCCATAGACTTGCCTGTGGAGAGTTGCCAGAGCTGCTCTCCACCACACTGCCTGGCTGTCATGTGCATGTGTGTGCATGCATAAGCACATGGCACCCCCCTGCTTTTGATCACCGCCTTCCTGCTCCCCCCAACCCCAAGCAGCCCCTTGCAGACTGCAAGTCTGCCAACCTGCAAAGGGAAAGCTGTGGTTTCCCCTGTTTTCTCCTGTAAAGGAGAAAATCCATGTTTTTCTGCAACAAATGGAAAACCGAGATTCCTGGTGATAAGACTAATTACCAAATGTTCCCAACTGGAGTTACTAACCATGTGATTGGTATGGAGCTTGTAAGTGAACAAGTGGCAGAGAAATAAAGCACCTGAGTTCTAATCCAAGGGTTATATTAATTTGTTGGTCTACAGAAAGTCACTAAGCTTTTCTGTTTTCCATCATCTTCTCTATAAAAAGCGGTCGATATCTGCTTATCTTGCACTGGAGCTTTGGGCATTAGTGAGTATTTGCACAGTTTTTTGAAGCTTAAAGAACATTCAGAGTTTTAAGTAGTACCAGGTTTGTCCAGAGGATACTTGTTACAATAGGCAGTGGCTTGATTGTTCTAGATTCTAGGTATTCTGTGTGTTAGAACTCCATATACATATTGGTCTTTACATGTGTAATGTTAGCTCATTGCTTCTCTAGATAATAGAAGTTCTTAAAAATTGCAGAATACAGGAATACTGTGAATATTTTCTCTGTTTGGGTTAGCAGGCTAGTGAAACTTCTCTCTGGAAGTCTATTTTACTTACTAGGGTCAGACTTCTAGTACTTCGGCAAACTTCGTTGATTTGAGGAGGAGCTTGGCTTAAGTATGCATGAGGCCATTGAAGCACAACTCTGTGAGATGCTGATCTCTCTTGGTGATGGCAGAGCTCTTTTATGTCCTGTTAACTATGTTAAATATATGCCATACTTTTACAGAATTGGGTCCATGAAATCTAGTGCTCTTTCTGTTTAAGCAGTGACTTCAGTTAACTTCAGCATCAGACTAAGAATTGTACTCGGATGTACAAGCAGCTAAATTCTTAGCTAATAATCCATTGTGCACCTGAAAACTTTATTATAACTAAATTACTTAATGCTTTTAAACCAATAAAACATTCATTCTAGGGGATAAATGTTTGAAACTTTTAAACTCTTTGCCCTTTCACTGTCTTTTGGGCAGTACTTACCACAGTCTGCAGTTTATTTTAAAGTGTACTCAAATTAATTTATTTCAGCAAATATATTCCTTAACGGGCTTACCAACTATTTAACTGGTACTTCAGGGGGTTTGTCCTGGGGACCTGGGGCTGTCCCAGGGCCAGGGTGGAAAACCAGCTGATTGCCAGCTTCCCATGCAGGGCTCTGGCACCTGGCTTTCAATTTGCCAGTACAGGGGCAAGCTGATCATGATCCCAGGATTTCCCCTGCACTAGCAAGTGGAAGGGGTGCGGTTGCGATTCTTGATCTCAGAATGTGCATCCTGCCATGCATTTGTGGCATGGAAGGAAATGCAACTGTTGGGATCGGGAATCAGATCCGGTCTTGTCTTTAAATGAATGTGTGCCTGGGGCCTAAGCATTTGAAAATGGGCAATTCTACTTAAAATTTAAATACAGTAAAAGCTCTATTATCCAGCATCCCTGAGGAATGGAGGATGCCGGATAACAAAATATTCTGGTCAATTGAGTGGCCCCGAACAGACGTCCTTGCCTGTTCGAGCCGTTCCTTCTCCCACCGCGTCTGAGACGTCGCCGCCCCTCCCACAACATTGCCGCCCCTCCCGTGGGCCCCACAGTGGGCACTTCCGGTTTCACTTTTCCTTACAAGCCGGCATGCTGGTTACTGGAGATTTTACTGTAATGTACCAAAGTTAGTGACCTTAGTTGTGCCTTGAAATAAATGTAATTCATTATTTGTTTGTTTGCAGTAACGAGGAGGCATTTTGCAATGTGTTTATAAGTGCATTTAACTTTTTAGTGAAAAGACATTAAAATCTTAAGTGATGGTAAGACACTGTTTTAAAGCTGCTAATGTAAAAATCAAGACACTGTAGAAATTTGTGCAATTTGAACAACGGTGGTTTTCATAGCAGATAGTTATGTTTTTAGCTTCACTGCATCAACTACTAAGCTGCGCTTCTTGGAGTTAGTGCAAGGAGGAGAGTAGCAGATGGGCAAGCTGCCTGTGGCAACCTTATTTCCTATGATGATAATATACTGGTTTCTTTGTGGTTCCATAGGGTCATCTGCCCCCTCTGCAAAATAAGGACTTTGTGGCTCACAACAATTTATTTAGTTACAGAATATATATTTCAAGTGTAAAGCTGTCAATAAACCTAGATGCTATTGTGTAGCTTTGAGTTCTCCCCAAGTCCTCTTCCACATGAGGCTTTTTGATACTTTGATTTCCATTATGGGATAAAGTTAGGCATTATTGCAGTGTGAAACAGGCCGTATTTGATTCAGATTTGGATTCGGCCTGAATCTGGGACAGTGATTCGATTAGTTGATTTGGATCACTGTCCCAGTTCCATCTGGCCGAATCTGAAGATTTGATGCCAATTCAGAGAATCGGTGATTTAGCCATCAGCTGTGGGGGACCTTGGGTGTCCCCCCAGACCCAGGAGGTACCAGTCGGGAAGGTGGGGGGTCCCCTGTGTGCTTCCTGGCGGACCCAGAAGTGGACCAGAAGTGCTTTTGGTTCGCTTCCGGGTCCACTGCCAAGCATGCTGGGGACCCCCTCGTGCTCCCATGGGAAGCTCCATCCGCTTCACCATCTCAGTATTCGCAAGCCATCTGGTACCTTGAGGTATGTAGAAAAAACATTTAAAGCTGCGTCTATGTCCGAATCATCGAATCTTTCTGAATCTCTCCGAATCAATTCTGAGGGTTCCGATTCGATTCAGAGAGGTTAAAGGGTCTTTTGATTTGATTCAGATTTAGAGATTCAGCCACTGAATTGGGCTGAATCTCCGCCAAATTGAATCGGTGACTGAAGCTTCACACAGCCCTGTTAGGCATGCACCTATTACAGTTGGGACCTCAGAAGCTAAATTACATAAAACCATTCTCACTTCCAGTTGCAGTGCCCATTCTCTACCTGCTTTAAATAGTTTAAATCTGGTTTAAACCTGATGCATACTTTCAGAAATTTGCTGCAAACAATGCTCTTTAACACGTGCTTGTCAGCTGATTCTTGCCCTGTCTTTAAGTCTTTATTTTACCTTCTTATAAACCTTTCATCTGCCTTGCATACTAATTCTATCAAATAATACTAAAAAAATTCCCAATAGAATTTCTAGATAATTCAGAACATATTTACTTTTCCGATTTAATGAAAAAATATTTCTACAGCATTTTTTAGAAAGTGCAAAATAAAGAAATTTTATCTACCTTGGGCTTCTCTTTTAAAAAGTTGTTGCTCTGATTTAGTGTGCGGGTTTTTTTTTTCCCCCTCTGTGCAGAAAGAATCATCAAGAGGAAGGCATAGAGAGAAGGAAGACATCAAAATTACCAAGGAAAGGACTCCAGAAAGTGAAGAGGAAAATGGAGACTGGGAAACAAATAGAGAAGGTAAGTGGAATGCAATAAAGACTCCTCTTGCTCTATTACAGTGTTCCATGTACTACCAGATTATCAGTTTATGGAAAGTTGAGCATTTTAAAGTTCACTTTCCTAAACAATAGATTCATGTCGTGGCCACTCACAGATAACTGTGAAATACTGAGGAATTTATCTGTGCGGGAGAAAGGAACACAACAATCCAAATTGGATCAAGTAATATAATGTAACCACTGACTTTTTCTTGTTTTGTATTCTGTCAGAAAATCTGTTCTGCATCTTATAGAACAAGACTGTAGTCATAACATTATTTCATTTGTACAGTAAACAGAAGGATATACGTCTGTTGCCACTTCCTGGTTGGCAGAACCTTTCAAATCTCAAGTTGTTTCTTGGAATCTAAATTGTATCAGTTGTTAAGAGCTGATCAGTAAATTAATTTAAAGTTAAAAGACATCAGATTTTGGAGTAATTTTTACTTGTTTAATCCATCTTATTCACAAGGGCAGAACTCAGGAAATAAAAAAATGCATTTACCTTTGCCTTTACCTTGAAGTCGCACTGAAGCCCAGTAGCAAGGTGATAAATGGAAGTTTTCATTACTACTACTGCTACTCTCTATTCTGCGCTCATTAAAGGATTTTGGTGTCTAAGATACTAGTGTCTTTCTTTTAACTGCACAAATCGATTTGGACACTTCTTTTCTTTCATAATTTTTCCATTTCCTCTTGTTAGCACTACAGGTTACTTACTGTAAAGTTGTATGATGTCTGCATGATTATGAGAGATCTATTTTGGCGTAGTTCTTATAGTAGCAATGATGATGATTTTGTTACCATTGCATGAGCTCTCATCATGGATCAGGGCTCCATCCCATAGGCATTGTACTGAGTAAAGAGAGTCCTTCTGCTAGAGAGGTTTTTTAAAATCTATTAATTTTAAATTTGTTGATGGAGATAGTTACAGGGCATCAGTGAGAGTAAGTTTCTAGTATGTAAATTGTGTTAAAACTACTACTGATGAAAATTTACTCTAATATGGTTTTAATCATTCTTCTGCTAAAAATGGTTTTGAAGTGATAAAATATAGAACTGTCGGCATGTTTCATGTACTGCTGTGGCAGAGTGTTCAATCAATTGGGAGTTTGTCTCGATACTGATCACCTACTATGCATTCCTGATTTGAGAATTTGCTTCTCGGCCTTTTGGCTAAGATCAAGTGTGTTAATACATATTTTAAACAAATGTTGTAGTTTAAAATAATTTCATGCAGAATTAAAGCAAAGAAATTTCTTACATTCTAGGAATCCTTAACATTATTTTATAACAACGAAGACAATTGATGTTTGAAATAATACATCCTGAAGCCAGGAGTAAGCAGGCAAATGTAGTGATTATTTGATTAAAAGATTTATAAACTTTCTTGTAAGGTAAAAAAAAAAAATAAGCAAACCTGCTGTGCATGACCCAAGTGACAGATTTGAAACAATGTGGAGGGCGGGGAGGCAGGGCAGCAGGGAACAATGGAACTTATAGTGAATTCAGGTGGAATGAAATCATCTGTAGTAGAGCAGAATTGGACATAATTTTAATATACTACACAGGGTATGACTTCACTGCAAGAGTTTCATTGTGCAGGTATCTTATTTACTTCTTAAAAATGTGCTCACATTTCTTTTATTTGTTAACATTACTTCATTTTATCTCATGCCACATGCACCCAGATAAGACATGCACCTTGTTTTTTGAAGGGCACCATGAAGAAAAAAATTTTCCCACAGTTTTAGCTGCATAGAGCAGGGACAAACCTTAATCTTCAACTTCCTCATCCTCCCTTCCCTGCGTAGTCAAAACCAGATTGTAGCTGCTGCTGAAGACTGGACTCAGTGGATGGATCTGCGATTTTGAAGAGCTAAAAACAGCCTGCAGGCCTGCAAAGTAGGATGAGAGAGAGAGCAAAATTTACAAAGAAAGGATAGCCTGATTAGTGAAAAATCAAGAGCAGTAAAAAAGTAGATGAGGCCATTAACACCTATTGAGTGAGTAGTGATTAGGAGGGATCATGTAGATTATATGAGCCATAAAAGCAATTGACTCCCACTGTGCTATCTAAATAGTAATACCACAGTTGCTGCTGGCTGCAGGAGGACTCAAAGTGAGGTGTAACCTCGTTGTACCTGCCCCAGATCCACCCTGCTGAAATCTGCCCCCTCCCTCCACACAGGAGTGGGAGAGTAGGAAAGTAAAAAGAAGCAGTAGCCATTTTGCAGTGTCTCCATGCTTTTATTCTGGGCAGAAAAACCAGCCTTCACAATTAAGACATGCACCCTAATTTTGGAAGCCTAATAGTTGGGGGAAAGGCAAGTGTGGTATGTGAGTAAATATGGTGTTCAGCAGTTTCTTACACACCGTATTTGAATAGAAGGTTGAAGAAATTCTTATGTACAAGGAGAGGATTAGTAAGAATAAACTATAGTTGCCAAATGCTAGTCATGATAAATATATTATTGGAAGGTGCTCAGACCGTGCAGTAATATTCTTAGAGCATTCTTAGTTATGTCACAGTTAAGCACAATCTGCATTATAAAATGATATGAAAATATTTTAAATGGTGATCTGATGAACAGAATATAACACTGATTTGCTGTGTGATTACACATCCTAAATCTTACCTGTACTCCAAATCTTTCAGCCAAAGGAGCTTTGAAGCTCTTTGAACTGTAATGCTAATTGACTGTGATATGGAGAAAGTATAATTATAGTCCATGGTGCTATTATGAATGTAAATGTTATTAGCATGTTAAACAAATGTAAATAAAATAAAAATAATTTTAAACAGAGGAAAAAATGGTTCCCTCTTCAATAAGCTTTCACTTTCATGGTGGCAATGATGTTACACTTATTGCCTTCCAAGTATAAGCTGCCAAGTAAGACTGAGGAGATTATATTTGGATTTCTAATATAAAAATCAAGAAGAAATAAGACTTCATAAAGTAAAAACAAAAATATCCAGTATTCTTCAAGTACATTTTAGTGTATAATTAATTTATATAATAAAGAAACAAGAAGGATAAAAACCACATTTCTTTACAATTAACCTCCAAGTAAGTCTGAATCACTGAGCTATTTCCACTAAGCAAAATCAATATCGTCATCGAAGAGAACTCGTTGATATTGTGCTGGAGTTTGCCGAAATTGAGCATTCTGTTTTTTATGATTTCAGTTTCTTCTAGTGGTTTAGCGACTAGAAAGTAAACAAGAGGAAAAATAGTTCCCTATTTGCTTTCTCCCTTCTTACTTCATGTAAATCTGCCACAAAAAAAAAATCTTATTTTTGTGCAACCAAGATAAGGGTATTATAAATCAGATATTATAGTTACATGATGTTATTCAAGTTATTCCAGACTTCCACCACTTATACCAGAGATCAGACTTTGGCTTGTTGAGGTCCCTATATGTATGTTTGCTTGTTAAATAGCTAACCTACATGTCTTGTGTTAAGTATACCCGTTTAAGACTACTTATTTCATATATTGCCTATCACATTTTTTTAATAAAGACTCTGATAATGGAGATGTTAACTACGATTATGATCATGAGTTGTCTTTGGAAATGAAGCGCCAAAAGATTCAAAGAGAACTAATGAAGCTGGAACAGGAAAACATGGAGAAGCGAGAGGAAATAGTCATTAAGAAAGAGGTTTGTATTTTGCAGAGGAACACATTCTTGTGGCTTGCCAACAGCCATTTCATGGCCCCCTAATTATTTCATGCATGTTTGGAACCTCTGTATGCTACTATGACTCAGGTGGTAAAGAAGTATTCTTGTTTATGACTTTGGAAACAGGACAGTACTCGAGCTGACCTTTTTTCTGTATGTAGGGAAGGAGACAAATAGCAAAGAAGGAACTACAGGATATAAATTGTTATATGCTCTGTCTCAAAATCACTTGTCAGGCTTGAAGTCTTGATTTCCACTGCTTTCCCTCCCTCCCCATGCCTTTACTATTCATATTGTTCACGCTTCTTCTAAGTAAGCTTGGTAGGTAGCTCGTAAGAGGAACGTGTGTGCTGGTTTGAAGTCTGTTTGTTATGGGTGGAGAAGCCAGAAGACTGAGAATTTGAGCTGTAAGTTAATCTTGTGTGATTTTTTTTCAGGACAAGTGATAACTTTGTAAGAATCTGAATTGTAGTGGGCTTGAGCATCAGTTAATTTCATTTTATATCATTGATTTATTTAAGCACAGCATTTTTACACATCACATCACTTAGAGACATTATAATCCTAAGATATATTATTTTGGAAAAAATATATGGTTGGTATGTCTAAGGTGAGGTAATTGGTTATCATAATCTAAAGTTTGGATGATGGCTAGTGTTCATTTCTTGTTCAGGATGCATGTAAGCATCAGATGAGGTCTTTGGGGATCAAGACTAAGATTATAATTGCAGTTGAGACTACTTTTTTCCTTTTTCTCAAGATTTCTCCAGAGGTGGTTAGATCTAAATTATCACCATCGCCTTCACCAAGAAAGTCTAGTAAATCTCCAAAGCGAAGATCTAGTCCCAAATCTTCCTCTTCAGCAAGTAAGAAAGAGAAGAAGGCTTCTACAGTGTCTTCACCGCTTTTGGACCAGCAGAGGTCAGTATGCGGGCATATATGGAAGAGGATGTTTCACGTTGATATATTCATTCTTCATGAAACATCTCATGTTCTGATTAGTTGGGTATAAGTTTTTTCATTGTTTCTTTAGATGGGGATTGTCTGACTTCGTGTACCTGTCGGTGTCTAAACTGTAACTTGCCAGGCACAATCTTTGGGGCATGTCAGTACATATAGGTGCCTGTTAATTAATGTAATAATAATGTTTAGATTTTTGCATTGAACGTTATGCTTTACATCAGAACAAGTGTGGAGGGTGAGAGGAGCTAGAGAAATCTAAACAAGTAAAAATAAAATTGCATTAGAGGATATTAAATAGCTGTTAAATGGGAGTTCATCCTAACCAGAAATAACATTCTTAAATTTGGCTAGTCAGGTGTTCTGTTGTAACTGCATATTGCTATCTAGGAAAATATTGTTTGATATTCTAGATTCTAGGAGCACCCTGTAGAGTTACTGGACTGGGGAAAGGAGAAAAGATAGGTGATAACATTAGGCAAAAATCATAGGATGTTACACGTGGGCTTCTTGCCACAAAAATCAATCAGCTAAGACTTGTGTTAAGACTTTGTTGACTTCAGAACTTCTGAATCAATTTTTGGCTCCATTAGATGTAAAGAAAATTACAACCCCACTACAAGCACAGATACCTGTATTTGCCAAACCCTTTCTTTGTACCAAGTTCTGCATAGATGAGGCAAAATATTTTATTTACTCTGCAAAAGAAGTTTAAAAAATTGCTAGTATCAGCATATAATATGCAGTGGCATCTGGCTGCTGCTATTTATATTTATGACTTAGTTGTATGAAAAATGCATATTGGTGTAAAGCTATAGGTTTTATTTCTTGTAATGAACAGTGGAAGTAATATAAATGTTAGTTCATAAGACACTCAAAAGTATTGTTGCTGCTTTAGAATGAGAGCTGTTTAGTTCAAATTGCTTAAAATCCAAAGCGCTGATCCTGCAGTTCATTTTGTGTAGGTGACTGGTATATTAAATTTTAGAATTTGAGTTTAAGCAGACAGACTAAAAGAAATGTTGCCTTTTGATGCATGCAGGCTTACAAGGGCATTGTATTTTGGGAACAGTTCAGATGTTGCAAGTCTGCTTCAGAAATAAGGGTTATAAATTGAAGTGGCCATGCAGTACCTCAAAGGAAAACTTGACGTGATTTTTCTTTTTTGAATTTGCAATTCAGTTAAGTTCAGTTATAGATGCCACTGTCTGCTAATGGACTAGAGAGGTCTGCCCTAAAAGCTACAAAGCACTTTGCCCTATAATTTCAGTAGCAACAGTACTAATTAAATCATGAAATAAAATACTTGTTACTCTTTCAAATATTATTTTCTGGTTATTTATATTTAGGGGTTCAAAAAACAACCAGAGTAAAAAGAAAGGGCCTCGTACTCCCAGTCCTCCCCCTCCAGTTCAAGAGGAAGCTCCCCTGGGAAAGAAACATAAAGAAAAACATAAAGCAAAAGAACGCTTAGAAGAAAAATCAAGAGAGGGAAAAGAAAGAGGACGTGATTTTGAAAGGCACAAGGAGAAAAAAGAGAAGCAGAGGTGGGTTATGTTGCATTATTAGGTTTTTAACAGTAATGTAACCTGGCTTAGGTTGTCTGCTTTTGAGCTACAATTCACAGAGCACTAAATATAGAAGGGTTTACACCTGACTTGCTGCCAACTTTTTCTGAATTTATTAAATGTCATAAAGGCATTGGATAGTGGATTAGTAAACTACAGCTAATAGAATTGTCACTTTAATAAAAAAGAAATAACTTGGCTAGATGCCCTTTGGAAATAACCATTATATTCTCCATTAGTGAGTAAGACCTTGCATAGTGGTCCAGTCCAGTTTTGTTACTGGTTCTTGCTAATACTGTAAGTTAGTTGAGAATGTGAAGGTGGATGGTAACTTGGATGACGGGGACCACAAAATGATAGAGTTCAAGATCTTAAGGGGAGGAAGGAAAGAGACAGAATAAAGACATTGGACTTTAGAAAAGCAGACTTTAAAAACTCGGGAAGTGTTGGGCAGGATCTCCTAGGGAAAAGTATAAGAGTATTGAATGGGCATGCAAGAAGAAAATTAGGAGGGCCATGGGATAATTTGAAATAAAATGGCAAGAGACAGCAGGCAATACAAAGCGATTCTACAAGTATGTCGAGAATAAGAGGAAGACCAAGGAAACTGGGTTCCTTACAGAATGCAGAAGGCAATCTAGTTGTTGATGCAGAGAAGGCTTAAGTATTCGATGCCTTTTTTTACTTCAGCCTTAATTAATAGGATCAGCTAGCAGTTGACGAGTGCAGTTAACAGCAAAGGTAAGGAGTCAAACAGCCTAGAGTTAGTGATTCTTAACCAGGGTTCCCACAGCATCTCAGGGTGCTGCAGGATCCCTCCAAATGTGCCATGTTGCCTGCCCCCCGGTGCCAGGAGTGGAACAGTTGTTGCTCTTCCTCCTATCCAATGCTAGGTACCCAAATATACCAGAGATAAGCAGTACATCCAGCTGCTCCCTGTCCTCCACTCCAACACTGGCCGCCTCCATGCTCCCAGCAGCATGCTTTGCCATGCATAGATAAATATGTGGGCGCATGAATGTGGAGCCGCCAGCCCATATTTTTCAGCTTGGCTCTTTCTCCTCACCTTTGCCTCCCAACCCCTGTGTTCCTCCCATGCTCTTGGGGCCAGTGGGAAGGATTGTAGGTACATAAAACTTCACACTCTTCACAGGCAAAATCAACTCCCAGACTGCTGCACCTGGTAGCACAGTTTGGGAAGGAGGTGAGAAGCCAACTGTGGCAAAAGAACAGGTTAGGGACTATTAAAAAAAACCCTGGACGTATACAAGTCCATAGGAATGGACAGGATGCACCCAAGGGTGCTGAGGGAGTTGGCCTATGTGATTGCAGAGCCACTGGTCATCATTGAAAACATGTAGTGATCAGGAGAGGTCCCGGATGATTGGGAAAGGGCAAATATAGTGTCCATATTTAAGAAAGGAAAATAGAAGGATCCATGGAACTACGGATAGGTCAGCCTCACCTCAGTCCCTGGAAAAGTCATGTAAAAGGTCCCCAAGGAATCCATTTCTAAGCACTTGGAGGAGAAGGTGGTGATTAGGAACAGTCAGCATGGATTCACCCAGGGCAAGTCATGCCTGACCAACCTGATGGCTTTCTCTGATGAGATGACTGTCTCTGTGGATGTGGGTAGACCAGCAGATGTGGTAAAGTAGGTAAGGGAGAGGAAAGAAAGCAGGGGGAGAAAAAGGCCAAAGGGAGACATTACAGTGATAGAATACAATGTAGAAAAGAGGCTATCTATGAAAAAAATAAATAGTTGGAAAGCAAGAAAACAAAGGACAGAAAAAAGTACAGGAGGGGAGGGGAGAAACGGTGGGGGAAAAGAAGAATGTTAAGAGGTCAGGTCAGGCAGGTACCTGGTGAATCAGATGGCAGGCAGGTTGTAATGTCATAAATCCAATGTCTATATTCAGTCCATGATTTTTTGTATCCAGTAGATTTAGGAAGTGAAGTTTATAGGCTCATCTACATAAGGTGTTTTGTAAGTTCCCTTTGAGGGTTATAACAGAAATAAGAGAGGGAATTGATTGTCATGTGCAAAGTGTGCCCCTACAGGTAGTTGGGTATTCTTGTCTTTGATAGATTTTTGGTGTGTGCTCATTTTAGTGCACAGTTGTTGTTTGGTTTCTCCTGCGTATTTTCCTTCAGGGCATTTGGTGCATAGAATGAGATCTGTAACACTTCTGGAGGTCCAGGTTTAAGATCCAGAAATAGTGATGGTTCTGTTGTGGGGTATAGGTATAGTGGGGGTGGTGGAGATGTTGCCAGGTTTTGCATTTCTTGTTCTGCCATGATCTGGATCAGGGGTGGGCAAAATGCAGCTTGCGGGCTAGATGCAGCCCACCAAGCCACTATGTCCAGCCCATGGAGCCCCTAAAAAATTTAGAAAATTAATATTTTTCTGTCCCTGGCTGCCCATCATGTGGCCCTCGATGTCTTACCAAAACTCAGTAAGCAGCCCTCTACCCAAAATAATTGCCTGCCCCTGGTCTGGATCCATTCTGTGTGGTTTGGATCATAGGAAGTTTGCTTCTTGTGATGAGGTTAGCGAGGTTTGGTGCTTGTTTCAAAACTAGGATGGGTGGTTTTCTTAAAGATCTCTTTAAGAAAAAGGTCGTCTTTTAGTATGGGTTGAAGTTGTTTCAGGATTTTACGTGTAGGTTCCAGAGAAGGGTTGTATGTCATCACTAATGGTGTGTGATTAGTGAGGATTTTCTTTTTGTACCGCATCAAATCTTCATGTGGTATCCGGGTGGCTCTTTCAGAAGTGCAGTCTGTCTCTCTGGAGGAGTGTCCTTTCTGGCTGAGAGCTTTTTTGAGATTTGTTAGGTGTCAATCACAGGTATTCTCCTTGCTGTAAATTCAGTGGTATAAGAGAGCTTGGCTGTAAATTACAGCTTTCTGGTGTGTTTAGGGTGTTTGCTTGGCGTGTTTAGGTAAGGGGGCTGGGGCACATGACTTCTGAGGACAGGCTGAGGGAACTGGACTTATTTAGTCTAGAGAAGAGAAGACTGAGAGGGGATTAAATAGTGGCCTTCAACTACCTGGAAGGTGATTCTGAAGAGGATGGAGATGGACTATTCTCAGTGGTGGCAGATGACAGAACAAGAAGCAATGGTCTCAAGTTCCAGCAATGGAAGTTTAGGGTAGATACTAGGAAGAACCTTCTCACTAGGATGCTAGTAAAGCACTGGAACAGGCTACACAGATTGTTGTGGAATCTCCAGCCTTTGAGGTTTTTTAAGACTGGACTAGACACCCTTGGCTGGGATGATCTAGATGGGGCTGGTCCTACTTTGAGCAGGGGGTTGGACTGGAAGACCTCCAGAATGTGGAGGGACCTCCATGAGGTCCCTTTCAACCCTAATTTTGTATAATTCTTTGATTCTGTGACATTTATTAACAAGCTAAGGAAGTTCAGACTAGATGCAAGTACTATAAGGTTGATACATAACTGGTTGGATCATCATGCTCAGTGAGTAGTCCTCAGTGGCTCAGTGTCAAGTTGGAACAAGGTATCAAGTAGCATTCTTCGTGGTTCTGTCCTGAGTCTGGTGTTGCTAAAAAAATAATTTTTATTAATGATTTGGACAGTGGGATTGAGTGTGCACTTAGCAATTTGTGGATGACTCCCAAGTGGGTTGAGTTGCAGACACTCTGGAGAGTAGGATCCACAGTGATCTGGATAGACTGGAAAAATGTTTCACAGTCAAGCGGATGAGAGTTGACTAGGACAAGTGCAGTCCTGCACTTCAGATAGAATAATTGCATGCACAAATACAGACCAGGAAATGATTGGCTAGACTACAGTATTGCAGAGAAGGATCTGAGGGTTATAGTAGATCATAAGCTGATTATGATCCTTGTAGCAAAAAAGACCAGCAGCATACTTGGCTGTATTAACAGGAATGTCACTTGCAGATCAAAAGAAGTGATTTTTTTCCTACTCTGATCATCGTTAGTGAGGCCTTGTCTGGTGTGTTGTGTCCAGTTTTGGTCCCTACACTTCAAGAAAGATGTGGGCAGATTGGAAAAAGTCCAAGGGACAGAAACAAAAATAATTAAGAGGCCTGAGAAGCATGACTTATGAGGAAAGGCTGAAAGAACTAGGGTTATTTAGTTTGGAGAAGAGAAAACAGAGGGGAAGAAGGAACTTGATAACGGTCTTCATATTCCTGATGGATGATTATAGGGTGCATAGAGATGGGCTTTTTATATGTGGCCATAGGAGACAGAATGAGGGGCAATGGCCTTAAGCTGCAGCACAGGAAATTTAGGTTGCAGATTAGGAGGAATTTTCTGTTTGTAGGTTTCCATTTAAAACAAATGCGTGCTTACTTGTGTTCTCCCCAAACCCTAGATCCATCTGGTTTTATGTGTAGATAGTGGATGGATGGATGGATAGTGTGTGTATGTATGTGTCCATATAAAAATAGATGTTAAGTATGTATTTAGCGTATTGACAGTTGAGTTTAGGAAAACCTGTAAATCGTATGCGTTGTGAGTTGATAAAAATAAAAGCTCTACATTTATCCAAATAGAAATGCCACTGTATCAGTACCTTGTACTTATTTAGTTAGCTTTGAAGCAGCTCTAATGTAATAGCCTGTACTTAGTTCCTTGTGCTTTTGGGATGAATTGATAGCAGTGGTACTTCCAAGGTACTGGCTGCAGCTTTCTATAAAAAGGGCAGTGTTCTTTATGTGTTGTGTTTCTTCTAAAGGTACTTAAAAGGTACTGAGGACAAATTATGGCACATTCTTCTGAGGGTCTATAACAAGGCAAATGATGGTTGCAGTTGGTATCAGATTTTTCCATCTTTCCAGGAACCATGATTAGTATTTGAAAACTTGTCTGTGCACTTCAAGTTTTCAGTAAATTTCTGACTTTACAGAAGTTATTAAATGAGGGCAGTAAAAAAAATCCTGATCATACAAATGTCAGAGCTGTAGAAGGGTGTTCAGTCTTGCGTTGTATAGTACAGTTAATGAGAGAGTTCTGGAACTAAATAAGACAATAAATTATGTAGCTATTTCTTCAGCTCTGTACGATGGAGGTAATTTCTTATCTGAAACCACAAATGAACAAATTATTCTATCAGAAGTAATTCTTTATCTTTTAGCACAGGTGCTGTCTTGGGGTTGTTTTTAATCTCTTGGAGATGTACTGAATGCCATATTGTGCATATTGAACAAGCTGCTACTTGTATGTTTCCCAGGGATCCTTCTGAAGGCTCCCATAGACAGAAGCGTTCTCCTAGTCCTGCAGATCATTCTGGCAGCAATTCCTCCCCTTCCAGAGAGTATTCACCGCCTGCTGCAAGGCGAAGACAGGCCTCCCGAGCTCCAGCCAAGTCAACCACTCACAAACATAATTTTTCACCCTCTCGCAGGTGGGAGGATAATCGCATAGTTTCTATTTCCCTAAACAGTTCTAACTTCAAACAAGATTTCTTCCTAGCATGGCAGGAAAATTTCTAGTCGAGCTGTATCTTTTTTGGAGGAAGTTGAAGCTTTTGATGTAGATTTCTTTACTCTAGTAGAAGTGTTAAAAAACCCTGTTCTAATTTTCTGCATTTTAAAGAACTTAACGTGAGCAACTCTGAATCATTGCTTGCTAAAGAGCCCTGCTCTTGCAAACTCCTTTGTTTGCTTAATGTTAAGTAGATGAATAGTCCTGTTTCCTCACTTGAATTACACGTAAGAGTTTGCAGCACTGGGGCCTAACTTTTCTAAAGTCTTAGACAAAGAAGGGTGTCTCAGTGATGGGTCATGCCTGGGGGCCTACCAAATGCATGGCGGAAATGGGGTACACAGCAGCTCCTTTAATTTTCATGTTCCCTGTGTGCCCCTTCCCCCCCCCCACCTTGTTTGGCAGAGGGGCCCACCACTCCCTTCTTATCAGCAGAGAAGCTAAAACCATGGTTTTAAATATAGTGTGGTTTTTGCCTCCCTGTCGGTCAGCAACAAGCATTGGGGCTGCCAGGGCCCCTCAGCCAGTCACTGGCAGGAGGCAAAAATACAGCCACATTTAAAACCACAGTTTTCACCTCCCCACCGATCAGGAGTGAGCTACAAGTGCAGCCCCTCCACCAATCGGTGATGGAGGGGCACGCTGAGGGAACCTGCAAGGTTAAAGGAGCTGCAGTGTACCCCACTTCCGCCATAAATTCAGTAGGTCCCTAGTCATGTCCAATAGATAGAATTCAGAAATACAAAAATAAGAAGCCAGCTTTACAGACCACAAACAGAGACAATGCCTATGGTGTACCTAAATAAAATAGAGTGCATCCAAAGAAAAAATGTGTAAATTGTTTGTCTTGTTACCATGAAACCTTGACCTTGATGAATAAAATGGCCAGACCTGAGGAAAAATGTTTCAGAGTAATCAAGTGCTTGTCTATTCATTTGTGCCTTATTGCTCTGAAATCTGTAGTTTTTTTGAAAATGATTGTGCTCTTGATTAATCTAAAGCAGGGGTTTCAAAGATATGGCTCACGGTCAGGTCAGGTCTGGCCTGCGAAGCCTGCAGTACTGCCCACAGGTCTCAGACTAGATCTGGCATGCTGTATGCCAGGGGTGGGCAAAATGCAGCCCGTGGGACAGATGTGGCCTGCCAGGCCATTCTATCTGGCTCGCAGGGCCCCTAAAAAATTTAGAAAATTAATATTTATCTGTTCTTGGCTGCCTGTCATGCATCCCTCGATGGCTTGCCAAAACTCAGTAAGTGGCCCTCTGCCCAAAATAATTGCCCGCCCCTGGTATATGCGGTACATGCCTGGACCAGCCCTGTATGTGGAGTCAGGCCAGACCTGGTCCTTGCATGTGGCACCCATGGTGCTGGACTGGCATGTGCACTGCACGCAGCACACAGAGGGCTGGATTGGTAAACGTGCTGCATGCAAAAAACTCCACGTGCAGGGTTGGGGACTGGCTCAACACTACTTATCTGGCCTACAGATAGCCCTGTGCTACTCATCCAACCCCCAGGGCCAGATGAGTTTGACCCCCCGATCTAAAGTTTTGACTGTGGGCATCAAGTAGTTAACCATCTCATACAGTCTATTTATATATAAGCATGAGAGGTGATCACTTAAAATATTGTAGAAATAACATGGCATTATTTTTCTTAGGTGGATTAAAAGGGAAGAATGTAGAAATGCCTACTTTTTTTCTTTCATTCTATACATTGAAGTAGTAGTAGTAGTAGAATAATAATAACCCCTCCCCCCCACTTCCTTATATTATTATAACATGCTACATACATGACTTTTTAATGATGTTTCCTGTAGGTCTGCTTCCCCATCGGGTCAACATCATTCTCCCATATCCTCTCGACATCATTCTTCTTCATCGCAGTCAGGCTCCTCTGTTCAAAGACACTCCCCTTCTCCACACCGCAAAAGAACTCCTTCTCCATCCTACCAAAGGACAGCTTCCCCACCAGTGAGGCGTTCGTCCTCTCCTTATCCCCCACATTCTTCCTCTTCTCCTCAGAGGAAGCGAAGTCCTTCGAGGCATCGATCTCCTGGGAGAGAAAAGGGAAGGCATGATCGTGACCGAACTTCACAATCGCGTGATAGACGCCATGAAAGGAGAGATGGTATGATCGAGAATACGTATTTCACAAATATTTTATATTGCCTCCAAAATGTGGTTGACTTTAAAAATTTTAAAACCTGAAGTTAATAAATGTACTAATCATCTTGGAACCCAGTCAGCAAGAAGCCAAGAAGAAGCCCTAGAGTCATAAGTAACTGTTGCTCCCCTTTTCCACAAGGACCATAAGCATAACGTCCCACCCTTCCTAATTGCTCACTCAACTGTTTTTTAATGATGACTAGTGGATTGTGTGCAAAGAAAAAATATAGCAATCCCTCAACTAGAAATCTGTCATCGCGTTTGGATAATTTTTGATGAACAAAAATGCCATTTTGTCCCAAAGAAGTCATGTGAAGAACACATTTATTAGAGGTTTTGTTTTTTTAGACCAGCCATAAAAACAGGAGCATGCTGTGATAAGTCAGGGGTTAACATAAGTAGAGAACATAAAATTCAGTAGTATGGTCGCATCCATAGATCCCATTTTTTGTGTGTGTACATAATAGTGAAAAGGGGAAACTACCACAAGAAAAGTGTTTGATCTCTGTGTCCTGTTCATTATTCCTGTCCCAAAGTTGTGATGAGTCTTCCTGATACATTTGGAAGTAATTGAATATATTCTATCTGTAAACCATTAAATTTCATACTTTGTGGAATCACAAATTCAAATCCATGGGGGAGATTTTTTTTTAAAGCTATAAAAGTATAGCTACAATTTGTGCCTTTGCAGATCTCTGTGGATTGTGCTTTTGGGTCAGAAACCCAATTTGGTAGGGTGTTTGGTTTTTTTTAAGTGACTTTGTTTGTTTGATGCTTGGAATTTAATATTGTAGACCGAGGTAGGCAATGGTTTTTGGCCGGAGTGCCAAAAAACACCACAATGCCTACCTCAGAAGGTGCCAGAGTGCTGGCATGGCAGAAGAACAAAATGAGGGCAAGGGGTACATGTCAGGATGCCCTACTGCCCCTTGCCCCCCAGCCAAAGCCCCTGCCCCACAGCCTGGGCTCTGTGGCTGCCAGCAGCTACCCTGGCTCTGGGGGCTTGCTGCAACATCCCAGCTGCCTGCTGGGAGCAGCCCCGGATCCCAGCTGGCAGCAGCTCCCCAGAGCTGGGGCCGGCTGCAGCCAGGAGGCTCCAAACAGCCCGGGCTCTGGGAAGCTGCAGCAAGCAGCAGGCAAGCTGCAAACAGCTGTACCGGGCTCATCACCTCCATGCAGGGAGCTGGGGAGAGACCTGGGCTGCGCTGCCTCAGGCCCCTACCCCACAGCCCGCTCTGAGGTGTGCCTGCGTGAGCCAGTGTGGAGCTGATCCCAGAGCCTGGCACAGCTGTTTGGAGCCTTCCGGCTGCAGCCGGCCCTAGCTCTGAGGAGCTGCTGCCAGCCAGGATCCCAGGCTGCTCCCAGCAGGCAGCTGGGACACTGCAAGCCCTGCTGGGAGCAGCCCAGGCTCCGTCGCTGGCAGCAGCTACCTGGAGCTGGGGCTGGCCATGGTGTGCCAAGCAAAATGGCCTTGTGTGCCACGCTCGGCATGTGTGCCAGGGGTTGCCAACCCCTGTTGTAGACTTTGCTCAGACTGAATATTGACTTTAAGTTTGCTTTTATATCTATTTTTCCAGAACCTAGAGGAAAAAGAGAAAAAGACAGAGAAACCAGAGAGGAACGAGATTATGATCAAGAGCAGAGTACCTCCAGAGATCACAGAGATGACCGAGAATCTCGTGATGGAAGGGATCGTAGGGAAACCAGAGATAACAGAGACCGCAGGGAGCCAAGGGAATCCAGAGACGCTCGAGATACCAGGGATACCCGGGATTACAGCAGAGATAACAAAGATGGCCGTGATCAGAGAGATTCACGTTCTACACGTGATACCCACGACTACAGAGACCGAGAAAGTCGTGATGCCCATAAAAAGGACGATCAGTACCAGGAGGATTCACGCAGTTATGGAAGATCTCATGGCAGAGAAGACAGTTCCCGTTCTGAAACAAGGAATGACTCTAGAAATGAATCTAGAAATGAAAGCCGAAGTGATCGGACTGGCAGAAGTAGAGGCAGAGGTCCAGAATTATCTGACAAGGGTACTATTTCATTTAAAATAGTCTTTTTACTAATGGGGATTGGAAACTGATTTTCCTTATGTTATTTCACATTGAATTGCTGCCAAATAAGTTCATGCTTTTAAAGCTATATGCAGGTCTATGTTCATTAACATAAAACTACTCTTCCTTAACTCTATATCAATTCTGAGTTCCCCATTCATTAAAATAGTGTAGCATCGGCATTCTGCCATGCTGCTTAAAAAAATAAATTCTGTACCACTCTCTTTAATGTATTTGCAACTTTAGGTGCTCCCAAGGGCCAAACAATACAAATAAGATGCTGAAGTATAATAAGAGACTTGCATGTAATGAAAGACTAGCAAAGGCAGTCTTTAAACATAAGCATATTTCCTTCCCCCTCAAACGTGCCTTCATGCCCAAACTGGTACTTGCATATAGCTTCTGTCATGTTTACTGAGAATTGAAGGTCCTGCATGTTTTACGTGTCTTTAAAATGATTAATTTAATGTAACTCATACTTGAAGAACTGGTAGGTTTTTCTTCGTTATCAATATTTGGTGTTGTTTGTTTGTGGTTTTGGTTTCTCAGTTTTCTTTGTAACATTTCCTTAAAAAAAGCCTCCATTTTGAAGAAGAACCAGCCTATATTTGCAGCTTATCCTGATAACTTTTTCTGCACAAAGTCTGTAGGATTACATTTTCCTAAGGACGAATTTCAGTTTTCTCTCACTAGTTGGAAATACCCATATCCTAATGAGAGAACATTGGTTGCTCCTGATAAAAAGTATGTTATTTCAGTGTGGTATATTTAGTTTGCAGTTGTCTGGAACCAGAAGTACAATATTGTATTTCTGCTTTTGAAAAGTTAATTTTATTTGAGAAACTTTTTTGTACTATATACAGTATCAGACTTGATAGCGATACATTTTTAAGCCCTGGAAATGAGTAAAGCTTTGAAAAACATTGTGTGCCAGGAGGGTTTTTGGTTGTAGCCATGTTGGTCTAAGGACATAGGCAGTCAAGGTTCTTTGGGTAAATGTGATATCTTTTATTAGACCAACAGAGTAATTGGAAAAATGTTCTTTGCAAGATTTTGGGTACAAGAACCCTTCTTTGGGCATAGGGAGTTTCTGCTGTTCTGAGATCTCCAAGTAATGAAAGAAGATAGAAATGTGACAGGAGGTCAGACCTGTTACACTTTTAGCTTTTTATTCCTTGAAGATCTCGGAACAACAACAGAGAATCCATAGGCCTGAAGATGGGTGCTTGTGCCTGAAAGCTTGCAAAGAACACTTTCCCAACTTCTGTGTTGGGAAGAATTTTGAATGCAGTTTATTTTAGTTTTAGTATTTTAGCTGAATAATAGCATAATATACTTGAATTGATATTAAACGTCAGTGAGTTTTCTTAAGCATGTGCTCTTTTTTGCATGGATATATTTTTTTTTTAGGAAGTCGGGGAGCAAGAGGGTCTCAAGTTGACAGTCATAGCAGTAGTAGCAATTACCATGACAGCTGGGAATTGCGAAGTGGCTACCCTGACCGGGATCGCTATGACAATCGAGAGCAAGCAAGAGATTCATCCTTTGAAAGAAGACATGGAGAAAGAGATAGGCGTGACAACCGAGAGAGAGGTATACACGTCTAATTTATATATAGACAGCTGATTTGATATCTGATTCTGACATCAATCTTGTACTGATGTTAATGTAAATTAGCTTTCTTAGCAAGATTGCTCATTAGCACACTTATAACTATATTGTTTTTTCCCCTCCCCCTACTAGTTTATGGCAATCTGACTACTGATTTTACACAACCAGTACATATTAAGCAAACTGAACTTCAAGAGATTTCTTTGTAAACTGGTTATATTAAAATTGCATTTTACTGTTTTGATACCCAATAGATTTTACCTACCTATACATGAGAATTTGCCCAACATTGCATTTTACTGCCACTGTTGTTTTTCCATATAGAAACATACATTTATCTTTTGTGTCTTTAAATTTGCAGTTGTGAAGGTCTAGTTAACCTTGACTAGCTACTAAAGTAAGGCACAGTTTAATTCTGTGATTAATACAGTATGAAATTTTATTGGCCAAGAAATTTAATATTGATTAATGTTGCTGTGGTCAGTACCAAATAGCTAATAAATCTTGGTACAGATGCTGGTGCGGGTGAGAAGACAATCGTCTTCATAAGATTGAGTTTTTGGGCTTGAGACATTTCACTCTTATAACAGAATGAGCACTGAAGTTGTCTCTAAAAGAGTACAGTTTTGCCAAATAGTCTAAAGAGTGCTCCTAGGGCAGTGCAATGCCTTACAGATTCCCAAGTGCTGAACAAGCACGAAGTACCAGAATCACTATATAGCCACATTAACACAGTGCTCTGTCCAAGCTAAGTGCAGTCCTAATTACAGGCACTGTGATAAGATGGCTGTACTGTTCCCAGTACCTAAGATAGCTCATTCAGAGTCTGTGCAAGTATCTCTGCACAGCATGATTCAGTGTTGTGGAGACAAAACTTTAAAGTTCGCTTCTGAAACAGTACTTGACCACTTCTTCAGTAAGACGACAGATGGAGGCAAAAACAGAATTTTGGGGTAGTGGAAAGACTAAAATATACAGT
>NW_017729032.1:67385524-67394553 GCF_001723915.1 Gavialis gangeticus
TTTTTTTTTTTTTTTTTTTGATTTAGTCTTCAGAAAGGGTTTTAATTTTACTAGATATAGCAGATATATCCTGGCTGCCGCTTGTTTTAGTCCTTGAAAAAGGCATTTAAGATGTTGCTCTGTCAATTTTCCTCTGCTCTCAGAGGGTTATAATGCCACGCTTCCTTATCTTATAAAAGACTGCCCTCTGCTTTAGCTTTTCTCCTGCTGTCAAGTAAGGATTTTGTTCAACCTAATCTGCAGCTCCCCTTTTACCACTAGCTAAAGGACTGCAGTCCAAATGTTTCTGGATGTTGGCAACCAGTTTTCATATCTAACTGTTATGCTGTAACCAGCAGATAAATTATATGGCAATTTTGACTTTCATGTCATATTAGGTTCTGCATAAAAATCTTAGAAGTAAATAAAAAGATGCCATTACAATCAAGCAAATTTATGGGAAGCAAATCCATTTTGTTTTAGAGTGAATTGCATTTCATTAGCACAATAAATATTTATAAAGAGCTTTAATGGAGTTAAGAGTCAGGGTTAAATGACATTTTCTTGTCTCCTGTCATTTCATCCTTCTTTGCTTCTAAAAATCTAGATTTTTTCCTAACGTTAAATTGTGTTTAGAGTGTCCAGTCTAAGTTGAGATTTGCATTACGATTGAGAAATGTCAAATATAACCTTTAAAAAGGCATAAAAAGATACATTTTTACTTCTACTCAGTCTTCCAAAATTGAGTCCTTTTAGTATGCTTTAAAATCTCATTCTCAGGGTTAGGAAAGGTATGTTCAGTAAACATTTTAGTTAAAACTGTTCCCAAACATGAGTACAGTGTTTCAGAGGAGGAAAATGAATCCTTCCCTACCCACATGTATTTAGCTAATGCATTTCCCAATGTGTCTGTTGTGCAGATACTTTATGCCACCACCAAAATTATTATCAAGTGAAAAACAATGTTTAACATGGACTTTGGATATAATACATGTGCTGAGTACTCCAATAATGGCATCACAATGATGTGAACATATAAACATAATATCTACGTTGAAAAAATGTACCCCAACTAAAGATTCACTTACAAATGATTGTTTTGGTTGTAGCAGAAATGTCGCTTCTATTTACTTTTAATTTTACTTGAAAGCAAGAGAACATTAGGTAATTATTAATTCACTCACAAGTGAAAACTGATAGTACTGATGGGAATGTGGATTTTTTTTATTGACTTGAGTTCTGTTGAAATTTCACATGTGCCCCTGAAGGACATTCTCATATTACATGGAGAGACATAGTTGTGTTAGTCTGAAGTCAGGCAAAAAGTGGGTTAGAGTAGCACCCTATATCACATGAAAGAAATAGCTTCTCAGTTCTGCTATATAATGACCAAAACATTCAAATCGGCGTTTTCCTTTATACAATTTTTGTTTCCTCCACCCCTTTTATATAATGCATTTAGTATATACCAGGAAACTCTTTTCCAAGTTCTTTATTAAAATAGTTAACATCAATTTAGTAATTAATGTAAAGTAGTAAAAATTTACAGCAATTTAAGTGAGATTTTTGGATTTTGGGTACCATATACATTTCATAGATTTCATAGACATTTGGGCTGGAAGGGACCCCAGAGGATCATCAAGTCCAGCCCCCTGTCCTGGGGGCAGGAAGTCAGCAGGGATCATAGGATCCCAGAAAGATAAGCATCCAAATGTGTCTTGAAGGCGTTCAAAGTGGGTGCTTGAACCGCCTCTGGCAGTAGTCTATTCCAAACCTTGGGAGGTCAGACAGCGAAGAAGTTCTTTCTTATGTCCAGCCTGAATCGGTCACAGTGGAGTTTGTGACCATTCGATCTTGTCATCCCTTGGGGTGCTCTGGTGAACAGACGTTCCCCCAGATCCTGATGAGCACCCCTGATAAACTTATAGGTGGCCACCAGATCACCCCTGAGCCTGCGCTTTTCCAGGCTGAAGAGCTCCATTGCTCTCAGCCTGTCATCATAAGGTCTGTTTTCCTGACTTCTGATCATGCACGTGGCTCTCCCCTGCACCCTCTCAAGCTTCTCCACATTCCTTTTGAATTGTGGAGCCCAAAACTGGACGCAGTACTCCAGCTGCGGCCTCACCAAGGCCAAGTACAGTGGGAGAATGATGTCCCGGGATTTGCTTGAGAAGCATCTGTGGATGCAAGCCAGCGTTTTGCTCACCTTACTAGCCGCAGCATCACACTGAAGGCTCATGTTCATCTTGTGGTCAAGCATGACCCCCAAGTCCCTTTCATCTGTAGTGCTAACCAGCATAGCACTACCGAGCCTATAAGCATGATGCAGGTTTTTCCTCTCAAGGTGGAGAACCTTGCATTTTTCGGTGTTGAACACCATCAGGTTCTCGTCCGCCCGTTCCATGTGTCTGTCCAGATCCACCTGGATCACCCTCCTGTCCTCAGGTGTGAATGCTTTACCCCAGAGTTTAGAGTCATTGGCGAACTTGGCCAGTCCACTTCTGACACCAGTGTCCACATCATTGATGAAGATGTTAAACAGTATAGGCCCTAGGACAGAGCCTTGCGGGACCCCACTGGTCACAGTGCAACAAGACAATTGGCTCCTGTTGACCATCACCCTCTGGGTCCTACCGCAGAGCCAGTTCCCCAGCCAGCAGATTGCGGTGATATCAAGGCCACAATTAGCCAGAATTGCCTAGAGGTGATCGCGGGATACCAGATCGAAGGCTTTTTTGAAGTCGAGGTATATAACGTCGATCTCTTCCCCCTTGTCCAGGTGATAGGTCACCTGGGCATAAAAGGAAATGAGATTAGTCAAGCAAGACCTACCCACCACAAACCCATGCTGGGTATCCCTCAGGATATTGCCTTCAGCTAGTCTGCCTTCAGCTACATAGATGTGTGGGAAGTGCTTTGTTTGATTTTCCACCCCCACCCCCCAAGAAAAAGCAGTTTTAACCTTAATTTTGCCCCTTTTTATAGTCTTTCCATAACTACTGTAAATACATCAAGCTCTAAGGGTCATTATTGCTTGTTTACAGGTATTCCGTTTCCCAGCCCTAATTGCCAGTGCCTGTTTCTAAAACTTAGAAATGTTGTTTCAGAAGTTTTACAAACACAAAGAATGTTTGAAAGATTTTCATGCTGAGACTTTTCATCTCTCCCTTCTTTTGAAGCCTTTTCCTTGAAATCAATCATCCCTTTGTTTCTAGGAATCTTAAGTTGTTTTTTTAATTCTCTTCTCCTGTGTGATAAGTAGAGCCACTGTGCCAAACTACTTCTGTAAGAATACAAAAGCATCTACTCCAATCAGAAGTTATTAGTATATTGAGAGTGGCATAACTAATTAATTAACTGGCAATTAAATTTGACTTTCTTTACAGATCAAAGACCAAGCTCACCAGTCCGGCACCAAGGAAGAAGTGATGACATTGAACGTGATGATAGGAGAGAGGAGCGAAGGGTAGACCGGACTGATGATAGGAGAGATGAAAGGGCAAGGGAACGAGAGCGAGAGAGAGAGAGGGATCGGGAGAGGGAAAGAGAAAGAGACCGGGAGCGGGAGAGAGAAAAGGAAAGAGAATTAGAACGAGATCGTGCCCGGGAAAGGGAGAGAGAGCGTGAGCGGGACAAAGACAGAGAACGTGAACGTGACCGTGACAGAGATCGAGACCATGACAGAGAAAGGGAACGAGAAAGAGAAAGGGAGCGAGAAAAAGAACGGGAGCGCGAGAGGGAAGAACGGGAAAGGGAGCGAGAAAGAGAGAGAGAAAGAGAGCGAGAACGGGAGAGAGGCCGGGACAGGGATAAGGAAAGAGAACGTCAGAGAGACTGGGAGGACAAAGAAAAAGCAAGGGAAGACCGCAGGGATAAAAGAGAGGATGTCCGAGAAGAGAGAGGTACAAGGGATGTCCACGAAGAGAGGAAATCTAAGTAAGTGATGCTGAAGGTGACTTTTCCTAGCAAAAATATAAAATGTACCATTCCCTAAACATTTCATTATACAGCAGTCTTTCATTATTGTACCTTAGCCAGACCCTTTATGTACAAATAGCATATGCCTGCTACTAATTGTTTCTGGGAAACCATGCGGGGGCAGAGCCTCCTGGTAGAATTAGTTTCTGTCATTTGGATTCAGATTCTTTCAGGTTGTGTCGAGGTGTTCATTTTAATGGGATAAGGGTTGAAATTTTTAGTAGTGACAGAATAAGAGTATATTCTTTGTAAAGGTGAAGTATTTAGTCTTTTTGAAAATTCAAGGTGTTGGGTGTTCTTCAGGTATCTTAGAAACCAGGCACTGAGCACCAAGTTCTGTATTGTGAAGACACCTTTGGCACTGTCTAGTTTTGTTTCAGTGAAACAACAATATGCAGACTCTCTCCATTCTAAGAAGACTGGAGTGAAGAACAAAAGTCTGGTAGTCAGGGGAATCCTTATTAACACCATTACTTCAATTTCAACCAAGGCACTTATTTCAAGGTCATTTCTCTATTGCTGTTGGTTGCTTTATGAGGAGGGAAAACAAGGCGCAATAACTTTTTTTTAATACCAGAATTCTCACTGCTATCAGGCACCCAGACAATTGAATACAGCTGTAGCTGAACTAATTACCATGGGTGCTACCATTGCTGGCTACTTTTCTGGCATATATACCCTTCACTGCTAATCAGTAGGACTCCTAGTCTCTCTAGCTGGTGTGGGATGAATGGCTTAAAAAACTAAACATCATCCCCTAAGCAATACTTAAGCACATGAATTGCTGCTGTCTATGCAATGGTGATTTTAATGTATATTTTATTCATGTTGTTCAAAGTTGGGATGTCCAAATTCTGAGCATCTGGGGGCAGGCCCCAGGTCAAACACCCTGGGGGCCTCCCACCGCATGGTCAGCATGAGCTCCCTCCCCACCCCCCAAGCATAGGCAGTGGGTTCACTGAGCCCTCTCCTGCTGTGCTGTCCTGCCCCAGAGACCCTGGTTGTGGGGGAGGAGCAGCAAGGAGGGAACCTGGGGGCTCCACATTAACCTCTCACAAGTCAGATGCAGCCCATGGGCTGCCAGTTGGACAGCCCTAAATTAAGATTTCTTTTGTATTTTAATGTACATGTGAAAGCTGATTATACTTGAAGCTTTGTGGCTAATGACCTAGAAGATCACAAACATGAAGCATCTTTGGCATTTTGAATGAAGTGCTGATAGTCCTAGGTTTCACTCTCTTGATGTTTACATGGGAAATAAACTCAGCTGTTGAGTTTTTTTAAAAAGCAATTTGTAAAGTGTTTGGTTGCATTTACAATATAGGAAGCGTCACAGAAATGAAAGTAGCCCAAGTCCTCGTCAGTCACCCAAACGCCGCCGTGAACATTCTCCTGATAGCGATGCCTACAACAGTGGAGATGATAAAAGTAAGTAAACGTGGGTTATTGTTCCTTCAATATACAGGCTAACTTGTGTTTATGAAAAAGATTCTTTGCAATAGAAAATGATGGATTAAGCTTTTAAAAGCATCTTCTCAGTTTTTCTATGCAAGGTTATTTTTCTTGCAGAGTGTTTGGACTGTGCATTGATATTTATTTACATGCCCATTTTAGCATAATGTATTAATATTGTCAGGGGGCAATAGCCCCAACATCTGTCTTTAAATTCCATGTTTATCAAAAATGAAATAAAATCCATTGTTACTATAGCTGTAAGCGTGAAGCATGTTAACTGGGAAGGCTGGCTTTTTTGATTGATGCTTTCTCTTGATATGTGCAGAATGTTCAAAATTCCCTATTCCCTTTCATGGACAAGAAAAATACTTACATTTTGTAGATGAGAAGCACAGACTGCTGAGCCAGGTGGTACGACCACAAGAATCCCGATCACTGAGCCCCTCTCACCTTACAGAAGACAGACAGAGTCGGTGGAAAGAAGAAGAAAGAAAGTCTGAGAGAAAAGAAAGTTCCCGACGTTATGAAGAACCGGAGTTTAAAGAGAGAGTTTCTTCAGGAGACAAACAGAGAGAGCAAAGAGAGCAAACAGAAGTCACAGAAAGTTCAAGGGCCAGGGTCCAAGAAAACTTAGGACATCGCCCTTCTGAAGAACGAGATGCATCTGACCGAATGCATGAAGAGAACAAAAAGAAGTCTAAAGTACAGAAGAAGACCACAAAGAAAAAGAAAGATGATGATAATGGTGTGGAAAGGTACAGTGAGCCAACAGCAGAGGAAAGCCAGGTCTTTTCACCCAAGAAGGGTCAAAAGAAGAAAAATGTTGAGAAAAAGCGGAAGAGGTCCAAAGGTGATTCTGACGTGTCTGATGAAGACAGTGTTCCATACCATAAGAAGAAAAAAGGTCCAAGAACACCCCCTGTAACAACAAAAGAGGAAATGGCTGAAGCAGCTCCTGAGAAAGCTGTAACAGGAGAAACTGCCCCAAAAAGAGAAGAGACAACATTTAGCGATTGGTCTGATGAAGATGTTCCAGAACGTGGTGAAATCATTGTTCCTGAAAGAAGCACTGAGGAATTGCACAGAAAAAGCCACAGAATAAGAGGAGAAAAGGTAGAAACTCCTCATGTTACCATAGAAGATGCACCTCACCGCAAGCCTGTGGATCAGAAACGCAGCAGTAGTCTTGGTAGCAATCGGAGCCATACCTCAAGTAGACTGCGATCACCATCCAATGAATCTGCTCATCGCAGTGGAGATGACCAGACAGGGCGGAAAAGGGTCCTACATAGCAACTCTCGGGACAGGGACAGAGAGAGAGAGAAAAAAAGCTTAGAAATCACTGGGGAACGAAAGTCCAGGATTGATCAGTTGAAACGAGGGGAACCCAGTCGCAGCACATCTTCAGGTAATAGAATATAGTCGGAATGTGATTGACGTATCATGTGTCATGAAAAATGAGACACTACCTCTTCCAAATTATTATAAACCCTTTTTAAACCCTTTAAACCCTTTTTTTCCACCAGAGACTAAAGGAAGGCACTTCTGTATCTATAGTAAAATCTGAAGGATTTAATATTCCTGCAAATAATGACATTAGAAAGCTCATGTCCTCAGTGGACATATATTATACCTTTGCGGATACCTGAATATCAGCAGGAAATAACTATTTATGGTGCTGGGGGAGAGGGGGCAGGCTGTAGAACACACACATGGCTCTAATTAAACTTGTAAATTTAGAAAGGTTTTTATGCTAACAGTGTTCAGAGGTAGTTTTATGATAAACTCTTTTCAAATTAGACAAATTGAAATTAATTTTGGTATTGAAATTTGAAATTATGTGCATGAAGTTAAAATGTACATGCCTTCTCTCCAGTTCAGTGTTTATTGCAAAAAACTTGCACGGAAGTCAATAGGCTTTGTGGTTCTTGGTGGATAAACTTTAATACAGGACATGTGGATGTGGGATCCGCATCAGATTTTGTCGCACCTTATTGCTGGTGTAGGGGCACCCCAGGATTTTGATCCCAGGCTCCCCCTACACTAGCTCCTGCTCTTAATGAGACTCCTGTCTGTAGCAGCCCATGGGATGGTGCCATGACTGGGAGTTCCCTCAGCTGACTTGGCTCCCAGCTGTGGGGGCACAGCAATGCTACACATGCAAATTAATGCTGGATAGAAAACAGCTATAAAGTTAGTATGTATTTTCCATCTCTAACTTTATAGCTCGATGGATCTTTTTTAGAGGTGCACTGATAGAGATTTTTGGGGCTGATACTGATGGCCTATTTTTAAGGACGCCTAATATAGGCTGATACTGATCTGATTTCTGATACCAGCCCGGCAGCTTGGAGAACTTGATGCAGCCCCAGCCCCACGCAGATCTGGGGGCACACCTTCTCCCCCACCCCCATGCCTTCCTGGACAAGCAGCAGGAGCCAGCAAGTGAGCACCTGACGAGCCATCTGGCCAGCAGCTCCCACACAAGTGGCACGCAGCAGCAGGAGCCGCCCCTGTGCCCCCTGGATGAGCCATGGCTCTGTCCCAGGCCTGCCCCACCCTGGCAGGGCAGCGCTTTCCTCAGCCCCTGCCCCAGGCTCCACTCCTCCCTCACTGCGGGGGCCTTGATGTGCCCCCCATGCCCGTTCCCTTCCCACTCCCCTTCCACCACACCAGCGGCACTGTGGCTGCGCACATGCATGGGCCATTTGTCGACCAAATTATTGGCCATATCAGGCAGATTTCCAATACAGACAATTTTCTTTGTAGCAGCGCCAACCCGATATCGGATCGATGTAATCAGCGCACCTCTAATCTTTTTATGGCATGATAATTAGTTTCATAGTTTCTAGGGTCGGAAGGGACCTGAGCAGATCATCTAGTCCGACCCCCTGCCATGGCAGGAAAGAGTACTGGGGTCAAACAACCCCAGCAAGGTGTACATCTAGCCTCCTCTTAAAGACCCCCAGGGTAGGAGCCTGCACCACCTCTCTTGGAAGTTGGTTCCAGACCCTAGCTGCCCTGACCGTGAAATAGCGCCTCCTGATGTCTAACCTAAACCTACCCACTGCCAGCTTGTGACCGTTATTCCTGGTCATTCCTGGCGGTGCTCGAGGGAACAGTGACTCCCCCAATGCCTGCTGATCCCCCCCTGACTAGTTTATAACAGGCCACAAGATCCCCCCTCAGCCTTCTCTTTTGGAGGCTGAACAGGTTCAGGTCCCATAGCCTCTCCTCAAAGGGCCTGCCCTGCTGTCGCCTGATCATGTGGGTGGCCCTCCTCTGGACCCTCTCGATGCTGTCCACATCCCTCTTGAAGTGCGGCGCCCAGAACTGGACGCAGTACTCCGACTGCACACATAGCAATTATTAGATGGTCTAAATGAATTGTGCAATTATAACTAGGGCTGTGCAAGGGGATCTGGAGAAGCTTCGGACGCTTTGGGGTCCAAAGCAGCATATCCAGATCAAAGCGCTGCCTTGTTAGGGTTCCTGAAGCGGTTCAGAGCTGCCTTGGAGATCTGGCCATAGGGTATAATGGGGAAACAATAAAATATCTGTAACTTTGTTTTTTGTCCGATTTGGATGAAATTTTCAGGGGTGGTAGATTCTGCAGA
>NW_017729032.1:67395598-67398632 GCF_001723915.1 Gavialis gangeticus
CTCTTAGCAGAGGCTACCATCCCTGCAAGTTTCATCCAAACCGGACAAAAAAACAAAGTTACAGATATTTAATTGATTCCCCCATTATGGCTGGATCCCCAAGGCGGCTTTGAAGCCGCTTCAGCCGGATCGAGGCGGAAGCCCGGTCCAGAGCTCCGGATTGGATTGCTGCCATCCGAAGCGGCTGGATCCGAAGCCGGATCGGATCGCTGCCGACTCGCATAGGCCTACAATTAACCAGGTAATTATGTAGTACATGTAATGTGTAGAGGGGGCCTAAATTTAGTGAAAGTTACCCAGAAGTTTGTGGCAGAGACAAAAGAAGAGACATGGTCCCCATCTCAAAAAACAAATAAACCCAACAACAACAAAAATCCTTTTAATTCCAGATCAATACTTAGATTGCCTCTGACAAGGTTTCTGATACCAGCATTCAGGAGAAAAATCCAGATAAGATTTTGTTTCTCCTTATTAGGATTCTTCTGCTTTCACTATTTTCGTTGGGTTTTTTTTTCCATTTAGGCTACTTTTTTTTTCATGAAACCCGACTTTAAACTTCTCCTGATAGTTTTATGATAACAGTTCAGTCTGTGAAAAGCAAATGGTATAAAAAGCATCTTTCTTGGATAGCAAATGATAATAATACAAGCTTTACTGCATTTTAACATAGCAGATTTTTAAAAGTGATTGCATAGTTTTTTTCCCTCTTGTTTAAAGAGGCAAAACATGACAATGTTTCTAGCTTCTAAGGTAGTGTTGTAGCTACTGAAAAATGTTTGGTCTGTAGAATAAGACTTGCCAAGATTGAAATTGAAGACGATCAGATACATATAAGTGATTTTTAGAAAGGCATTTTAAGATTGTGTTTAATCTTAACATGTAATATTCAGACAGCTTCAAAGATCAATTTTGATATCATAGGCTTTACAGGGTTGGATTTTGCCTACTTTGGTGCAGCTAAATGTATACAGCATTTACTTGCTCTAATTTTGCGTCTTTTTAAAATATTTTATTCAGATCGTCAAGATTCAAGAAGTCACAGTTCAAGAAGAAGTTCTCCCGAATCGGATCGGCAGGTCCATTCTAGATCTGGGTCCTTTGATAGCAGGGAGAGGCTTCAGGATCGAGATCGCCACGAGCATGATCGTGAACGAGAAAGAGAAAGGAGAGATGGAAGGCAGAGAGAATGGGACAGAGATGTAGATAAAGATTGGCCACGGAACAGGGACCGTGATAGAATCAGGGAGCGTGAAAGAGAGAGGGAAAAAAGGAGAGAGATGGAGAGAGAGCGCGAGAGGCAGCTTCCTGATACTACAGAAAGAGACAGAGACAGAACTCTTGACATTTCATCTCAGAAAGAGTCAACAAAACACAGTGAACCCAAACTGGACAGAGATCATGAAAAGGAGTTTGATGGGGCTTGCCGGGACACTGCAACTTCAGAGAAGGAAAGGACAGAAAAAGACTTGGGCACTTTACAAGGATTTGAAGATGGAAATGAGGCTGAAAAAGGAGAGAGTGTAGAAGGTGAGATATTTTGGAAAGAAACTAGATTGTCAGTTTTACTCCTTCCCCTTTTAACATAACACTGAGTTACATTATATTAGAATAATTTTCTCCTTAAAGGTCACTCTTTGATATGCATATTGACTCCAACTTTTTCACTGTGAAAACAGATACCATACAAGAGAGTTCCTATTAGCATCTTTTTTAGCATATGCTTCACTAATTGCATGCTTCTAAAGACAAATAAGCATAAATGAAAGGAGGTATAATTTGCTTGGGCACCACACTTCCGAACAGTCAGTTATTTAAAGAACAGAAATCTTCTTTTCCTCATCATCCTTGTACATTATTGGCCTTTTTCTTAGTGTGACACTGAGTGTATTGGTGAAGACAGTCAAAATGGAGAACTGTAGAAGAAAAGGCATTTTAAGTGTGGAAGCAGATGATCTTTCCTTTAAGTAATTTTTGCTTATTGTCCTACATATTTTTTTTAAGTTGCTTTATTAAAAATAGCATTTGTTCATATTTGGGAGACCCAGTTGTCACAGAACCGATGGTCGTATTTTATAGAATGAAGATTTCTGTAGTTCTTGACAGTGGCCTTGTGCAGGTATAACTCCAGCAAAGTCAGTTTATTCAATTTTACTTGAATTTGCTAGCTTTTTCTGGCACCAAACAAAAAGAGGTTTTGATTTAAAAAAAAAAAAGAAAAAGAAAGAAATGTGGCGGGGGGGGGTTGACAACTGAGGGAGACTTATGTTGCTTGAGTGTTGCAGATGTTAAGATACACAGCAAAAGGCAACACCATAGGGAGATCCTCAAGTAGCTCCATGCACATTAATTCTGGAATCAGTATAGATGTATTAGCACAGCAGTTCCCAACCTTGAGTCGTGACCCAAATGAAGGTTGCGGGGGCAATGCTGGCGGTGCCGCACACAAAGAATGAGACGCACCAGGTGCCAGGAGCTCCTCTGCTGCCACCACACTCTGCTCCCAGCAGCGGGACGCAGCAAAAAAAGGTTGGGAACCACTGTATCAGCACAACACAGTGTCTTGGCTACGAGGTTCAGCCTAAGCACAGTATTATGTTAATTCAGTTATACTGCTTTTGGGTCTGAAGCTAGGGTGCATGGACCTATATCCGTTGTATGGCTCTGCGGTGCAGCCTTGGTCTGTGTAGAGCAGGGGTTGTCAACCAGGGGTACACATACCCCCAGCAGTACTTAAGAAGGCCCCAGGGGGTACATGGTGGCAGCACTAAGAAGTGGGGGCACTTCCAGTTTTGCCTCTGCTGCTTTTGATTTAACCCAACTCTCAATAAAATTATGGAGGTCACCCTGACCCCACACACACACACACAGGAAAAGCCTCTGAACCCACTGCCATGCTACTGGGAAAAGGTAAATGATGGGGTACAATAGCTGAGACGGCCCAGGAGAACCTAGTTCACACTGAGGTGGCCACACCCAAGAGAACCCAGTATGCCTGCTAGGCCTTACCCTGGCAGGATCGGGATGATCAGTCCCC
>NW_017729032.1:67403632-67422570 GCF_001723915.1 Gavialis gangeticus
TCTCTCATTGGCTGCCAGGGGACTCCCTGCTTCTCAACCAGCCACCGGGGTACACTAACCAAAAAAGGTTGAAAGACCCTAGTGTAGAGGGATGCAGGGTGATGGTGATGGGCCAGTTGTGTATATGTTGTATCTGTTAACTGTTCACAGATTAGTTCCTTGGTATACTGCATAATTAAGAAACTTCTGGTAGGTCATCAGTGAAATGGTTATGCTTGTCCATACAAATACAGGTATTGGAGAAGAGAAGGACGGGTGAATGTAGGAAACCTTAGACCTCCATGTCCATTATTCGTAGGAGTGGCAGGTTTTTAAGGATTAGAAGAGGCTGTTAGATCTGTGAACAGAAGCATCTGAACGCAGTATTCTGGGAAGGTCTTTTGGGAAAGCTTAGACAGGGTGATGAAAGGCTTCCATTATATCAAAGAGGGGACATTAGCTGGATATGCCTTGGATGTTAGAAATGTTCTCAAGCCTAGCTCTCAAGGAGACTGCTTGCAAAGTGATTTGATATGAATTCTCATTAAGTATTCTCTGGTAGATCTTGTGTTGCATTCCGAAATGCTCTAAAACTGCATTTGGGAGTTATATAAAACTAGCGCTCTTAAAAATGAGGATATCACTAAGTGTCTACATAAAACTTAATATATATGTCCTTAATTGTATGGCCTTTTTTAGCAGACTAAAATGCTGCTGTTAAATATTTAAAACTTTAATTAAAATATGTTTTGGTAGGTAGTAAATTGCACATGTATCCATATTTAAAGTACGGTCTTCTCTGCTTATGTACATAGGTGTGGGAAAATCTGGTGACTTGGTTATGTAAAATAATGAATATTAAATCAAGACCTAGTACAAAATGTAGAGTAGACCCCAATATCGCCCTTTGGAGAGAACAGAAAACTGTCTTATGACAATTTTCAAATCTGATGATGTTGGTGCAACACCAGCTATTTTTTTAGGCCAGCGACTAACATATATCTAATGTAAAATGTGTGAAGATTTAATTACTTAATTATGATGATGTGTTGAACCTTTAATGTGTTTGTTTCAAGAGTAGGCTTTAATAATGCCAAAGATGCTGTATTCCCTGGAAAGCACTGACAGGTGTTCTGAGTAGTTAATTTACACTCATACGCTCATGTCTTTCACTTAGTTTTCCACATTGATTTCAAGATTTTTTTTTTTTATAAGCAAATTGTATCAAGTGCCAGCAGACTGTAACCTTGATGCAGCTCTGCACAGAGAATTTCACTTCTGGGGGTGGAGGCAAAAGTATTTCTGCTCTATTCTGGAAGGAAAAAGGTAGCTATAAATTCTAACTGGTGTCATCTGAGCAGTGTTGGGAGATACCACCTTTTGCACATGCCTCCTCTTTATGGTGGACTCTGGGTTGCAAGCAGTCTGTGCTTGATACCCTTTTTGTTTTGGATAGGCATTCAATTTTGAGGGGGGAAAGTGTAGTCCTGCCTTTTTTTTTTTTTCCAATTGTAAGATGATAGTAGCTGTGTTGTAGTTGAGTAATGTTATTTCTCTTACTGTAAGGATCAGACGTCAGGCATTTATTCTAAGTACATAGGTCACAAATTAGTAAACACAACAGAAACTAAGGAAGTTTGGTGTAACTTTATTCAAGTCCCGCACAAAGGATTTTGGAGGTTCAAGTGAAGGCGTATGTGGAATTAAGCTACTTTAGCTTGCACTGGTCTTGTTTTTCTTGCTACTATTCTCTTTTTTTCCAGACCCAAGAAGCCAAATTCTAGTCTTAGATTTGTGGGTTGAAACGGCTCTGAAAAGAGAATATGGACCTGGATGTGTAACATGAAACTAGACTCTCACACGTTAACCTTTAGGCAGGGCAGAGTTGTCTTACAGACTAGTAAATTTTGTGTTGCATAACCTTTCATGAGCAACAGCTGTCTCCCGCAGATGCTATGAAAGGACTTGCAGAGGACAGGTGTTCAAATAGAAAGAGTGATTTAAATATAAAAGATAAGCAAGAGGGGAGTAAAGGAGAGAGGACACTGCTGAAAGTGGTAAGGTGGTAAACAAAACAGTAAAACCATTGGGACTTAAGAGTTATAAAAGGTAACGGGATAAAAATTGATAGTCTGTTTAGACCAGGGTGCTCAGCCTTCAGCCCACGGACCAAATGTGGCCCGTGGGGCTCCCCACGTATTGGGAAATTTGACTGCAGGGGAACAGTGGCCAAACCCCAAGCCCCATGCAGCAGCTTGGGGTCAGGTCGCACTCCCTTCCCGCAGCTCAATGAGGCCAAGCTACTTTCCCTTCCGCCTACCCCCTGTGGCACCAGGTCAAACCCTCTTTCCCCCATCTGTGGGAGTGGGTCAAGCCCCTTCATGGGGCTGCGCCATGCTACCTTTCTCCACAGGGCTGGGTCATGATTCCCTCCACTCCCCCCCAGCCAGGTTGGAGCTGCTGCCTCCGTGTGGCTGGATGAGGCCTTGCCACAACAGCTTCATGCCAGGTACGGAGCCCCAACTAGATCCAGCCCATGGATGGCCTGGGGAATGCCTTAAGTAATGCCCATCTGGCCTGCCTGCCAAAAAAGGTTGAGCACCAGTGATTTAGACCATACACACAGTCCAGTCTGTGAATGATTTCTTGTTCTGCAATTTCATGTTGTATAGGAGTGAGATGGTCTGTTGGTAGAGAGATGTCTGCATGTTGCTTAGCCACCAAGCACATGCCTTATGAATTTGACCTCGTACATGCATGTTGCATAATTTTTTTTTCAAGAAGTTGATTCAAGCAAATGAATTCCACCTTTCATTTGCCACAAAATGGGTAAGAAAAAGTGTTTTATCCAGTTGCAGGATTTAAGGCATATTCTTGTGCTGTGAATGCATTTCCACTCTCCCCTACTCATCCCAAAGGAAAGTGTATTTACTTGCTTGAGCCTGTATTTACTTCAGTTTTTTGCAGTGTTTAAAAATCAAGAAAAATCAGTTTAAGGCTGAATTTTTGTCTCTCTAGAAGAAGATGAAACCAAGATAGATGACGTGCAGTCACTGGTATCTGGTGCTGGAGAATACGAACCAATCAGTGATGATGAACTGGATGAAATCCTGGCAGGGGACGCTGAAAAGAGGGAGGATCAACAGGAGGATGAGAAGATGCCTGGTAAAATATAGCAAAACTTTTTTCATTGGGGTGGAATGCAAAGATCTTTCTCTTTGGAATGGTGCTTTGTACGTTGATGCTACTGTAAAAATGTCAAGTTGAAACAAGGCATAAAAGCTGTTCTGACTACACAATAGAGTTCATACACTTATTAACGTAATTCTTGATTGGTTTTGTAGTGATCAGTAAAACCAAAAAAGTATTGTGTGTTTCCCAAATACAGTTGGGGACCTATATTTTGAAGCGTACTTAGTTTTTGTTCCATAGGTGCTAAAAGAGCAGGCTGCACCTTTTTTATAAACCATTGTTTCATTTACCCCATTCATTAGTTAATATTGATTGGAACTGGGTTTATTTTAAAGGAATGGAAACTTCAGAAATGCTGCGCAGGTTCCTAGATCCATCTAATTTTATGAATGGAATGCTTATCAACCTAGTATGAAAAAGCCTTTTCTACTTCCAGGATCTGACAAGGAATCTCTTGCATTTAAAAGCTTCTCTAACTTTATTCGAACTACACAGTTGATCCAATAAAATATATCACTCTTAAGAAATCCTTGCCTCACATCTTTTCTACTTCTTCTTCTAAGTCCTATGTGGGTTCATCAACCTTATTCACGTTGGCTGTAACATACCTTATACATCAGACAAACCACAGCACTCGTGCTCTTCAGTAAGCTACATATGTCTTAGAAGACAGCTGGTCTCTTGAACCTGCACCAGGGACAGAGCAGAGTAGCAGCTTAAGTTAATGTGGGCACCAACTAAGTAAATCTTGTTAATTCATATTGGTTATACCAGGTTCTTAGTTTTAAGAGGTTATGTAAGCCATAGTAAGTTTGTTTTTTATACCTTTGAAAGTTTGTTTCCAGATCAGCAGAACCAAAGAGGTTTCACACAGAGTAATATTAAAAATAGAAACTGGCTTTTCTTTTAAATGCATACAAATTTGATTGGAACCTCCTGATTCAGTTTTTCATTGGTCTAAATGCTCTAAAATGTCAGAATCCACCTCTGGAAAGGGTTTCAGATGAATGTAACCAGCTGTATGTCTAATAAGGGCTGATGATGCAAGAGCTCAACTTTCTGTTTGAATGTCTTTACAGATCCTGTGGATGTAATAGATGTGGATTGGTCAAGTCTTATGCCAAAGCAGCTGAAAGAACCACGGGAGCCTGGCGCTGCACTCTTAAAATTCACACCAGGTGCTGTGATGTTGAGAGTTGGCATTTCAAAACGATTGGCAGGCCCTGAACTCTTCACCAAAATTAAAGAAACCTGCCAGAGAGCATTAGAAAAACCTAAAGGTAATTGTTTTGAGGAATAAAACGTCTAATTAGGATTGGTAAGATGTCTGAAAATAACAAACAAGTTGCTCTTCTACATAATACCCTCATTAAAGATTGAACTTAAGAGGAACAAAATGTGAACAGGTGAAACAGCTTTTGTTTACCCACATACCCACACAATCCCTTTCCCCTGAAAATTAGCTCTCCAAAATTGGGATGTGTATCTTGGAAGAGCAAACTGATTTCCACTCTGGATTGGCGTCCTGCGGATGTGGTCCTCCTTCGTCATGCAGGAGGGACAGAGGCCGCTCATCAGCGTCACTCACCCGCTCACTGCTACCCCACAGCTGGAGTTTTAACCTTCTCACATTTGGGAAGGGGTCGGGGTGTGGCACTTCTCCTGAAAGAGGGTGCGGTGCAGGCATGGCACCTAAGTGCAGTTTGCTATAGTGTGGTTCTGTAATGTAGATTGGGCTCTGCTTATTTTTCCTCTAATCTATCAGAAGGAAGTGAGCTGCTTAGCACAACCTGTAAGAATGTCTGTGACATCACATTTAAGGCAGAAGGCAGGGTAGATTTGCACTTTATAAGCTAACTAAATCAGAGAGACATAGCATAGGCTTTTGCCAGCCTGAGTTTATTTTTGTGCCTTGGGCTTACAAAAGTTTATGCTGTACATTTCTGATTTAGTTAGAATGTAAAATGCAAATCTACTTTGCCTCCTCGTTGACTTCAGTCTAACACAGCTAACTGCCTCTGTCTCTGAAATGTAAGACCACATATATGGTTATAGCTTTCTTTTAATATTTGAAGATGAGAAAATTATGAGTGCAAATAAAACAGAGAATATTAGGGATAACACATTTTTCTGAATTCTTTATTCTTCTGCAATTTCGAACCCTTCATTTATATAAAAAAAAAAAATAAAAAAAAATCAGTTTGGATTCTTCACAGTGTAAATCAATGTGCTTCTGCCTTGTTAACTTATCTTTCTCAGAAAACTTGCTGTCAGACAATAGAGAAGAATAGGAAAAGGAACTTGTTCCTTCCAGTCCCATTAATCTCTGAGAATGTCATTGCTTACATGAGCCATATACCCATATTAATCATGGGCTGTTTCCATTGCTTCTGCTTTTTAGCCAAGGAAATTAAATGCAAAAACTTTTAATACAACATTAAGAGTATACCTTGAGAAGCACCCTCCATTCACTTGTCATTGGCCAATGGCAGTTTTTATTTTATTGTGTGGGTTAGGAGTTCTTTAAAGGGAAAAAAAAAGTTTCCAGCTCATGTGCCTGTGAACGTGATTTTTTTTTTTTAATGCAAGTTGATAAAATAGGGCGTCTTTTTGACTTTGCAAACAGTCTGAAATGGTAAGGAGAGTGGACAAACCTGAATGTGTTTGGCTTGGGGTTTTTATCAGTGCTCCTGTTAAATAGTTAATCTGGATTTTGAGTGACTCCTTACCGCAAAAGTTGGAATGTAGAATGAGGCTTGAAATAGTGTGCTCTGACTTCCTCTGGGGCTAGGGAGATGGCTAGAGAATTAATGTTAGTAGGAATAAGATCCTCCAGCACTGCACCCATTATTCTGTGGGTACAATCTTGCTCAATACAGCCTTATAGAACAAGGGGGAGGCATTTGGCCCATGCGGCATTGACTGTCTCCTTTAATTTTAATAGGGTGCAGACCAGTGATTCTCAACAAGAGTGCTGGAGTGTTAGCACTGTTAGGCATGCAAACAGGATTCACAAGATAAACCCAGAGATTTCAAATAGGAATCCATAGCGTTAAAAACATTGTGACCTGTTGTGGTCTTTCCGAGTTCTTTGCAACAGAAGAATTGCCCTGTTACTTTTCCACAATCAAAAAACAAATGAAAGCTACGAGGTGGCTGAAGGGCTTCCTTCAGTCTAGCAAGGTTTCAGAACCACTGATGCAGACACTCTTTATATAGATAGGTAGTAAGTTTAAAACTAAGAAAAGGAAGTTTCTTCACACAGCATGCAAGTACAGTGTGGCTTTTGTTGCCACTAGGGGCACAGACAGAAGTGCAGCTTCCCTCTGTAATGAGAACACTTTGTAGGAAGCGTTCTGAGTTACAACAACCCCTGGACCAAACAGAAGTTCACTACTGGTTCTGGAGGGGTGGGGAATCTAGCTACTGGCAGTTTCTTCTACCAACAGCCCCTCCTCCCTGCCAGCCTGTCCTGTTTTCAGAATGGGAGGGCAGAAAGGGAGCAGGGGGAGCTCATTCTAGGGGTTCCCCAGCCAGCACTAGAGGGTGGGGTGGGTGAATCAGAGCCTCCGTACCTTGCTCCACTACACCCACCCCACCCTCCAGCAGGGGCTGACCCCTCCACCCATGACCAAATTCCCTCTGCTCCCTTCCCCCCGCTCCCATTCTGAAAACAGCTGAAGGCTGGGAGGCAGTGCAGACACAATTTGCAAAAGATGCTCGGTTTTGAAACATCTTTATCTGATCCCTCATGCAATGAGGGTTTAGCTTTTTGCCCAATCAGCCATTTTTGAAGTAGGCTGCACCAGTGTTTGGTCATAGCTATGGACTGCTTTCCATGGCAAAAATTGTCACTTCTGTCTGCACCCAAGATGTTGTGGAAGCTGACAGTTTAGCCAGATTCAAAGAGAGATTGGACAGATTTTTGGAGGAAAAGGGTGTCAGTAGCTATTGAGCATGCAGCCCCTGAATCGGAACTTCCTAGAACTTAAATGCTGGAGGCTGCCGGTGAGAGGAACAGTAAAAAATCCCCTGGTCATACCTAGTTTACTCTTCCTTTTAGCATCCACACTCTGCCCCTGTGTAACACAGGATACTGGGCAAGGTGCACCTATGTTCTGACTCGATAAATGGCAGATCTTATGCTCTTTATACCATGTACTTCAAACTTTCAAGAAACTTAAGCCCAGCATGCAGCTGCTCTGTGTAAGATTCCTTTTTTGGCCAGTGCCTGCCTAAATGAAAATCCCATTGTAGCAGTCATTCAGCCATTATACATGTATTCTAGGTTGAGGCATAAATTTTTAATTGACTAAAAAGGAATAGGAAATGAGTTAGATATACCTGTGAGTTGATATTGCAATTGGGGATGTAATATTTTCACTTCTCAACTTCTGCATGCTAATATTTGTAAGTGCTGATGCTGCCTTCACTTAGTTATTACATTTCATTATAAATTCCCCCCAGAAAAAGATGCTTACACATTCTTATGTTGGCTCTCTTGCTTCTATTAGTGGGTTCATATGCAGAACACAGAAAATAAGTTTGCTTTTGACAGTCATACTAGTATTTATTTTCTGTAGAACCAAAACTCTGTAGCATGTGATGAACTGAAATATATAGATGTTTCATCTGCCTCTACTATTTACTGCCATTTCCTCATAGGAACCAGGCACTCAGCTGCAAAACATGCTTAGCATCTGGCACCTTGGCAGACTCCACAGGCTGTTAGTGTTAGCTTTTGAACTTGCTTTTTGTGTCTGCCACTCCCTTGGGTTGCTGACTGGCCATCTGGGTTGTCTTGGCAACATCTATACTATTTTCTTTGACCCATCCTTGATACTGAGTAATCTTCCACTTTTCTTTCACCTTGTCTGAAAAATGGCCTTGTCAGCTTGGTTAAAAGATCACTCTTGAAGTGAATTAAGTGTTTCCATATTCCTGTATGTAGTCTCAGTGCATTAGTCTCCACTTTGACTTACTCTATTTATTTTGGGTCTTTTGGTTGTACGGTACTAGGGTTGAGCAAAATACAGGCTTGATACAGCCCTCTGGGGGCACCTGTCAGTTGAATGGATCCGGCCCGCAGCTGTCCCTCAGCACTTCGCATGGGGCCAACCCTGCCCGAGGCAGCCTGAGCTGTGCCCCTGCCTAAACCTGCTGGCCCTCGCCCAGCCAGCATGCACAGCTTCCTAGTGGGGCTGCTCCTGGCACAGCTTAGCTTCCCCTGCCTCCAGCAGCTCCTCCTCCTCTGTGCATGCTGCCTGGGCCGAGGTAGGCAGGTGGAGTTGGGTGGAAGGTAACTGGAAGCTGGAGCTGGAGCCTCATGCACTAGAGCGGGAGCTGCCTGGCTCTGGCCTGCAAAAGACTGGAGGAATATTGAGAGTCTGGATCCTTGCTTCTCAGGGTCCCTTTTGAAAAGCAGTGGCCATATAGCTGACATATTTGTTTTGTGGCTACTGTGCTGCAGCTGACTGTGACTAGTTGTATTGACAGACCTTTGTTTCCATTTCGAGTAGCATTCACAGATGCTGTTATTTTGGGCCATGTAGGAGGAATGTGCTGGTTAGAATGTCTGTTTCCTAACTTGTCCTCCACCCCTGACTACCCTTGTCCTTCCATCTGCATTGCCTTTCTGCAGTGGCAGGGAAGTGGCAACCACACGTGCAGGGAGAGGAAGAGTATTCTGTCTTTGTATTTTGCCTCTGAGTAACCAGATGTAGCCGAATTTCCCGTTTTTGTCACATAGACACAACCTATGTTGCCTTTTTCTATTTTGTTAAATTAACGGTGATTGGAGAGTATTACTTCTACACACCCGCTTACCTGATGATAAACGGTTTGGTCTTCCATTCCAGACTTGTGTCCAAGTATTTAGTCCTCAGTTATGACCACCATCCTAGCATTTCCTTGCAGTGCTGAAGAACAAAACACACTCATTCCTATACTGCCTTCTCTGTGACCAAGAGTTATCTTTGTCAGTTTCCTCCAATACCAAGTTTGATATATAGGGCTTGTTTTGGGGAAAAGCCTTTGAAATGGCATATTGGTTTTAAAAGGCTAATGAGAGAATTTCCAAATCTGGTGCAGGACAGTTCTTAACTTTAATTCTTTGGGGAGGCAATGCATGTATTTCATGACTTGCAAAGTATTTTGGATGTGCTGATCTCTGCAATTATTTGTTTATTTTATGTTTTGTAGATACAGAAAATCTTTTTGAACATGAACTTGGGGCCTTGAATATGGCTGCACTAGTACGGAAAGAAGAAAGAGCAGGTCTTCTTAGTAACCTTGGTCCTTGCTGTAAAGCACTGTGCTTTAGAAGAGATTCTGCAATTCGCAGGCAGCTTGTGAAGAATGAAAAGGCAAGTGCACTGTTTACACAGAATATTTAAAACATGGCAACATATATTCTTTACTTCAAAATATTTCTGCAGTTAGATCAAGCTGTTTTCTGATACAGCATTTGCTGTTGCCAGTCTATTCATTTACATTCACTCTACCTTCTAAATAATTGAGACTAGACTTGCATTAAGAGATTGTTTGTTTGTTTTTTATTTTACTGGAGCCTAAGATTAATTGAAATTTGTGACCAGGCCGCTAATGGTAGGTTTGATTTAAATTCTGGGAGCACGTTTATACAGATTAGAAATTGTATAATTAAAATCATTTTTTAAAAATGTAATTTTAAGGATGGTTAACTGAATGATCTTTGATGTTTTAGGATTCTATGATCTTTTGCACAAATAGTTTTTTAAAGTATCATTTTCAAGCCTAACGAAGTTTACTAAACATTTGTTCCTGTAAACTTTTTTGAGCTGTTGCACCAAGCTTAGGCTTCCTTGTGTGCTAATATAGCAAAATTACTACAAGAATTAGTGTTAGAAGGAACCATGTTTAAGAATGTGTACTTATACTTCTTAATTTATTGAGGATATTTGAGTTTTAGCATCTCAGTCTACTTGTCAAAAGCAACTAATTTTTAATTCTTTTTTTAATCCAAGCAGGGTACAACAAAGCAAACCTACACAAATCCTCCAGTGATGGACAGTGACTTGTTAAGGTTGAGTCTACGGTTATTTAAACGCAAGACTGTGTGCCAAGGTCCAGGGCAAGAAAAAACAGAAGAGAGTAAACTTCCACAACCAAATATCCAGCAAGAAGTATGTGTGTCTTAAGCCTGTGACCATAGTGGCATTCTCTCTGATTGATCTCCCACCAGTAATTCTGCTCTTGATATTGGGAACCTTTTGGTTTAGGAAGAAGCTGTAAAAGATGGAGGAAAAGACTCTTCTTACACATTCTTATGTGTCTGGGAATAAATAATTAGCAGTAAAAGTACAAAGACCTCTGTTTGTAGTTCACTGCAAATTTTATATCATTGAAACCTTACACTGTAACATAAATCAATTTTATGGTGCAACAAGTGTAATAATGTGATGATGTCTGGTTTTAGCAGTCTATTACATTGCCTGATATTAAACTAAAGAAAACTGTTTTTGTATCTTCCCTGTATTCTGAAAAATATTTGTTCATGGACCATTAATTTATATAATGTTATAAACATACTGATTTCACTTGAAAATTATCAACATCAACTCTGAAATGTTGCTAGCCAACTCTGTAAAATGTCAGCGCAAAGTATTTTTAGAATCCTTTCTTAGTACACAGGCATCCAGTTCTATTACAAAAAGGCAAAACGATTTTTACAACATAACTCTTAGAATGCTTTTTAGAGAATCGTTTTTTTAAAGAACATGAGTATCTTTGTCAGCTTGTAAATATAAATCCCATATGCCTGTATCAGATGCAGGTTGCATTAGGAGCTTTACCACTTTGTTTCTGTTTGTTAAGTTTAACTATGTCCTATGCAAAACTTTATGCCTCTTTTACTTGAGCACTTTTTGAACAAACTTAGTGGCTAGTATTATTTTCATTTTTCCCATGTATTTGATAGTCAATTACACACTCTAAATTTTTTTTATATTTAATGACATCTCAGTAGTTTAAACTAAGCAAGAGCTAACAAACCTATTCTATCTAGGCTTTTAAAATGCTCTGGCTTATTTTATAGGCTTTAAGCTGAAAGTATTAGATCATAGCTTCCAATTACGTTAAAGTCTGGTTTAATCTCCTTCCCCAAAATGCATAAAAATGTTTGATTGTTGAAAACAGCCTTGTCTAAGACTGCAGTATACAAAATAGATGTGCTGTGTTTTGTTATTCAATTACAGTGAACTTTCTTGAAACATTTTCACTGCAAAACAGTCAAGCTCCATATACACACTTAATTTAGGAGAATATTTTCAGATCCTTCTGTGAAAATGCAAAACAGAAGAAATTTGAATGACAAAGTAAGCTGTTGCCTATGAAATTTACATTTCTGAAGGAGTTAGTTTAGTCTGTTAGCGTACCTTTCTTTCTGCCTGACTTAAGACTAATGCAGTTAACTGCCTGTCTCCAATCAAGGGCCAAATTCCAAAGTTGACTCTTACCCTCACTAAATAGTACTGCATGATATTTGGCTCTTATGCCCTAGTTTGCTCTATTCTTTTCAAGGTAATAACAGAGATCAAAGTGGCAGTGTGTGTGGTGTGTTCTGGTGCACTGTATGAAACCTGGCTGTTCTGGGAGTAGCAGGTAGGGACTAAAAATAGTTCTTTGCACTGTGAGTCAGCCAACAGCATAGTCACTGCAACACAAGTGTGCCGTGGGGATGGCAACCTGAGGAAATGTTATGATCTTCGAGGAGGTAAGAATTGCCAGCTTAAAACAGACCAGTAGTCTTTTTGCAGGTATTTGAGAACAGCCAGAGCAGAATATTACTTTATGAAACTCCATCGTGTGCTTAGCTAATTGTTCAGTATTACAGGAGAATTTCACTTCTGTCCACTCATCTGGCAAGGATGCAACTCAGTGATTCCCAACCTTTTTAGACTGCGAAGCAACAAACCACAGACTGGAAGTGACCAGCATACTGTGGACCAGCAGCCAACCGTATTTTATACTCAGTAGCCCACAGTATGCTGGTCACTTCCAGATTTCCGGTCCTGCAGCCCAACCATTCACGGCCCAGAAGTTGGGAACATCTGATGTAACTTGTATGACATAATATATTGGTTTTGGTAATTAATGTCTTGATACGGCATTTCTCTAGCTAGATTTCCCCAACTTCTTTCAATGACAATGCATCGCTTTTTCAGTAGGGTATGTACTTATTGTACAGTGCTTGCATTCTATTCTAGAACAGTATAGTTTACCTTGTTGCTGTTTGTCCAAAGCATGCTAGGAAGTTTTTTTTTTTTTGTATATATAAAACTGGGTCTAGTTGAGGCTTGTTGAGGATGACACTATTTTACATCACATAGACATCTCATATATATGTAAATAGACATATATATAAGATGTCTATTTGATGTAAAATAGTGTCTTCCTCAACAAGCCTCAACTAGACCCAGTTCACCTTATCTACATCACACCTTTGCAGCCCCTATCAAAGTGATCCATATTGCACTGCTTAGTGCTGCACTAAAGAAATAAATCGTATCCCAGGTTCCCTTGCACTATGTGAAGAGGAGCCCTTCTAGGAATCAGTCAGAAGATTACTTGTCTCCTGGGCATGTTATGGATACCTTTAGATTCCTGGACCCTTGTCAGTCCAGCTCGCTTGCTGGACAGAGACTGTACTCATGGCCCTGGTCAATGATTTTACCTGGAGATTGGCAAGGAAGTCTCAGAGGCTGGTGATGGGCAAGTGCTCATCATTCCCTTTTCTGTGGGGTCCCCAGAGGTCCATCCTGGTGCTTAGGTGAGATTATATTGAGATTTGGAGTGAGTGCCATCAGCATTCTGATAACACAGCTCTACCTTTCTTTCTCTATGACTCAGCTTCCACCATCAGAGTCCTTTTGCAGTGCGTGGTTGGGGGTTGGATACAGGTGAACGAATTGCAGTTGAATCCAGACAAGACCAAGGTAATGGTGATGGGCAGACCAGGTGATTTAGGTGTCCCAGTCCACCTGTCACTGATGGAGTTCAGCCCCCTTGTCACTCAGGTTTTCAGCCTTGGTGCTCCTGGATCCTCTGCTGCAACTGAATCTTCAGGTGTCAGTAGTGGATACAACTGCTTTTCTGTCTCCATCTAGTGAGAAGGTTGTGTAACCCTTTCTTTCAAGTTCAGATCCATGCTTTGAGGTTACAATGTGCTTATATGTATAACTGCCCTTGAACACTGTCCAGAAGCAGCATCTGGTGCAAAACACAGCATCCCATCTTCTGATGGGTGGATTGTGGGAGTGCTCCAGGGTCTACGTTGGCTCCCAATAGTATTTTGGGTGCAACTCAAGGCACTGATCTTGACCTATAAGGCCCTAAATGGTCTGGGCCATGCATATCTAAGGAACCACCTTCTCCCTTACACCTCTGCATTGCTCTTGGCCAAGGTTAGCCAAAAGCAATCTCCTTGGCATATTAAGGGCAGTAGAAGACTTTAGCAGTCTAATCAGTAGGAGGCGTCACTACAAACTTCTGATGCTTGATGCTACATATGGAGAGAGGGTTCCAATTGAAATGGTGCTCCCAGCATTCCATACTGTAAACTTATTTCCTCATTCTAAAAGTGGGGGAGCATAGATGTCCAATTTAGACATTTGTCATCCCAACAAAGTCACCAGTCATGTCAGGTTTTGGGTGGGAGCTCTCTTGTCGCTAATTCTTTTGCTAGATCCCACTACCCAGTTTGAAACTCTTCTGAAGATGCACATTTTTACACAGTAGTCCATTTAACTTGTAGGAAACCTCTGACTTCACAATCAGTGGTGTTCATTGAATCGGAGTACCATCTTCCTGGTCATCCAGAGTTCCAGGGCTGTTTAGCAAACACCTTTTATGATTATACTCCTACCTTTTGAGTCAGTGACATGCTCAACAAGTCGTCATACATTTGCATAGTCGTTAATCTTTTGTCCATTTGATCAAGATCAGTCATCAAAATATTGCTCTCATCCCTGTTCAGTTGAGTGTTTGAAAGGGTTAGGGTGGACTTTATTTTGGCAAAAGTGGACCTTCATCAGGAGAAATTTTGCACATACATAGACTCATAGACTAGCAGGATTGGAAGGGACTTCAGATGGTCATTTTGTCCAACGCCTGCTTGAGACAGGATTGACTCCACAATAGCCCAGTTAAGTATTGGTGTAACCTCTCAAAAATGTCCAAAAATAGCAATGCTGCAGCGTCATGGGTTTCCTGTTCCAATGCTTAACTACCCTCAAAATAAGAAAATTTATCCTAATACCCAAACTAAATTTCTTAAGCTGTAACTTAAGACCATTGCTCCTTGTCCTGTCCCCTTTAGCTACAGAGAATAGTAGCTCCATCTTCTGTATAACCACCCTTCAGGCATTTGAAAACTGCTGTCAAATTCTCTTCTATCCCTACCCTACATGTTTTCTCTTGAAGTTCTTTCAGTCTTCATAAGTTGTTTCACAGGCCACTGATTATTGTTGCTGTCTGATAGATTCTTTCTACTTTGTCCACACCTTTCTTGAAGTGAGGGGCCCAAAACTGGATTTAGTACTCCAAGTGAGACCTCACCAGTGCTGAATAGGGTGAGAATCACTTCTTCCCTTGATTTGCAAGTGAGATTCCTATTATACTACCCATACTATTGGCCTTTTTTGTATACACTGGTTCATATTCAACTTATGGTCCACTGTAACCTTCGGGTCTTTTTCTGTAGTCATGCAGCCTAGGCAGTCCTTCTCCAATCTGGAATTAAGCATGCAATTGTTCCATCTCAAGTGTAGGATTTGGTCCTTGTTGAATTTCATTTGATTGAAATATAGAGCATTTCTCCAGTTTATAAAGGTCAATCTAGATCCTGGCCCTTCCTTCATTGTCTACTGCTGCATCCAACTTGGTGTCTGCAGTTTTGCTAAACGTCCTGTCCTCCAAATTGTTAATGAAAATGTTAAACAATATTGGGACCAGGACAGATTCCGTGGGAACCCTGATGGATACCTCCTCCCAATTAGATCTTGAATCGCTGATGGCTGCTTGCTGAGCATGATGGATGATCCAACCAGCTTCTGCATCAACCTTACAGTACATTCATCTAGTCTGTTTCTTTATCTTATTAATAAGAATGTCAAAAGTTTTGCTAAAGTCAAGGTATACTGCATCCACTAGGCCCACCTGTCCAAAGAGCCTTCACCTTGTCACAGAAGGAAATCAAGTTAGTCATGACTTGTTGGTGACTCCGTGCTGGCTGTTCCTGATTACCTTGTTCTTCAGGTGCTTGGAATAGCTTCCTTGATGACCTGCTCCATATTCTTTCTTGGTATTAAGGCCAGACTGACTGGTTGCATCGTTTCAAAACTTGCTTCCAGCAGGAATGTGGGTGAAAGTTTGCTGGAATTTACTCTCAGTTCTGTTTGCAAGATCATGCCTCGAGGCTGGTTCAGATAGGTTTATTATTAGGCTTGGCAGGGTTTGATTTTGGTAAAAGTTGATGAATGTCAATTTCCTGTCACAGACCGATGGAAAAATATTTTCATCGTTAATAATCAGAATTTATAGAAAAGAAACATAAGAAAAATTGATGACTTATGGAGAGTCATGCTGGCTGTAGTTTTGACTGGTACTCCCAGAAGCCCCAAGGGACTGGGAACAAAAGGAAGAGGAAGTGACAAATCACATGTGGGAGCTATGGGCGAGCAGAGCCAGGACTGATGGTAGTTCTGTCACTCAGCTGGTGGCAGTCCTACAGTAGTTGTCATTAATAAATTGTCTGCCCCCACACCCTTAATTTTGTGCAGTCCTGAAAATTTTAATTGATAAAAATTTAAATAAATGCTTAAAAATAAACATTGATATTATCCATCAAAATTAGTAAGTAATAAATATCAAATTCTGCCAAGTCTATTTAACATTCAAGGAAACACTTCATGGACTTCTCAGTGGTCTTTCCAAAGGTGTGGATATGTTTACTTCAGTGCGTGGCCCTCCTTTCAATTTAACAAGTTCTGTTTTACCTGACATCTTCCACCAGGGCTGTGGTAACAGGCTCATCCATATAGGGTTGAGATGACCATCTGTTTGTTTGTTTTTTACTTTTGGCATCAGATGTAGATTTGGTTATATATAAATGTATTAAAGGCTTCCGTCTAGCCTGCCAGTCTTTCCTGTCCATAATTCCAGACACCATGGTTTATATTTTAAAAGAAAATATAGGTTGATACCATAGGCAGAAGGTAAAGTAGATTTGCACCTTATAGATTAACTAAATCAGAGCTGCATAAGCTTTTGTAAGTGGCAGCTTACTTCATCGTATGTTACAAAGAGTCTGCAAGAATCCTATTCCCGTGTGCCATGGGAGTTACCAGTTACTTTAGAGAGACCACAGGTTTCCTAAAGAACCTATCTTCCTTTGACAACATACTGGATAAGATGAATGTTACATCTCTCTACACCAGCATCTCTCATGGGGACATATAAGCTATGAAGAACATTGTCCTTGACAAGAAAACAGCTGTTTTCATCATGCTCTTCTTTGTCCTTGAACACCACTAATTTAGGTTTGGGTACTCTATACCTATAAATGCATGATACTGCCATGGACACACCACTGTGAAAGTATGCAATGGCCACAGCGCCACCATATTATGTTGGAAACCCACCTGCTACAGCTACCTCCACACTAACAGCTGTCATCCTCAGCATGCCACTAGGCATGCCATCTTCAGCCAAGCTGTTACAACTATCTGCTCTGATCCCGCTGACTAGGATGCATACTTCAAGGAGCCAGAGCACTGATTCCTACAATTACAATACAATCCCCAGACTAGCCACTCGAATCAACGGACCCAGACTCAGCTATAAGTCTGACCTACTCCAATACCAACTGCAAGAACAACAGAATCCCTTTGGTTGTCACAGCCTTCAATACTGTGGACCTGGGATGGGCAAAATACGGCCCGCGGGCCAGGTCTGGCCTACTAGGCAGTGTCATCTGGCCTGCAGGCACCCACCAGTTAATTATACCCCTCCCAGCTGGCCCACTTCACTCCCACCCTCCTGTGTAGGAAGGTCCCAGCCCAGCCCCAAAGGTCCTGGGCAGGGCCACTGCTGCAGCCACCGGGGAACCTGCTTGGCTTCACTGGCTTCTAGCAACTCCTCCCGTGTCCCTGCCTGCAGTGCTCACTTGGCACCAGCTAGGGAAGTTGCAGCTGGGTGGGAAAGAGCCCAGGGCCCGCACCCAGCAGGGTGACAGGAGCTCAGAACTCAGGTGGGCAGGGTGTGTATGAGTGGGGGGGTTGTGGTGTGAGAGGGTGGTGGGGGCCTTCCATATGCCCCCCCCCAGCACACAGCCACCATTGGTGGCAGGAGCAGGCCCTTGGGGTGTTTGTGGCCCATAAAGGTGCAGCTGTCCAGCAGCACGTGGCTCTGGCCAGTTCTGGGAGCTTCATATGGCGGAAAAGAGGAGAGCCAGGCTAGCCTGCCCTTTATCACATGGGGCTCACGTGCAGCTCCAGGGACTTGCACGCCACCAGGGTGAAGTCTTGTGCAATGGAGTCAGCTGCTTTCCCCATCCCTACTGCAACATGCAGCTCGTGGGACTGCTGAAAGTGGCAAGGAGCCCCAACCCCTGCTTGCTTGCAGACTCCTGTGATCTGCACATAGCTGCAGGAAGTGGGGAAGGCAGACGGCTCCATCATGTGAAGATTCCCTTGGTGGCGCATGAGTGCTGGAAGCTGTACTTGAGCCCCTCACACTAGAGGCAGGGTGGCCCGGCTCCGGTCCTTGCCACCACGTGCAGCTCCTGGAACTAGCTGGAGCTGCTGGCTGCTGGGCGGCTGCACCTGCATGGGCCATGAGTACCCTGAAGACCCTGCTTGCTGCTGCTGCTGCTTTGCACCATGGTGGAGAATGTGTGGGAGGGTCCTCACCCCCTCACCCTCCCTCACACCCCACAAACCACATAGACACCCACACCCTGCCTACACCCCCACAACCCTTCCAACATACCCCACATGCCCTATCCACATGCACATACCCCCCCACCATGTCCCACACACTTCCCCACACACCCCCGCCCCCACAATATACAAGTCCCTCAACTAGGAGGGGTCTGTAACTATGACACCACCCTTAATAAACACGGGCCCTAGACTCCCCTGTGCCCAAGGTCGAAATGTCCCCACTCATCAAGAGCATCCCCTTAATCACCTGCAGTGAAGTTAATCATTCCTCCCCGGTGGGAATCCTCTTTCCCTGGGTAGCTCATAGAATCATAGAAGCAGGGTCGGAAAGGACCTTGTAGATCTTCAAGTCCAACCCCCTGCCTGGGCAGGAGAAAAAACTGGGCTCAAATGATTCCAGCCAGGCAGGCATCAAGCCTCCTCTTAAAGACCCCCAGGGTAGGAGCCAGCACCACTTCCCTTGGAAGTTGGCTCCAGATCCTAGCCGCCCTAACTGTGACGTAGTTCTTACAGATGTCTAATCTAAACGTACTCTCCAAAAACTTGTGACTGTTATTCCCTGTTATGCCAGGGGGCACTAGGGGAAACAAGGTCTCTCCCAAACCCTTCTGGTCCCCCTTAGTGAGTTTATAGACGGTCACCAGGTTCCCCCTCAGCCTTCTCTTGTGAAGGCTGAACAGGTTCAGGTCCCACAGTCCCTCATTGTAGGGTCTGCCCTGTTGTCCGTGGATCATGCGGGTGGCCCTCCTCTGGACCCTCTCAATGTTGTCCACATCTCTCCTGAAG
>NW_017729032.1:67427570-67430909 GCF_001723915.1 Gavialis gangeticus
TTGGTAGTCAGGCATTCCCAGATGCCCTTGGTGAGCCGGGGGGCTTTTGGGTACTCCTGCCCCCCTTGCTTTTTTTGGGATGGTCACCCCTTGGGCCCTGAGTATCGTCTCCTTAAGGAATGACAACTCATGTTGGGCACTGAGCTCCCCTGCTCTCGAGAACCCCAGTGCCTCTCCCACTAATCTCAACTCATTGAAGTTGGCTCTCTTGAAATCTAGGGCTACCACCTTGCTGCAGGCCCTTGACACCCTGCGCTGGATGGTGGATTCCAGCAAGCAATAATCGTTATCACCCAGGTGGTCAAGAACCTGGAGGCCCCTTACCAGGTCATCACCTGTGGCCAGAGATCATCTAGTCCAACCCCCTGCTCAGAGCAGGATCATCTCCAACTAGATCATCTCAGCCAAAGCTTTGTGTAGCATGCTTTACTACTCTCCTAGTAAGAACATTTTTCCTAATACCTAGCCTAAACTTCTCTTGCTTCAATTTGAGACCATTGCTCCTTGTTCTGTCGTCTCCCACCCCTGAGAACAGTCAAGCTCCATCCACTTTCGAACCATCCTTCAGGTAATTGAAGGCTGCTATTAAATCCTCTCTGTTTTCTCTTCTCCAGACTAATAAACCCAGTTACTTCAGCCTCTCCTCGTAAGTCATGTGCCCCAGCCCCCTAACTTTTTTCATTCCCCTCGGCTGGACTCTTTCCATTTGTCCGCATCCTTTCTGTAATTGAGGGGGCCAAAACTGGACACACTACTCCAGAGGGGGCCTTGCCAGTGCCACATAGAGGAGAAGAATCACGTCCCTTGATCTGCTGGCAATACTCCTACTAACAAATCAGTATGCCATTAGCCTTCTTCGCAACAAGGGCACACTGTTGGCTCATATTCAGCTTATTGTCCACTGTAACCCCCAATACTTTGTTGCTAATGATGAATGTGCCCAGATGTTGTTGTGGATGCATTTCTAAATCAATAGAGGATGTAATATATGTTTTCCCTTTTCTACTAACTCCCACAGAGCTCAAGAATATACATTAGGACAAGGTTCAGGTAATAATGATAGCTTCAAACTGGGCATATCAGATTGGTCTTGGGATCTGAAACATCTTTCAGCCTACTTCCAATTTTTCCAGACATTTCATAGGTCCATCATTTAGTGATATAACATGAAGGATTATTAGTCAGGTCCTTAAGGGTTTGCTCTTTGCATACTGTCTGCAGGTTGAGGGCCACTGTTTTTTTTTTCCACCAGTTTAAGAGCTTTTTTCCCTCCTGGATCTGCCTTTTCAATCTATGCTGTGTTCATTTATCTCTATAAAAGCATTTTAATAGCTGTTACTTCCACTTGTAGAGCAAGAGAAAGACACGTGGGAGCCATACAGTCTGTTCTATAAAGAAGAGAATTATGCTTAGGTCTTATCCAAAACTTTTGCCAAAATTGGATTTTATCTTAAATCAGTTATACATTCACTAGCATTTTTTGCAAATATAGTACTGAAGAAACTAAGTTCTTTGAGATTCCTTTGTCCATACAGATCTCATGACCCCTGTTTTTCCATTAATGTGGAATCATTTACCAAGATATCTATGTTAGCAAAGAAGCTGAATGGTGGCCAGACCCATTCTGCTCTTTCTACCTTTATGAAGCAGAATACAAAGGTTTACAGGACATACTAGGCCAAGAGGTGCTTCTTGCAAAAAGGTTCTAGGCTTGTGTATGATGGGTGCACACATTTACAGCATGATCCATGTGGACAAAAGTATATTTGAATGCTAAGCATGGTAAAAACAAACTTTCATTTGCAGCAGCAGCTAGGGAGTAGGGCTGTGCAAAACACCATCGTTTCATTTTGATGCCCATTTTGCCATTTCCAAGGGACAGTGTTTCATTTTGTCATTTTATTTTGTTTCAAAGCACTGTCCCATTTCATTCCATCAAAACTGTTTCACTGTTTCGATGAGTTTTGACATTTCGCCTGTAGGCTATAATGGGGAATCATGAAAATACCTAAAGCTTTGTAATTTCTTGCCTGATTTGGATGAAAAGTGCAGGGATGGTAGCCTCTACTGATGGCATGAAGCCTACCAAGTCTCAAGGAGATAGGTGAAGAGGTTTCTGGGAAACTGTACCTCAAACTCTTCAAAGCAGAAGTCCTAACACTTGCCAGCAGCAGCAGCCTTCTCTCATCCAGTGTGCAGACTGGGGACCCACACCCCTGGGAGGGCTGTGGAACTGTGCCAAACTCCTCCTGAAGGTGTGGGCCCCTGGATCCATGCACTGGATAAGAGGAGGCTGCCTCTGCCACCTGGGACTGGCACTGGGCACAGCCCACACCCAGCACCAGAGAAGATTGCTGCTGCTGTCTGGGACTCCTCTCATCCACTGTGCAGATCCAGAGGTTTGCACCCCTAGGAGGAGTCCAGCACAGCCCAGTAGCCCTCCCAGGGGTGCGAGCCCCTGGATCTGCACCCTGGATGAGAGGAAGTTCAAGCTGCCTCTCCCACCTGGGACTGGCACTGGGCATGGGCTGTGCCCAGCACCAGACAAGATTGCTGCTGGTACCTGTCCCAGGCAACAGCAGGAGCCTCCCCTCATCAGGCTGCTGCAGCAGGGGGCAAGGGTGCATCGGGATTGCAGCCGGCCCAGGACAGCCCTCCTATAAGGTTCTTTTGACTGTCTGGGCTTGGGGGAGGCAGATTGAGACCCCCACAGTGCAGGAGGGAGCAGAGTAGGGGTGGGGCAAATCATTCACCCCTGTGCCTGCCCTGCTTCCTGCTGCACTGTGGGGATTGCCCCAAGACCTGGCCCGGCTGGGACCCCATTCACAGGGGATGGGGCCTTGGCCAGGCTGGGTTGTGGGGCAATGGGAGCCCAGTGGCTTGTCCAGGGATGTGGGCAGGCAGCTCCCACCACTGTGTGCACCACAGGGAAGCTGGGGAGGGGGTGCATGTTCCCCCACCATAACTCCCCCATGCCACACCCCTGGACAACCTGCTGGGCTCTGATTGCCCCATGACCCCACCCAGCCAGGGCCCCATTCATGGTCGTGGGGCAGTCAGAGCCTGTGGTTCCTCCAGAGCTGCAGCAGGTGGTAGCCAAGGGGGGAAGGGAGGCGATTTTTGCACAAGGCAGTTGTGCTCTCCCTGCTCCCTGCCTCCATGCCTTGCTGCAGCCTTTGAAAGCAGTGCCATGTGCTTCATTGCCCAGCCCACTCAGTGGCAGGACACACATGGCACCGAGCCACTTTTAAAGGCTGCAGTGAGGGGCAGATGTGAGAAGCAGGCAGAGCACAACTGTGGCCTGCCCTTGCCACATGCAAAGATCGGCTCCTTGGTGCC
>NW_017729032.1:67435909-67451376 GCF_001723915.1 Gavialis gangeticus
TCCCTGCTCCCTGCCTCCATGCCTTGCTGCAGCCTTTGAAAGCAGTGCCATGTGCTTCATTGCCCAGCCCACTCAGTGGCAGGACACACATGGCACCGAGCCACTTTTAAAGGCTGCAGTGAGGGGCAGATGTGAGAAGCAGGCAGAGCACAACTGTAGCCTGCCCTTGCCCCATGCAAAGATCGGCTCCTTGGTGCCACAGCTCTGGAGGAGCCACCGGACTCTTCCTAGGGCAGGGTGGGCATAGGTATCCCAGGGGCTCCATTCTGTCTAGCCTGGTGGTGCAGCTAAGCTTGCTCCGCTTGAGCTCCAGGCCCCCCTGGGCAGTGTGGGACTGGGGCCAGCCCAGGGCTAGTGTGGAGAAGTAGCCAGGGCGGGTGTGGGGCTGGGGGATGGTGGATGCTGGCACTGGGCAATGACCCCTGGCATGGGGGAAGGGGCCACATGGGTGCACTGCACTCTGGCCCTGATCCCAGCCCAACCCTCACTCCCTCCCCCACTTCCCCAAGGGGCAAATGGTGCCTCCTGAGTCTGGGGGGCACAATTCATGGGAAGGCCAGGGAGTGAGCCAAAAGCCCCATAGCCACTCCTATACTTCTGTGCCATGGCTTAGTGCCCCCCACAAACATGTGCCAGCCTGCACTCAGCCCTCACAAAAAAAATGTTCTTCCTCCACCTATGATACTGACTATGTCTAAGGGGTCCATGAAAGATGACAGTCATCAATCAAAGTATGATTGAAGTGTGAATGCCACACTTACAATTCAAAAAGTTCCACACCTCAATTTGATTTATTTTAGGTGTCTACAAATAAAAAAAGGCTGAAAACCACTGTTCTAAAGAACTGAGACTGAAGAAGGAGAGAGGCAGAAAAAAGGGGGGTGGTGCACAAAGAAATAGTAAAATAATAGTTGACAGCACTGACAGACAGTGTCCCAGCATGCAAGCTGCCTTACAGTTAACATTTTTGTAAATGATATGGCAAAGAAAGGTTTTGAGGAAGAAATTAAATCCTGACTAGATGCTACTGAAGCAGACAATCTCAGAAAACCTAAATAGTGCTGAGGAGAAAGGGAGCTTGAATGGAAAGAAGCAAGCCAATAAAGCTAAATGGGAATGTGTGAGAGGTTATTTAAACCAAATAGAAATCCTTCAAAACTTGGAATAGAAGCCTAGAAAATCCAATACAGGAGCAGAAACTACAGCAGTCACAGAGTAAAAGAGAAATTAGAAGGGTTAGAATGGCCTTTGAAGAGCAAATAACTAAAGGTATAACAATAAGAAATTCTTCATATATGAAGCAGGCAGCCTGCCCAAAAAAGGGTGGATTTGCTGTATGACAGGAGAATAAAAGGAGCAATTAAGTAGGAGACGAACACTGCTGGAAATCTTCATTTTTTGTATCATTCCCCACCATAGGGAGTGTTATGGAAATACCCGTCCCAGACCTGCTTTTGCCCTTGTAAAATCAATGAGGTAATATCAAGTGTGAACTCTTAGAAGAAGACATGCTAGAACATATTGATAATGTAAAAATCAGTGTGTTGCCAGACCTGGCAGGTATACATCCAAGTGTTCTGAAAGAACTCAAGAGTGAAATGGCTGTCCCGTTAGCAAAAATATGCACTTTTTTCCCATGAGAAACAGCTACTGTATCAGAGGACGTTGTATTTACAGTTTGAAAAGGCTCTGGGGTCACCTGAGGACCTACAGACTGGTAAGTTTTATTTCTGTACCTGGCAGATTGGTTGAGATTCATAGTCAAGAATAAAACACCTGCCAAAATGATATAAAGTTTAACCAACCTGGTTAGTAAAGGTGTTAATTGCAGGGGCCCTTAACGTTTGGTAATGGTTTTGGTGTTATTGGGCATGTGTACACAAGATGTTTACTGCAGAGTAGACTAATTAGCTCCTCAGTAAACGTGTCAGGGTCTACACATGCAGGGCTATTAAGCTGAAGTAAACGAATAAACTCCACGACAGGGTAGTACTTGTAAATGTAAGTATTTGTAAATACAAGTACTACCTTGCTGTGGAGTTTTTTTTACTTCTCAGCAGTGCGTGTATAGAGGCTAATGCAGCTGGCTGGGGCATGAAGGTGCTTCAGCATGGGGGCTGTCTGCAGGCTAGCCCCATACTGTAGCACCCTTGTGCCCCAGCCAGTCCCTCCACAGCACATTGAGCTGAGTCAGAGTAGCCCCAGGCTGGCAGGCTGAGGCCCCAGTTCCCCTGCCAGCCAGGGCTGCTCCAACCCAGCTCAGTATACTGTGGTCCTGGGCACACATGTAAACGCTGTGCATGGGAGATATAAACTCTGGCGCAATAAGCGCCAGAATTTATTGTGTTGCACTAATGAGCACATGTAGATGCACCCACTGAGACTATTTATGATCTGGAGAAGAGAATGTGAGTAAAGTATTAGCCAAATTTGCAAACAGCAGTTATTTGAGCAGGTTAAAACTGGAGAGAACTGAAAGGGACTACATTTGCCGCTGTCCTGGCCATTCACTTTGTGTGGATAGATCTTTCCAAAGTTCAGTGTCCTTAAATGCAAATTTAATTAACCACAAGGAAAAAATTAAACTGCCTATGTACCTAATAGTCTTCTAAATTAACTATATCAACTCAGGACAGTTCAGTGAAGACTTCTCCCCAATATGCAATTGTATACAGAAAAGTGAATATTAGGAAATGCGATGGAAAATAAAATAAAAAAACTTATGTCATTGTATAAATCAATGAGAGGCTTATCAAGAATACTGTGTGCAGCCATGGTTACTGCATGTTTTTCCTGAAATAAGGTGAAATCAGAACTTCTGAGGCACATAAAAAAACTCATAGAAAAAAATTAAAATTAGTAGTATCAGTTACCTTTAGAGAAGAGATTAAGGAGAGATCTAATAAAGATATATATGAAATAATAGTATGGAGAAAGTAATCAGGAGCTCCTGTTCTCCCTCTTTTATACCCCAAGGGACACTCAGTAACATTATAAGGTAGAAAATTAAACTAATAAAAATATTTTTTTCACATGATATATAATTAGACCATGGAATTCATTGACACAAGATGGCACAGAAAGTTTTCAAAAACTTAGCAGGATTCTAAAAAGGATCAAATGAGGTCCCTTCCAGCCCTAATGTCTATGAAATCTATTAAATCTACACCAGTCACAGGAATATTAAGAGTCATTCTTGTTAAGGCTAACAAATTTATTAAACTCCCATTTTTCTGGGTTTAAACTGATATCTAAATATTAGAGCTCAGGAGAACTAAAAAGATAGATTAACCTGTATCAGCCTAATGTGAGATTGCTTGAATATTCTTCTGAAGAAAATACTTGGTAGGGGTCTCTATTGAATGGGATACACTAGGTGAAGTATATTATCCAGTATGGCTTTTTTTATGTATAACCCTTATTCTCTATTTTATAGGGGGAAGAATTTCTTGCCATTGTATTGAATGGTAAAATTCCCAAATTTGAAATGAGGATGAGCATATTGTGCCAATGTCTAATAGTATTCTCTCCTGCTTAGTACAGGCAGTCCTCGACTTACAATGTTTCGAGTTACAACGTTTCACACTTACAACTTTTATAAATTGACACCCTGTTTCAACTTTCTGACATCAGTTTCAACTTTACAATGCTTGATCTGACTCCACACCACACCACACCAGCAAACAAGTTTGCTGCATCACCCATCTCCCTGGAGAACATCTGTCCAAACTTCCTTGGATGCTTTCTTTAAGAAAGAAGACAAAACTCCAGAAAAACCTGCAGCCAAGACTCCTGAGAAGACTCCAGCCAAGAACCCTTCAAAAAGGCCAGCAAAGTCACCTCCAATAAGTCCTTCCAAATCAGTATGATTGCTATTTACAATAAAAATACATTATTGTAGCTATATCACTCATCTATAATTGATTGAGTACAAAATTCTGGGTTATTTTTGGTGAAAATAAGGTATTGGGCCTTGGTTCAGGAAACAATCCCCTATTTATAATATTGTTTCCTATGGGAAAATCGGTTCCAAGTTACAACATTTCAACTTAAGACGCAGATTTCAGGAACCAAATGTGTCATAAGTCTGAGGACTGCCTGTATTCTCCTCTTGAATTTATCTAACACTAGGGTGTCAAACTCACCCTGGGCTCCAGGAGAGATCTAAACCACAAGGTTTCTCTGGAGGCAGATTTGAGTGATGAGTAGCTGCAGCCATGGTGGGTTCAGTGGCAGGCTCAGCAGTGGCAACAATGTTCCAGTGGCAGTGAGCAGCCAGTGGCAGTAGTGGGTCTAGCAATAGCAGTGGCAGATCTAATGGCAGGGGAAAGGGGAAGCTCATTTACTGTCAAACTTGAACCAACTAGTAAATGGGCTCTGGTAACTTCTGAGCCACTGGAATCATAGAACAATTAATTCTTAACATGTTCAGCCCTTTCTTTTTTTGTTTGTTTGTTTTAACTGCTATGGTCTAACCATTCCTTTCTTTTCGGTTTACCAGTTTTAAGATAAGCTTCGAACAATCATCTGCATCGTCTAAAGAGTGCACAGTATTAATCCCTAACAGAATGATGCATGATCCTATTTTGTGGTTTGATCTGGTTAATACTGCCTTCATAACTACACGTAATAAAAATTGGAAAGCAGTATCTGACAGCATCTTAACATAAATCTCTGCCTTCCAGGACCCAGGTGAAAGCATGGGGTCTTTATAGATGACTTGAATACTAAAACATACTGATAGACAATGTTCTTAAAGCATTTCCAAACATGTAAAAAAGCAAAATAGTTATGTTATGCCCCTTGCTCATTGTTGCATGGGCATGCAAGTATTTTACTGGGACCACGGGAGCAATGGCATCTTAGTGCATATGTAAATGTCACTGAAAGAACTATGGCGTCACTGCAATGTTCATTCATAAGGAAATGCTCAGATTAGGGCCACACTTGAGTACGTCTTCAGGAAAAGCAATTTAACATTGCTCATATACCACGGTAGCATAAAATGGGCTGATTTCACATTAAATTGCTGAAGCCTGAAATAAAATGGAGTGGTTAGTTAATGAATTAGGCAGCTGGACAAGGAATTTCAGTCAGATTTTTTTCCCCTTCTGGCAATGGATATATATCAGTTCCAGCCTTAGATCAGCCATGCACATCTGGATGAAGAGGAATAATCATGTTTACGTATGGGAGATTCAAGTCTAATTTTCACCTGTATAAAGCAGTGTGAACTGTGAAGAGAATGACATGATTAAATTGATATACTCCCAAAGTGATAAATCCAATATCTGGAAAGATGTTTTCCTTCTGTGCTTGCTTTCGAACCATAGAAATTGGTTTTTAGCCTTTTATCCAACAGCAACAGGGAAGGCTTTATCTGGGGTTTTTTTTAAGAAATATGTTTTACTGCTCTAAAAACAATGTTAAGAGCATCTAATCGCTGTTGTATTGATTTGTGTGTCAAAAGAGGAGTAGCAAATAAGCAGCAACATCATCTTTAGACTCTTATTATTTGGACCTGATTACGATTTAAATGCATTTTTTCTTTGATAGTAAATAGAGATTTTGGAGGAGGGGGAGAGATCTGACCTGCAAATTGAATTGGAGGGAGGCAAACTTCTGTGCTAGATTGGCAGTAATATAGATAGCTGAATTTCTGTAATCAGCCAGCAGTGGCAAATGGAATCTGGAGCGTTCCCAGGCACAATGCACAGGATTTGTGATTTGAGATGTTGTCTGGCTGTGAATTTAAATAATAAAAAACAAAACAGAGAAATCCTTTAGAAAGAACTGGACGCCTGCTATTTCAATCCTCTGCTGAAAAGAGGCCTGGAATGTGGTCCAACGCCTTCCTTACAGCCTATGTTGTCTTTAACCTGAAGTACAGATCCTCATGAAGGACATGGCATCATGGCAGGTGATGAGCCATCTTGATCTGAGCACTTTCTACCAGGATTTAGATAGTGGACCACGCACCTGGAGCTGTTGTCTTTGTAAGCTTCACTTCATTCAGTAAGGAAGGATTTCCCAGAGCAGTGTGATAGATTACATATTCTTTTACTGCTTCCCTAGTTCTCCTGATGAGATGCTACCCTAGAAGCAGAGGTTCAGGTGGGCAGGGGTTTGGTACCTGTATTTCAGACATAAGCCTCTTCTGAAGAAAGATGAATTCTACATTTATGAGCCCTTTAGCAAGTTGATTTTAATAATATAAAACTGCCCTGCATTTGTAGAGTGCTTCCATCCATGATTCTCCAATGACCATACAACAGTAGGTAAGAATTATCCCTATTGTGCAGAGAAAGGAAAAAACATGCCTAAAAATTGTGGCAAACCCAAATCAGTAGCCACTGAGAAAAAAATCGAGATATATTGACTACTAGAGTCTCCTCTTTTGTTTGCCTAGAGGATAACAGTACCAGTTCTGCCAGTGCAAAAGGAGTTGTTTTATCTACAAACTTCACTGTATTCTTGATACTTCTGGCAGCTTACTGTAACAGAGACAATGAGAAATAAGTGTCACCCTACATAATGCTATGTATTTTTCCCACTTTCCTTCAAAGACACAGGTAGTTTGGGAATTGATTGCAAGTTAGTCATCAGGATTGAGCAAGGCCTTTGCCACCCTTTTATGATAGTAAAGTTTAGTGTAGCTTTTGATCTTTATAGGTCCTAAATGATTCTTAGATGTTTCATCCTTCTCCCAGTCTTCACTTCAGCTGTGGATGTGTACTTTACGTTTGCTTCATACTAGAGATGCATATGCTGTCTGAAGAGCAGATTAAAATGAAATGGTGAAATGTTATTAGAGGGCAGTAATAAACCATCTTAAATCAAAATGTTAAAAGAAAAACAAACCCACAAAATATTAGATACATTTAACCATACATTAAAAAAACAATTTGTTCTAAACTCTGGTCTTCTTTCTAATTGAGTCTCAGACCCCCTCCAGTTAAATGACTGACTTTTTCCATCTGTGCTGCTAAATCTGCATCTTGTGGATGATTATTTATGAACATTATTCCTGTTACAAATCAAGAAGTACAATTTATATTGGCAATAAAGCCTTTAAAAATTGTTAATACACTTAGCCATCTCACTAGAACATTTACCATTGTGGAGCTTGCCTTAGGAAGTTAACTAACAAACAAGTTATTAACCACTGATGAGGAGCCATTTTGAAGAGATTATTGCTTAATTAATCTTTGTATTGAACTAATAAGAGTGTTAAATGGGTTTCTCATTGGATTGGTTTGTTAATACAGAATGCAAGTTCCCTTAGGGGTAAGTCTGAACCAATATGACATTAAAGTTAGCCATCCAACAAAGAGGCTATTTTAGTCATTTAAAATTAAAAAGGCTAATAAGTTCATTAATAACGTGTTAAGATTCAGTGGCTCTGTGTCTATGTCTATGTCTATGTCTATGGGAGACAGAAAGAGAATTACTGTGGTCTTTCCTGAAGGTGTACTGCCTCTCCTTTAGGAAGAAAGCTATATTAAAATCCTTATTTGGATTCAGCCTGTTCAGTTGAAGCATAAATTAAACTTGTCACACTTATCTGTAATAAGCAGGCTACAGAGCTGATGAAGGCTGCTTCTGAAGCCAGCTCTAATGTCATTCATTTATCCTAAAAAAACACACCAAAATTAGAAATATGTTCATACTAGCAAACTACATGAACATAACACATGATGCTGTTTGATAAAACTATGGGTTGCAGTGATGAAGCTGCCCTTGTATTTCCTACTGATTTTAATGGCAAGGGTTCAGCTCCTAAAAATGGGGTAAAGTGGCAGTATTTATATTCTCAAAATCCTGTTTTCAAAGGTTTTAAAATTCACCATCTAGTGAAACTTATCTAATGTCTGTAATTGTTTTTATGTACATTATACACCTTTGGGAGAGGAGAAGGAATCCAAGAGGTGAAAAACTGGAAGGGACTATTTTGAATTTTTTAAAAATACCTTGTATCCATATCTTGAACTGAAATTGTTTAACTGTGTCACAACATTAGTTCAGGATAGTGTTAGCTTCTTAAACAATGAGAGACTGATAAACTAGTTAATTATCATTTACATGGGTTTTTATGACCCACTGTATATATCCCATGTTTATGGGAATTTTTTTTTATAAAATCAGCTCAAATGTTTAAATAGCACACTTATATAAGATAGAATTAGAGCTGTGACATTTTTTTCAGTTAAAAATTCAAACTTTCATATATAGGTTTCTACCAACATCTTTATTTTTTGAAGTGGGTTTTTGCCTTTTTTAAAGTCTTGTAGGACTGTGGTTTAAAGTAAACCCACCAAAAACCTGGACACTTACAGCTAAGTCTGAAAACATATGGTTTAGTTAACTCCATTTCAACTAGTTTTCGAGGTCATACAAGTTTATGTTCTCTCCCTGATGCATGCCCATAACTCTGACACACATTGATAGGAGTCTTGCACACATCAAAGTAGGAAGCAGTCACAGTTGAGGTTTTGTGCTTAATTGACCATATTGTCAAACATTTTTAGCCTTTGCTGTTTTCTTTGTGTAGGCTACAGAAGATTCTTTCATCTAGTCTCCACTGATAAACAGAGGTTTAATATTACTGAGGCATCACATTATAATAGCAGAACAATACTTCCTCAATTATCATATTCCTTGGAGACCTCTAAATATTGCCTCAATTCATTACCACTATCAGATGATCAATATGCTAAACCCAATTTACCTTGGACATCTCCATTCTATGATTAAGGTCCCTTGCTAGTCCAAAAGGGCTCTTGGATATTTTTTACTAGGTTCTTTTCCAGCCTGAATTTTATCATTATATCAGTTTCTATTGCAGGGTTCTTACTTAGGTTTAGGTCTTGGCTGTTAGACAACAACCAGAAATAATCTTTTGTGTGCATAGGATTTGTGTTCTGTGAGTCAAAGAGCTGGAAATTATAGCTAGAAAGTCACTGGACAGAATAACATACTTCTATGTCTTTCTCCTTTCAGCATCATGATTAATAGTAACTGTATGAAAGCAAAGAGTAGATAATTTAGGAAAAGAAATCCAAGTACTTTAGGGACTAGCATTCCTGATGGTCCACAGAACATCTCCACACCTCAGAGATGTTTTTCATTTTCCTGCTGACCTCTTAATGCACTAGCTGAAGCTAATCTTATGTATACAAGCAGCATATTGATTTGACATATTTGTTACAGGTAATTAATATTGCACTAGTTGGACATGTTCTCAGTTATTACTTCCCACAGCCTTGTGAATATTAAACTGACAAGCTTCCAACATAGATAAGTGTCTAGGATGATATATATAAGAATGCTAAATAGAAAAGTTTTACGTGCATTTTATTACCAAAATCCCTGCAGAGCAACACTGTGGTCATGCTATCTTCAGATATATATTGACCTATGCTTTATACGCACAGTTAAAGGTTAGAGTAAATATGCATGTTTTCTTTGCATATTAAGTGAAACTCATGACATTAAAAGAACATGCAATGAGATTCTCTTCATCTCTCAACTAACAGGGTAAATTGTTTACAGAAGAAATGCCTGCCCTACCATTTTTTTTCACTTTTACAAGTCCATACCACTCTCTATAACCATATGTGGATAGACTCCCATTTGCACTGAAACATGACTTGCTGGTTATATTTTTGCTCCATAAATCCAGCTTTAAAATAATCAGGAGAGCTGCCAACTGCACCTCAAATTAGGCAACATATTCTCTGTGTTGGTCGAATTGGAGAATCTTTACACTTAGGATGTCTTCTAGCTCTTTCTTACAATTGAGTCTACTGCTGATTCTGGCTCCCTGAAGCAACTATAGGGCAGCTCAGCTGCTGAAATTCACAGCAAGTGGGTGGTACATATGTAGACTTCCCAAGCACTACCATTTGCCCAGCTGGTTGTATTCTCATTCTGCCCTCAGTGGACTTGTCTAGAACATGTCAGCAGCATGCCCAGGGGAACATGGGACTCAGCACTCCTCATCCATGTGAGTTTGTAGGCACCATCCATAGCTAGATCACCAGTGACACTGCTCCAGCCTTGTTCATGCTCTTGAGCCCCTGGTCACCAGTGGGTCTGAGAGCAGGAGCAGCCTAACTACATGAACTTTCAGCTGTGGAGTTCATTGGTGGACTTGGGTGGGAGATGTGTACTCAGTAGGGCTGTGCGAAATTTCACCACCAGTTTTTTTTTATGCTGTTTCGACCCGTTTCAAGGTTGAAACAGCAAAATTGAAATGGAACAGCTATGGTTGAAACAGCCTCGAAACAAAATGAGGCAGGTTGAAACAGCCTATAACTTTGTCACATCTGCCCAGATTTGGATGAAATTTGCAGAAATAGTAGTCTATTCTGAGGGCATGAAGCCTGCCAAGTTTCAAAAAGAGAGGTACAGGGGGTTCAGGGAAACTGCACCCCAAAATCATAAAAGCAAAACTCATGTCACGTGTACATATTAAGCCACAGCAGGGTCCAAAATTCAGGTATGCTAGCCCCTGTGGAGGCCAAAAAGCCTGCTAAGTTTCAAGGAGATAGGTGTAAGGGGCTCAAGGAAACTGCACCCCAAAATCTTGAAAGCAAAACTCATGTCACGTGTGTGTGTTAAGCCACCAGAGTCAAAACTGCAGGCATGCTAGCCCCTGTTGAGGCCAAAAAGCCTGCCAAGTTTTAAGGAGATAGGTGCAGGGGTTTGGGGGAAATTGTACCTCAAGCTGCTGACGAGCAAAACTCTTGACATGGGTGACACTGTGTGTGTTAAGGTGCAGCGGGGTGAAAGCTGCAGGGATGGTAGCCCCTGCGGTGGCCACAAAGCCTGCCAGCTGTCAAGGAAATAGATGCAGGGGTTCTGGGTTCTGGGACCCTGCACCTCTAGCTGCTGACAGGCAAAACTCGTGACATGGGTGCTTGTGCAACTGTGTCAGTCTTGGGGCACAGGGAGTGGGGGGGAACTACTGCAGGCCTGGCTGCTAGGCCCTGCTGTGGCCACAAAGCCTGCCAGCTGTTAACGAGATAGATGCAGGGGGGTTCTGGGGTCCTGCATTCCTAGCTGCTGACAGGCAAAACTCATGACATGGGTGCTTGTGCAACTGCTGCCTCTCATCAGGCAACAGGACTGAAGACTCCCTATCACTTGCCACCAAGACCTGGGGGTAATAATTGACCACAGTATGAACACGAGCCGGCAGTGAGATGTTGCAGCCAGCAGGGTCAACAGTACACTGGCATGCATCAATTGATGCATCTCCAGCAAAACCATTGCAAAGAAGTGATTCACCTGCTCTACTTGGCTCTATTCAGGACTGGTGAGACCATAGCTGGAGTACTGCATCCAGTTCGGGCTCCGCACCTTAACAAGGATGTGGTAGAGCTTGAGAGAGTCCAGAGAAGGGCTACCCGTATGATCAGAGATTTACACAGCAAGCCATATGAGGAAAGGCTGAGGGACCTGGGACTCTTCAGCCTGAAAAAGAGAAGGCTGAGAGGGGACTTGGTAGCAACTTACCACTACATCAAAAGTGTGCATCTAGGGCTCAGTGAACAACTGTTCACCAGGGAACCCTTGGGGAAAACTAGGAGTGCTCAGTCCTGTTCTCTCCTAGCCTGGTTGCTGACACAGGACAGACATACCCATTGAAACCTCCCAGAAAACTTTCCCCCTGAGGCACCCATCTTATACATACAGGGTTGGATCCACAGGGTGTTGGCATTTGTGCAGTGCTCTCAATGATAAAAGCCATAGGAAACTCAGCTACATCCTGCCCCAAAGGTAGTTGTTTTTTGCTCACCTTTTGGAGAGGACCACTGTATGGTAGTCAATCACAGAGAGAAGAGGAAAACAAAGGATATAGAGAATGTGACAGAAGGAAGGTCTGGTAAAGAGACAGCAGGGGAACTGCAAGGGTGAAGGCTAAGAGGGGAAATAGACTGAAGTGGGGAAGGTGGAATGGGCAGTAGAGGAAATCTGACAAAATAGATGCTGTTTAATTTCTGCCTACCAGATACAAAAGCCATCCCATCTGCTCTAAAGCCAAAACAAACCTTTGGACTACAGGATCTCTAGCAAAACCATCCTTGACTCCTTGCTGAGACTGTTCCTGTGACCCTCATCTCTCATGGTAATGTATCTGGTCACTGGAAGCAGACAGAGACCTTGCTCCTTCCCAAGCACTTTGTCAAGGGCCAACTCAAACTCTGGAGCCTTTCCAGTTCCCAGGTGTCATTTATCCAAAGTCTGGATCTTTTCCATAAGGTTAAACCCCTTTGTGCATATTACCTTCCTCCATCTTTTGTCTTCACAGCCCCTCTAACACTTTTGTTCTTAGTTTCAGTTGCTATTTGCAATAACACCTTTGCTCCCAACAGCAATCCGCACCTGAAACAGCACCTTTGCCACCAAGCTGCTTCTTGGGGTTTTTTTAGGTTCCCACACTTTACATGACCTTCAGATGTGATTTACAGAATGTCCCTGAAGGATCATTCTCCCTGACATTGAACATGCTGCCATGTGGAGCTGTGCAATAAAGAGAAATTAATGGGCATTTAAATTCTGAAATTAATGATGAGAGGTGTGAATCTTCTGAACATCTGTTTCCAATGTTTTCAAGGGGGTGGGGTGGGGGGAAACTTCAATTTGTTCCTGGTTCTCGTCGATAGGGATATTACCATTAATGGTGAGTAGTATCATGATAGGCCTGTGGAGCAGGTTGTGATAAAGAAGAAATAGAAAGCTACATCACCTTTTTCCTGGACAATGATAGCAGCACTCACAAAGAGTTTAAGATTTTTCGAACTAGGACTTCACATAATAGAATACATCTTGCACGATGCTTCAGCATAGGATGAAACTTTCTCATAATTCATTGGGCAGGTTGCTCTGTCTGCGCAAATTTGGAGGCCAGTTATGTTCTACAGAACCAGGTGTGTTCTCTCTCACGAAATTCGTCATGTGGATTCAATGATTGTGAAAGGGGACAGGTGACGAGATTCTGTGCTGGGGAGCAGAACACACCTAAACAATATTGACATTGGCCATTCTACCTGTTGCTGGCTTTCTGGCCCTCATGCTTCCAACATATGAGTGTGGAGATGCTCACTTCATCATCACCACCTCTCAAGTGAGAGGGGGCAAGTGAGCACCCCACAACTTAACAGCGTCTGGAGGACAAAAAAGGGTGAAAAAACCAAAAAAGTTGGATAGATACTGTGCAGCCTCAGAACAAAGAACCCAAAAAGGGACAATGAGCTTTGGTTGATGACCACTGCTTTGAGAAGCAGTAGGTACATGTAGGAAGATACGCTGCCATCCTTCAACAAAAGATAAGGAAAAGGAACCTACAAAAAATAGGGATCAGCTCATTAAAGACAGAAGTGCAGGTCAGAGTGTTAAAACAAGAGAACCAGAAGGGAGATGCTGAACAGAGAACCCTGCCACTTTGCAGAAGAAGTGATACACTTGTTGGGTGTCACCCACCAATGTAGGATCCAGAGAGGGAAAGGAAACAGGCACCTTGCTCACAGAGAATGCCTGAGCGAGAGCCCACCTTAGCCAGTGAAATACGTCATTCTGTTAGTAGTCTGGGAAGGTGGACAGCGCCCTCCAGCAACAGAAGGCCTGTTCCTTCTGCAAAGGAAAAACCGCAGGACCAGGAATTGATTGCTTGGAATGTGAAATGGGAAAGAAAACAGGCATGGGAGTGAAGGGCAAAGGTATCAAATGAAGGGACCAGATGGGGACACCAAGCAGAGAACTCAAGCTAGTGCCCATTGCTCCGCAAGGAGGTCAGTGGCTGCTGACTCCAGGGACACTGCCTAGATAGGTGACACAAGGAGCGAAGAGAAACAGGACCCCAAGCCACAATAGGATTTCCTGTTGTGCTTCCTCTCCCTAGCTAATGGATAACTGATTTGGCCAGTTAAAGAGATCAAGCTGACCACCCCAGAAGACTGTCCCAGAATAATGAGAGAAATGGCAGAGGCAACAGATGCTTTTATAGCTAGTCCTCTGAATGTACCTTAAGCCTCAAGTGAAAGAAATAACTCCTAGAGGAAGGAGGGTAATTCAGTTTCTTTGTGCCTCTTGCTAGGACTCTGGATAGCATACTAGCCTGTGAATGTACCTGATTGCTGGAAATTAGTGAATGTGTTTTCTAATAACCAAGATATTTTATCGACTCACCCTTCTTTTCCTTTGTTATATTCCTTCAATAATTAACTATCTGGGTTGAAAATCTGCTGCTTTGTTCCTGTGTGTTCTTTCATTGTTCTGTTTGAGTTTCTTTTCTCTATCTGCCTCTCATGAAAAGAAAGGTTTACTTCTGCTTACCTTTGAAGTTTAGTATTATGTTTTCAATGAGTGCATTACATGTACCCTTCAATGCACTCACTTACTACAGGGGTGAATCCAAGGTGGGGTATAGTACTACTGCTTCTTCCTCCTTTGAATTCTTTCTCCAGCCAAAGTTTAAAACCAATTATTGGCAGTGGCTGTGGCATTTCTACTGTGGCAGTGTTCGAGGGAGTCTGATACACCCAGGGCATTGTGGGACTGGGCTAGGAGTCCTGTTGCTGAGAAGAAGCAGAAGCTGGAAGAAGACCAAAGTAGTAAGAGGGAGACCTGGGGGGGAGAGGGGGCAGGCAGGGAGATTTAGTTGGTACATCTGTTGCTCTGTGGGGTCAGGCCAACTCTCAAGATCTCAATATTGTGCTGTTAGACAGGAGGGTGTGACACAATTGCACATATACAAACACACAAATCAACTGGATGCATACATACACACACACACACACACACACACACACACACACACACACTACCAACTCAGGCACATATACATCCAAACTAGCCTAGGCACATGCCATACCTATCACCAATTCAAGCACATACACTATACACCCCAAAAGCTAAACAAAAAATATTTGTCCGTACTCACACATACACAGATCACTAATTTATATATTGTACGCACAATTACATATATATATATATATATATATATAAATATAATATACACACACATGCACACACTCACCAGTTCACACACATACAACCTACCTACACATACGTAAGTTCCTAAATTGGATGTCACAGTATGTATGTGTGTGCTTGGGGTACCTGGGATACTTGGGGGAAGGTTCAGGTGAGAGAAAGTTAAAGTGCAGGGAGTGAAAGTTGCCAGAACCAGGATTAGAACCAGTGGACTAGAGAGAAGCTGGCTGAGGAACTGACGCTTGGGTTTACTTAAGGTAGACAGAGACTGGAAACTAAGGCAGACAGCTCAGATATTTGGGGTAGGGGAGATAAGTGGTAGCAAGGAGGAGACAGTCAGAAAAGAAACTGAGGCTGAAACCTGGTTGCTCAGGAGAAAAAGAAAAGGCAGCGGAGATAAGATAGTGGAAAAGAAACAGGGGGCTTGGAGGCAGAGAAGAGCTCAGGACAGGTGTTGGAGGTGG
>NW_017729032.1:67451387-67482238 GCF_001723915.1 Gavialis gangeticus
GCTGAACCAGATGGGGCAACTGACAACTGATGCCCAGGACAAAGCCAACTTATTAAATGGGTACTTTGTGTCAGTCTTTCATCAATCCCATGGGACGCCCATGCCTGCTACGGGACAGGGCAGTCCGGGTGAGGGAGATCCCCTGCCCTCCATTAATGCTAACCTTGTGAAGGAACATCTTGAGAAGCTGGATACCTTCAAGTCAGCCGGCCCTGACAATCTACACCCCAGGGTACTCAAGGAGCTGGCGAGCATCATAGCTCGGCCTCTAGCATGGATCTTTGAAAACTCCTGGCACTTTGGTGTTGTGCCCAAAGACTGGAAGAAGGCCAATGTGGTGCCTATTTTCAAGAAAGGGAGGAAAGTGGATCCAGCTAACTATAGGCCCATCAGCCTGACTTCTATCCCGGGGAAGATTTTAGAAAAGTTTATTAAAGAGGCCATCCTTAATGGACTGGCCGACACCAACATCCTAAGGGATAGCCAGCACGGGTTTGTTGCGGGTGGGTCTTGCTTGACCAATCTCATCTCCTTCTACGACCAGGTGACCTATCACCTGGACAAGGGAGAAGAGATTGATGTCATATGTCTAAAAATAATGTCTATGAAATCTTCCGAGGTCCCTTCCAGCCCTAATGTCTATGAAATCTATGAAACCGGGCCTGGGGGCAGGATGGAAACTTGACAAAATGGAAACTTGATAGGCTAGAGGTGGGGGGACGCAGGGGAGAAAAAGGGGATAGATACAAAGGAGGACCACTTTAAATCAACCCCTGAATACTTTAAAAAATCTCTGATAGCTGCCAGGGTCCTTCCTCGACAAAACACATGGCCACCACCATTACTGCTACAATGGGAAAGTGCTCTTCATCTCCTCTTCACCTTTAAATTCTGCACAGCTCTTCCAGATGCACAGCCAGCCATGCCCTCCCTCCCAGCTCTCAGTACACAAAGAGCAGCAGTAGTTAAGCCTTTAAAGGCAGCAACTTGAAATTTAAGGAGTCCCAGAGCCATCTCTCTCCACAGCCCCCTTCACTACACTTTATAGAGAAAGGCTTTTTGCAGTCCCATACCTTGTGGCTCTCATTCAGTTATGTTGCTATTTACTGTTCTTGAGGCTGAGAGTTATTGCAAAGTCAACACTATTTTACTGTTTGCTTTTCCCTACTGTACTCTGTGAGGTATTTGTTCTGCGGTGCTTTTTGTACAAGTAGTTTCATAGCCTGGACTGAAATGTATTAAAAAAGAAAAGGACAGACTGACAATGGACTGGCCATGTTGAACATTAACTTAGGTGTAAAAATAATTGTCCGTGAAGTGTTGGATGTAGTGTCAAGACATTCAAGACGGCTAAATTTTGTTTAGTGAATCTGAACAGGAGATGTGCATTTAATTCTAATGACTACAGGACTAATAACATAACATCTTTTGATTATTATTTTCCTAGCTTGTTGTGTTTTTTATACTTAATATTTAATATAGCAAGTTAATGCACATTGCAATAAAGTTGTATTTATTGTTGCTTCTGTCTTAAACCTAATAACATAGCCATAGGCCCCTAGTATATTAGTAAAGCTTCTAGTCTCTTTTTAACTGGAGAAAAATTAATGTTGTGTTTTATGGGATGATGCACCACACCATATGCACCCCCATTTTCAAAATCTTGGATCCACACGTGTGCACACATGTTCCCAAAAGAGCAAACATCACAGAATATATCTATTTTTACTGTGTTGATTTTTTACTGTGTGACAAGAGCCCAGCCTGAAATGACATCTTTGAAGAGAAAGGAAAATCAGAGAAACACAGGAAAATAGGGCTAAAATGTACCCAAGGAAATCACCTAGTTCATATCTTTGCTCAAAGCAGGATTGTTACTGTCTAAAGCATTTCATTGAGGCATTTGTCTAACTCTCACTTAAAAACTTCTGATGATGGGGACTCCATTCCCTCTGTAGGTCAGTGGTGCCCACATCATCTGAGTGGCATGGGGTCAGTCCGTAGGCCTGATCATAGGGGCAGCATCACCTGGGCTGCAGGGCTCCCCACAGGTCTGGAAATTTGGCAGCAGGACCAGCAGCAGCAGCATTAATTGCAATGGCTCCATAAATTGCAGCAGTTAACAGTGCCACTGCTCTCCTGGCACCAAATTTCCAAACTTTTAGGGAGCCATGCAGGCTGGATGATATGGCTCTGCAGGCCAGATACAGCCCGCAGGCCATCCCTTGGTTACCCCTGCTGTAGGTAACCCACTGGGTATGTGCTTTTGTCTTTCACTCCTTTTTAAAGACAAGCTGGTGAAGGACTTAATTTCTTTTAAGACATTTTTCTATTTACGTGAAAAATACAAGTCCCATCTAGACTGGGAGTTAATGGTGATATCACAAGACCCAAGAGAGTGCACAATGGTGGAGATAGGATTTTTTTCAAAATCTAAAATGACACACACATTTACTTTGAGGTTGTTTTTTGTTAGCAGCTCCTTGATTTCAGTGACTGGCTGAGACTGTGAATTACAGGATTTTTGTGCAAAATTGTAAGACACTTCTCATTAAGATGATAGAACTCACCATAAATATTTCTATGACTTCTCAGAGGTTCTCGCATGAAATCAGAGACATCCAGACATTCCCAGTATTCTTAGGGGGAAAAAACAAGCATGTAAAAAGGATGCTAGGAAGAAAGCAAGCAGACTACAAATTCATGGGGGGTTTTTAAAAAAGGATTCTTACTAACTTCTCAATAACCTTTTGCAGGTTACCTTTAATAGTGATGGGTTTATTTAGAGAATATCAGAGACTGTAGATGTACAAATGTGGTGCACTCCCAGCTGTTAAGTCACAGTTAAAGACCTGCTAGCTGAAGAAACCAATTGAATCCCATGCAAAGAAAGCTACAGCTGAAATATTCTTCATTTTGTTTTATTGAGACAAGTGTTGTCAACAAGCCTCTGAACAGCGGGTGATCTTAATTACTATTGTTCCTATATTGATGCATGCATAAATTTCTCTCACTGTTAATAGGAATTACAGGTATGCATCCACAAGAGAATGTAGGAGCTGAAAAGCCTCATTCGAATGCAATGAACAAGGGACAACATGCAAGCTGTGCCTATGAATCTTCAGCATTTGTGGGTCTTTGCCTGTGGTTGCAATAATAGCTAATTGTCCCCAGTTGACCGTATTGACTCCTCCAGTTGTAAACCTCAGGTAGAGAAGGGTTGGGAAGAATCTAGTGTAGAGGCCACTGGCTATAGCAGCATTTAATTATTACAGCCAGCCTACAGAAACTGGCCTTTTTTAGGGTAATGTGCCCAAAGACAAAGCATGCACAGAAGTAAAATGACTGTATGCTTTATGCCAGCCAGCACAATAATAACAAAGCTTCCTGGTACCTCTCTCTGTGAGATGAAAAGCCTGGTCAGGGGCACTTTATTTGGATTCTACACCCATCGCTCGCTGAGTGACTCTTGCAGCAACCTCCATCTCTGAAAATCCACTAGCTCATTGGTTTTAATAATCTCATGAAGGGTAATGGACCATTTTAGGTTTTCTATCAAGCTGGGTTACATAGCAGGGTAGCATGGTTATGATGCAAAGGCTTTGGAAAGTCTGAGCTGCCAACTTCTCTGAGAGTCAAGCACAGGTGCTGTTGAACTGGTGGTGCTGGTGTTTAGAAGCAGCTGTCATTCAAATTATGTGCTTGCTGAGAAACCTCTTTCCCTTCAAGGGCCCCAATTCTCCTTGTTTTGCTAATTGCTCAAAATCAGGAAGTGAAACTGCCTAAAGATTTCATGGAGCTATCTTCCCAAGAGACAATGGGGAAGGTCAAAGGGCATGCTGAGGCCAGCCGGCTGTGTTGAGCACACTATCGCTGCTGCCAGCAGTTCTTGTTTCCAGCCCTCAGGCACGACTCGGGAGAGCAGACCACGTTTTCAATGGCAGATCCAGCTCCTTTTCAAGGACCTTTTCAACATTCTTCTTAGTCCCCAAATGACTTTCATAGGGAAATTAAGGAACTGGAACTGTGGATTTTCTAAAATATTGAATGGAGGTAGCACCGAAAAGCTCAGTGTGAAAAGGGGCTTCAGAGCCCTCCCCCCATTTCCAACAGGCACGTCTGGATGCGAGTTTTTGTTTCCTCCACAGTCAGAATCTAAACATAATAATAACCTCAGGGGACTTAAAATGCCTGAGGCCAAAAAGGCTGTCATTACGCATCTCTCTGCTCCCAGTCATCAGAAACTGTGATTCCCATGTATACTTTAAATTACAGATCTGTGACAGGTGCATTCAGCCTAAAGATGTTGGAAACCTTATTCAGTTTACCAAATAACAGGGAGCGACAGAAAAAATCAACTTGTCATACAGATATCTACTAGTAGTCTTCTGGATTTAGCAGGCTTTGTGTTGTGGGGTTTTTTTTGCCTTGGATTAACTTCACCTTTAATAAATGGCTCATCTTTGCAGTTTTTTTCACATTAGCATCATCAAACGCCTCTCCCCCAGTTTTCCCTGCATGCTTCCCAGCGGCCTGATTTGTTTAAGATGGATATAGTTCTACATGAGGTGGCCAACCTGGTGATAAGGATCTTTTTTACCTTTTCCCTTTTAAGCAAGTTAACCAAGACGACATAATTCACACACAGTGAACTTTGATTGCACTAAGTACTTAAGTCCATCAAGTTCCTGGTGACACTTCCTGTCTGCAAGTTTCAGATAAAGACAGGCAACTAAAGTAGCTTAATGGATTAAAGCAATTGCCTTTGCCATTGAGACACCTAGGCCAGAATCCGATTTAGGATCACAAGTGAAATTACTAAAATTCTTTGGTGGGGAATAAAGGGTGAGTTGTGCAGTTTACCCCAGCTGCCTCAGCACTTTTGGGCTACACCCCTCCTGAGTGACAACAGAGGCGCAGTTGTCATCTGTACCCCCGGGTGAGAATATAGGTAATGCGTGTGACCTTGTATCATGACTTTTCACCTATGTGGTATGTGAGCAGCTGATGGAAGGGGTTATCACCTTTCACATTTCCAGCTATAAATCTTTCACTTGTCAGGAGCTAATGCCAGGCTTTCCCTTTAATGTGATTAAGATATTTATGGTGAAAGCAATCAAGGTTATATATATGACAAGCTTTATAGCCCATGGGCTGTATTCTGGCCTGATTTTTATACCATGTGCGTTCCCTAATGAATTCTTATACTGGAACTAAATATTACACCCTCTTTATCTAGTCTACATACCTGAGAGTAACATACTCTTCTGGCAATGACATGTAGATTTGGGGTGAGGATTTCCATCCCTGCCATGCATGCACAAACTGCTGTGCTCCTTACCCATCCATACTATAGGGAGCATTATTAATATGAATTTCCATCTGACCCTTTTCCATGTCATCAGCTATCACACAAGGCCCAAGATGGCTCAGTCACTGTGGCCTCTCCCAGGCTGCTGTTTGTACATCCTCTATATTGTTGAGTCTGTAAAGGCCCTTATTATGACAGCATCTAGGAAACCATTCAGGGCCCAAGACCCCATTGTGCTAGGTAGGTTCTCCTGGAAAGAGCTTAGGGGATCCAGTGAGGGACAGAGGTACCTCAAGCGGGACTCAGGTAGAACTGAGGTCCCTAAGTCCAAACATGTGATGCTCCAGAACCCCACTCAGATTCTCCTAACTCTAGAGGCATCTGAACTCACTAGGTACCTCCCTGTTGGACTTCCAAGTTTTCTAGGTGCTTTCAGGCAGTCCCAGTTTGAGCAGTTTGCCACCTAACTCTAACTTACTCCAACCTGCACATGCCCCTGGAAGACCTCAATCCACTGTGCACTCTCAGAGCCACCTAACACATCTCTGCAGGACGGGGCTCCACACCAAAGGCAGCAGTACTCACTTTCTTTTAAAAGGATGGCAATGGTGGCAGGTCAGTGGCCTGATGTAGGTGCACAGTTTCAGGGTGCACTTAGGGTGCAGGATCAATCTCCTCTCAAAATGCTCTTGTGGGCACCAATACCAGCCACTTTTTAAAAGAAAAGGACGAGCCCTGCTTCATGCTTGCAAGGAATGACTGGAGCTGCCTACCATTCAGGCTGTGGATCCCAAATGTGTCAACTGGAAACAGGAAGCAATGACATCTGCATCCTGTTGAACTTGCAGGGTATCAAGAGACTGAGGGTATCAAGAGGGTTTAGGGGCTTGGCTATGCCTCTCAGAAACTGGGCTGAATCTAACTCGAATTCATAGTGACTGTTACTTGTCATCATCTGGTAATGATGCTGTAGCATATAGGAGGTGAATTCTGCTGCTCTGAGTCAGCTGCTGAACCCTGGAGAGACTTGGGTGATTTCAGGCGCACCCTTCTCTGCAGCATTTCCCGTTGGGTAGCTCCAGGTAGCTCTTTGCTCAGTGTGTGGATCGTTCTGATCCCATTCTGAGGTGCCTTTGTGTATGATACAGGGAGCCCAGGGACCTCACAAAAAGTTGTGGATTCTACTCAGGAGGTCAGGTGGTTCCTAACTGGCACCTAAGCTTTTTATTAGCTTTGCCTTTATAGAAGTTTACAGATTCACAGAAATTTAGGGAAGGGACCTTGTGAAATCATCGGGTCCAGCCCCCCACCCGCTCTGGGCAGGAAAGACTGCTGAAGTCAAATGACTGGTGTGCATCCAGTCTGCTTTTGAAGATCTCCAGGGTAGGTGCCTGTACCACCGGCACTGGGAGTCTATTCCACAGTCTGGTCACACAAACTGTGAAGAAGTTTTTTTCCTTATATCCAGTCTGAAACCTTTTTCTAGGAGTTTATGACAATTGCTCCTGTTTTTCCCCTGGGTCACTTTGCTGAATAGTTCGCCTAGCCCCTGATGCTCAACCCTGATATATTTGTAAGCTGCCACCAAATCCCTCCAAAGTCTTCTCTTGTCTAGGCTGAACAGTCCCGTATCTGTTAGCGTTTCCTTGTATGGCTTGCTCTTCAGGCCTCTAACCATGTGTGTGGCTCTTCTCTGGACTCTCTCAAGCTTCTCCAAATCCTTTCTGAAGTGCAGCGCCCAGAATTGGATGCAGTACTCCAGCTGTGGCCTCACCAATGCTGAGTAGAGCAGGAGAATAACTTCCTTAGTTTTGCTTGAGATGCATTGGTTGATGCATGCCGGTGTATTGTAAACAGACAGGCTTATAATCTACTTACCTGTGCAAACATCCCATTTATGGAATGCTGTACCAAGGACGGAGAAGTATCAGAGGTGAGTCCTACCACTGAAATCTGAGACAATCCTGTCCTTTCTTTACTGTCTTGCTACCTTCCTGGCCAGAATCTCCCTGTCTTTCTGTCTCCTCCTCTACATTCCTTTTCTGAGAAGCTATTGAATATTTCAAACCAAGTTGACATTGCACCTATGAGACGAGCACTTTGGCTTCAGCATTTCCTTTTCCACTGAAACTGATGGAACAAGCTTTCTCCAAGTGTTAGGCAGTGTGTGTGAGTGCATACATGTACAATTACCTGCAGTGGGCTAATTGTACCCTACTAAGTCTACACTTTCCCCAGCCCTATTTTAACAAATGGGATCCCATGAGTTGTGAAGGTCAAAGTTGGATCTACAAAGAATCCCAAAAGTGCTCTCCAAATTCTGCACATACACACAAAACTTTGTGCTGCACATCCAACACCCAGAGCTATGGAGTCTGACCGGGTGCTGCTTCATTCCTTGGCTCAGTTCTAAGTTGAGTTATGTGAACCTCTGCATAGCACTACTGGTTCCAGCTGGCTCTTGTGACAACCTCTCACAGATCCCATTCCCCACCAGCTTCTCCCACAGATAAAAAGCAAGTACTCGGAGAATGAAATGCAGCCATTCTTTAAGGTAGTGCAACCCCATGCAACTCAACACTGGAGATATGGAGCAATAAATAAAAAAATCCTGTTGTGATTGCAGGGTACTGAGAGAGTGAGTGGATCAGCATAGTGGCTCTGGGAGATGTAGCCTCTAGCAAACTGGGCAGAATCCAACTCAAATTCACAGTGACCATTATTTTTCACCACCTGAGAACAGCTTAGCTTTTGGGTAATGAAAATGAGTTGGCGTCTCTCCAGGTCATGCTGAAAAATATTTAACAGACATCCTCCTTTTTGTGGTCAGAAAAGGATGAATCACTGATAGGTAGGGAGACTGAAATATCTGTCCATCCTAGAAAATAGTTTGTCCAGGGGTCTGATCTACACTACAAAGCATTGTCAGCACGAGAAAAGCCCACACCCCCTAGCCAATATAGCTATGTTAGAAACACACCCTACTACTACCTGGATGCACCAGTGCTGGTAGAGGAGGTCTTCCATCAGCTTAACTTCCATCTCTCAGGGAGATGAGGTAACTATGCTGGCAGAAAACCCCTTCTGTCAGCCTATGTCAGCGTAGCTCTGCTGGTGTAGCTATTGCTATACACAAGCCCAGGGCCCGGATTCAAGCATTCTGGTGGGGAAGAGAGGAAATTCACATTCCTACAAAATTCTCATTCACTTAACAAATGACATATTCATATAGAAGGCAGGAAAGAGTTAACAGACCCATCATGTTGCAAGAAGTCTTTGACTGTGAAAGCACCAATAATTTACTTTCCATTAAGATACTGAAGCTTTTCATCTGACAGTAACTGTTTCCTAAATAATGATCCTTCTTGTGTAAAAATATTACAGATAATGGAAAGATTAAAACAAAAGTTCAGCCATCACCAATCCATATATTCAATCAATGCCACAGTCACTGTTTCCGGATACACAGTATGAGGAACGTGGCATAATGCTCAAGAGAATTTCCAGGAACCACTGCTGTTTACAGACATAGATGCAGATATAGATGCAGATATATATATATTTCCTGATTTAATATAAAGGGGAGAATAATTAAATAGCAAGAAGGTGACATTGACCATAAAGCCTGAAATATTAGATGTGAGCCTTTAAAGGGGACTCCCAGCTATTCATTTGCAGGATTAGAATTTCTTCCAATAAAAAGCCTGGAGTGTCTCAGAGCTGTTATATACTTGCTTCCATCCTCCCCATTGGTGCTCCATTGTACTAAAAAATGGTCTTATTAAATGCACCAGATCAATGGTCTGTGTATGTATTTGAGAATCATTACCTTATATTTCTTGAGAGACCTATGTGGAGAAGCCAAACAGCTTGACAATGCATCTGTGAGGTCACTTACTTTTGATATGTGGTCAGCTCCGCTGCAAATTTTTCTGTGTCAACAGCAAGACACTGGGGTTGTCATGAGTGGATGTGGAAGGATAACTACTCTAATACCGATGAATTTTAGCTAAAACAGATGGCAATTCCCTAACCTGGAACATGGCTGAGTGGTAACAATTAGCACCCTAGATTTGCAAACTAAGTAATTTCTAATATGGAAGTAAAAAATCAGGGAAGAGGTAGCAGGAAAGAGGTGTCCCATTTTTAACCTCTAAAAACGGAGGCTGGTTCCATGTTCCCAGGTGACACTGGCATGAACCTTCTCTATTTAAAGCAATGATGCATTCATTCTACAACAGCAGGAACAGGCAGAAATATTTGTGACAACCACAGTTACATACCACATTAATTCAACATGATTCAATCATAAATGCTAAAGAAGCATAGCCCTGATCACCTCTTAGCTTTCAAATGCTTTGTATTAAAATAAGCAGTCCATCATCCTAGGTAAGCTGACCATTAAAAACCTTCTGACAGGTTCTTGTTCTGGCTACTTCCTCTGGTACTCCAATTTATTGGCCCTTTCACTTAGATTTTTCTTGCATAAAACCAGCTTCAAGCATGACTGTAGTTAGAACGTGACTCCCTAAAACCGCTCTAGGAGGGAGTTCCACATTTATTTTCTCCCAAGCATTGCCACAGTGAGTCTGTCCAGGACCACAAACTGACCCTGGCAGCTGAAAATCAAGCTGTCATTCTTTCTGCCTCAGTTACACTGGAGGATAAAGATTCTCCCACTAGAAGGTTAATCCTTTTCCTGATAATACATTGAGTAGATTGTTCTGAGATGATACTTTGGCTGCTGCAGCTGTAACCAGGAGGAAATGCTTTTTCTGGCAGTGAAACGTACAGATATGGTTTGAAAAGATTTGTAAAGCCATTCTGTGTAGTAAGAAGGGTCTCTTCTAAAACAGTAATGAGAGATGATGGGGAAATTATTTTTCCCCAGCAACCTATTGACAGATGAACATTTTTTGTTTCTCTGACATCAGAAAAGACAGAACTTTAAAACTGAGAATGGTTAGGCTGTGGCGATTAAAAGAAATCATGAGTTCTGGATTTTCTGTTCAGGAAAAACCCTATATATAATTAATCAGAAAGCCATTTTTCATTGAAAAAAATATTTACCAAAATTGGGTGACCAGTTTGAATGTACCTTAGGTACATTCTCTTTTTAAAATTAACCGTTTTCTTTTTAATTTTTTGTGATTTCTAAAAACTGCCCTAACCCCATTACTCTCAAAGAAATCTATTTGTCCATCACAGATCAGTCCCAACACTATGACCTGAAGGTCTGTGCTTCCTTCCAGTACTCAAAATTTACAGCAGCTCATCTGAAGAAAAGCAGACATATTGCCCCATCCTCAGTCAGCTTTTAGCTCCCTTGGGGAGAGTGCTAGTGGGACAGAAGGATACTACCATGTCATCTGAAGGTCAACAAATCTAGGCTCCTTTGAGTCTGTTGACACTGGATTTTAGGAACTCAGCCCAGGCAGGCACAACTCTCAGACCGACCACAACACTGGCCAGTTGATAACAGGTGAATTTACTGATACAGAGTGATAACAAAAATGCAACAATACAAACAATCAAGCAATTCCTATCCACCAATCTTAGGGCTGTCATCAGAGTCAAAGTACATCTGGCCAGGATGCAGGCTTCACTCTGAGGCTCTCTCTCTCAGGTGTCAGCAGTCTGGAGGTGGGATGCTGAGGCCCACAGCCCCCCTCCAGTGGGGTGCATGAGACAAGCTGCTGGTATGCTCTCGGTCCATGGTGGCCTCAGGGACCCTTCCCAAGGGACAGGGACAGGGATGGGACCCCTCTCAGGAAGGAGGAGGAGGAGGGACAGCAAGGAAGGACAAGGCAAAGGGAGGGACAGGAGAAATGGGGAGGAAAAGAAGGAAGGACAAGTGGGATCCTTTATTAATCTCAAGTCTCTGCTTTTGTATTCTCCTTTCCCCTTGACTCTCCATCCATGGCTGTCTCTGGTTGGTTGTCTCTCTGTGGTCACATGGCCACGTAGCCTTCTGGGTCTTCTCCTCAGGGAGAAGGAGAAGGGTCTGTTCTCCCAAAAACAGGACTCAGGCCCCCTGCTGCTCTGGGGCCTTGTTGTTGGTGTCACTTATCTTGTGCCATGGGACAGTATGGTGAATACTTCTTTGGTTCCCAGGCTATGTGTTGTTGTGTTAGACAACCTGTCTGCCTTGAAGGCTGTGATCTTGTGTTATGGGATGCCCCACTTAATTCTCAGGCTGTATCCATCCATTGGCCTTGTTGTGCTAGACAACCTGTCTGCCTTCAGGGCCATGAGAAGCTGCGTGCGTGTCTCCCAAGCTCTTTAGAAAGCCATTTAACCCCTGCTGCCCATCTTGACCCCCTATAATGCATATATCTATACCTATAAGCCAATTCCCCCCAAACAGGCCTTTAAATACCATTTCCAAGCCAACATATTCCCCTCCTTGAAGATATATCTTCACACTATGCTGGAGCATAATCACTGGCATCACCTGAAATGTTCATGGCATTAGTGGGGAGAACTTCCACCAGTCATCCGGGGATGGGGAAAATAAACCCAGACATCTTGCAGAAATCTTTGTTTGAGTCCATTCATAACATCTGACAAAGCAGGCTGTGAAAGCTCATGCCTCTCTGAACCAGTTAGTCCTAAGCTGCCAACCTGCCCTGTGTCCTGCCTAACTTCAGGCTAACACAGCTAACTGCCCCCTCCTATCCTCAGCTCAGAGTCTTTTACTGCAGTGCTGAAGAGAGTCTCATAAACGTGGTAAACTTCTTTAAGTGGTGGGATATCTTTGGACCTGAGACTGCATGAAACCTGAACTGATGGTTTGTGAAACCCTTACCATCCAGAAGAGTTCCTATGGTCAAAGTTCTGTAAAGACTGTATAGGGAAGAAGGGTCTCTTCCTCCCTTACAGATGGGTTCTCTTCCACCGGAGTCTGCCCAATCACCATGTTCAGAAAGGCCCACTACAGAGAATGACTGATGGACATTAAGGGGAAGAAGCCAGTGTAGGGAAAACATTCAGGGTCAGCTAATTTTATCACTATGAACATCACATGGCACCAGTAAATGGAATGATGTGCTGTAATCTACTTAGCAAATGAAAACACAAGCCCTAAAGGAGGGGAAAATGCATTTCCTGGGTTGAAGGTTATTGAATGTTTAGAGACAGTGAGAAGGTTAGTGTGTGAGGAGATGGGGGGAAAGGTGGAAAAAGGGGGAGAATTCCCCTGACTTCCTATTTGTCTTCTAAACACAAACAATTGCCAGAAATCAAAGGCAGCATGGTCTAGCAAGCAGAGTTCTAGCAAGCAGAGCATGGCTTTGGCAGCTGGTGCACATGGCTTCTGTTTCTGTCTCTGCCACTAGCTTTGTAGGCTTAGAGAAGCCTCTTAGCTCCTCTGGCCATCTAGCAAAGGTGCTTACATCCCCTACAGTGATGCTGGAAGACTTGGCATGCAAGACCTTATGACGACAGGCTGAGAGGCATGGGGCTCTTTAGCCTGGAAAAGCGCAGGCTCAGGGTGATCTGATGGCCACCGATAAGTTTATCGGGGTGACCACCAGTATCTGGGGGAACGCTTGTTCACCAGAGCGCCCCAACGGATGACGAGGTCGAACGATTATAAACTACTACAAGACCGTTTCTGGCTGGACATAAGGAAGAATTTCTTTACTGTCCAAGCCCCCAAGGTCTGGAACAGCCTGCCATCGGAGGTGGTTCAAGCACCTACATTGAACACCTTCAAGAGTAAGTTGAACGCTTATCTTGCTGGGATCCTATGACCCCAGCTGACTTCCTGCCCTTCCGGTGGGGGGGCTGGACTCGATAATCTTCTGAGGTCTCTTCCAGCCCCAATGTCTATGAAATCTATGAAATCTTGCTCTAGTGAAGTTAGTGGGAGTGTGGAAACGGACTTGAGTGGAGCCAGAGTTGCATCCTGAATCCTCACAAATTCTCCATAACTGCTCTTTGGGTATTTGCCAAGTCCTTTGAACTACTTGGGTAAAAAGCTGACGCAAAGGCAGCGTTGTTAGATTGTAGATAAATGTCTTTTACTTCAGCTTCATTACTTCAGGATGCACTAGCTTAGGGAAATGTCATTTTCCAGTCTGCCACAGAAAGTATAGCTATAAATCATCTAATTATTTAGCTAACCAAATGGAAATATGTTGGCAATTAAAGGGTTAAGAGAGTAAGGAGTGACTGAGTACTTATAAATGGATATGGTGCCCTGAGGGCACCTCTGTTTGTAATAAAGTGTGTCTCATAAACAGATTTGATTCTGTGCTAGAGTCCAGCAAAGCAAGGTAGAGTGGATCTGTCCCAAATTAACTGTAAATGAGACTGGCACACTCCAACACAAACAGAGATACCCTCAGGGCTCTACTTCCATTAATTATAAAGCACTGGAAAATCATCTGGAAATGTAAAAATCGAGGCTGCTTTTCTCTCCCCGGTGTAAACTGAAGAAGGGACCTGCAGATGACAGAAAACTCCCATGTATGGGAAATGTAAAAAACATAAAATCTTTTTATTTGCTTACATTTTCCTAGAGGTATAAAAAACTGCTCAGAACCACATTTGCGTGGAGACAAGGTTTGCTCCTTTTCAGCTCTGCACCTCCACTCTATCCTGCTTTGAAATCAAAATTCTGTTTTCCTCACAATTGCCGCTTCTGGACTGACATGAAAGAAATTATCTCTGCCTCACTGCAGGAGGTGCAGAAGGTGAGCCCAGACTTGAAGAAGAAAAATGCCCCTGTCAGAGTACACAAAAGGCCAGATTCACAAGGGAGACTAGAGTGCCTACAGGCCCCTATAAATGCTGAAGTCTGATGCTTAGGCACTGGAGGCACTAGCAAAAACCCAGCCTAACCTTAGAGAAGCATTATTCTGGGCCTAAACCATCACCATGAAATTCTTATCTTGCCTCTTCTTGAAAACTCCCAGTGAAGGAAAGTCAACAGCTTTCCTAGGCAGCTCATTTCATCGTCCCATTGTTTTAACAGCAGGGAAGTTCCTCTTGAGATTTCATCTAAACCTGATGTGCTACCTTTTAAACCCATTGCATTTTCTCCCGCCTTCTCCAGTGAGGGAGAACAACTATATTGTTACCATGTCTCCCCTTACTCTCCTTTTTTGGGAGAGATCACCCACCTCTGGATCCTCTCCAGTTTCTTTACCTTCTTCCAAAATGTAAAGCCCAGAACAGCATACAATATTCAGCGGAGGCCTAACCAGTGCTGAGTTAGAGCGGCACCATCATCTCTTGCATCTTACATACAATACTCTGTTAATATAGCACCAAATTCATGGTTTTGTTTTCTGTTTTTGTTTTTTTTAGGGGGGTGGAGACAGGGGGAGGTGAGGCGGGGAGGGAAGGGATTGCAACTACATCACACCATTGACTTATGCTGATTCTGTAATCCACCGAAGCCCACATCTCCTTCTCAGCAACACTGTTGCCTGGCTAATCATTTCCCATTCTGTATTTGTGCATTGTTTCTTCCCTAGGTGTAGCACCTTACATTTATCCTTGTTGGACTCCATTCTGTTGTCTAGTGCCCAGTTCCCCGGCCCGTCATGATCTTACTCCTGTGACAGAATGCCACCTCTGTCTCTCCCCAAAAACTCTGCTAATGTGACAATTTGGTTAACATAGTAACTGCAAAGGGCAGCCTCCTCTGTCCCCTCTCTCAGGTGACCCTGAGTTGTACCTGAGCTGGATACATTCCTGAGGGATGGGGGAAACCTGCTCCCTCTGCCTACCTGACTGGCATCATATACCTGGGTGAGGGGCTTAGGCTCCCTATTGTTCTAAAATCCCAGTCTACCCAGCAACCAGTGATGCATTTCAAATTGATTGGCTGGCAACCAATAGGTGCTGGCCTCCACTGGACCAGGTAAATGAGGTCATAAGGGCTATATAAGTTAAGGACTGACCAGGAGGAGGAGCAGTAGCCATGATGAAAACTCAGGGAGAGAAGAGCTGGACCATCTGAAACTTGCTTTCTCTCTTGAAACTCAGGATCAAAGAACTGCCTGCCTCCAGAGGGAGTCTCTACCTGCCTTTGGATGATAGGTCTGAGTAAACTACCTGAGATCTAACTAGATATATAGCTTGCAGTAACTCAGATGCGTGATCAAAGGCTACCCAGCCATGCCAGTTTGCTCTATGGAATTTCTCTGATATTGCTCTACCCTGTACCCTATTCCAACCCTACTCCATGTAACCAATAAAGTTCTCCTTTGTACCTAGCATGGGAGACTTATTGGAAGTAGGTCTAGACTATGGCCTGGGGTCCCCTTGGTTTGGCTGACTAAGGAAGACCACTATTTGTGCTTCAGACTGAGGGAAGCATCCCAAGTTCTTGAAGTGAGTCGAGTACCCTCAAGGGCTACCACACCTGTGTTTCCCAAGGGGCACAGAGCCACGATCACTTCAGACCCTAGGTGGTGGTGGCATTACCCCCAGGCTAGCGGGTGTGCTCCAGGAAGGGGGTCAGCCAGACATGAGGTGCCCCCAGGAAGGCACTCGGAGCCTAGAAGGTGGTCGGGCACAGTGAGGTAGATGGCTCAGTGCAGGAGCACCCCTTAAGGCCTGCCACACGTGGTGTGGGAGTGGTGGGATCTGACAACCTGCTGTACTGAAGGCATAATTTGGGGAGGGGAATAGAGTCACTGAAAACCCTTGAGCAAACAATTTCTAATTTGTCATTGGGTCAACTGGACAGTGTAGATAGCTAGGATGGCTGACAAGTGTGACCACATGACTGGCCGACTTGAAAGATGATGAAAGAGAGAGGCCTTCCAGTGAGGAAGGAGCAAAAGAGAGAAGACCTGATTAAGATCCTGTGTGATAATGACCAGGCTGCAAGATCACCTCCATGTGTCCATCCAGAACCCACTGGGGGCCCCAAGGGGCCTTCCTCTGAGTGGGACTTCTGGAAATACCAGCTGCAGCTAGAAGCTGAGGAGCAATAACACAAGTTCAAGTACGACCTAGAGTTGAAAAGGATGGAGCTGGAGGCCCAGTGCCAGCATGAGGAGGCACAGCGCGAGCATGAGGCTAGAGAGGCTCAGCACGAACACAATCTCGCAGTACTCTGGATGCAGTCAAATGCTGGAGACATGGGTGTTCAGCCAGCACCACCTATACCTCCCAGACTGAACACCCCATTCTCCCCTCACTACAAAGACGGAGATGATCCAGAAGTGTTCCTGAGTGACTTCTTTGACATGGCGACTCACCAGCACAGTGGGAGAGAGTGGATACAGAGACGGACAGTGAATAAAGTAAGACAAGGGTATTTTTCCTGTTCCTGTCTGTAATGGGCTCCAGGGGTCTGCCACCCCAGCACCTGGTACACCCTTGTGGTCCAACCCACCTGCCAGCTCTATCCCAGCCCTACTTCATGTCCATCCTCTCATCTGCCATGACTTTGATGTTATATTTGGGTTACTGGCAGTGTTGGTCCACTATCTAAGACTTCAGCTCCAGGGCATCAACTCTGTCTTGGCTCTGTCCTGGGGCTCCAGCTTCCCCCTGCCAGCCTCAGACCCTCTAGCTTGAGGGTAGGTTCTGTCACTGATAGTGGGGAGGGCTACCCAGGCAACCCTACCCATGGCCTCCTCTCCCGTAGGCACAACCAGGTCATCTGGTAGAAAAATTCCAATGCAAAACAGCAACCTAACTGGTCCTAACTTAAACATAAACCCCTGGCTGGCTAGCTTTTGTCCCTCCAGTCCCAAAGTACTTCTGTCAAGCTGACTTAGCCTCTTGCTGCAGCTAGCTGTCTCCTGGGAACTCCTTGCCCTCCCACAGTCATAGCCAGACTGCCTCCTTACATGGTCAGGGACTGGGTTTGTATGCCTAAACCCAGCATTCTTCCAGTTATGTGACCAGATCTTCTGCACCCAGGGGCCCATTCCTGCTAATTACATAATTAACAGCCTGACTTTTTAGTCCTTAGCTCAGTCCACCTGTGTATCTACTACTTGTTGCCATTTCTCGCTGGAGTTTCCTGTATTCCCTTTCCTTTCTAATAAGAGGGGCAGGAGTTCCCTGTTACATTCTCCAACTTGCAGCCCTCAACATTTAAGGTTCAGGAAGTTCTGATTCAGAGACTTTATCCCTAACTCCATGTCCAACAGCTACCAATGCACCTTTCCTCCAAGAATTTGCAGCCTCTGGCCAGGCCTGTCAGCCCACAGGCACAGCACCAGGCAGCTTCTGGCCAGCAAGGCCAGCACCAGTTGCCTACAGCCCATTCCCAGCAGCCTGCCCTGCACCTGCAGGTGCTGTGAGGCTTTGAGTCTTCCACGTGGCTGCTAGTCCCGTGCCGTGCTGCTTCTCTGGGTGCTGCAGGTAGCTGCCCAGGCCTGGCAGGACAGGAACAGCCATATGGGGGCCCAGAGAGCCACCACGGGACTCATTATGGCCTTGTTCTCCTTGCCCAAGCCCATGTCCATGTCCATGCTCACATCTGTGTCTTCCACTGACGCCCCAACTGAACCAAGGAGGGGACTGGTGACCTCATAATGCTGTGGGGTGAGGTGGAGGTGCAGCACCAGTTTGAGTGGGGTGAGCACTCCAACACCCACATCTATGAGGCCCTGTTAGGCCAAATGTAGGAGCGCAGGCACGACCGGTCGGCACAGAAGTGCTGCATAAAGGTCAAGGCCTTGTGGGCACAGTGGGTCACTGTGACTAACCAAAGTTGTTGGTCGGCAGTGCTTGTAAGTCCATGCCATTTATGCAGCAGCTGACAGCCACCCTTGTGCCCCAGGACACAGACTGCAGCCATGCTGTCTACACCAGCGTGGGTGGCCTGCCCAAGTCCCCGCCTCAGCTTGGCATCTCCAATGACACATCACTGAAGGAAGGCCCCTCTGGCATCCAACACCCCTCCTACTGAGCTCCCCAGCTGCAGTCTCCACCAGCAGCTTGGGGAGCCATGGCTAGCACCAGCTGCCAGCCATGAGGCATTGCTGGCCATGACACTGCCACGCGCCAGCAGCACCAGATTCTCCCTGGTGGGGGCCCCTAGCTGGGCACCTACACAGCTCACCCTGCCATTGGAGGACACCATCTGGAGCTGCATGCCATCACTGACAGCCAGGATGGAGCAGAACCACCAGCTCTGCCAGCCCTGGCCACATGGAAAGACCCTCACTGGGAAGAGGGCCCTCCTGCCCCTGCCCTTACCTCTGGCCCCTGTCCCCACTTCTCCATCCAGCCCACCCACTGGCTTTGCAAGAGAAAGGGTGCAGGAGTGGGATCTGGAGCTATGGCAGCAGGTGCTGCCAAGAGCCTGGCCTGTCCCAGCCTGGAACAGGGTTGGGGAGGCAGGCTCCCTGCAGCCAACACCCAGTGGCCCGCTGGCCACAGGGGAGCAAGTATGGACAGGGGGCTTGGCCAGCAGCTTCCTGGGCCCAGGCCTGCCTGCCTGACTTACCATGGTCCCTGAGCACCCATGCATGCTCAACCCCCGATTTGAGGCCAGGCAGCTCACAGCCTCTGGTACAGAGCATCTTATCAGAGAATTTTGTGAACTCGCACAAACAGCTTCTGTTGCACAGCTCTGAAGGTCCCACAGCTGTACTCAGAGAAAAGGCCACCCTTAGCAGCTGAGATGCAGCCTCAGGGTCACCACTGCCCACAGCCAGGGTCCTGTGGATGTGCTGGCTCTGCTAGAGGTGGACAGAGAGCCACACCATCCTCTTGCAGCAGCTGGTGGCAGCATTGGAGGCCTGGCTGGAGGACTCACAGGCCTAGTAGGTGGAGGATGCTGCCCATGAGGATGCACAGGACCAGGTGGACTGTGAGTTCTGGGCAGAGCTCCTGTCCCTGGAGCACAAGTGGCTCCAGCTGCTGTGGGAGCAGAACACCATCCTGGGCCAGGCAATGATGACTGCTGGGTGCTGGACACCATTCTGGCCATGGTAATTGTGCTCATGCTGCTTGCTGCCCAGCCCCTGACCCTAGCCCCATGTGTCCCCTGGCAGCCACCTCCCGTTCCACAGCAGGCCCCTGCCTGGGCCTAGGAGGAGGTCATGTGGCACCTCCAGCAGCCAGGAGGCCCTGGTCTGGCTCCTGCCCTGAGTCCAGCACCACCCAGCCTCCCTGCCTGGGCCCAGCCCTGCCACTAGCCCCAGCTCCACAGAGGTGCAGAGCTGGAGCTGCCTGGAGCAGGGCCAGGACTACATGCCAGCCCTGCTGGCCCTGGATACCAAAGGTGGAACTGCCCTCACTGAGGGACCAGTAGCCATCATCACCTCTGAGCAAGCCTCCCCACCCACCACACTCACTGTGGTGTCCTCACCTGTGGGGGCCAGCCAGAGGCTAGGGTGCTGGCCACCCACCCCTGGGCTCTGCACTCTAGGCACCCCCATCCCATGTTCCCCCACCCCAGGACAGCCCACAAAGGACATTGTAAATAGTTTTCACAGGGCATAAGGTTTTTCATTGTTGGTGGGTGGGGTGTGTGGTACAGGGGCTCTGTTTGTTGAGGGGAGTGGGGGACTCTGTTGGGGAGGGAGGAGGGGTGCTCTGGTTGATTTGAGGGAAATGAAAATTTGTTCTTGTGAAATATGGGGGTGGGCAGGGAGGGTTGGGGGTCTGTGGGCAACAGCACAGGTGAGCTAAAGCAGGGAGTGCTGGCAGGTGCGTGGTTCTGCTGGGGCCTCAGAACAGGGCTGGGGAGGACACCACTGTTGCTGCCTCTGCAGGTGGCACTCCCACGGTACCCACCAGCATTTCCTGGAAGGCACTGCACACCTCCAGGACAGCCTTCCCTGCAGTGGCTTGCCCATGCCAAGCGGGTAGCCAATGTACCACAGGCTGGCAGCCATGGCCAGCTTGGGCTGGGCAAGGGCCAGGTTTATGTCTGCAGGGTGAGGTGGCTGCATGCTGGTGACCTGCTGCTCCAGGTGGTGCTGGAGCTACTTCACAAGGTCTCAGAAGGTGGCTTGGCTCAAGAAGGCTTCCAGCCACTGCTCACTGTCCCAGGTATGCTGGACAACGTGCTGCCACCAGTCCTGGCTGGCCTGGCAGGCCCGGAGGCAGCAGGGCTTGAGCCTAGGAGGGTGATGGCAGCCCTGGCAGCGGTGTCCAGGAGCCCCTTGTCAGCATCCCTGCTGGCGGAAGCTGTGTGGAAGTGGCAGTGGTGGTCCTGGGATAGTGTGCTGTGGCCACGCAGGTGGCCATGCCCCCAGCCTGTCTCACCCGCTGACTTCTCAATTTACATCTTCACTGACTGGCTTTCTTGCATGCATACCAGCCTCTGGCTTCTTTGCTATTCATTCCATCCAGGAAGAGCATAGACCAACTGCAGATGCTTCTTCAACCTGAAGGAGGGTGTTTGTGCCCGAAAGTTTGCAACAAAGATTTTTTTCCAGCTATTTGAGTTGGTTGAATAAAAGATATCAGATTTACCTAAAGAACCTTGTCTGCCTATGTCCTTAGACCAACCTATATCCCTTTTCCAGATCATTTATAAATACGTTAAACAGCATTGTTCCCAACATAGATCCCACCGTTTACTTCTTTCCATCCTGAAAACTGACCATTTATGTGCTTTCCCAGCCCCCATCTTCAAGCCAATTTCTAATCCAGGAATTGGCCTTCCTTTTAATTCAGTGACTATCTAAATTCATTATGAAGTTTGATAGAAGACAAGATATACTATATCAAATGGATCACCCTGATACACCTGTTTATTGACATCCTCAAAGAAGCCTACTAGGTTGGTGAGGCATGATTTCCTTTTGACAAAACCATGCTGATTTCTCCCCAACAAATCATGTTCATTCATGTGCTGAATAGTTTTTTATTATTATTACTGTGTTTACCAGTTTTTCTGGAACTGCAATTCCAGTTGATTTCCATGGCAGAAAGGCACTTAAAGTCTCTTGAGATAACTACATTTTGGTAGAGAGAGAAGGGTGGAAGAGGAGAAAGAAGGCAAGAGAAACAGCACTGCGGGTAGGAAGAGAAAGAAAGCTAAAAGGAGACACTTATCAGAGACAGATGTCTTCATTGCCATCTGTTTCCAGGCCCCAGCTGGGAATATTCATGTTCTCCAGTCCCACTTCCCATCAACAGCTACATTTACAATGGTTCCCATCTCTTCAACCTTCTGCTGCCCCATTCTCCAACCCAGAATCTCAGCCCCACTTCCTACCTGTACCATAAAGAAAGCAACAAAGCAGCATAAAGAAAGAAAGCAACAAAAGGCTTCATCTCCCTGGGACTTGCCAGCAGCAAGCATGGCTAAAATTCATGCTGTACCAGATTGTCTCTCAAAGTGATCTGAGTGACTTTTTCTAATAAAAACCATGTTCTGTGGTTACATGTACCTGCATATAAAGCTCAGAAAACAAAACAATAAGTGCTTAATTTTATAATATACAGTAAGAAAAGCCAGATGCCACTTTAATCAGATTAGAATAATGGCAGTTAATAAAAGGTCTTTAGCAGATGCATTGAAATGTGGGCATTGTGTTGCTTTTCTTGTTCCTGTTTTTGGTGTCTGTAGGAGCAAAATATGGGCAAAATATTGTGCTTCCTGTTGTGCACCTGCTCATCAGGACCATCACTCTTAGCCTTAGGGCTCCCAGGTAGCTGAGGCAATGGGTGATGTGCAGCCTTAGCCTCCTGTGTCCTCTCCCACCTGTTCACAGATGTTCTGGAGCACAGTGCAAGCGGCCATGTACACTAAGTCTCTGTTCCACTTCAGCATTTTCCCTTCATTTCTCACAGCACTCACTCTACCACCATTTGTGTCACATGACTGAAGAGGTAATGAAGTTGCCATTTGTCAATGTGCTGCTTATAGATTCATAGATGCTAGGGTCGGAAGGGACCTCAAAGGATCATCAAGTCCAACCCCCTGCCAGTGGCAGGGAAAAGTGCTGGGGATATGTGGCCCCAGCCAGGTACTTGTCCAGTCTCCTCTTGAAGATCCCCAAGGTAGGAGAGAGCATCACCACCCTTGGAAGCCCGTTCCAGATTCTGGTGACCCTAACCATGAAGAAGTTCTTTCTGATGTCCAACCTAAATCTACTTTCCATCAGCTTGTGCCTGTTGTTTCTGGTTATTCCAAGGGGTGCGCTGGTAAACAGAGCACCTCCTATTCCCTGCTGCCCCTCTCCCCACCGGTGAATTTGTATACTGCCACAAGTGCCTGAACATCTGGTCCTTAACCAGAGAATCACAGTTGGCACCACTACACTTTGTATTTCCCCACTGTGTTGAGGGACTAATGTCCCTGGTTGTTTCTTACTTCATCAGACCAAGCTCCTGGATATCTTGACTTTGTGATCCTTGCTAGGCCAGCCATAGCATGCATCCACAGAGCACCCTCTAGACCCTTCCCAGCAGAGACAGCATTTTAGGTGTAGAATCCCAAAGACCTGGGAAGGGAGTTCCCTTAGTAACTCCTGCACAGTTTGGAAAACACCAGTACCATTCAGCACCCTCCATTATTTCAGAGATGTTGGTAACCTCGATCACAAGTGACAGCTACACTTGTTTAATGGTTATGCTCACTTCCAGTACAATGTCTCTGGGTGGTATTAACATGTCTGCAGGCTTCAAAATGGAAGATGCAGCAACTCCTGGGTAAACACTGATGAGTAACTCCTGGCTTCTGTAATTTATGTAACCTTTATACTATGGTAGCATCTGGAGGCTTGGACTGGATCAAGGGCTCATTATGGGAGACAAACCACTTCACGGTTCATCTATGCCAGATCAGTGGCAGGTGTTGTAGACTACCAGCCTGAGCATGGGCCTTTTCCAGATGCAGAAATTCACCAGTGAAGTTGTTCCAGGCTCGTTGCCTCCACCTACTCTTGACCTCTTCCTGAAGGGTCTGAAATTAGGAGCTGGGGACCAATCAGGAGCAGCTTCATAAAGTTTGCCTATATACATGCTCTGACACGTTCTAATTGGAATGCTCCAGCCTTGTTGCAGCATCACGTGTATAACCCTGAGGGTTTAAAAATGGCTGCTGGGGAGCTTTAACTAAAGTTTATTGAATGAGCTTTAGTTAAAGCATCCCACAGCTATTTTTAAATGTGCGAGGGCTTAATACACGTGACACTACAGCATTTTAATTTGAGCAGCTTTCCAGGAACTGCTCTAATTAAAACATCGCCCACTTCCAGTTACTTTTATTGGCACCCAAAGTTCTCACTCTGGAGCACGGGCAATGCATAGGGGGTGCATGCAGGTGCATGTAGACCCCCTACAAGATGGTGCCACTAACACTGTTGGTGGCATCTGTGGGTGGTCACCGCTTGCCATGCCCCAGTGGCATCTGTGGGCAGACCATGATCCCCACTAGCCACTGCCACCACTGCTGGCAGCATCTGCAGGTGGTCGCCGACCCCGGTTGGTGTTCGCCAACCCCCCACCACTGACAGCGCTGGTGGCATCTGTGGGAGCTCCACCACTTACTGCCACCACCGCCATGTTCCCACTGCTGCTGTGCCTCCCCAGCCACCAGAGGCATGCATCATTCATGCTCTGGAGTGTGTAAAAGGACTCAGATGGGCAGGATGTGAGCAGACCATGCTCAGTCCCATTGCCCCCAGAACCAGCCCTTGGAGGCAAACAGTAAATGTCACTTCCTGTTGTTATGACTGATCACAGTATCTGCAGTCTTCAGTAATGATTAGAGCAAGGTTATTAATAGGGTCTAGGCCAGAAGCAGAGTCTGAGAGGTGGGCCAAAGGTCAGGAGGTAAGGATCCAGGGAGCTGGAGACAAGACTGGGACAATCCAGGTCTGAGAGAGAAGCACTTAGCTGATGTTTTCCACAAGTTGGCTCAATCCTTGTATGGCCTCTCAGGGAGAAGTGTGATCATGCAGAGGGCAGGAGGCTCTGTAGGTAGTTAACCTAGCTATCTCCTTCTGGTCATCACACATGTAAGCAGAAATTTATAAAATTTGCATAAGTAATTGTTGTTGAGGTGGGGAAGAAGGTCTTGTTGTCAGCAGTTGCAGTGGGGCCACTGTGGGTTGTTTGCATGGATGATCTCAAAAGACACTCTTCAAAACATGGTTAGCCAGTATGCGAGGCATGGATTTAAGGGCACACTTCAGATAACACAACAGCTGGTGTATGGACAGAAACGGAACTGTATAACGCTAAACTGACCCTGTTCCTGACTGGCTCTTACATAGTGTGAATTATGACTAATCCACTTATTACCACAAAAAAGCAAAAGTCCTGGACAGCTTTGCAAAGCATTGCCAAGATCTGGTCACTACACTCTCAGTGGTTTGTGCAGAGGCTATTTTTAGTGTAATTTTGATTTTGTGACGTGATGATGCATCTGTTTAAGGGCAGCTCTTAACCTGCGTGCCCCGGCACTGCTGCAAAGATAAATCAGAGAAGCTTTTACAGATTATGAAGCAGGATGATGAAGCTCTGCTAATAAAATACTGCTGGTCCCATTCCTCTGTGCCTATGTATGCATGGATTTATTTCCTGCAAAACTAATGCAACTGTGCAAGACATTCAGCAAAGAAACACCAGCTCATCATTTTAATTTATAGGCCATTCTGCTAGGTTGCCAAATTTCTCTAAGTGGCCACGACTATCATAATTGGTGCTTTACACATTCAAGAACCTGTACAAATATTAGCTAATCTGCAGAGCATCTCTACTGAGTAGTAAATAGTTTTATTAACCTTAATTTACCAAATTGTAGTAAAGCATGGCTTGCCAAGGCTGCATAGCAAGTCAATGGCACAACCTGGATTAAAACTGAAAAATTCCTCATGGCATATTTTTCCTTTAAAGTCTTCCATTTTAGACATACAAGCATTGTTTAAACTGTGAAACAAAAAACTTCTTTTGTTTTCATGCTTTGCTAAGTAGTCCTTTAGGGGGGGTTGATTTTTGGGTCTCATTCATAATAGCGTTTTGTATATTTCTACTATGAACAGCAAGACAGTGGCTACTTTAACGGAAAAACTGAGTCTATTTATTGATTTGTTAGCCAAAACAAATGTGTCATATATATTCAAGGTGTACAGTGAAGGTGAATTATAGTCAGACATTTATAAAAGTAATGAAAGGAATAATTAAACTGAATATATCATAGCTACCTTTTCAAGCCACTTGAACTGAGATGTTACACACATAAAATGCTGATCATCCTTCTGGCAAACTTTTAATGCAATCATTTGCTTTGCACTTTAAATGCCTGGCATATTTTAACCCTGGAGGTAAATTAATCTCAGTGGGATTGCTGAGTAATTAAGAAAAGTGTCTCTGATGGGCTTGCTTCATAGAGGGGGGCAAAATGACACCAGGTTATCCAGTTGATGATCCAACATCCCTGCATTTAAAAAAAATGGCAAAACCCCAGAGCATGTCATTGTTATACTACACAGTATGTGCTCGATTCCAGACTACTTGGTATTTCAGGATTATCTGCGCTGTCATTTTATAAACTACCATTTAAAATGCAAAATATCGTAAATTTTTTAATTAACTCTCCTGAGATCCAGAGAGGATGGCCCACAGAATTCAGGACAATACTCATCTGCTTCATCTGGCTTTTGTTGAATGAGGCTAGTCGCTGAGTGCCAACAATACCAATGGCAAGGAACACCTTGTTTATAGGCAGCTGTTGACAATAGCTATTGAAGACTTTAAAAAAAATTTTTTAATGGGCCTGTATATTATCATGATGGGCTTGCTCTAAATTATTATGTCATTTTATGTGACTTATTGAAAAAATGCACACCACTAGTATCTGAGCACTCAGTGTCTAGTGTAGCAGGCTTACGTTTTCAGAGCTTGGGTTGAATCCCAGGATCGAGGGTCTGCTATTTAATTGATGGAGCCTGCCCACCAATCCAGAGGCAGCACAAGGGAAGCAATGGCCCGCCCTTTTCTGAAGGGAGGGGGCAAGGGGAAGCTGGACCTGAATCGGAACTGCGCCAGCCAGGTCCGGAGAACTTTGGGGGTGGAGCCCCTGAAGAGTATAAAAGGGGAGCATGTTCAGCAGGCTAGAGAGAGAGGATGAGGGACGGCAAGGAGAGAGGAGCTCCAGAGACAGCCATCCTCGGGACCCTGCTTGAGCTTCTGTGGTGCGTGAATTGGCGCATGGGGATCAGGCTCTAGGAGCTGCTTGAGGTGGCTGGAGCCTGCAAACCTAGCAAGTGGCTGGGCAGTCGGTGTGCAGATCGGCACACGGAGAGCTGGCCCTGGAAGCAGTTTGCAGCTGCTTGGGCCTCACCTGGTGCGCAGGTTGGCGCACGGAGAACCACCTTGGAAGCAGCTCATGGCTGCTTACATTAGTCCTGGCCCTAGGCTGAGTGACTGGAGCCCCATAGTGTGGCTCTACTTTTAACTAAAAGAGCTCCGGTGCCCAGAGCAGGGCCCAGGAAAAGGGAGAACCCCCGGTGTGAGACCGAGGAGCCGGAGCCTGCAAGGGCTTGGCTCCCACGTGAGAGAGCGAGCCCTGGATACCAGGCCATTGAGGAGAGCTGAAGGTGCTGCTGGGGAGAGGCTCTTGCAGGACTGGCCACCAAGGGACAAGCCTCGACTTCCCCAGAGAGGAAGCGTGAGTTGCTGGGGAAGCAGGCTCCACAGGGGAGGCTGACATGGGTGAGGAGGGTCTGCCACCTTCACCCTCCATTGTGGGAGGGGCATGTCCACATTCCAGGGCCCTAAAGGGGCGGGGCTTCAGGGAAACCCCTTGAGGAAGAGCTGAGTGCACTCCCTATTTTGAGGTTGTCATGTTAAGGGCTATATAGCTAGGGGTATTCTTTAAGGGTTTTATATGTTTTATGTGTTTTAATGTCTCAGTGTATATCTTGGTATTGTTATTTGTGAAGGTTTAAAGAAATATTATTGTTAATTTACTTGGGTTATATAGGTTAATATCCCTATGTGTTAGTTGTGTTGTATAGGTTGTAAGTTATTTGGTTCATATTTGGTATTATATGTGAATTGTGGAATATTATATATAGTATTATATGTTAAGCCTTGTAAATATTCTATGTTTTATACTAAGAATCTGAATTTATTCTTGTAATAAATTATACATAGTTAAGTATTTGGTTTTGGCCTAGCTCTATAAAGAGGGGAGGAAGCCAACCCCTTCCTCAGCACCCTGCCTGACCACCACCACTGTCATCAGAGGACAGGGCACACCCCCCGGTCGTACCCGGGCTACACTATGGTAGGAAACATGGCATTGAAATGTTAATCTAAAAAAAAAATGCCCTGCAATTTTGGTATGACTGGAGTGCTAGCCTCATGCAGTTTTAATCCTTGTGTTACAACAGGAGTGACCAACCTGGAGCACATGTACCACAAGTAACTTGAGCAACCTCTGTGCATGGTATGGGGCAGACTGGGAAGGGAAGAGGTGGCAGACTGGCAAATAGGGCAGGGACCAGAAAGCAGACCAGCAGATCAGGCCAAGGAAGGTGACTGCAGTGGCATGTGGGGATGGTCCAGGGCCAATTTGTGGCAGTCCTGTCAAAAGGTTGGCCTCTGCTAAATTACAAGATGCAGCATAAGCTGTGGGCAAGTCATTCCCATTAAGAGAGGTTTGTTTCTATATTTAGATAGTGAACCCCAAATAGCTGCCTCAATTTAAGATCCTAATGGAACCAATAGATGGAAGGTTTGTGCCTCATTGGAGCTTGCTGAGGTAAGCCCTGTGTAAGAGCTAGCTGAACTCAACTAACTGCTCTAAGCTTAGTGCTATCACCCTATCTGGGATTTATCATGTATAGCTACAAGTACAAACTGCAGTGGCTTGCCTGAAGTGAAGTTTTAAACCAAGATAGTGCCTTTCATATGAAATCATGCATCTTCTGGCAACAAAGATTTACCCTGAAGCAGGGCAGAGCATTAAACATAAAGGTCTGAATATTCCAGGGCCAAGAGCATGTCTACATGTTAATTAATGCTACTGCACATTAAGTTTAGGACTTGGATAACCAAGTACTAAATCAATGCACAGTAACTCATGATACTGCACAGTAGCACCAGTGCATGGGTTTTTAGGGACGCTGCACAGTAGCCTAATGCTACTGCACAGTACCGTATTAGCACAGTTTTCGCCTGGCACGCTACTGCATAGTTAGCGTCTTGTGTAGATTAGGCCACAGAGACAAAACTGATCACACGTTCAGGCGCATCAGTTATAATGTGGGATACAGACCATTGGCTAAAACATCCATAGGAAAATTAAAGCTGGCTTCCCTTTTAGACCATTATTTTAAGCTACTCTTCTCTTGCTGGCTAAGGGGTGCCTACAGAAGTAGCCTAACTGTGCATTAAAAAAAATAGCCTAGGTCATTGAGTTTAGGACAGATGCTCCTTTTTATTGGTTACAAAAATCAAGATTAAATCAGCTAAATTTAAAAAGAGAGAAAGAAAAGCAATAGGGCCTGTTCCAAAATAAAAGCTGTATTATACCATCCATCTTAAGCCAAAAACTCCTTTGGGAAACCCTTGACACAATATGGCTTTAAGTGATTGTTTTCATATTTCTTCCACATATTTTTAACTTATCAGGCCTAGCTTGAACAACCCTTGTTACTCATAGTGGTGAGCAATTCCCTGCCCAAGTCATCTCATTGCAACGTGTGCTCATTTATGTGAGGGAACACCACACAGACAGGGCTGAGCAAGGAATGAGCGAGTAACAATGAGGCTTTCAGGCTTGCAACATCAAATCCACCACTTGCTACCACACAAGGAACTGAGGCTTTTTATAGAATGCCAGGAAAGAATCGTTTGAAACGTCATGTTGCTTAGAAGCTTCCATGTAATAGCTGCACAAATTGCATGGGAGACCTGGCTCATCCTTGCTGAATTACTGACCAGTCAGTGGAAGAACAAATCAGAGAGGCCAACCTCTTCATTAGCACTGAAGTTACTTAGACCTTGTTCTCAAGTGCCGCATGGAGAAACAGCATAGGGAAGAGAGGTCCATCGAACTGCCCGAGACAGACCTGCTGCTGGCAGGCAGAAATGATTGACCACGTCTTCTGTGACTGCCCATACACCAGAGAGGTGTGGAAGAAAGTCAGTACGCTCCTCCTGGTGGTGACAGGGTTCAGAAACCTGAACAAGGAAGCGGTTCTCTACAGGCACCTGACCAGACAGCAAGGGACCCCAACAGCATGCTTCGACCAGTTCATATCCTGCTTCAGGTATGTATGCTCTGTGGAAAACCAGGAACTTGTTTATAAAAAGACACTCAGACCACTCAGTCAAGGACTGTATTAAAACATGACTAAGTAAAATGTACTGGTACTATAGGAAGACAGAAGAGGATGATGGGAAAGAAATGGCAGACCTCATCTGGTGGAAAGGGGTCTGGCATAGACTTTTTCAGGAGCACACAGCCTGAGAAGGACAGCAGGTGGAGGTACGGGTATAGAGATGGGTGCACGGGCACGTGGTTGTGCAGTGCAAACTGCGTAATGGGTTTTTAGTGTGCTTTGAACTTCCAAGTGAACCATTAGGGCCAATTGGCAGAGTGTTAGAGGTGGAGATATATATTTTATTTATATATACTATATATAAAAATAAAATAAAACTCCACCTCTAACACTCTGCCAATTGGCCCTTGTGGTTCACTTGGAAGTTCACTTTATATATATAATAAAGGGATTAATCGGTCTGTCTATAACACTTTTACCCAGCTGCACATATACAGATTGGCTGTGTGGGCCACGCGGCCAGGGGTGGGGCCAGTTGAGTTAAAACAGAAGCCCCTCCGCCAGCACAAAAAAAATCTGTGTCGGGGAGAATTAACAAACCTCTATGGATTGGTGCACCTCCTCCTTTAGAAAAACATCAAGCACAGAGCTCCGGGGAAAAGACAGAGCTTTGACGTACTCCTGGCTGTATTATGCATCCAAAGAGTGAGATTTGCTTGTCCTGGATTAGGCTGTGGGTCATTTGAACTTTCAGCAGTGACGTGTTTTGTTTCAGTCATCTAGTAATTGGACATTCTCTAAAAGCTCCTTTTTGGGGGGAGACATCTGGACAATGCTAAAATGTGCTTCCCTATGCTAGCCACTGGGGAAAAAAAATAAAGCAAAAAAAAACCATGGCAATCTGCAAGTATTGGCAAAGACCTTACAGAGAGATGGATGTATCCATCTGAGGAAATTTTTGTCTTTTGCCTCCCCCTTATCCTATGCATCCGGCCATATCCAAATCCAGATTTCCTCTGTGCTATTTTTCAAAGGTGATCTTTTCCTTCTGACTTCAGTGATAATCAATGAGTCATGTCTTCCTTTATGGCCTCCGTGACACCTACATCACCTTTACCCACACCTCACCTGAACCCATACAAAAACTCAGTTGCTAAGATCATTAGTTTTTCTGTCTCTCTGACCATGTCTGAGGCAGGACAGAAGCATCACTTTTCCACTTACAATGCAAAGACGAAATAGACTAGATCAGTGATGATACTATGATAACCTTCGATAGATTGCCTGACCTTGGCCTTTGTGCAGTCAGTTGTGGCAAAACATCTAAAAGTACATCCTAGACCAGCGGTTCCCAACTT
>NW_017729032.1:67482332-67485824 GCF_001723915.1 Gavialis gangeticus
TTTTGTCATATAAAGTAATTATAATAAATCTGTTAATGGGTGCCACTGACGGGCTGTCTGCGTACCAGTGGTGGTACCCGTACCATAGATTGGGAACCGCTGTCCTAGACATTGTGACCTATTTCCAGTTTATGAGGAACCCACTGTCAGTAAGCTGGTTTTAACATGCAGTTAAGAAACCGATGGTTGCTTCAGGGCATAACCCTTAGTAAGCCAGAGAACCTTCACTAAATTGGCGGGCCTGTGACTACAGCATCGATCAGCTTCCTCACTGCTAGCATCAACATAATTGAAAGGGTCTATTAGATTAAAGCACAGCCCATGAATTCAATTCACAATACACTAGTTATCTCTCTCCTCCTTTCCTGACCCTGAGCAGGTGAAATAAATGTGCTAGTATCAAATTCTGCCATCAGATACCTAGGTGCAGATGCCATTGACGTAAAAGAAAGATGAACATGGGTAGCTGAGAGCAGAATCTCTCTCTTTAGAGAAGCGCTTCCTCTTATCTGGGTAAAAAAGTGGACTTGTGACGCACAGTTAAGGCAGATACACAGCCAACTTCATTACAAGTGAGGAGGAAAAATTAACTGAAAAATACAAAATAATAACAATAATGCTTAGTCGTTAACAAGCCTGGTTTTCAACTCCCCTTACACCAAGTTCACAATGTCATCAGTGGCATTAGTCTTGACTGACACTGTGGAAGTTAGATCGAAAGTGGGATCTGCATGTTTAAAAGTGCCATAAGCTGATTCAGAGCAGCAATAAATTTCTGAGGGAGTAAGGTGAGTAAAGGGCTTGGCCAGTAACATGCAGTATGATTACAAGTGATCTTTTCTCTTGAACAGGAATCACTTCATTGTTGTCTTTGGCATGATTGTATCCAACCTGAACAGTGGAGGATTTATTATCTGGAAACTGCCACTGACAGTCAAGTTGCATTAGGTGCATGTGGATAGGAAGAAGCCTAATCCAAGCAAGCAGTCACTTGGGGCAGCCCAGGCTGGCAGGATGCCTCTAGTACTGCACTAGGACATGATAATTATCATCACAACACTTGGCACTTCAGGAATGCCTCCTGCCCAAGTACTTCTGAATGTACCATAGACATCAAGTAATTAATTAATTAAGCCTCACAATATCCATGTGAAATAGGTATCATTATGCCCACTTTTTAAATAGGTAAATAGAGGCACAGGAAGATTGAGCAAACTCACCGGTGTTTCTGCCACAGGAGAACATCTCCCAAGAAACGTTGCTGATAGTAGTATGAGCACGTCCAGCTCACCCTGGCCAGCAGGGTGCATGTCTGCATCTTTTTTAGCTCCCTGTGGAGTCCTTGGTAGAACAGGGATTGCAGGTATGACAGCTGATGGGCATCAGAGGTTGAACCAGGAACCACCCGAGCTAAAAGCATGAACTGCTACAGCTGGGGCCTGTAATAACTAACCACCACTATGGCAGAGCAAGACTGTATCAGTCACCAGTGGATTACTCAGTGTTGAAATATATGAGTTAGGAAGAATTTCTGCCTCTGGAGTACAGCGGGAAAAAGTACTGAGAGTAAGAGCTCAAGTGTTTTGACTGAGGTAAATACAGAACAAGGAGGAATGCACCTGCAGAACAGAGCAACACAATGCTCAGCAATGTCATTGCATATGCCCTCTAAAGCATAACACTCCTGTGAGACATTCATGTCTGTTAGGTATTTCTATCTTAATAGTGACTGAGGCTGTCTAGTTAGATACTAACCTCAAGTTACTTTAGCTTCTCCCCACAGAGGGGTCAGCCCCCTGCTTCCACAATGCCCCTGGACATGGCTTTTGTTGGGAGGAGAAGGGAACCCCACAATGGGGAGAAGTAGATCGCTTGTACCAGTGCCAGTGATACAGGCATTATCACCTCAAGTCTCTTCTGCTTCTTTAAAGCTATCCGTTGACTCTCCATACTTAGTTTGTTTAGGGGGCAGAGGGGGGTTATTTTTTCCTTTTTAATGTATGAAGCCAGTGACAAAAAGCCTGAAGTCAAAATGGGACAGTTAAGACACTTGCTCAGTGAGAGAAGCAGAATCTGGATTACAAGTCAGCACCGGGGATAAGAGTGTAATAATAAGATTATATGGTGACACTCGCACTGTCTGCAGTCCTGACTGCTGGCTGCTCAGGCTGAACATAGCACTCAGTACAAAATGCCAGCACATGAACAAAAGAGGGGCAAACTCAAAATGGAGAATCCTCCTCAGTTGGAAAAACTCATCCCTGGAGACCTGTTAAAATTGCTGATTGCAGGAGCTACCACTTGTGCAGGTTGCAGCAAAAGGAGCCTCTTTCATTCATAACTACTTGTTTCTGTGCACTTTTATCTCCAGTGGAAGGCAATACATGCCATTAAATTACATTAGCTTTCTGAAATGATATTGCCTGATGCAGTATAATTCACATGTGGGCACTACATTAGGCTGACAATTTAAAGCAATACATCTTTATGTTAATGTGGGCACCAGGCCCTTACTATGAATAGGAAACCATAGAGGTTACTTTACCTAATAACAGCATGAAAATGTAATGTGTCTTTATCAAGCTGTCATGTTGCTGCTGTGAGTTAAAGAAGACACTGTCTCTGGTGTAACATTCAGAGAGAGAAGTGGCATGAGGTATGTGCCATAAACTGTCCTGTTCATAAACCAGCAGGGGGACATAAAGAATGTAGCAGTTTGATGGGAACAAATTAGGAAGACGACGACAGCGGCCTCTTTCCCTAGACACCAGATGTCCCTTACGGAAAAATGAAGAATTTCCTTCTTGACCCAGTGGCTAGAACACTCATGTACTAATAAGAATCATGTAACAGAGGTGTCTCAAAACCCCTTGCAGCCTTGGTGTCCTTCAGTGCCAGAGGGAAATGTAAGTCTCTGCTGAACGAAGGTTAACAAGAAAAGTCCTGCTCAGCAAATATGTTCAGAATGAGTGGTGCAGACAGCCACAAGTCGCAGAACTGACTTTCCTCATGTGGCGGAGAAGGGAGCTATACGCTGGGTTTATGGATACTGCTAATTTGCACAGTGGAATAAGGGCCATATTGCTGAGTGATTTAGACAAGGCCAGCAACAGCCTGCGGTGGTGCAAGCTAATGAGGAGGGGGACTGAACATGGCCAATCCAAGAGTGCAGCTGAGAACTGTGTCCTTGTCAGCCGTACTTCTGGGCCCAGCACAGAGCCCTCCTTGGGGTAGGAGACTTTCCAAATTGGTGCCAGGCCTGTGTGATTGCTTTTTTACATCAGTTGGCCACAAGACCTCTCATATGCACTCTAATTTGTGAACGAGCATTTGTAGGACCCAGCTCAGGTTTAGGCAGGAAGCCAGAGGCAAGGGGGGGCTGGCAGATCCATGGTGGGGTTTGGTGTGTCCAAGGGGGCTGGTGGGTCTATGTGGGAGCTTCCCAGTCCAAGGGAGGTTGGTCAGAGGAGTAAAACTAGTCTGGTCAGGGGT
>NW_017729032.1:67485835-67513254 GCF_001723915.1 Gavialis gangeticus
TTTTGTTGGGAGGAGAAGGGAACCCCACAATGGGGAGAAGTAGATCGCTTGTACCAGTGCCAGTGATACAGGCATTATCACCTCAAGTCTCTTCTGCTTCTTTAAAGCTATCCGTTGACTCTCCATACTTAGTTTGTTTAGGGGGCAGAGGGGGGTTATTTTTTCCTTTTTAATGTATGAAGCCAGTGACAAAAAGCCTGAAGTCAAAATGGGACAGTTAAGACACTTGCTCAGTGAGAGAAGCAGAATCTGGATTACAAGTCAGCACCGGGGATAAGAGTGTAATAATAAGATTATATGGTGACACTCGCACTGTCTGCAGTCCTGACTGCTGGCTGCTCAGGCTGAACATAGCACTCAGTACAAAATGCCAGCACATGAACAAAAGAGGGGCAAACTCAAAATGGAGAATCCTCCTCAGTTGGAAAAACTCATCCCTGGAGACCTGTTAAAATTGCTGATTGCAGGAGCTACCACTTGTGCAGGTTGCAGCAAAAGGAGCCTCTTTCATTCATAACTACTTGTTTCTGTGCACTTTTATCTCCAGTGGAAGGCAATACATGCCATTAAATTACATTAGCTTTCTGAAATGATATTGCCTGATGCAGTATAATTCACATGTGGGCACTACATTAGGCTGACAATTTAAAGCAATACATCTTTATGTTAATGTGGGCACCAGGCCCTTACTATGAATAGGAAACCATAGAGGTTACTTTACCTAATAACAGCATGAAAATGTAATGTGTCTTTATCAAGCTGTCATGTTGCTGCTGTGAGTTAAAGAAGACACTGTCTCTGGTGTAACATTCAGAGAGAGAAGTGGCATGAGGTATGTGCCATAAACTGTCCTGTTCATAAACCAGCAGGGGGACATAAAGAATGTAGCAGTTTGATGGGAACAAATTAGGAAGACGACGACAGCGGCCTCTTTCCCTAGACACCAGATGTCCCTTACGGAAAAATGAAGAATTTCCTTCTTGACCCAGTGGCTAGAACACTCATGTACTAATAAGAATCATGTAACAGAGGTGTCTCAAAACCCCTTGCAGCCTTGGTGTCCTTCAGTGCCAGAGGGAAATGTAAGTCTCTGCTGAACGAAGGTTAACAAGAAAAGTCCTGCTCAGCAAATATGTTCAGAATGAGTGGTGCAGACAGCCACAAGTCGCAGAACTGACTTTCCTCATGTGGCGGAGAAGGGAGCTATACGCTGGGTTTATGGATACTGCTAATTTGCACAGTGGAATAAGGGCCATATTGCTGAGTGATTTAGACAAGGCCAGCAACAGCCTGCGGTGGTGCAAGCTAATGAGGAGGGGGACTGAACATGGCCAATCCAAGAGTGCAGCTGAGAACTGTGTCCTTGTCAGCCGTACTTCTGGGCCCAGCACAGAGCCCTCCTTGGGGTAGGAGACTTTCCAAATTGGTGCCAGGCCTGTGTGATTGCTTTTTTACATCAGTTGGCCACAAGACCTCTCATATGCACTCTAATTTGTGAACGAGCATTTGTAGGACCCAGCTCAGGTTTAGGCAGGAAGCCAGAGGCAAGGGGGGGCTGGCAGATCCATGGTGGGGTTTGGTGTGTCCAAGGGGGCTGGTGGGTCTATGTGGGAGCTTCCCAGTCCAAGGGAGGTTGGTCAGAGGAGTAAAACTAGTCTGGTCAGGGGTGGCAGGGGTAGGGGGTTGTCCTGGGAACATGTGTAAGCATTCATTATTTGGGTTAACCCATTTAAAACCAGGTTAACCCATGTCAATAAAGTTAGCTCTTGCCTGACAAGATCTGACTTTAAATCGGGGGCACCCTTTTTATGGTGATCTAAGCCCTGTGAATGCTTGCATACCCAGCTATTTAGATAGCCCTAACTGAATTTAGAGAAATCTAAATGTAATGCTTATACACACCCAAAAGTACCTTTAAGATGGTAGCAAGCATAGCACAGTTGGCAAAATCAATAGGCATATCAAAAAGAAGAAGGTCATTGCTTATCCCATGCTCACTGCAGGTAAGGCTTAGTTAGAATCTTGCAACTCCCAGAAAAACAGGCAGGGGACTGAGAAAATATTTGGTGAGTCTCTATAGGACCCCAGGCTTATGCTTTCACAGGTGAAATCGCCTCATGGGTGGCTAGGCAGATGTCAGAGGGCAAAGATCTGAACAAAGGAGACAGCTAAGTGGCACCAGCAAAGCATGAATTAACAGCAGGGAGAGGCAAAGGGAAATGAAGGAAGAGTATGGGCTAGCCCACTACAGAGAAGTCTTAATTCCCACTGACACATGCACAGCTAGCTTCCAGACAGGCAGCAACATCACAGTCTGCCAAGGGCAGCCCCCAGCTTCTGCATGAAATCAGTAGTTACAGCTGCTAAAACCCAGAGGAAGAGAGTGGGAAATCAGGGACTAGGTTTCCTGAGATGAACTGCAGATAATCAGAATTTCCACTTACACAGCACTATTGCTCCAAAGCTCTTTTCTGACTACTGCAGCATTGCTAAAACACCCTTGCCTCTAAAGTTAAGGCTCACACCTGGGTGGGGATCAATCCGGTTTCCACTGAACTCAATGGCTGCCTATATATGTGCTCCGGAGTCTGGGAGGGTTAATTAGAGCAGCTCCCAGACAGTCTCTCTAATTAAAATGCTACAGTGTCACATGTATTAAGTCCCTGCACGTTTAAAAATGGCCATGGGATGCTTGATCTAAATTTCATTCAATGAAGTTTAGATAAAGCACCTCCCAGCCTTTTTTAAATGTGTAGGGGCTTAATAGACATGATGCTCCAGTGTTCTAATTAAAACAGAGCAGACTCAGTTAATTGGGTCTGTTCTGAAGCTTTCTCACTGGAAAACTTACAAGCACATGTATAGGCAGCCAATGGGATCAAGTCTTCCCTCTCTCACACAAAAAACATACCTAAACTTTTGTGAGGTGTTGGAGTTAGACCTGCGTACAGGGGCAGATCCAGGAGGGGTGCAGTAATGTAGCTGCACCTCCCCCTCCTTCCATCCCTGCTCCACCCAAACTTTAAAACCAACTGTTTGGCAGTGGCAGCAGCATTTCTATTCAGGCAGTGCTGAGCGAGACAGTCGACTTCATGGCTCATTACTAGTGCTCCAATCCCTGCTAATTTTTCTCCATACCACAGGTGTTAACGATCCTCTTTTTTAATAGCCTTGATGTTCCACTATTCAAACTATCCTTTCTTCTGCAATTTTGCTGTCTATTAGCCACTCCTGTAATGTTTCTCCTCTGTTTCACAGCCCTGCAGACTGTTTTTAGTACCAGCTAAAAATCTTAACTCAGGTGTGATTGTATTAAATCAGGGATAGAAATGACTTGTAGTGAAATATTGGAGGCAGTCAAGACACTCAAGAAGGCTAGATTTTGTTTTATCAATCTGAATAAGAGACATACATTTAATTATAATAACTATGGGACTAACGACACAATATTTTTGACTGTTTTGACTATTTTTGCCTAGTTTGTTGTGTTTTTTAAAGTAATGTATGAGGTAGAAAATTAGTGCACATTCCAATAAAGTTATAATTGTTTTTGCTTTGATCTTAAACCAAATATTATAGTGCTACCACCCTAGCATATTAGTGACTGAAAAGAACTTAGAGCACATGGATAAATATGGTTGGGGAAAAAAGTATTGTGTAAAGTGCTAGAATTGTGAAATTACTGTCATTTCATAGAAATAAAATCTTCCAGCTTTTGTAAAATTTTCCATAGCATGTTTACTCAAGAATGATTTCAGATTTGAAGATAATGCTTTGCACTGAGAGACTCAAGGAGATCAGTATGTTTAGTTTATTGAAGAGATGGTTAAGAAATGACTATAGATACCTATATGTGGAGAAGATGTCCAGTGTTAGAGGTCTCCTTAACCTCAGAGATGAAAGCACAATGAGTTGCAATGATTAGAAGTTGATGCTAGACAACCTCAAACTGGGAATAAGTTTTGCAGTTATTTCCTGGTTGGATAAAACTACAACTGAAGCAACTGCCCAAGAGATTTGTGAGGGTCCTTTTTTATTTGAAATGTTTTAAGTCAAGATGTTCTGAAATGTTGAGCTCTATTTCAACTATGAGCTGGGCTTAATGCAGCAACCACTACATCATAACGAATGATACGTGTTATAGGAGAAGGCAGACCATGATAGTCCCACTGGCTTTAAAATTCTTGGATATTAAAGCGGCCCTTTCTCCCTGCTTGTAGCTGCCATTTCCCTGCTTTCCTGTCGGCTATTAGCTGTTTCAGCACCACGTGGCTCCCGGCTGCATAGCTGGAGCATAGGACTCAGCAGGAGCCGCCCAGCCTGGTCCAGTCCCAAGGACTGGGATGATCACCCGTGGCCCTCCCCCCTAAGTTCTTATCTGAATTTCCCTCTCCGGCACAGGGAGGCAGGAACAGCCCCGGGGACCAGGCTAGAAGACTCTGCTAAGCGCAGGGCTTCTGGATTGGGTTGGGGTGGGGCTGGGCAGGCTAGGCCTTGCTTCTGGGCTGCTGGGTCCTGTGGGCTTCCCCTGAGTCCTACTGCTCCTGGCTCCTGTCATCTTTGACAGGCAGCCAGGAGCAGATCAATATTAATTTTCTAATCTTTTAGAAAAAAATAGGCCTGATAGATTGGGCTAGCGGGCCGAATCTGGCCCGCAGGCCGTATTTTGCCCATCCTGATCTAAAATTTGCAGATCAGATCATGTGAGGCACCTCCTCTTTCTTCAGTTTGCTGCTGCTTTTTCAGTCTGTAGTACTTGAACAGAGCACATAGGTGTAGTCACTGCCTTCTGAAGCACCTGGTAAATGGACACTTACAAGACAGAAAATGGACAGGTATACTGGCTAGTAAGCAATACATAAATCAGCATAGGCAATAATGCTGCTATGGATTAAAGCTAGCTTCAGTTTAAATAACAAAGTAGCAGTTACGAGGGTCAGTGGTGAATATGTAGAAGGGATTCATTTTTAAAAGCAGAAAGGTGATATACACACATCTGGGTTATACCTCCTAGAAGCCAGCAGCTTACTTGCTTGACCCATGTGTTTCAAGGTATTATAAACCTATATAGTATCTGTACCATCTGTAATGTCCTATGTCAAGCAGCCTTGCCTGAAGTCTTAAAGGGAGTCAGTAATTGGGTCATACCAGCAGGCTAATAAGCTGTCTGACTAGATACTAATCAAGCACTACACCCTGCAGCAAGCCGTGTCTGCTTCATCCTTTCTCAGGATACAGGTTATTGAATAGGGTTGTTTGAGATAGGCTTAATTTCCTTCACACCTGCACATAATAGGACAGATTCTAACCTGTGCTGTACAGGAGTAAGCCTGGAGAAAGTCTTTTAAGGACAATGTAGATTTACACAGAGGTAACCGAGACTAGGTTTTGAACAGATACGTTGACAACCTGCCATGCCTGACAGAAGGAACAGAGAGGGAATATGGGAACAGAGAAAGGAGGCAGAATGTAGAAAGGTTGTTCTAAAAAGTGTCTAGTTGAAAGGAAAAAGAAATAAAACTGAAACCCAGCAATTTAATGTTTCACAACCATTTTTGTCTGAACAATGTACTTTCCAGGTCGTAGGGCCTGCAAAGTTACACTCTGTCTGGACACCTGCGGCTCCTAACTAGAGTTTCAATTTCACCTCAGCAACTCAACTAAAAAAAAAAGCAGGAAAAATGGATAGCTAGCCTCAGGCATTTCTATACATAGTGATGAACACGGTGGCTGTAGCTAGACAGGCAGTCCTGGCCACCTCATAGCCTCATCTTATGGCTAGTTCAACCTTCAGGTTCTCATCCAGTGTTCCCTGCTCCGCTTACGCTTAATTTGCATTGACATTTTAGTGATTTCTTTGCAAAAGGTGGTACCCAAAGAGGGAGAGTTTAAAAACATTATTCTAACCATTCAGGATCTTAGCTCTGTGGTGGAAAGTCCACGAAGTTATGTGATTGAGGCTCCCGATTGCAATGGCAAACATCTAGCACAGGGGTCAGCAATGTTTTTGGGCAGAGTGCCAAAATGCTCCAAGCTCCATTTGTAAGATGTTGGTATGCTAGGGATGGACAGTGGGGGAGCTGTGAAGGGCCTGATCCTTGTTGTGGCAGCACAGCCCCATCCCCTTCCCTGCTGACAGCCCTAAGGCACACGTGCCGAGCAAAATGCCTTTACACGTGCCAGGAGTTGCCAACCCCTGATCTAGCATCTAGCCTCCCTACAGCCTTCCACTTCAGGCAGTTCCATACAAACCAGGAGTAGTACAGAACCTAAGAAGGAATCAACCAGTGGGTCTGACTTTCCAATGCCTTACACCTTGTCCATGAACTTACACCTGCACTGTAGTAGCATTTCACACTCACCAGCATTCACTGTTACTCAGGTGTAAAGCCAGATCCCCAAAGGTATTGAAATCAATGGAATTTAGGCACCCAAATAGGAGTTAGGTGTCTAAATACCATTGTGGATTTGGTCTAAGTCAGGACAAGAGGCAAAGCAGAGGAGAATCAGGTCTCGTGGTTCCCTAGGGAGCTCAGTCTTTCTCTGCAGAGCTCTCAGTCAGCATATACTCCATACCACTCAGCATGGGAACACAAGCACTGAAACCTTACAATACTGCTTCCATCTGTCTCTGAAAGGAGCAGAACTTTGTGACCTGAGGGACCCCTGCAGCTGCATTTGGCAGCAATGTCTGATTCAGCCCAGCCAAGGTCTACAAGGTAACCACTTTTATCTTCTTCAGGCGATGAGCAAGGATGTTGAAAAATTAACAAGTATGTGCTGCTTATATGGGAATTTTAGCAGAAGGAAATTGTGAGGGAAAACAACAAACAAACAGTGCCAGTGAGCACAACATGAAAAACTTTTAACCTTTACAATACAGATCCTGAATGCTTGTAATTTATGGGTGAACCCTCTAATTGCATTAAATCAGCAGGGATCCTGGTTTTCTCTGATTAAAATGTGGATTTTATGTTACTTTTTTAAATCTGAAAATTGGGGATTTTTTTTTAATCGGAGAAAACCAAGATCCCTGCTGGTGATAACTAATGCAGTCAGAGGGTTCAAAAAAACCACAGCAGGATAGTACCTGTATTTACCAGTACTATGCTGCTGTGGAGTTAATTAGTTTCTCCAGCCTAATAGGGGCACATATGTGGACATGCAACATTTACTGCACAGCTAATTAGTCTAGTCCACAGTGAACATCTCATGTAGATGAGCCTAGTAGGTCAGTGCTGGCTATGCACTGTACCAGGAGCCTGGGCAGCACAGAGCCACCTAACTCAGGACTTACATTTCCATAAGGCAGTGGACAGTCTAGGGGTTCAAATCTGGTGCTTGGGCCTTAATTTTTATAAAAGTTTCTCTCATCCAGTCAATGAAACAGAAATAATCCCTCATGACTTAAATGACCAGTCATAAATATCACAGTATTCATTAGTCTAAGGCATTATTTTAAAATAGTTGCTTTGACAACTTCTAACCTGAAATGAGTTGGCAGAAAGCATTTGAAGAATTTCAAATGACAAGTTAATAAAGAGATACTGATGCTGGAAAAATTTATGAACAGAGGAAAGATTAAATTTCATCAGCCAGGCTTGCTCAATTTTCTTGAAGCTTTCTTGAAAAAAATCTCAGCACCTTGTTTAGAACTGCAAGGAGTATCTTCTGTTCTAATTTTAGAGCAAAACTTAAGAACTTAGATGTGTATATCCCCACCTTATTCTTTTTCTTCTCTGCATGACTGCTGTTCCAGAATTTCACAGTATCCTGCATATTTATCTATTCAAGCTTTTTACAAAGATCCTCTGCAGTCTGGCAGCAACAGTATTGCAGTATTGATTTAGGAACTAGCAGTTGTGACAATTCAGTCACAGATTGAAGCTAGCTCTGTATGTGGGCTGCTCTGTCCTGAGCAGAATTCTGATCCCAATTGCTGGTCTCACATTTAAAAAAAAAAAAAAAAAGAAAGCTACTTTTATCTGTTATGCTTTGAAGGGAAAAGGATTACAAAGACTAAATAAGCCATCTGAGTACTTAGCTAACAATCCTAAATAGCACCCTGATAGGAAGTTCTGGCAGGGAGCTAATTAAATTAGCCCTCTTTGATTGATTAACAAGCACAGCAACATATCACACAGGCTTGTCCCACAAAATGAACAAGCATTTTGATCCATGTGTTTGCTATGGAGCTTTTGCTCACCACCAAGCCTGGTTATGGGACCCATGTTTAATAAATCTTTTTGGCTTGAGCAAGGTCCCTTACCCACCAAGGTAGAGCTATATTGGTCATAACATACAAAAAACATGTTATTTTACATGCACACTCTTGATTAGTTTTTTTTAATGTTTTGGACAATCTAGTGGTTAATTAGTAATTTGCTGCCTACCAATATGCAAATGAATGACAAGGAAAGGCCTTTTGCATCTGTAATTATTCTGTTGATTTACAAGCCACTTTTCCTTCAGTGTTAGTGTCTCTGTGTGTGTGCATTCATGCATCATGTATTTCATTATTTTTAGAAGCATGCTCTGTGTCTTTTTATACTCTCCTAGTTCCAAGCATCCAGTAATTACTGTTTTGGATGCTACAGGACTGATCCTTCACCTCGTATGAGCTCAGAGGAGCAGCACTCACTTAAACAGAGGAATGCCAATGCACACCCCTCACCCTACCTTTTTAGGAAAAATGTATTAGTGTGCTTGGACTCTCTTTGCTGGGAAGTAGTTGGAAATAAGATTTAGAAAGCAGCAGGGTGACGAAAATCCTAATCGCAGTGCACATGCACACACACACGCACATAGATTTATTTATATAACCAAATTGACTTCTGCTTAATCCCAAAAAAGAAATTGTAATTCTCTCCTAATATTTGATTTTTCTCTAAGATGCTTTTGTAAGTAAAACACAGAGTCTACTGAATCTATTTTGCTACTTTTTAACAGTTTTACTGGTGGGTTTTGTCAGTGCTTTACATTTAGCATTGGTATTAGAGAGCTCTTTTGTTACATTAAGTCAATTAATAAATGGAGACATTAAGCAATCAATTTTGTCTGCATATCTCCACAGCATTACGTATGGCTGGCTGTAATCACAAGATAAATGCAATGTGCTGATGTATGGTAATGTTCAATAATACATTCTCCACCAGGCTCAATTCATCAGGGAGTTTCTGTAGGGGAGGCATTTGTTATTGGCTGTCTCTGGACCTCAAGGATAACATTTCTGTCCTTTTGATTGGCTGACCCACTGCTGCAAGATTCTAACCATCTTATTTTGATGATGAATATGAAGGCATGCTAAGCTGTTCAGGAGTGTAGTTCTTGCAGCCTGCACTCCTTTCCTAGTCTCAAGGACTAACAGTCTCCTTCACTGCTTTCCTTACCATCCAACAACAACAACAACAAAAGTTGTGATGCTTTTCTTCACCCAGTGTTTTGGGGCTGTATTAGATCTTATTCACCTAAGGTTTCAGCACTACAAGGCTAAGAGGGTTTTCTCAGCTGCTGGGCAACTTGTCTGTGTTGTAAACCCGACACACAGCCTAAAGGTGAGTTAAAATATTTTTTTCTGTTCCAATCTTTATGCCTGCCTAGTCTGTTGTTTTTTTCCACAGGGAGCTAAGTGATGTTTCAGCACGATAATAGATGCTGTTGTTAACACATTGCAGTCCCGGTGAAGAGGCTGTTTGTGTTGTCTTTTTGAGTGTTTTACTTCAGAGCAAAGGGAAAGCCATCAGTTCCTAAAAGCAATCCTGCAAAGTTCTTACTTCAGCTAATATTTTTGCCTTCTTTCATTTGTGTAACAGAGATTCAAGAGACAAATGTTTGGCAAAAGAATTAGAAAAGTTCGATGAAAATATTTCCTTTCCTAAGATATTACTAATGTGATCCTAGAAATCCTTCCAAACTGTCTCACACCGGAGTACAATGTACTGATGACTAGCAACTGAGAAGGAGTAGGGAAAGAGTACTGCTTTTTATTGCTGAAAAGTGCTTCTACATGTTTTCCAAGGGGAATCTGAACACCTTTTTCCGGCATGTCAAGCGTCCTTAGCCATTTGCAAGGTGAACATATTTTAGGCAGAGGAGAATAAATTTGCCTTATAGCAAAACCATTTATAGCAACCATTAAAATCCTCTTGCTATAATCTCTTATTTATAAATTTCTAGATTTTCATTGGCAAACTGGCAATAGCGGTGTCTGTGCCAAAACCGGATGGTTACAATCCCATGCAGAGAAGAGCCAAACTATTAACAAGAAAACAAACTACTGGAAGTTTCAAATTTAATTTATCATAGCAGTAAATTAGCAGCTTTGACAATGTGCATCTTGATTTGAGGAAGGTCCTCACAGACCTAACTTCAACTCCCAAGTGTCCTGGTATAGTATGTGCTAGGCTTGTGCAAACTGAGGGATGAACTCTTCCAGGAGAGCCCCTTTGTTTTGGTTGGGTTAAGGTCTTCATCAGGAATTCGGAAGGGAATCTCTTCCCAGCTCTGGGCTTCGGGGGAATAGTTTGATATGACAGAAATCTCCTTGAACCTTGGTTAATGCTATCATGATCATTTTTTCTTATTCCAGAAAGTTGCACTCACATAATGCAAGCTTCTAGGAATGGTATTTGTAGTGTCAGACAACACTACAAATACTCACACTGAGAGGGAGACGTCACTCATAGAAGTACAGCCGTTCCTGGAGGACATGCTTCTGAGCACACTGACAACACAGAGGGAGTCCTCTGCAGTTAAGATGAGATAGGCAGGGCTGGCATTCAAAGACTGCAAAGGGACTTTTTTACTATTACTTCATTTCACTTCTTACTTAATCATGTATGGAGCGTTCCCCATACCAACGTAAAGGTATTAAAAAATTCAGTTGTGTTGCTAAGGTTGGGGAGATAGTGCTAGAGATTTTAAGGCATCTTGCTGAAGCACCAGGGGTATGCAGTCCAAGCCTCCCTCTAGACCAGTAACTCTCAATCAGGGTGCTGTGACACTTAGCTGTGCAAACATAATTCATAACATAAACCCAGCGATTTCAAGTAGGAATCCACAGTGTTAAAATCATTCTGTCCTGTTGTGGTCTTTGAGTTCTTTGCAACAGAAGAATTGATCCATTATTTTTTCTGTAGTCAAGAAACAAGTGAAAAAAGATCTTCACATTTCTAAGTGAATAAAGGATATTTTTGAAAAATGAAGATTGTAGACAAACCATCATGATCTGTTGGTGTCTTGCCACTTTGAAATGCAATTCTCCTTTTTTTTTTTTTAAAAAAAAGAGGAAATGAGTATCCTATGCTTTTGCAGTTTTAGGTACAAAAGGGGAAGAAGGGCCTTCTAGAGAAACCAGTCCATCAAGGTGCAAAGGGGTTGAGTGCCCACTAAGGCAAATGTAGTTGAAGCTGTTCAGTACCTCACAGAAATAGCCTCCTTTCTAATCAAAGTAATTTCTATCTGGGTGGTGGTCCTCTCTTTGTACTTTCCAATGCACTAGGATAGGTTGGCATTTCTACTTTTCATCCCTATAAATGAATGGCATTTCACCATACTGGAGTTGTATTAGGATGAAGTTCTCCTTGGGTTTGATCCAATACCCACTGGAGCCAATGATAGTCTTATTTACTTCACTTCGGATCAAGCCCACTATGCAAAGCACTTGTTGACGTAAACAGGGGTTTTGTTTGGGGTAGAAATGCTGGACTGAACCACTAATGAAAACTCACATTTACTTCTGTGAGTGTTGCCTATATATCAGTCTTGTGGGATCCAGCCCAACAGGTACATTTCATTATATACACTGCAGAGGGAAATGGGTCAAGAAATTATTTCAGTTTGAAAAAAAAAAAAAATGACTGCTAAGTAAAATGGCCATCAAAGTTTCTTTTTTGTATAGGATCTAATTTTTGCTTGGTAAAATTTAGAAAGAATACTGTTAATATTAACACATCAGAGGTTTCTATTTTTAATCTTCTTCTTCCTTATAATTATTATTAAACAATTACAGAGTGGCTGAGGCTCATTACATTAGGCACTATACAAATATGTAATAAATTGAGTTATACAAGGTATGAATTTTAGAAATAACATGTCCTGATATATTAATGTACAAACTGTAAGAAAATGAATGTGTTGTCCTTGGGCGACTTACAGTATTATGGAAACTCTCATGTTTCATGGTTTGCTATCCATGCCTTGGCCAATCAACTGTAACTTGTGTTTCCTGCTAACCCTAAAACGGGGGTGGCAAAACTACAACCTGTGTGGCAGGTGGCAGACTGGGGATACGGCAGGGAACAGCAGATGGGACAGGGAGCATAAAACAGAGCAGCAGATTGGGTGGGGAAGAGGATCAGAATGACACTCATGGAGGGTGCCATTCTAGGGCTAATCTGTGACACTCCCTCTGTTCTAGAAGATCTTTTAAAAATATAAAAATAAAGTGAAAACTGTATTAAGGCTGCACTCTGTAACAATGAATACACGCCAACATGGGCGACTGGTGCCACCTTAGTCAGGGGGAGGCATGTGCCCCCCCCAGCAACCAGTCAGTGACTGGGGGGGGGGAGGGAGTTAGTCCCCCCATGGCCAATCTTGATGACCAGGGGCGGGGGTGGTCCCTCCATGGCCAATCTCACCAACCAGGTGCAGGAGATCCTCCCACAGCCAATTTCACTGACCGCAGCTGATCATGCTGACCAGGAAGTGGCCGCGGTGCCTCATCTGGTGCCCCCGCTCCCTGACTGGCACTTGCTGCGGGGCTTCAGAGCTCCTGCCTGCCCCCTCTGCCTGTCGCCTAAGCAGGGAACATGGCCTCTCAGGGAGTGCACGTGCACCCCCTATGCATCACCACTACACACCGATGTGGGAACAAGGGCCATAAGAAAAGTAATTTTTCCCTGCCAAAGTTGCAAACATTTCTTCTTATGTTAAAACTGTGAGCTCTTATATTGGGATTGTCTTATTACATACCTGTATAGCTCCTTGCAAAAGGGGTCCCTGGTCTGGTGGCTACTTAAACACAAATAATAAATAACAGGGCTTTAACATATTTTTTGGTGTATGATCATGTACTTTGACACTTCCTAGTGGCCAAAACCTTCAGCCAGTGCATATCTGCATAACTCCACTGAGAACAGTTTTTACATCAGGGCCTTGATCATCGCCATAAAAATCAATAAATGTAGAATCAAGTCCCAGCTGAGAATCTGTAGCTGTGCAACGTGTACATGTTGCACGATTCAGTGGGTCTGTTTTTACCAAGATGTTTATTGACCAGCGCAGTGCAGGGAAGTGCTGTTGTACTCATTGCTGATGTGCTGTGGTAAATTTTAGAGACTTGCCTAGTGAACTTGACTGAATTACTTCAGATTCATTCCTGTGTATTGTAACTGAGACCAGAATGTGGGCCATTGACTGTAGTGAAAGTGCTTCCTTACTAACCCCTTCAGTGTAAGTCTATATTTGGCAGCAAAATACACATTTAGAAACACATACCTTTCCTCAGGCAGAAAAGACTGTTAACTAGGAAGGCTCAGAATCCATTTAGTGTATTTATAAAATTTGAAAATGTCAATGCAGATAGCTGTATTGATCCACAGTCATTTTTCCTTCTTATGACAGACTAACACAGGCAACTCATAACAAGGACAGACAAGATTACAACCATCACCCTCAATTTTCTGCATTTGGTGTGGGTATAAATAGGGTTTTTGGAACCTGTTTCTCTTTCCTACAGCTCTTTGCACTTTGTCCTTTCACAAGCTTTCCCAAGAATGCTAACAGCATCTTGAGACCAGAGGCATATGCTGGGCTGTAATCAAAATGCACTTGCTGAGCAGAGAAAATCATGTATTTACCATGCTTCTATAGGTCACCTTCATTCTCAATCATATTATATCCATTACTTCGTAACCTGGGATTCGTTCAAGCAGACAGGCACTCCAAAGCTCCCCTTTGAAATAAAAGGCACGAGCGTTATTATGTAGCTAGACACTCTAGCTAAACAATTGCACTCTTGAAGCCCATCATAATTAAAAAGGATTGCTCAAAGTAGCCATACTTATTGCTCTGGATAAAGGACCTTAGCCTACTGTGCAAGTTTTAAGTACTCCTCTCTTTTTCTTTCTTTCTCCCTGTGGAACAAAAATGGAATATGTGTTGGTTTGTGTATAAAGTAAGGTCAATGCATGTCTCCTTTCTTCTCCAAATGTTAACTTCACTGCAGATTTACCAGCCCCCGATACCCTCTTCCCCACTGAAATACCGCTAATCAGACTAGAAAAGGGGTGGTGCAAGTATTAGACCCTTCATGTCTTCAGTTCACAAGCAGAACATAGGAAGGAGGGACATTTTAATCATAACCCTTTCTTAAATCATTCAAGCTCCATCTTAAAATTAGTTAGATTTTTTTGGCCCTCACTATGCTGATTGGGAGGCTGTTACACAACTGTGCTGCTCTGATGGTTTGGAACTTCCTTCTAATTTCCAGCTTAAATTTATTCATGGCCAATTTATATCCATTTGTTCTTGTGCCAGCATTGTCCTTTAGCTTTTAAATAGCTCTTTTCCCCTCCCTGATGTTTGAATGTATTTATAGACAGAAATGACATCCCTTCTTAGCCTTTGTTTTCCTAGACTAAACAAGCCAAGCTTTTGTCTCCTTATAAGGCAGGTTCACCATTCCCCTGATCATCCTGCTGGCCCTTCTCTGTACCTGTTCCAATTTGAGTTTGTTTTTCTTGAATATGAATGACCAGCGTTAAACACAATATAGCAGATGAGGTCTTACCAGGGACTTGTACAATGGCAAGGGCACTTCCCTAGCTTTACTGGCAACAGTTTGCTGGGTACATCCTATAATTGCATTTCCCTTTTTCACAAAAATACGACACCTTTCCTTTTGCTGCAGCAGTTTTTCTGCATATCAGGTTATTTCCTGTTAATATTATTGATATTTTTATTATGGTTCTACATGTAGGTCCCAATCAAGAATTAGGTATTCCTTTTGCTTGGCATCATATACACACATTGAAAAAAACATTCCTTAGTACATCATGGGCTCACTCCTATTTCATCTTTATGCTTCTGAGAGGCAATTATGTAGCCTTGTGAAGGTGTTTTCCGGCACTTACGCACAGTTCAGGTTCTAGACCAACCTGTGGTATCAGATTACCCCAGTATGTGTTTACCCATCAGAAGTAGCATAGTGGCAGCAACTCAGGCTTTCCCCTTTTAACGCAATAATGTACCGGTTATGGCGTGCATCCAGGGAGCAGGAGATGCAGGCTCTTAGTCCTTCTCATTCACCTGATTAGGATTTGAACTTGCATTCTCCACTTCCTGGCATGTACTCTAATCACCAGGCCATAGGCTAGGCATTGCCAACACCATTCTCTAGCCTGCTTCTTGAAGCTGAACCACCAACTAGTGAGGAGGAGAAGCCATGTTGGGCCAGGAGAAAAGAAGCAAGTTTGGTGGGAGTCTCTTCTTTCCCCTCTACACATAATTAATGTAGCAGACCCACACAACTGCTTTATCATTGAAGCTTGCTGGTCTTCATCTTGGGTGCAGAGTGGCCGTATTCACTGCTATGGCAATATTAACTGTAAGGTTCAGAAAAGACATTGGTTTCCACTACCTAAGTGCTACATAGTCAAATAAAGTTAGAATAGGATTTAGCCCTATACCTTTAAGCCTAACTCTTTATGAGTAATGTCATCTTCCCTAATCTATTTCAAATGCTTTCTTGTCTCTGTTTCAAGATTTTTTTAAAAATAAAACCACCCATCCTCATTTTTGTAGGATTCACAGGCTATCATGACATTATCAAAAGAGCCGTATCGATTGTGTGCTGTAAACAGCTTAATCTTACATTAAGCTTGGTCATAACCTAGTTTACTTGGTCAGTTTATATTTTAACTAGATTTCTTTCTTTCTTTCTTTTTTAATCTGCTTTAACTGGGCCAGAAAAGGGAATTTTACACTGTTGGAATAGTTTGTCTCCATGCATAAAGGCCAGCCACACTATGTTGTAATCTACTTTATTGCCAACGGACTTTAATAACTTTCAATCAGGATTAAGTGTTGTGGTAAATTGTAGCCACATGGGACTTATTCATTGCAAAGACATGAAGAGACACTGAAGCATTCTGTTATTTATCCACTGTGACTTAATTTCCCACTCCATTGACCCGGACACCTCGACTTCCTGTTCAGGATTCTGAGTAGTGCAGCTGAACAAGCAATTTCCTGTTGGAAATAGCAACATAATAATAACCACCACTAGAGGGCATTTAGAACACAATATATTTACTACACTGTGTTAGAACATAATATATTACTACATTACAAGCATGGTTAATTTGATAGTGCAAATGAGTCCTTATCAGTTTTCACTTATTCCTAAATTAGCATTTGATACACTGTAACTTGAAAAAGTCTTAAAATTCTTCCTAAAAACAGAGTGTCCCTAGACAGGCAGCAGCCATAGCTGATTTGCTACATCCCTTTAACTACTGCTTCAGTTAAACAGATTTCAAAAGTGAAACCTGGAAATCAATGTAATGACAAACGGTCGAGAAGCCTCAGCATTTGCCTACATCTCTGTATAAATGCAACCATAATGATTCACATACAACCCTTTTCCTGCATCAAAGGGATGTGAGAATATGCTTCAGCAACTCCCCCTGGGGGAGATGGTCTATTAATGTCTCTGCCTAATCCCTGGAGTTCTTTTCTATTGTAACCCATTAACCTTGAGTTTACAGACATAAACACATACCATGGAAACTTAGCAGAAGGTACTGGGGCAACAAGGGCTTCCTTTTACGTGTATAACGGACATTATGGTTGAAAATTAGGACAACTCAGAGTTTAAATGTAATCTCTTAGAATAACAATTGTGACATTTCCCTAGAGAAAATAGGGATGAGAAAATATTTTTCTCCTTATCTCAGAAGTTTCTGTTGTTCATATTCTTCGGGTTCTTTCTCCCTGTGGAATACTAAATTCTTCTGGTGCCAGATGCCACCTCTCCTGAGACAGCCCTGGGTGTGAGGGCAGGGCATTTCAATATTTAGTTGCTTTCCCACTCACCTATGATGTTTGATTATGAAAGGGGCATTAGCATTCACCAGCAACACATGTTGGTTGCTTCATCAGGGAAGCCAAATGCTGAATACCAACCCCAGATGCTCAGAAATCATGAGTCAAGTCTCCCCAAAACAGAAGTTTTGCTAAAGAATCATAACACCTAAAAAAAATTTTTTTTTTTAAATTAAGGAATCTGTTCTAGTGTTAGTCTTTTGGCGGATTTATGTTTTTGAGCCTTTTCTTACCATCAGAACTAGAGGATTCTTCCACACGCATTACCCCCCTCCCCCTTAAATGAATGCTGAGTTTCTCAGGTAATATGATTGGGGACTTAAAGAACCCCCCCCACAAAATCATGAAACATACAATGAAATTGTGAGATTTAGCAATAACATGAATGTGCAGGGAGGGAAAAGTACTTTGCCCTCAGGTCAGGATCAAACTACACTTCCTGTGCAAGGTGGAGAAAGATTATAGTAGAGATAAATTAAGTTATATCTTTTATGAATTTTTTCACTGGAAAATGCAGATGTTGAGACAATATACAACATTTGGAGAGGGATTGGGGGAGGATAATGAATTTGTTACCAGGAAAGGTTTCCCAGGTCCAGGATGGAATTTCTAGTCAAAAACAGACAGTGAGACACCCTTTGCAGAGAAGCACAGAATTTAGGGCACTCCAGGAGGGTGAGCAAGACACTTACTCGACACACCAACTAGAAGGGGGTGCCAGAATCCCCTGCACTGGGAGTCTTTGTAGCAATGGCGAAAGCCCTAGACTGCCCCTGCCCTGCACAGGAGCTGCATAGCACAGCACTACACCATGGACTGTATCTTGGGGGGCGGGGGATGTGGGGGCGAGCAAGGCAAGTGGAATGGTATTCCTCCCAGACCTCAGGACCCCTGCACTCCAGGCACTCAATTTGCTAGCTACACCTCTGGGGCACTCAAATGGAATACAGGTAGACTTAGCTTCAAAGTCCAAGTTAGGGGGGAGCTTGGTCACGCCTGAAGATAGGCTGCAGATTCAGGCGGACCTGGATAGGCTGGAGAATTGGGCGAATCAGAACCAGATGAAGTTCAACACTGGCGATCCAGGCTGACCTCAATAGGTTTGGAAGATGGGCAGATGAAAACCTGATGGCATTCAATAAGGAGAAATGCAAGGTGCTCCACCTCAGGAATAAAACCCGCATCACATGTATAGGCTCGGCAATGTTACACTTGCTAGCACCACGGCCAAAAGACACTTGGGGTCATGACTGACCGCAACATGAACACGAGCCACCAATGCGATACCACAGCTGGCAAAGCAAACAAAACTCTGGCTTGCATCTACTGATTATCTTGAGCAAGATGCAGGATGTCATCCTCCTGCTGTACTCAGCCTTGGTGAGACCGCAGCTGGAGTACTGCATCTAATTCTGGGCTCCACAATTCAGGAAGAACATGGAGAAGCTTGAGAGAGCCCAGAGGAGAGCCACACACATGATCAGAGAATAGGCCTTATGAAGAGAGGCTGAGAGCCATGGGACTCTTCAGCCTGGAGAAGCGTAGGCTCAGGGGGCAACCTGGTAGCAGCCTATAAGTACTTCAGAGGTGCTCAGCAGGATCTGGGGGAACATCTGTTCACCAGAGCGCCCCAGGGGAAGACAACGTGCAACAGTCACAAACTCCTGCAAGATCGTTTCAGGCTGGACATAAGGAAAAACTTCTTTACTGTCCAAGCCCCCAAGGCCTGGAATGGGCTCCTTCCAGAGGTAGTGCAGGCACCTACTCTGGACACTTTCAAGAAACATTTGGATGTTTATCTTGCTGGGATCCTTGGACCTCAGCTGGCTTCCTGCCCGTTGGGCAGGGGGCTGGACCCAATGATCTTCCAAGGTCCCTTCCAGCCCTAACATCTATGACTGAGAGGTGTAAAGTGCTCCATCTGGGGGCAAGCAATCCCCAACATACCTACAGGCTAGGTGGTGCCAATTTGACTAGCACCATGACTAAAAGGGACCTAGGGGTAATAACAACCATTGCATGAACATGAGCCATCAGTGTGATCTTGTAGTCAGCAGGGCAAACAATACTTTGGCATGCATCAACCAATGCATCTCATTTAAAACTGAAGAAGTGATTCTTCCACTGTATTTGGCACTGGTGAGACCACAGCTGGAGTACTGTGTCCAGTTCTGGGCACCACACTTTAACAAGGATGTGGAAAAACTTGAGACAGTCCAGAAAAGAGCCACCTGTATGATCAGAGACTTGCAAGGCAACCCATACGAGGATAGGCTGAGGGACTTGGGCCACTTCAGCCTAAAAAAAGAGAAGGCTGGGAGGGGACTTGGTAGCAGCTTACCACTACGTCAGGGGTGTACATCAAGGGCTTGGTGAACAACTGTTCACCAGGGCACCCTTGGGGAAAACCAGGACTAACGGCCACAAACTCCTGGAAGACTGCTTCAGGCTCAACTCTAGGAAACACTTCTTCACAGTCAGGGTGTCCAGACTGTGGAATAAACTCCTCCCAAAGGTGGTGCAATCACCCACCCTGGAGATCTTCAAGAGCAGACTGGATGGTCACCTTGCTGGGGTCACCTGACCCCTGTTGTCTTTCTGCTTGGTGCAGGGGGCTGGACCCGATGATCTTGTGAGGTCCCTTCCAGCCCCCAACAATCGATGAATCTGTTCTCCCTGATATTGAAAGACTTGAACCTGGGTGTCACATTCCAGGTGAGTGTCCTACGCACCTGGTAGGTCTGTTATGAACACCTGGCCTCATCCTGATGGAGAACAAAAACATGTCTTTAGCTCTTGAAATTTTTCATGGGACAAAAGAAACTGTTACACTACACTCCTCATTTTATACCTGATCTGTGAATAAACAGAGCAGCTAATAAATGCCTGCAACAAAGGAGTGATGACAAGAGACTGGTCTTTATTTTCTGGCACTGCTCGTCTGACCTGCAGCAGGGTGACAAAGCTTAATATGTCTATCATAGGATAGGGGTCAATAACCGTTGCAGTGGCTTGATTCACAGCTCTGAATCTGGCACCCCCTTGTGAGTATTATTTTATATTTTATCAGAGAAAAAGAGAGAGAGAAAAAAAAATGAAAGGCCCTGCATTTAAGAACCACCAAGAGATTTTTGTCCTCTAAATGCCTGTGAGGTGAGTCCCATTGGCGAGGGAAAGAAGGAGAATACACATGTCAAAGAAATGCAGTTTCAGTCTGAGGTGGTGAGGTTTTCTTTAGGACAGCAACCTGTGGGTCACAGTCTGTGGAGCCATTTGATTTGATCTGCGGATGTGGGGCTTCAGCAGCTGGATTAACCCAGTTCAGGCCAGGCATGCAGTGGTCCAGCACTAGGACCTAGCTACTGCTGCTTTTTCTAGCAGCTTCACAGGGGAAGTGCCATGGCTTAGTGTCCACAGCTGGCGCTCATCCCCATGGCTGCAGGGGAAAGTGACTGCACCCAAAGTCCCTCTGCTGCTGCAGGGAAGAGTGCTGGCTGTATTCACTCTCCCCATGCTTCAGGAAACAGTAGTGGCTGGGTTCTAGTGCCTGCTCACTGCATGCCAGCCTTCCTCTGACTCAAACTGGGTCAATCCAGCCCGCAGCCTGAAAACATTGCCAACCCCTGCTTTAGGAGATCAAAGGGGTCTGTCTAGGTGATGCTGTGTGGGTTTTTTTTGAGGGATAGTTAGTTGTCTTAATGCTCCTCACCTGGAGAAGCAGCTGTTAAATGGATGTGAATTTACACCCAAACTTTGCCAGCATTTGAGAGTAATGTAATTTGAAGTTTTCCTTTGGGCCTAGCTATAAATGTGAGTGATTTCCTAGCATATCTTCTTTTGCTGTGATAGGTGTTTGATCTGGAAACTAAGCACTTGAATGGCAAAGCATTAAACAACTTATCAGATTGTTCCATTTTTATTTCTGTTCACAGCTTGTCAGAACTTTCTTTGCTTGGTACTTCTACTTCCTTCCCATTGTTCCTCATTCTACCAGTTGCCTACTATTAGAAAATTTTGAAGCAAAAGATTTTTCTTGACTGCCTTATACTAACTTGATTTTAGTCTGTTCTTGTCCCCATTGAAATAAAATGTCATTAACGTCAATGCAGCTTTGGGATCCTTATTTGCAATTAAGATAATTCAAAAGGAATCGCAATCATTTAATCAACAGATTGTCCAGTGCAATCAATTCGTCTATTGATAGACTGAGTCCAACAATAAAAACAATCACCAGATAAAAGATAGGAGCTGCAGAAGCAGAGAAATTTAGCTGTTGTCACCCATTGATGTGAATAGAAACCCAGGCTAAATCTAAATACTCTTTACAGGAATTATTTACCAGACAGATTCAGGCCTGGTGGAAGGAATATGAACAAAAGATAAAGTTTCAGAGGTACAGGAAAGCTTCCAAATCATAACAATAGGGCATCTGCAGCTAAAAGCCTCACTCAAAATGTTGGCTTAGTGCTTGAAACATATATTCTACCCAAGATTTCCATTTGAAGGGGAAAAGAATGTCCTGCTGCTTTAGATGAGCTGCCTAATGCTTGCCTGGTATACAACTTGAAGCAGTTTGTTTATTTAGACACATTTCTGCAGTTCACCAAATGTTAATGGATTTATCCTCACATCACCCCATGGAACTAGGAAAGGGTAAATAGGAAAGGGTTGCATAGAGCTGGGAGAGTTGGTTATCTGTTTCATAGAGAAGTTGGGCTAGAAGGGACCTACAGAGATCATCTATTCCAGTCCAAGTCTCTGCCAAAGCAGGGTCATCCCTATCCAAACCATCCTATACAAACCATAATCTAAACTCTACACAAGACTACCATCAACCAGACACAACATGGACCTAACACCCTAACTTGCCACAGGTGAAGCAGAGCAACCATGTCAGCCAGTGTTCTGTTTCTATCAAATAAATGTCAATATATGCTCAACAGATCTGGGTAGAGGGCCACACCCCCCACCTACAGAGGAAGGCAACCTTCCCCTCCCCCCGAATCCATACCAATCTGACCATGGGGTAAAATTCCTTCCTGACTCCAAATATGCCAATCAGTATGATCCTGTATGGGGGGGCAAGACCCTCTTGCCAAGAAACCTCTGGCTTTGGTCCCAGTAGGAGCATTGGCACACTCCAGTCAAAGTCCCCAGTCCTGGCTCTAGCCAAGACTGAATGCCTCTAAGGAATATTTAAAAACACCCTGACACATATAACAGAGAAAGGAGGTGTGGGGACAACCACCAAAGACCAGGAGCATGAGAAACCTATTGTAGAGCATGGGCATAGCTGCACCTAGATCATCCCCAACCAGTGGCTGTCCAAACTCTTCTTGAACACCTCCAGTAATGAAGAGTCCACAACTTCCCGAGATAATCTATTCCGCTGCCTCAGTGTTCTAACAGTGAAGAAGTTCTTCTGGAAAGCCAATCTAAACTTACTTTGCTGCAACTTCCAGCCATTGTGCACATCCTCCTCTCTGTAGCAAAAGAGAACAGGTGTTTCCCTCTTCTTTATGGTGGCCCTTCAAGTACTTTAAGATTGCTATCATGTCCCCTCTTAAGCACCCTTTTTGCAAGCTGAATATGCCTAGTTCCTTTAGCCTCTCCTCATATGACTTGCTTTCCAAGCCCTTTATCATCATTGTTGCCCACCTCTGGACTCTTTCCAACTTCTCCACGTCCTTCAGATGAGGCGTAACCAATGCCAAGTAGAGAAGCACTATCACCTCCTGTGTCTCATATCTAATGCATCTATTGATCCAGTTTTGGGATGCATCGGCATTTTATGTGGCTTCATCACACTGCAGACTCATACTCAGTCTGTGCTCTCCCAAGACTCCCAGGTCATTTTCTATGGTGCTGCCATCCAGCCAGGTGTCCCCCATTTTATATTAGTATTTTCAATTATTACTCCTGAGGTATAGCACCTTGCATTTGTCCACATTGAACTTCTTCCTCCTAAATCTAGCCTAACTTTCCAAACTGTTGAGATCCTTCTGAACTGTGCATCTGCCAACCTATTTGCAATCCTTCCCAGTTCTGTGTCATCTGCCAGCTTGCAAAAGAAGCTTTATATACCAGCATCCAAACTGTTAATAAACACATTGAACAGCAACGTGTTTATTCTTGATGACTTGATTTTCAGGGAATCGGAGCCATTCACAAATTCAAGTCACATTTAGTGACCAGATTCAGCCATCAATTGACATTTTTGGACAAGTTGAAACACTCTGATTTTTTTGCTTTGAAATATTTTGGTTTCAAATTTCACTATTAAAGTATGAAAACAGTGGAGAAGGGGTTAAGTAACCCCCAAATGCACTTTTGTTTTAAGTCAAACAAAATATTCAGGATTTGCCCAGGACACAATTTTTCATTTTCATCTTGCTAGGGACCCTCCCCCCCCGCACTGTTATGAAAAATGCATTGATTGTACAGCCCGATTTGCTGCTATCCTGCTTGTAAATGTGGGTAAACCTACAGAGGGGCTAGGTGATTCATTGAAATTACTGGCAGACTGGAACTAGAATCTAGGTCCCCCAAGTGCCAGACCTGGTCTGTAAAGGATAAGCTCATCCTCACCCTGGCACCAGGCTGTCAATTGAAATGAAAAGCCAGTCACAGACACAGCAGAGCGCAAACAAGACCAAAAAGCATAACATCAAATGGGTAACCCCTCGCTGTCTAGAGAACAAATAAATGCTACAGATAAACCGTGAGGTAGCTGTACTTGAGCAGAGTGCATCACCACCTCATCAGAAAATGAAAACGTTTCTCCAGCATAGAAGACGGCCATGTGGAAAATAAGCAGAGTAATAAGTGTGAAAACCAAGTAAATAAACCCCACAATGGATATTACAAATTCCTGCTAGGGCAGGAGCAAGGTTAAGGTCACCTTCAAGCTTTGTTGAAATGGGAGTTTAAAATGGAAGTAGCAGGATGATATTATATATGATACCAATACCATGGGCTTTAGCTTTGCAGACCCACAACCCGCTAATGCATAGGTGCTGAACTAAGCTCACAAATTGCATCATAAACTTGCTGGGATGTCTCACGGGTTTCAGATGAAGTTACGTTCAGAGATTTTTGGCAGGGTTGAAGCCTTTGTCCATTATCTTTATGTTAAAAACCCACAGATTTAACCCAGTTGAGGGTTGTATTAGAAACACTAGCTGAAACTTGCAAAACGTTTCCGATTAATTTTTTATTGCAAAAGTGTTTCTTTAAATACAGGATTTTTAATTATCCTTTGGCTGAATACTTTAACAGAATCAAAACTTCTCACCCTCGAAAAGGCTACATAAAGCTGTCCATGTAAACACAGGCTTAGGAAAATAAATACATGTTCTGTCTAAAGTCTGACCTTGTGACTTGTTCATTGTCATAGAATAAGAGGGCCCTTGTACACATGAGGAAATTGCCCCTTTTAGTGGTTTAATTGCCCTTTTTAATGATTTAATTGTATAACAGTGTACACATTCAGTGGCGTGTTGCAATCAAATTTTGTAACAGTGTACACGTTCAGCAACATATTTCCATTTAAATGACCTTTTTATGTAGCAAAGTAAACCACATCCCATGTATTTTAGTTTGCTATGAAACAAATTACAGCAATATTCCTCACGTGTACAAGGGCCCTATCTGGAGAAGGCAGCGAGGACAGTACATGGGGAGCTGGAAGCCTACGTGCACTCAATAAAGCTCGGGTTTGGCAGGCTATCAGTGGCCCGTGCACTGCGCCACCTTCTCCAGCTGCCCTCTTGCCACCTTCCTAGGGCAGCCAGCCTGTTCCCAGGTGGTCCCAGGTGGCAGGAAGGCATGGTCCATGGGGCACTAGAAGGCCGCCAAGCTGGAGCTTCCCGGCGGCTTGGATCTGGCAGGTGCTGTCTGTGAGCTGGGGCTGCATCTGTGCAGCACCCCACTTGGGCAGCCCTGGAGGCACCATCACCATGGAAGGGAGCACCAGGCCTCCCCACAGCTCAGGGGCTGTGTGACCCAGCAGTAGCTCATGCAGACAGGCTCTGCTGGGGTGGGGGGGGACGGACGACAGGGAGGGCAGGGCAAAGCAGCGAGGGGTCAGATCTTTTTTTTTTTCTTTCTCCTAGATTCTGTTTGCGTCTCCCACAGCCAAAAAGCAAGCTGCTGGTGGGCTGCACAGCTCCTGAGCTGAGGGAGCCCTGGTGCTTTCCTCCATGGTAGTGGGGCCCTCCGAAGGCAGCACCAAACCCCTGGCACCCTGCTCAAGCAGTCCCGGGGGGGCACTGCCACTGCAGAGGGAAGCACTGGGGCCCCCCGCAGCTCAAGGCCTGCTGGCAGCTTGACCCCCAGCTGTGGGAGAGGCAGGTAGGTTCCAGGGGGAACAAAAGGATCAGGCCTCTCGCTGTTCTCTCTGGGTTTTTTTTTCCCTTTGGTAGAGCCTGCCCATGCCACGGCAGGGGGCCCCGGTGCTTCATTCTAGCTCTGACTGACTAATCTACATATCTGTTTGAAATGCCTCAGGATCTACAATAATAACACAATTACTCTGTCTGTCCAGAGCACTGTCTGTCCGGAGCACTCTGGTTATTTCAGTAAGCATTGTGATTGGCTGCCAAGACAACCAATCAGAGTGCTCTGGACAGACAGAATAAGCCTATTATTATTATTATTATTATAGATTGGGAGCCTGGAAAGTTTATATAACTAATTTGTATAAAACTAGGCAGATTACAGCCATTTTTATGTTTCAGTGGGAGGTACAAGTTATAAAAATAACCATCCCACCATTGCAACTGCTCATCAATCAGATCACAGTGCAGGATAGCATGTTAGACCTGCAATCACTGCCAGTTGCAACTCCATGGCCAAGAGTGTTTGCCAAGCTTGGGTCATGGGGCTGTCTTTAGGTTTCACCTCCCCAGTGGTACCTGTTGAATTTGATCAAGCTCTGCTCCTGGATAGCCATAACATAGGAAATAGTATAGTAAATTTAGCCAGGAGATAATGCTCAATTCCAGGTCTGAAATTTTAGCGTATACAAAGAAACCTTTTGAATTGTCCGAAAGCAAATCCAACCACGACTCTCACATCCCTTTGATATACACAAACTATGACTACAACTAGGGTTACCATACATCCCGGTTTTCCCAGATGAGTCCTCTGATCTCTGTATGAGCGTTTTTTGAAATCTGAACAAGTGTCCAGGATTTTGCTTTGCTTTGCTGGTGGGAGCAGGGGGAGGGCGATTTGGAGCCAGGGAGCATCACGTGCATCTGTGTGCACTGCAGCAACTGAATGCAGGTAAGTCTTTGGGGGTCAGGGGTTGGAGGGCTGGGGCTACAGCAGAGCAGGTAGGACAGGGGAAAGTATCTGCCCCTCCAGCAGGGCAAAGGTGGGGGGGCCCTTTGAGGGCAGTAGGGAACTCCATGGCTGGTACCAGTGCCATCACAGATGCTGTTGCCAGTGTTAGCAGGGGTGCAGTGGCCAGGAGAAACTGCCTAGGGAGAGAGGGAAGAGGATGCGGGGTGCTGTGACCAGGCCATCTGGCGTGGCATGGGAGCCCCAGCCCAAGGCAGGGGGTGCCACAGGTCTCCCCTCCTTCCCCCTCCAGCCCACACTGGGGCTGGACTCACTCTGCTGCCACCCACATGAATCAGAATCACTGTGCTCCAGCCCAGTTGGGATAGGGGCAGCTGGGGTCCCCTACAGCATGACTGGGGGGAGCAGGGGGCTGCAGATCAGGAGTGAGGGGCACCAACAGGGCTGGGGGGGTTGTGGCTTGGAAGTAAAAGCACAGGACTGGTGGGGGGCTGTGGGACAGGACTGCAGGGCACTGGCAGGGACAGGGGGCTGCAGGTCGGGAGTGAGGGTTACCAGCACAGCCCAGGGGAGCGAGGGACTGTGGGTCAGGAGTGAGGGGCAGCAGCAGAGATGGGGGGCTGTGGTTTGGGAGTGAGGTGTCCCCCCAGTAGGTGTCCTCTTTTTTTAGAACTGGAAATATGGTAGGCCTACTACAACCAAAGTCTAAATATTATTTGCAAAAATCTTTTGCAACAGTGCATCATGTGCCTCAACTTGGAGGTAAGATAACCTGTTCTCTTTCCCCTTTAAATGTTCAGTCTAATTTCAGAGAATTCAAGAGGGAGGCAAAGGCAACAATATGGGCACAGGCAAGTGAGAAGGACATGGACTGTACCATTAAGACAGCTGGCCACTTAGCCAAGACTCACATGCAACAAAGCTGAGCAGCCATTTCATTGAAAATGGGTCTGCACAAAAGTAGACTTACCATATCTCCAGTTTCAAAAAAGAGGATACCTGTG
>NW_017729032.1:67513281-67514595 GCF_001723915.1 Gavialis gangeticus
CGGGGACAGTTATATGATTATCGAGGTGGGCCGTGATGTGCCTGTGCCCTGCCCCTCACTCCCAAGCCACATCCCCTCCAGCCCTATTGCTGTCCCTCACTCCTGACCCACAGTACCCCACCCTCCAGACCATGCTGGTGCCTGTCACTCCCAACCCACAGCCCCCTGCTCCCGCTCCCCAGTCCTGCCAGTGCTTGCAGCTCCCCGCTGCTCCTAAAGACCTCGCCTCCAACCCCTTCCCCATTGGAGAGGTAGGCACCTACCCCACCTGTCCGCCTTGCTGCAGTCCCAGTGCCAGCCCCCATCAAGTGCACATGCACACACCCCCCCATACCCTCCCATAACCCTGGCCTCACCTGCCTGCAGCTGCCGGGGCTTGCAAGCAGACACACATGATGCCTGTCCCTCTGCTCCCCCCAGCCTTAAGCAGCTCCTTGCTGGAGCAAGCCAGAAAGTGCCAAGGAAAACTTCCATGATGAGCAAAGGCAGAGCAAAATCCTGGACATCAAAAAACTGCCTGAACAGAGATGGGAGGACCCAAAAAGAGGACATGTCCGGGAAAACCCGGATGTATGGTAAACCTACACAAAAATGACTAAAGACATTTTGGAGCATTTCCTGAAGAGCCACTTCTAAAGAAATGGGGAATGACTTTGAAGGTTACCTAAGGGAGGGGAGCTTCAGAAGATGCACTTTGGCATTTATAGACTGTCTTCACTGGCAAACAGGATGGGGCATTGGTGCAGTGAGTGATTAGGCTGTATGAACAGCAGAACTGTGCCAAGGCCTTTGGAACAAGTGAAGGGAGTTAATGCTTGCAGTGAAAAAGGGGAGTCTGAAGAAATGTGAAGGGTGCTAGGGTTAGGGAGATATAGGCAAGAAAGTTGGGAAGGAGGGAAAATACAGTTGTAAGGAAAGCCACAGCGGAAAAGAATTACTCCAGAGTATGCTTCCGGATATAGTGCTCCTTCACTGATCCAGATAGGCAGTAGTGTAATTAATGGGGGGGCGGAGTGTAATTAGGGGGGGACTGGGGCACCAGACCCAGGATGTGACTTTGAGGGATGCAAAAATAGTAGCTGCCCCCATGCTGCAGCTGGTAGCACAGCAATGGCTTCTGCCCCTGTGCTGCCACCCTCCAGGGAGCACAACTGCACAGTTACACTTCAGCATATAGGCAGCACAAAATCAACTCCTCGCTGGATAAAGAAGAGGGTTCTCCAGGGTTCGAATTATACTCTGACTCTTGCAGGGGGTCTACGGTGGTGGCAGCTGGAAGCCGGACAGAGCCACTGCTGCCACCCCTGCCACTAC
>NW_017729032.1:67519595-67561352 GCF_001723915.1 Gavialis gangeticus
ATAGGCAGCACAAAATCAACTCCTCGCTGGATAAAGAAGAGGGTTCTCCAGGGTTCGAATTATACTCTGACTCTTGCAGGGGGTCTACGGTGGTGGCAGCTGGAAGCCGGACAGAGCCACTGCTCCCCCCCCTGCCACTACTACTCATAAGAACTGCTTAGTCTCTTATGAGGGGCTCATCTCTCTGCCCTACCCCAGAGCTCCCCCATAATTTAAACTCTGGAGTTCTCCATCCAACAGAACTAACTTTCCAGCAGGCTGCCGACCTACAGCAAAAAAAGCTTTAAATAGCACTGAGTGAATAATTGGCAGCAAAAAAAAAAAAAAAATCATTCAAGTGAACTTATCCTCATTTCTCCCTGCTTCCAGAATGTCTGCAAGCAGGATTCTCTTGTATTTAGTCAATTAACTTTTTGTATTCACTCTGTGCCTTGATCACAAGTTGTTCAGGGCCATTATTCAAAATGCAAGCCATATTAATTAGGTGTGATTGGCTACACAAGTTACATAGTATTATTTATGCTCTCTGGCTAGATGGAGGTCTTCTATAATGAAGAAGCCCCTGGGGCTTCAAATCACCAAAGGGTAATGATTTAGCCTGAGGTAGCAGATAATCAAGATAAGTAAATACCTGCCTATCAGTCTTGTACTTTCTAGCCTACATCAGGTTTGTCCAAGGCTTTAGAAAAATTAGGCTGTCTTAAAGGTTGTTGCCTTGGGTGTCGAGTTCAAATTTAATATTTTCTTCACCGTATTCCCACATATTAGTTGTATATACCAAGGAGGTGTGTCTCAAAATCCTACTTGCAAATAGCAGTCAGATTTGCTTAATTTCATCCATGCACAGGTTCTGGGGAATGGCCTTGGGTATTTCCATCCCTTTATTGTACGAAGCCGTTTCCCATCCCATCTAAATATATTTGTTCCAGGGTAGACACACATGAGTTTAAAACTCTTAAAGCATGGGTGCTTGAGAGTGAACACCTCAGATGTATTTTCCAAAGGGACTCATCAATGTAGAAATGTGCACACAAGCAGGGCAGCCATGTGGCTGTGAGGCATGTTGAAGTATGTATACTTGCAGGCAATTTATGTTCTTCACCTAGCTTAAAATTTAAGGTGTCTCAAGAAAATAGATATAAATGCTCGTGGTAATTCTAAATTATTTCACCCAACACCCCTTTACAGCCTCACTGGAATTATTCTTCCAATTGTAATGTCAGCCTGGAAACTCAGGAGAGTGTAAATCAGCCAGGAAATAATATAGCTTTAAAATGAATGCAACTTTTACTGGATTTCTTGTGTAGCAGAAAGTATTTCAAAAGAAGACTCAAGAAAGCTAAGGTCATGCAAGGTTGTCTAAGCGTAACTACAGGCTTGTAAATAACTGATTACAAAGACAGAATTTCCTTTCAGGCTGTTGGTACAAGATGAAGGCACTATCGGAAACAGATCTGAACCAGCTTAAATCTCTCCCAAAGCCTTGCAAGGCAATTGTAGACAATTTAGCATTGCAGTTAAACTGGAAACCTTAGCAAACTTAGGTTGTGAGCTCTCTCTTAATTTTTCAAACTTTAATGTATTTTTAATAGTGAGCCAATGATTAAAACCATCTTGATTCACAGATATATCCAGCAGCAACATTGCTCTCTTTATTGCTTAAGCTGAAGTAACTCTGAGTTGCCAGAAGCCAACCCATCCCCTCTAGCCAGAGAAGTCAGATTGAAGATGCAGATGTTAGAGAAAGGTAAACCTCTTCTTGACTCACTTGCAGGGAAAAATAATTGAACCTGAAACCAGACTTTCAGGTCTTTTTTTTTAAGTAGATGTTTTGTAGAAATCAAGAAACAATTTACAGGGAAGTGACAGATTAAGTGTTAGTTACAATCAACCTCAGTCCTATCTAATGTGTTTTTACTTCGTGCATAACTATGATACTTGAGCAGCTTAGAATCATAGAAAAGAAGGGTTGGAAGTGACCTCTGGAGGTCATCTAGTCCAACCCCCTGCCTGAAACAGGATCATCCCTAGCCAAGCCATCCCATACAAATCTTTCCTAACCTATTACTATTATATTACATAATTGCACAACTACAAGTCATAGCACCCTAACTTGTCACACAGGTAAAGCAAGGGGTAAGTGGCAGTCAGTGTCCTGCTGTTGCAAGCATTGTTAAAATAGACTGCAGAGAGATCCAAGGAAAGCAAAAATCCACACAGTTGTACCAATTTGACCATAAGGGAAAATTCCTTCCTGACCCCAATCATGGCAATCAGTCTGACTTTGAGCAAGAGGGCAATACCATCAGGCCAGGAATGTCTGGGTTTAATTCCCAGCAAAAGGATAGGCACACCCTGGTCAAGGTCCCCAGCATTGGCTGCAGCCAATATTTAATGTTTCCAAGGAAGATGAAATAAAACCTTGACATGCAGCAACGCGGGGTAGGAGGGTGGTAAGATTCCATCCCAACCCCATGTGGTAACCAGCAAAGTCCGGAAGCATGGGAAATGTCCAAACCCATAATATGGCAGAGATCATAATCCTAGATCACCGCTGACCAATGTTTATCCAAATTCTTGAATACATCTAGTTCTTCTGTCGGCATGTAGTCGAGAGCAGAAGATAAGAGAACTTACATCGTGCTGGGAGAAAATTTTGTCACTAATTCACTATATGATCTGAGAGAACTCCCTTAACTTCTTTGTGCCTTGGTTTCCCTGTGTAAAATACAGCTCAATTTGCTGGAGGCACACAATAAAGACTTGAACCAATGTTTTCAACCATAGGTACCTAAATTTAAACTTTCAAATCCATATGAAGGACCCAACCATAGGCCAGTCCAGTGCTCAAAGACTGATTCTTTGGGTGCTCTAGTCATCTGAAAATCAGTTTTTGTGTACTTTGGAGCTACAATATGGATGTCAATTCTGTAGGCACCAAAGCTTAATATTTTTTGCCATAATCACTTAATGATGATTACTCAGTACTTTGAAGATATAAAGCATTTTATAAATGTTAAGTAATACTTGCAGGAGTTGTTAATCCACTGGTAATATGCAGCTGTCACTGAGATGGAATGATGCAGTCATGTTGCAGTGCCATTACACATCTTTTCTTTTCTTTTTTAAGAAGGAAAGTGAAGAATGCCTACCTCACTTGAAACTATAGGGGAACATTTTAGGTAGGCAGGAAAAAAAATGACCTGAGGTAAAGGAGTAGGTAACCAGGGCACTGTTCCCACATGCCAGCTTTGAGAGGGTGCAAAAATGGCAACTGCCCTTGGACCAGTTACTACTGCTGCCCCAGTCGCCACTGCTGCCCATAGTGCAGAAATTCTATTATTCTCCAATCAGCTGGGATATTCTGGCTGGCCAAGATATTAGCAGTTCTTATGAATGAATCATGGACTACTGTAAGGATGTATTTATGTAGAAGAGTGGTTTTCAGCCAGGCCCCCATGGTACCCCACAGTGCCTTGAAACACTCTCAGGTATGCCACAGCACACCACTGTGGGCAGCAGGTAAAAATGCCCTGTGCACCAGGAAGGGCTGCAGCATATGTACACTCCTGCCTCATGGATCCTGGTTTTCTCTGATAAGAATCACAAATTCTCTGATAAAAACCCCAAAATGCACAAATTAAAATGAAATGCCACTATATATATCTAGGTATCAGTTCAACATAATGTTTTATTGATGTATTTACAATTCTAAAGCAATTTGGAAGCCTACCAGTGCCTCAAACACTATAATAAAATACATTCTAAATACCTATACATTTTGGTATTTGATTTGGGGGGTTTTATCATGGAAAACCAGGGTTCCCCCTGCCCCCTTAGCTCACAGAATGCAGGTCCAGGCTGCTCACTCCCAAGCCACAGTCCCCAGCCTTGCCACTATCCCTCACTCCCATCCCACAGCCCCCTACACCCTGCCCCCACCCTGCCAGAGGGGACCCCCACCTGCCAGGGCTACAGCACCAGGGACCCGGGTCTGCAGTCCCTGCCCCCCATAGCAGCAGCTGAGCCCTGGCTGTTGCCTGCAGGAGGTGGCAGCTGCTGCAGGGGAGAGTAGCACAGAGCCTGGCTCCCCATCCCCACAGGCAGCACAGCCAGAGTGGAGCCCATGGTGGGGGGTATGGAGTGCCCACTGTGGACTTGGGTGGGGGGAGGGCATAGCTTCACACTGCTGCACACACTCCTGGGGAGGATGGGGATACATGGCCCCCAGATCTGCGCATGGGGTAGGGGTATTTGCAGGCTGCCCACTGTGGGCTTGAGCTCGCACCCCCACCCCATAGATGAGCCACCCACAGTCCTGTCCCACTCCCCGCCAGGGACCTGTGGCTGTAGATTCCAGCCCCAAGCACCACCCAGCTGCAACCCCAGCCCTGCTCAACCCACTCCCTCCCTACCTATGGGGGCCTCAATCCCCACTTGCCCCCACCAGACTTACCTGTGGGAAGTGCTCTCCAGGATGCCCGGCACCCATGTGAATATACATGCACATGGTGCCCCCTGTCTGACTGCCCTCCTCCCATTCCCCCTAGTCTCTTGCAAGCTGGAACTCTGCCAAACTGCAAAAGTGAAAAATCCTTGTGTTCCTCCCCATATTTTTCTTGGGCAAAAGGGGAAATCCACATTTTTTTCTATTTTCCCATGGGAAACAGAAAACCCAGATCCCTGCTGATAACCCTAAGGCAGGCAGGAGACCTTGTACCACAGCCCTTCCTGGTCCAGACCCCCACTTCTCTCCCTTGAGATGCTCCTCCCAGAAACAGGCATGCAGAGGACAATTCCACCTTCCCCATGCATCTCTGTTTCTGGGAGATGCCATGCAGGGTCAGAGTAGGAAAGGCTGCAGCACAAGCTGGCTCTCCTGCCTTCTTTAGGATTATCTGAGAAAACTATTTAGGTTTGAAAAGAGCATGCATGTGCTGCAGCCCTTCCCGGACTGGATGTGCAGAAGGTGCATTTTTACCTGGCAGTGGCAGCAGTGGTACCAGCTGACTACCACTGAGGTAAGTTGAGGCAGAACCAACAGTGCTTAACAACTGAGGGTTCCTCCAAATTCACAAACGTTGGGGAGAAGTACCCTGTCTCCAAAAAGGTAGAGAACCACAGACCTAGTAATACATCTAAGTCAGATATCACAATATAATTCTCTCTGGTGTATACAAGAGATAAGTCAGAAAGACTTATGCCTTCTGGTTAGAAGCCTGCAGCCAGCTAGGGTGGACTGACTTGCTATATCAAGGTGAAATTCACTAACTTGCATCTTCAATAAGGAAAGCTGGAAGAATATCAACCTCAGTACAGTATGTGTGGGCTTATTTTTGTTTTTTTGGGTTTTTTTAATGAAGGCAAATCCCTTAGTTCTGTTATATCTCTAAGACATTTCTGCATTACAATGATGATTTGTTATAGTTGCGACAGCATGTCCTACCCACTGAGTCCCACTCATATGCTCCAGACCCAGAACTATGAAGGTCAAAATGGTCTGAGGCATCCCCTATGGCTAGGGTGACCATAATCATTTTAGGGAAATTTAGGACAGGGTGAGGAAATCTGGGATGGGGGTTGTGCATGCAAGCACACGTGCATGTGCATGCAGCACACACGCATGCATACGCGCGCACACACACACAGACGCACACACCATGCCCCACACTCCCCTCCCCACTTGGTTGCATACATATGCACAGATACAGCCCTGACCCTGTGACTCCCAGGAGCCTTGATGGGGAAGCAGGGCCAGGCAGGATAGCATGGAGGCCAACAGCCTCCACCCTCCACACACATAGGATGGACCTAACTGGGAGCAGTTTCTGTGTGCCCTGCCCCACCCCCATGGGTTATACCGGCCTACACTATGCAGACACACAGTACATCCCCCCACCAGCAGCCTCATAGGGCCACCATATGCAGCCCAGGCCTTGGCAGTGGCGGGGCACAAGGCAGCAGGTGGAAGACATGTGGCTGTGCAGCGCAGGCCGGTGCAGCCAGAGTAGGGGCTGCATAGAGATTGCTCCCAGCTGGGTCCAGCCTCTGCAAGCAGGGGATGGACCCTGGGTGCAGGCGTCTGTCATCCCAGCTCACCCCATGCAGGTGCCCGAACCCCAACCCAAACCACCTTTTCCCTGCTGGGCTCACCCCAGCCAATCCCCACCCTAGGCAGGAAAAGCTGTGGTAACTCAGCCCAGCCCGTGCCCTGCCTCCAGCCTGCTCAGGAGGACCTAAGCCGGGGATGTGTGGGCAGGGTGGTGAAAATCTGGGACTTTTGCTTCATTCTCACCAACTGGCTGGGACACTGGGATGGCCTACAAAATCCAGGACAGTCCTCGCCAAACTGGGAAATATAGTCACCCTACCTATGGCCACTCTTAACGCCTGAGTCTCTGACAGTCTTGAGAGCAGTCAACAGGATGACCCCAGAGTGACCACATCAGTGTAGTTCCAGGTTCAGAGCATGCCAGCAGGAGTGGGTGGTTGTGCTCCAGGACTTACAGGTATCTATCTATGTTTCCTGCACCAGCTCACCAACGGTTACAGTATGGTGGCTGTGCTCCAGGACTTAGAGGTATCTATTTATGTTTCCTCCACCAGCTATTCCACTGCATCTGAAGGCCTCAGTGATGCTGGTCCATCCTTTTCCCTAAACACTAAGAAAAAAGTCAAACTTGATAGGCCTGGTTCTACTCTCAGAAGTTGGGGTGCAGCTCCCACTGATCTCAGTGCAAAGTGAAATGCAAGCAGTTTCTTTTGGATTTGCAAAACTGAGATTTTTAGGCACAAACTGTATTTTATTCAATATGGCTTTCCAGTGTGACCAGACCACAGCCTTTCAGGAGGGCGAGAAAGAGGAGAAATATAAAAAGTCACTTGGCTCTGGTGGAAATAAAGAATCGTACAACACAATAGTAGATACCTTGTTTCTGCCTCCTCCTTGTCTGCTTTTCTCTCTGTGTTCCCCATCCTGACAGCTAACTGCATCAGCTCAAACCAGTCCAGAAAGTAATGTCTGTGGCAGCAAAAATGCCATCATGAGTTGTGAGGCTCCTGATCTTCCAGGGTTTGAGTCTAAATACCATCAATTGTTATCTAATTATCATAAACCAGCTGTCTTAGGCCATCTAAAAATGTATCTATTTCTCATTATTTTACAGTATGGTAATTAAATACCAATTGCTTATTTAAAACATATTTACAGAGGAAAAATGTCAGAGACACGTCTCTTTTTCATGCTCAATAAATATGTCGAAAATAACCAACTGGCATTTAATTAGCTTGCTGCTAAAAGAAACTGTTCAGAAGCTGCTAAGCATGGCACTTAAGTAGATCCTCGAATAAAGAAAAGATACACCAGCTGTAGGTCAGCAACCATCTTCTGCCTTATTATGTTTTTTTTTATTTTACTGTTCTCACAGGATTAAGATGGCCATCATATAATTTTAAAGTTAAATTGTTAACCAAACAAATCAATATATAATAGAACAAGTGTACTAGATGGGCATAAATCATCCCTTCCTTAGATATAGCATGTATTAGACTTCCATAAAATTATTAGCTTATAATAGCCAAAGAGGAAAAAAGCTGCAGTCATTGCTGATGCTTAAAATGCTTCAACAGATATAAATATCAATTAGATAGATATACACCTTTCATCATCTGTCTTCTCCTCCAGGTTCTATTAAAAGTGAAAAAAAACAGTATAGGAATGCAGGACTGGAAGGGGCCTTCTAGGCCATCAGGGCCAAACCCCTGCGTTTGTAGGCTAGGAACCTCCGGGTAAGAGCTAAACAAAACAAAATAAGAGGCCTTGGGTAAGAACCAGAGCAGCCAAGGACACTGCCAATGCCCTGCCAATACCTGAGAAGTTTTAGGTTAACATACGTACAGAAGATACTAGGAAGAAGACCTTGCCCCATGCTAGAGTTCTTTGCTGGTTGCTCCTCATGTGTTCGTTCCTATCTGTTGAAGTTACACAGAGGCAGGGGCGGAACCAGGGAGGAAGCAGGAGTGCAGTCACATCATCCCCCCCTTTGATTTCTGCTCTACACAAACTTTAAAACCAACAGCCTGGGAGAAGCAGTGGCAATTCTACTTAGGCAGCAATGATGGAGTCGCTTGATTTCATGGCTCATAACCATCTACCTGATTCCTGCTAACTGTCTTCATACCATAGGTGTTAGCGACCCTCTTTCCTTGTTAATAGTCTTGATGTTCCACTATTTGAACTATCTTTTCTTCTGCAATGTTGCTGTCTCCTAGCCATTCCTGGTAATGTCTCTTTTCTACTTCACAACCCTGCAGGTTGTTTTTAGCTCCAGCTAAAAACCTTAATGCAGGTGTGGTCATATTAACTCAGGCATAGAAATGACTGACACTAAAGTATGGGAGGTACTATCAAGATACTCAAGAAGGCTAGATTTTGTTTTATGCAATTGAATAAGAGACCTACATTTAACTATAATAACTGCAGGGCTAATGACCCAAGATCTGCTGACTATTTGGTCCATTTTTGCCTAGTTTATTGTGTTTTTTTAACATAATATATAATCGATCAAATCAGTACACATTTCAATAAAGCACATTCCATTTGTTTATCATGCATGTTGCTGAACATACATAACCCTGAAGGAAATAACAAAGCTGATGAGGAAAGCTTGACAATGGATGTGGGAAAGTCCCTTGTCTTTCCCCGCCATATATGCATTAATTGATTCTTGGATTTCAATGGCTGAAGGCACCACAATGGTCATATAGCCCCCTGGTGGACATTTATTATGATTGTGCAATTGGGAACTCAGGTATTTCATGCCTGATCTGAAAAAAATCATGGTCCTGCCATGTGGACTTGCAAAGCAGGATGCCCTGGAATCAGGACAAAATTCCTTTGATCTCAGCTGCACAACTGCCAGCATGAGGAGCCTGCCACCTGGACATGGTCCCCCAGTGTGGGCTCCCTGCCCCTGGAAGCTTGAAAGGTGAGCCACAGCCTGGCGTGGGAGAACTGATTCCCCCATGCTAGGATACATACCTGCTTTTTCAAGGTCTGAGGTGGTGGCACGAACATCTTTGTGATAGTTTTGCAATTTATCGCATCTTAAATATCTTGTGCACGTGGCATAATGCCATTTATCATGCAATTAATGCATTCATCATACAATAAATGTAATGTCTGCCATGAGGCCATAATCTGACCACTTGAATAACCCTGAGCAGAGACCCTCACCTCAGAACTCCTGCACTTAGCCAAGAGCTTCTCTTCAACTATCTCATATCTCTAAGAAATACATTGGTCTTGGCTTTAAGACTTCAAATGTCTCCTTTGGCAAGTTATATTATTTCAGTGATCTTGTCAGCAGACAACAACAGACGTGGTCGGACCCAGAGGGTGGTAGTTGATGGAAGTCAATCGTCATGGTACCCTGTGACCAGTGGGGTCCCCCAAGGCTCTGTCCTTGGACCTATATTGTTCAACATCTTCATTAATGATGTGGACATTGGAGTCAGAAGCGGACTGGCCAAGTTTGCCGACGATACCAAACTCTGGGGTAAAGCATCCACACCTGAGGACAGGAGGGTGATCCAGGCTGACCTTGAGAGGCTCAGGAAATGGGCGGATGAGAACCTGATGGTGTAAAACGCTGAAAATTGCAAGGTTCTCCACCTTGGGAGGAAAAACCTGCAGCACCCTTATAAGCTTGGCAGTGCTATGCTGGCTAGCACTACGGATGAAAGGGACTTGGGGGTCAAGGGACTTGGGGATCCTGATTAACCACAAGGTGAACACGAGCCTACAATGCAATGCTGCGGCTAGTAAAGCGAGCAAAATGCTGATTTGCATCCATAGATGCTTCTCAAGTAAATCCCGGGACATCATTCTCCCATTGTATTCGGCCTTGGTGAGGCCACAGCTGGAGTACTGCGTCCAGTTTTGGGTTCCTCAATTCAAAAAGGATGTGGAGAAACTTGAGAGAGTCCAGGGAAGAACCACGCGCATGATCAGAGGTCAGGAAAACAGACTTTACTACGACAGGCTGAGAGCCATGGGGCTCTTTAGCCTGGAAAAGCGCAGGCTCAGGGGTGATCTGATGGCCCACCTATAAGTTTATCAGGGGTGTTCACCAGGATCTAGGGGAACAATTGTTCACCAGAGTGCTCCAAAGGATGACAAGGTCAAATGGTTATAAACTACTGCAAGACAGTTTCAGGCTGGACATAAGGAAGAATTTCTTTACTGTCCGAGCCCTCAAGGTCTGGAACAGCCTGCCATCGGAGGTGGTTCAAGCACCCACATTGAACGCCTTCAAGAGACATTTGGATGCTTATGTTGCTTTGGATCCTATGACCCCAGCTGACTTCCTGCCCCTCGGGTAGGGGGCTGGACTCGATGATCTTCCGAGGTCCCTTCCAGCCCTAATGTCTATGAATCTATGAAAACAAAATGGCCTTGATTCAATTTTCTCTGGGTTCTCTCTGAAATTTTAATGAATAATAACTCTTTGAGGTGCTGCTGAACTACTTGGGAACACTCAGCACCTCCCTGGGCACCTCTGATAGACTATAGTATCCCAATACAAGCACAGAGTCTACTGTCAAATAAAGAAAACTTTATACAGTGCCCCCTTTCCCTCCAGTGAACTCATGAGAGCCAGGAATAATTAATTAACAATATATGTGGTTATATCTATTCAGACTCCTGCTCTTCAGGATGTGTTGGTAAACTCAGTCATCTGTTTACAGTTGTAAGCATTCAAAGCACCATGTTCCTACAATAGCCACTGCCCTCCTTTCCTGCACCCCCACACTCTCCTTGCTGTTTGGGACTGAATTCAGATATGTCTACCTGCAGCCCTGAAAGGAAAGGCTGTCTAGTCTGTTCTAGCCCCTCTCCCAGCAGCAATTACAGCTTTTATTGATTGAGGGGGTGGGACAGAGGGGAGGGTATGGAGAGACTCAGAGTTTTTTATCTGTGCTTCTGCTCTTTGTGCCTTTATTGAAAGCCACATCTTGTTTGTAAAACATGCCTCTATATCACCTCTTTATACAGTCTTCAGAGAGAGGTCAGTGATATGTAGGACTCTGAACAAAATCTTGGCCACCAGGGATACATTACAACCAGAAAAGCAGAGCCCCATTCCCCACCCTCTTCATTTTAACTTTATCAACGCTCTGCTAGTCAACCTTTATCAGCCTGTTATAGTGGTGAGGCTGACCTTTCATGGCAGGCATATTTGTTGCAATTCTGTTGTGCTCTCATAACCTGACGGTGACAACAATGTTTTATTACCCTGCAACTCCACTGTGTTTTGATCCAAATGTTCTAAACAAGTTCATACCAGAAATGCAAATGCAGGCTGGCCCATTTAGTTGTTCCCCCATGCCTACCCATGGATGGCATCAGAAAGCTTCTTCCCCTATATAATTCCTGTCCACCTAGAGTTCTGAAGCGACTCTGGGTTGCTCTCCTCCCAGTTCAGCAATAAACATCAATAGCAAGTTTCCTACTGTATAAGACTTCAGGCCAGTGTCCTTACAATATAATGGTTTATTATCCTCACTGTTAAAGAATGTGCCTTATATCCAGTGTTAATGTAACATATAACTTCCACTGATTGGATCTAATTATGAATTTTACTGCTAAGGAAACTTGCAATGCCAGAAACTTTCTTGTTTAGGTATTTATAGATTGGGATCAGGTCATCTTTCTGTCTGATATTCTATTCCTGATTCATAAAGGTTATGGAGAGCATAATTTCTACATTACCACAATGCCAGATGTTATAAAATGCTGCTGAAGATGAAACCCCCAGATTGCTTGCAAATATTGTGATCCCCAATGTAGGGATGGAAACTTGGGAGGTGAAAACCCAAGCTCATTCAACAAAACCTCTGGATACAACCATGAGCAAAACCCCAAATCCTGGTTCCTCATCCTCTTCCCTAGTCACGGCTCCATCTCCCTGCTATACAGGAAGCCTAAGTAATACTGTAGACCATGCGATTAAGTACCTTTTGTGAAGTCAGTGGAAGGCGCTTAGCACCTTGTAGGATCAATCCTCAAACAAGCAAGGAACAGCCTAACAAATGTTGTCTAAGGACTTGCTCTGCACAAGAAAAGATTAAAAACATCAAAGGGTGTTGATAGAACTATATTTAATTTTGAAGGTGGAAGGAAAATACCAATTATGTTGCCATTTTTAAATCAGCCTCTTCTGCCATTTATAATAAAATCAAACACAATACTAGAGGAAATTACATGTAAATATGAACTGTTTTGCATATAAGCAGTGGTTCCCAAAAGGTACATGTAAGAAAGTGTGTGGAAGAACAGTGTTTCTATAATGTGCTGTCCACATTCCCATTCCCCTCCCCATCTTGAAATAAATTAGTAATCCCCTTTGAGAGGATGTATCAGGTTCAGAGATGGCCTGAAATCTCAGATACTTTAATCCCAGGAATCTAGAAAATGATTAGAAATTGGTTTGAATTTTACACTGTATCAGCTCAAGGTTACATTTGACTTGTTATCCAAATTAAGCAAGAGCCAAGATACTGTTGACTCTCCAGGGGCAATGTGCCATTTTTTTTTTTTTGCAATGGGATTGTTATTTGTCCCTGAGGCAGGCTCCTGAGTCTTGCCTGGTGGAATGCTGCTTGTTTCGGTTCTGCCTGCACTCCTGACCATCACAGAGGGGGAAAATAAAGGATAAAAAGACTTATTTTGAGTATTTACTGTTGAATGCTCTGCCTGATTTTTGGAGTAATTTTTGGTCAGTTATTACTATCTAGCTTTATATCCTGCCCTACTCAGAAAGGCATGGAGCTGTTTACAATAGCAGAAAACAACCCACAAGATAAGAAACAATAACAGATTCCTCAATCAACACCCAAAAACTTCAAAACTCCACCCCACCCACTCCCGCTTCCCTGCCTGTTATCTAGGACAGTGGTCTCCAAAGTGGGGTGCGTAAGACGATCCACTGGGGTGCGGGAAGAAAATATTAGAACTTCTATTTATATTTATTTTTTATCTGAAAAAATAAGAAAAATTAAGCTTTACTAATATTTAATATACAGATTGACACTGGCACCCTCACTCGGTCTGTGTGTCACGTATGGTACGCGAGGTATCCTGAGGGAAGAGTGGGAGTTCCACAACGCAGAGGGGTTGACAGTGGCGCCCTCACTCGTTCATTCGCTTTCAGCGTATTGTGAAATATATTGGGGGTGCATGCTCAAAAATTTTTTACTGATAGGGGTGCGCGATCAAAAAAGTTTGGAGACCACTGATCTAGGACAGCAAGCCCTCTGGTTTATTTTGACCAAGCTTCCCAATCCCCATTCATATCTAGATATACAAAACCTCTTCCCATTACTCCTCATGCCCACCCCATCTGTCCACCCACTGGCCCTGCCTCACACCCCGAGGAAATCCTTCAAAAGCCTGTACCCTCTTCTCTTGCAGAGGGTCTTCCCAGGGAGGCCTGCTGACTTAGTAGGACCTGCAGGCTGGCTAGGTCCTTCTCCCTTAGTTCAGGTGGCCAAGATGGTACCTGGGGCATGCTAGAATTTGGTCTGACTCCAAATCAGAGCTAAGTTTTGAGTTTGACTATGACACAGTTGTTATGTATCCTGAGCTTGTTTTCATCAGATTTCAGGCACATCAGAAACAAGATCAGAAAATCAGGCTCTTTCTGGTATACCAAACCCTGCAACCCCAGGAACTGGCACAGGGAGCTGGCAAGGGAAGTTCCCACTTTTAAAACCCAGACCTCTCATACTAATTTGGGAACATAAATCTTTTCCTGCCCTGTACTTGGTTCTGCTTTCACGTCCCGGCACTGTTGCTGGGGATTAGAGTCAAAAGCCTAAAGACAGGGGGACAGACACAGGGCAATAACATTAACATTAAGATACATACACTTAGACTCTGGGTAGCAGAAAGTAAACAGTGACACTGTGGTGAAATCACCCAAGAACAGGTAAGTGATAGAAAACACTGACACCATGATATATACGCTTGAGAACCTGAAACCCTCCTACAACTCTGAAGGGCTTCAAACCAGTGTCTGGTCCCATAAAATGCTTCACTGCTGTCTTCCCAGGCTCCACATCTAAGCCCCGCTGCTTCAACTCACAATCCTAGCTCCACTGTTGCTTTGGTCTCTCTGGCTACACATCTCCCGCTGTGCCGGAACAACCTGCACTCCAACTCTGCTCCTTCCATTTCTTCCTTCCCCCTGTCGCCTCCTGGGAGCTGTTCTGCATGCTGCGGTTCATTCCTCCAGCCCCCCCGGAGGCTTCTGGGAGTTGCAGTTCACACTACAGTTCCTTCCAGTCCCCTGGGGGCTTCTGGGCATTGTAGTTCATGTTACAACATTACAGTACATTACACTGGATTTCAAATCAAAAGCCAAAAGGATGGACTTGACTTCAGCTGCCTCCTGCAAGACAAAGGGCTGGTTCAGAAAACTTGTTTTTAGCCCAACTGTCTTGATATCAGGGGAAATTTCTTAGCTCTCATTGAGGTAAAAGGGATGAGTTGGAACATATTTGGCCCCTCTCAAGAGTCAGAGTTGGTTTATACATGAAATCCCTTCTCTACTAAGCAGGAACAGTGTGATGAGAGAGAGTGCAAGAGTCAGCTCAGTTCATAAAGGGTTACAGGGAGCTATCCAGAGGTACTGAGAATATCTACTTACTTGAATTCATACTGGTGATCTAAAATCTCAGTATTTGATAACAGTCCCCAAAGACATCCAGTTCTTCATGCAATATTTTACACTTTCTGAAATGATCTTAGTAATTCAGAATTGTACTAGTCCTTGGCTTTTCCTGTGCCCAGCAACTGAAAGGGTGAATGCCATGGAGATACTTGTTAGCTAGGAAGTTCAGATGGTAGGACCATAGAGCAAAAAGGCTTATACAATTTTGGGGCTTGCTGTATCCACTGAAACAAATAAGGTTATATGAATTCAGCCTCTGTTGTCCTCCACCATGGAGCAGGAAATGACTCTGAGAGAAGACATATCTGCTACTACTCTAGTACCAGCAGCTCCTAAGATCATCAGTTTTCCTCAGTTTTGTACAGTGTACTTTCTGAAGATCTATGCAATGATTCTCACACAAGGGATCAAATCTGCATTTCTTTGGCAGACAAAACTCCCACAGGAGCCTATGACAGCAGAAAGTGTGTGCTTTTCTTGTATCCATTTTCTATAAACCTCTTCTTTATTTCCTATTAATTTGGCCAAAAAAAAAAAATTACGATCTGACAATAATGAAAACACTTCAAACTGCTTGGCACAGCACACTCACTAACAAAGGCAGGGAATGATTATTTCAGGGCCTCTGCTAAGAGAACCTGTTGTTGTATCCTGGGGCGAAGTGAGAAATTGACACTTGGGGATTAATTGTTTTGGAATTTAATGGCTGCTACAGTCCAACTTAATGAGGCCAGAAGCCACTTTGCAATTCAGCCTCTCTAGTCTGAGAGACTTCCAAGAGTTTCCATCAGACTAAAATAAAGAAGTGTGTATGTGTACACACTCGCATTGTAAAATTAAGCAGTGTTTGTACCATTGTGAAACATCTTAAAACAAAGAAAGACCAGAAACAAAACCCAATACTCAGACATCTTTGGACACAGGAAACTTCTAGCTGTCTGAAATTTATTCCAGTTCAGACATACATAAAACCCAGACCTGTCATACTGCTTCGGGAACATAAACATCTTCTGCCCTGTACTTGGTTCTGCTTTCACGTCCCAGCAGGTTGCCCATTGTTAGAACTTACCAAGCCTTTGTGAAGATCCTGAAATGGTCAGTTAGCTCCTCTCCTCACAGCCTCCAAATGTGTTTTTGCTCCTCCCCCCTCTCCCCTTTTCTGATCCAGGTAAAACACCATGATACACAGTACCGTAGCAAGGAAGTTTGGTGCCTGAGGCAAGCCTGCAGTGGCAGCCCGCCTTCCCCTGCGCACAGATCCAGGGGGTGCTGGTACTGATGAATGATACAGGCCATTCTTATATTGTTTGCTGCATAATGAGTGTAAGGACAGGTTGGTGGTTAACCTATTGCCTGGGAACTCAAGCGTGGGACCAATTCCTGGCTCTGTCCTAGATTTCCTGTGTGGTCTGGTGCAAATGTCAAAGAAAATGGTGTGTGTGCATGTGCCTGTGTGGGTGCGTGTGTGACTGAATAGTCATTATGTATTTTTTTCAAGCAGTCCTGGGACTTTTCTCCTTTCCCCCACTCTCCTTCCCAGGTGAACACCTTTCTCCCTTGTTCCCACTCCCCTTCCTAGGTGAGGGCCCTGTTAGGCTTGAGGTTCATCCTTCCTCTTATGCTTTCTCTGGCCCAGTCAGTCTTGCTTTCTGCACAGCAGTGCAGCCCCAGCAAGAGGGCTAAAGTGTAGACTAGATTACAGTGTGGTGGGTAGGGAGCTCTCCCAGCAGGTGAAATATGTTGGCCTGAGCCTGTCAGACAGGTGAGGACATTAGACCTGGGTCTTCCTGGGCACAGTGCTCTTGTCATTGGCTATTATATAAGAAGATGGCATCACCATAACTGTCATCATATCTTTTGGGTGTCTCCTATAACAAAAGAGTGGGCCTTCCTCAGTCCTTTCAAAGAAAAATTGTAGTGCTTTCCCTCAGAAGAGAATTACAGGCTGAGTCCTAAGTGGACAGACGTGCCTCCTTGCAACTGTGAAGAGGGGCACAAAAGCCAAAGAGAGGTGGGATTTCAGACACACTCCTGTCCTCTGTCTTTTCTGTTGGCCAACTCTGCGTGATGGCACCCTACACCTGATTATAAGTGACTGTGTTCTCAGCTTGCCAGCTGTTTTGGATCCTATCCTGCCTGAGGCATCTGAGGATACGTCTGCTCTGCATCACTGACTGCAGTGTAGTGTACAGCCATCAGGAGCAGCTCTAAACTAGCCAATTTAGGGCTGTTAGCATTCTAGCCATGGCAGCATGGAGCTCATCATGGCCTGCTTTACCTGTCAAGAAGCAGGGTATTGTGACTGTGGGGCTAACAGGCCCTAACTTCCCCAACACGCTGTATTATTACATGCTAACTTTTCTAACCATGGAGATGAATGCTACCTCACAGTCCCCTTAGGCATCTAACACAGGATTTTAGATTCCCTTCCAGGGGCCAGGTATTTAAAAGCAAGGCATTGTGCCACCTAACTTTTGGGCCCCTGTGTCCTTAAATGGGTCTAGCCCCAAATCATTAGATACCATAGGTAGAAATTGGGAGATTTTATTTGAGGACATTTTTCAATATCAACCGTATCTTACAAAAAGCTTTGGTTTCTAAAGATGGCATGTTTCAGCAAAAATGTTTTGGTGGGAAAATCCTGATAAGCTGTTCCGTGTAGAAGCCTATTTTGCAACAGCCTGAATCCAGCCCTATGCTCCATTGACTCCATTCCAGCTTTTGTACAGTGTTCGTGCTTATCTCTCTGAGTACAGTGACCATCTCAGTTCAATTATTGCCTGTCATAGCAAAGGGATCAGAGGCATTCTCTGGCTCCTGTGTACAATATATTAGCTGCAGTTACGTAAAATATTAGAATAGACTATTACAACAAATACAATGCAGACAACTGAATTAAAAACTCTCTGGCAGGACATACATCTCATGAAATCATAGATATATGTATCTACCTGCCTAGCTACATGCCGATATGTTACTCCGTATTTGTAGTCTATGCAAAGATATGAAGGATACAAAATAATTTTCACCAAAAAACAAATTAAAACATAGCCTTCCTGAAGCTGGGCAAATCAGTTCCTCACCTCAGTGTAAGCTCCAGCGGCTTTCCCTCAGCCACAAGACAGCTTTCTTTCATTTATTTGGGTATTTAAAGTTGTAATGAGATCTAGAGAAACCATTCTTTCTCCTTTGCAATCTAACTTCCCTTCTCTCAGTGCAGATGTCCATGGAGAAGAGATAATGATTTAAAAGCTCTAATTTTGTTACATCCTGAAGCCTATCTGCCATCTAAGTTGATTGTAATGTGGTTTGGAAAAGAGTTTCTTAGACGGAGTCAATTTATCCTTGGGGGAAGGGGGATGGGAGGGAGCTTTTGCTTCCTTGGTTGGAAATATTAGCATGTGAGGCAAAGACCTGTTAACATGGTGCCCCCTTAGTGCATTATAAATGTGGGGTACAATCACCTGTCTTACTTACTCCTGCTTTCTTTAAATTTACTGTGAAGCAGTAGGACTAACAAGGTCCCTTGCAATTTGCCTGGAACTAGAAGAAGGTGCTCCCACATCTGAAGCTGGAAAGCAATGTTATACCATATTATTTCAGGTGTGTGGGGGGGGGGATATGGCTCTGAGGTCATAACCTTGCTGCTGTGCAGAATGGCACTTAACCAAGAGCACTGGGAAGGTGTATGGCAAAGAGGTGGCATAGCACAGTTTTCTTTCAGGAGATGACAGATATCTAAGGCATTGTGTGCCTATGCAACCAAATGATGAGGTGATTATGTATTTAAGGTCTTTTAAGGCCAGCAAGCCTTGAAGTTACCAAGTTCTAAGGAGCCGATGTAAAACGGTGATGTTTTAAACAAAAAGAAAAGGTCCTTGAAGAAGCACCTCTGTGTTGCTTGCTTAATGGGCTATGGTTTAATTACTGACACCACCAACTGAGAACTGCAACTGTGGTGAGAAGGCTGAACTGATCCCAGCAGGTCAGGCATGGCACTTTGTTCTTCTAAGCTGTCCTCTACCAAAGGAGGAGGAATAAGTGTAAAGGAAAGATATGAAGTCAGTGGGGAGAGAGGACAGAAACAAATTGGGTCATGTCTGAGGTGGATTTTGAGGGGACAGCTGGACTTCACACAGTATGGGGCAAGTCACAACAAATGTGAAAGATGAGGGGTAAATGACGGAAGATCCTGAAGAAGAGAAAAAAATGCTTTAAGGGCTAGATTCTGCTATGCTATACTAAGTTAACACCATATGCAATGTGAAACCTTATTGATTTCATGGGACTACTTTCAAGGCATCATACAAGACAGAGCAGAAGAATCTGGCACTAGGTTGTATTTAGAAAGAGTGCTCAGATTCTCAGCTGAAGTGTTTTTTAGAAACATGGAGAATAAAATTGTCTCATTTATGTCTGAGGTCACAGACAGTCAGCTTAGCTTGGGGAAACCCCACTGGGCCTGAGAGTTGCATGCAGTGTGGGCACAAAGTAGGTATAAAACACCCTCATGCCAATCCTGGAGCATTTTGTGCCTGCTTTGTCCTTGTTTGGCCCAGAGGTGTGTAGCTGCATGAACTGGAATTCATTGACTTCAATGCATTTACTGTGATTTTGCACCAGCATGAGGCAGATCGTGGAAGGGATCAGAGTTGAGGCATCCCTCTTTCTTGTGCACATACTTCAGCTCACTAATTTCATTTGCCAGAGTGCAAGCATGAGAAGAGTGCAAGCACTAAAAGAAATCCAATGTTTTATGCTATATTCATGTTTGGAGAGGATCACAATATTACATCTTTTATGAGTAGTAACATAACTGTGAGCTAGATTCTGCCTCTTTTTTCACTGAGTAATTCCATGGAGCTCAACTGATTTCAGTGGAGAGCTGGCCATGGTGGAGAAATCAAATTCTGCATTGGCCAGATGAGAATTTCTGGTGTATACTCTCAGTGCTGTGCAGTTGAAAGTGTTTCCTTGCATCTACACTATTCTCTATGCTTCAGGGATCTGAAGCATAGAGTTTGTAACAGAACAGATGACATGACCACCTCTACCAGACGATATGGTACCTGGTGCAGGTATCCTGGATATGTAAACTCAAGCCAACATGTGTCCTATGACAGGCTCCATTCTACCACAGGTCTTCTTATGACTATATGGGACTTATTTTAAAGAGACAGTAACACAATATGTACAGCCCCCATTTTTCATTCTCAGTATCCCTCCCAATAAGTAATATCTCAAGGGAAAAAAAACAACCCAAAAACATCATCAGGCCTGAACTAAGAAAGGATTATTGCAGTACTACTGATAACATGCTGGTTAATCTTCCTCCATGTAGATCAGGAGTTGGTACCATTTAACACACTGGAATTTAATATTTACCATTGGCTTAGTCTGATTTTGCAGGCAGCACAGCACATACATGAAATTGGTATATAGGTTTCGCAATTGACCTAGCATGCACACATAGACCTAAATCCTATTCTACCTTCACATCCCAAGCTGGCATTTACAAAACTGCATACCTGCAATTTTTGACACTTAAGCACAGTTTGAGATTCAGCATACCTGAAGCATGAAGCTCCCCATGCTTCTGCATACGCTCAGTAGGCTGTACTCTGGTTGCATAGGTTCTTGGGCAGAACAGAATGGCTGAGGCACACACATAGTCCCAAATTTTGGTCACAGAAATAATGTGACCAGAGTGTGCCAGATGCCAGAAGAGGAGAACCCTTCATCTTCCAGCCTGCAGCACTTTCCCAGGGAGCAGAAGACCAAGAGTCCAGGTGTGAAATGGGCTTAAACCTGCATCCTTTGCTTCTCAGAAAAATGCCCTCACTCCTAGTCCACAGAGCACTCTCCAGCATGTCACCTGAAACTGAGCCACTGGGCAGCCAGAACAGAAAGATGAGTGGGCCCAGGTCAGTGAGTGAGAATGGAAAGGATGTAGTCAATTCCATCTGGAAAAGCGACACCTGGTGCAGGTTTTTCCAAGACCCCCCAGGAGGGGAAGTGGACAGAGAGAATGAAAAGGACAGAGATGCAACTGGACCTTGAGACAGCGAGAAGGACTACAACAAGATCAGCAGCAGTGGAAGTGACAGCGACATCAACAGTGACAGCAACAAGGATAGTGAATGAACTGAGAATGTAAACCCCAAATCCGGGTTTGGACTAAAGGATTTGGGTAGGTGAGGGTGAAGGGAGCGTACGCAGGGGCCTGGGGATTGGGTGCGTTTGATGTAACAGGAAGCACGGGTTTCTTAATGCAGTTTTAAGATGTCTGATGGAAAGCTTATGATAGAGGATGGATATATATAACTCTCTCTATATATAGAAGTATATTTTAATAAAATACTAATACAAAAAAAAGTGGGCCTAGGAAAGAAAAAATTGAGTAAGTCAGAAGGTACTCACTCAGTGAGTTGGGTGCTGCCCTAGAAGGAGTGGGGAGAGGAGAGTTTATTCTAGTCCAGGCCCCTGTCCTCACTAAGGCAGAAACTATCCCAGTATTGTTCATCCATTTTATCTAATGACCATTAAATACAAAGTGCAGTAAGCCAGCTTTAAAAGGAGAGCATCCTAGCCTGATGTGTTCAAGTACTTTTCTGGAAAGTAGGGGATGTATGTTCAAACCTCCTCCTGGTGAGGGGAATCTAGACTATGGATCACTTTCTCCCTGGACAAATGCTCTAACTACTTGGCTGTTGGGCTAGAAAATAGGAGAGGTCTCCACCTTCTATTCTGCCATAGGCAAAACTAGAATCCAAACTATGTACAAATGCCAGCAGTAATAGAAGTGCCACCTAGGCATACGAATGTGAAACCAGAAGTGTAAAAATGCAGCCATACACCCAGGGCAGTGGTGACTTCTGGCAGCTGTGATGCTACTGCCTGCTATTTTTTTCTGCCCCCTGCCTAACTTGGTGCCTGGGTGGCTACCCTAGTCACCCTGCCCTGGTTACATTACTGGATGAAATACCCTATCATCCACTTCTTGTGAGCTCATTTTCTGATGATCCTGATACAATGTGCCTCAGAAGATATTAGTGCCAATTCTGACTGATGATTTTCTTGTACCAGTACCACTTGCTAATTATCTGTTTTTATCATATAGTTATCTGCTGTACATCTGTTATTGTCATTATATAGGCAGGTCAAAGGTGTCTTTATTTAAGTGTGTACCCTTCTCCAGAAGATGTTTAAGTACAAGTGACTGTGGCTGTGGGCCAACTTCTGCCGGTTGCCAACTGTACATTATTTCCATCTGCCAGTGATGAAAAACAAATAATGACGGTATTTCTTCTGTCTGTCTTGTAGTTACTTGAATCTAATTTGAGTACTCTGGGCATAGCAGTGTTTGTGAAGATGAAAGTGTCATTCTCTATATCTAGACAAGGTTTTTGGGGTAAATCTGATATCTTTTATTAGACCAATTCAAATAGCTGGGGAAAAAACTCTTTTGCAAGCTTTCAGACACAAACATCTTTTGTCAGGCTAAGGAAGCATCTGCAGTTGGTCTGTGCTCTTCCTGGATGAAATAAATAGTATTTAACAGCTACATTCATTCCCTTCTTCCCTCTTCCCCACAACCTGTCTCTCACCCATTGACTCCTTAATTTCCATTGTCACTGACTGGGTTTCTTGCATGCATAGCAGCCTCTGGCTTCTTTATTATTCATTCCAGCACTCTCAGGGGGTGCATGTGCACCCCCATGCACCCTCTACATGTCACCACCGGCCAAGCCCGCAGGGCCGCCTGCTGCCACCAGGATGAAAAAACAGCGGCAGTTGTTGCTGCCCCTAGTGGCTCCCTCGCACCAGAGCCTTGGGGCAGGTTTGCAATGCAGCCTCGGCAGCAGCGGGACACCTCACTGCCTGCCCAGAATTCAGGCACCCTTAGAAGCTGGCGCTGGGTCTCCTGCCCAAGACAGCAGGCAGGCTGGCACTGTGTCTGCCCCCAGCATCTGGCACGGCTTTCCCTGCTCCAGCTGGCTCTGTCCCAGGCAAGTGCCCAGCTTCCCTGTCAAACACTGCCTGTGACAGAGGTGGGGGCAGCTCCTTAGGACTCTGCACGGCTCAGCCCGGGCAGGCTGGGCACTGAGCCCCACTAGCAGCAGCAACACCAGCTGTCATTTTTTCTTCCTGGAGGCAGCATGTGGCCCCACAGGCTCAGCTGCGGCTGGTGCAGCCAACAGCCTTAAGATGCTATATTGCTTCTACACATGGGTTATGGCACCTTAACTAGTCAGGCCAAAATTTGATACCTGCTTTATGCTTTCTCTGTGTCTTCTCCTTCACTTTAACCAATCCATACTGAGTGTGGAGGTGAGTTCAACTCTGAACCACACCATCCACAACTCTGTCATTCTCAGTATTCCCAAACTTCAGATTTCTTGTTTTTCATCTCAACTGTGTGACATACTTGCCCACTTGCTCTTCTCCAAGCTGTTGGTGCAACAAGACCTGATTATTTCAACCACATTTTCTTTCAGATTACAATAGTTCTTAAGCATTGTAAAGACCTCATCCAAAATGGGAGCTTTCAGGTGGCTGCTGTGATAATGTACTGTAAAATACTAGTGCCTCCTCTCCCACTGTGTGCTGTAAAGTGGCTACTTTTAAGTCTTCTTTTATTCCCCTTATTGTTTGCTTCTTAGGCTTTCTTATACATGTAGCAGTGATGCTCCCATCTCCCCAAATCAGTAGGATTATCAAGTAAAGGTAAGCATGAGAGTGACTTGCAACAGTCCATGGTCTGATTCTTTTTCATCAGTGCTGTTTTCTAATTTTAACTGCTTTGTTTGGTTTCTTTTCATACACTTCTTTTATCTCAGGCAACAGAGACCTCCTTCACTGCCTTCTAATATTGTATGTTCTGAGGGAATCGTCCTTGTGTGTATGCTGACTCTTCTTCCCTTCAGAATCCCAGAACAAGACTTGTGATGCAGCATTTGAAGCAGAATTGTAGAATCAGGGTCAGAAGGGACCTCCAGAGATCATCTAGTCCAACCTCCTGCTCAAAGCAGCACCATCGCCAACTAGATAATCCCAGCCGAGGCTTTGTCTAGCCAGGTCTTAAAAACTTCTAAGGATGGAGCTTCCACCACCTCTCTAGGTATCCTGTTCCAGTGCTTTAAGGGCTAGATTCTCACCAGTGAGAACAATCTAGCTCCATCCTTTTTGGAGCCACCCTTCAGGTAGTTGAAGGCTGCTATTAAATTGCCCCTCAGTCTTCTCTTCTCAAGACTGAAAAAGCCCATAAGAAGAGGCTCATGCCTCTGCCCCCTAGCCATTTTCATTGCCTTCTGCTGGATTCTCTCCAATCTGTCCACATCCTTTCTGTAGTATGTGTGTCCGGGGGGGGGGGGGGGTGCAAAACTTGACACAGCCTTCCCTGCAATAAGGGCACATTATTGGCTCATATTCAGCTTATTGTCTGCTGTAACCCCCAGCTCCTTTTCTGGAGAGCTGCTGCTTAGCCAATCAGTCCACAGCCTGTACTGATGCATAGAGTTATTCCGTCCTAAATCTAGGACTTTACACTTGTTGTTCTTGAACTTTGTGAGATTTTTTTTGGTCCAACCCTCCAATTTGTCGAGGTTCTCTGAATCCTATCCCTACCCTCCAGCATATCTACTACTCCCCCCAGCTTGGTGCCATTTATGAACTTGCTGAGGGTGCACTGCATCCCATCTTCCAAATTGCTGATGAAGATATTGAACTGCCTTTAGGACTAACCCCTAGTGCATTCTACTTGATACTGGTTGCCAAGTAGATATTGAGCCATTGATTATTACCCTTTGGGTGCATCTACACATCGCCACGGAGACATTGCTTTGGTGCCATGCTTTAGTACTTCCTTTTGGAAATACTAAAGCATGGTGCCGTGACCACCTATACTGTGCCATGCGCGCAGCACACAGTTAGATTTCACTGCTACATTGCCATAGCAGCACACTAAAACAAGGGAGTGAGCTGCTACGATGACATAGCTGCCGATCATGTGTAGACCCCCGTGACTGCTACATCACCATAGCACACCATTCAGTGATTTTCCACTTGTCCTTATTGAAACTCATGAGATTTCTTTTGGTCCAAACCTCCAATCTCTTGAGGTCTCTTTGAATCCTCACCTTACCCTTCAGTGTATCTACTACTCCACCCAGCTTGGTATCATCTACAAACTTGCTACAAAATCCCATTTTACAGATTGATGAAGGTATTGAACAAAATTGGCCTTGGGACCAATCCCTGAGGCACTCCACTTGTTGCTAACTGCCAACTAGCCATCAAGCCATTGATTATTACCCTCTAAGCCTTATGAACCAGCCTGGTTTGTATCCAACTTACAGACCGTTCATTAAACCCGTACTTCCTTAGCTTGCTTGTGAGACTGTTGTGGGAGATCATATCAAAAGCCTTGCTAAAGTCAAGGTATATCATGTCCACTCCTTTCCCTATATCCACAGAACTCTATGAAATGGCAGATAACGGTGCTTTCTACTCTGGCTCTGTAGACTCTGAGCCAATGTATGCCTCCTTTGAGAGGTCCTACTGAACCAGAGGCCCTTTGGGGCTTGCACATAACTAATTTTAAAGAAGAAGGTCACTTAATGCCCTAAGACTTGCCCAGCAGCTCTCCCAACTATACAGTTGGTCCAATGAAATACTTCAAAAAAAATCTTGTTGCTCATACATTTCCTAGACTAGTGGTTTTCAACCTTTTATCATTTGCGGACCCCTAAAAAGTTTCAAATGGAGATGCAGACTCCTTTGGAAATTTTGAATGGAGGTGTGGACCCCTTTGAATGGTAAGCAGGAATATTCACATACTTTTGATTGGTCATAGTAATCTTTTGTAGAACACTTAGACATAGTATGCAGACTTCCCGGGGTCTGCAGACCATAGGTTGAAACCACTATCCTAGACCATCAAAGCTACAACAACACTCCAACCTAATTTTAAAGAGGCAGTACCACAATATAATGCATTTACCACTCCAGGCTGGTGTTTCTAAGCCCATATTCTCTGACTACTTCATTTGGCAGTAAACCTACTGTGGCTTGCATAATACAATGTAATGGAAATGCATCATCCCCTAGACATAGCCGCCGTCTTTTCCTGTCTTTAGTCTAAAGTAGTGGTTTCCAATCTTTACTGGTCATGGGCAACAATTCCAAGCTAATAACACACTTCAGACAGCAACATAGCATGTTCTCCATGTCAACTGAAAGAAGTGTGTGTCTGTGGAAAGCAAAATTTCTTGTGGTCAAAAGCAATATTGGAGGATCTTGACAGTAACATGCTGTCTGAAAGTGATGGATTGTGGACCAGTGATCTAAGGCCAACATGCTGTCCCTGGCTATACCCATAACTCACTTACTGCACCTCTTCTTTGCAGTTGGGAAGCCACCTAGGCCCCAGAAGTATGAAGTGTTTAAGTAGGGACTTGCAAGGAAACTCTTTGTAAGACACCAGTTAGAAGAGAAAAACTAAACATGAACTTTAAAAAAAAAAGATTTTGCTTTCTATGGAACAAAAATATTTTTGAAATATCAGGATTTCCCATAGAACAGAAATTCCATTGTTCAACTAGCTGTGCTACAAAATCAATATATTATTTAAAGCCAGAGTAGAAGAATATGCAAGACATTCACCAGAGGTTTACTAGAAATTGGAACAGAGAGATTAGACACCAAACACTGACTATGACCATATCTATTTAGCTCTTAAGTTTTACCTATTGCCTTAGCACTACTGGGGCATTAGATGACATAAAGGATGGCAGAAGCAGGTCTCTTAAAGAAGCAAAGAATCCTCAGTTGCATGACCCAAACTTGGCTTGTTTTAAACCTTGATTTGATCTGGACAGATACAATGACCACCCTCAGAGGCTAATAGGAGGCATGCCTAGCAAATCAGCTTATAGCAAAGGGTGTTGAGGGACCTAACGCCTCTCTTTTTGCTGGAACATGCACAGATACATACAGGGAGAACCTAACTGACTGTAATGATTTAGACTAATGGAAAGAAGCTGAAATTAAGTATTACAAAGTGCAAGGTCACACACGTAAGAACTGATAACAAGAATTTCTGCTATGATAGTGGAAGACCATCATTTGGAAGTGGAGGAAACAGACCTATTGTATTAGTCAATCACAGAATGACTGAGTCAGCAATGTATAGCATCTGTGAACAAGGCAAATGCAGTCTCCAGGATGTATCAAGAAAAATATTTCCAATTGAAAGGGAAGTATTTACATCATGGGAGGTCATTCTCAGCAGTTGCATCTCAGCTCTAGAACTTCCTCCCTTGACACCTGCCTGAGCCCAAGCCTGGTTGTCTTTCAGAAGCACTGTAAGACTCTGATTTGGGATGACTTTTGACAAACAAAGCTAGGTTGGGATATTGTTCAAGAGGTTTCTGTTTTATGTTGATACTCTACTTGCCTTTTAAGTTGTTTTGTTCCCCTGTTTGTTGTCCTGTTTTATAAATTATTTTGTTCCTTTATTGTAAGCCACTCTGAGCCTCTACTGGGAAGGGTGGCACATATATCAAATACATAAGTAAACAGATACATATATTGCAATTACAACTAGCAATTGATAGATAGATACGCTGTAGTCATACACCCCTGGGGTGGTGAACCCAAGGACTCTATGTATGTAACATCAAAAACAAGTAGTTTAGTACTTTGTAGTGTGAGCCTAAAATTCAGCCAGGGATGTATTTAGGAATATTAGCGTGAAGTATTTATTTATTGCACTTACACAATAACACTTCTTATTTTCGTGTATTTTTCCCTTATTATTTTCTGTAGTATACCTGCTTTTATTTAGTGTGTACTGATTTTGGCCTTATGGATTCTTTGTTTGTGGCTTTTTAGTGTTGGATATCTCTGAAGGAAATAAAACGCTAACCTTAGAATAGGCTGGTTGGTAAAATCGTCAGCCTCCAGTTGAAAGAGTAAAAGGTCTCCTCCCCAGGAAATGTTTTGAGTTCAGATTTTGGTCAGGATGAGGACTTTGAAAAGGCAAGTCCCATATATGGTCAACTGAAGAAAAGAAATCCCAGGCCAAATCCCACCTGGCATACCTGTATTGACTTCAGTGGAGGAGCCATATCAATTTTCCCCTGATGAGGGGGAGAGCCTATATAGGTTCATCCTTCCTGTTCCAGTCCATTACTGGAGAAGGTAAAAAAATAGCAACAATTAATTATCCTGTAGGAGATATACTATTCCAGCAAACAGTATCAGCATTGGCCTTTTAGCTCCAGCTCATTTTTGTAGAACCAGAGTTCCTTTTCTTTCAGGGGTTTTGCCAATTAGTTGTGTGAGAAACCTGAGACCAGAGTCTAATGAAACATTATATCAAGAGAATACAGCTGAATATTTTCAACTGAATGTGACTCTTCACCATCCAGTATCTGTACTTGCGCTGTTTAGCTTTGAACTTGTAGCAAGCAGCCAGATGTACTGGAGATGCTCCCAGTTGCTTTCAGAGAGCAAATGACAAAAGAAAAGCAATGATGTCCAATGCCAGTGCAGTACACTTAAGATTAATTCCCTGTAACTGAAACTGATTGTTCACATAAATCTCACCCTGCTTTTAAGCTAGGACATAACCTCAACTTAATTGATATTCGTGCTTGAAGTAAAGACAAAGAAATCAATTTGGCATATATAAAGACCCTCTAGGTTATTTCGCAATGAAATACTTTCTCTAGTAAACGAGCTTGTCTCTTTTAACACTCTTGACCTGCACAATCACTCCTTTCTCTGCAAGAAAAATGTTCCCGCGCCAGTTGCTCTAATGTATCAGTTCTTTCTTGTAAACAGGTGCCAGGTTATGTCGAATTTCAGTACCTTCTCCCCTTAAATGCAGAAAATCACATTGTAGTATCCTGAAATATCCTGACATAGGACTCCCCACAGTTTTTTGTTTATTTCTGTTTTCGGTTATTCTCCTTCCTAGCCAATTTCAGATGGTGACATTTGTAGAAATGGGTTTGAGAGCGTAAGGGAGGATCTTCTAAACAGGTACATCCATACACATAATTTTGCTTAAGGGGCTAAAAGTTTGTCTGGGATCATGGACTCCTTTCAGGTATGACCTTTTTATGTCACTCTAAGCCCTCAAATACCCTGGTGATGGGCATAGTGCAGCTGTGGGCAATTATTTTGATGGGTGGGCCACTGAATGAGTTTTGGAGAGCTGTTGAGGGTTGCATGTGTAAAATCTTTCAAAAGATATTTTAACAAATTATAGATAAAAAAACAAATCATATACTGAAAATCAAACATCTACTATAGCATATTTTTATTTTATTTCAAAAAATATTTTAGTCCTGATTTATGGTTTTTTGAGTAGTATATAATAGAGGCAATTGCATAATAGCTCAAAATAAAACCTTACTCTTCTACATTGTGTTGGGGGATGGGCGTGTGCAAGGTGGGGAGAGGAGGGGAGTGGGTGTATGTTGGGGAGGGTGGGATGTGTCAGGGGTAAGGGCGTGTGGAGTCCCGCACTCTGGGGCAGGAGCTGCCCAGCTTCAACTTTCCCCCGTCTGACTGGGCATGTGGTGCCTAGCATGTGTCTTCATGACTGCTGCCAGTTCCCTCTGCTGCCTGCTGCCCAGAGAGATGCAGCAGAGGCAGAAGGAGGAGAAGCCACTGGAGGCAGGGGGACCCAAGTAGTACCTGGGCAGCTGCAGCAGCAGCAGGAAGAGCCCACCAGGAAGTTGTGTGCACTGGCCAGGGCCAGAGCTGGGGCTGGGATCACGGCAGTGCCATCAGCAGGTGTGAGGTAGACGTCAGCGGGAGGGCAGTGTGGGCTGCCCCAGCTAGGAGCGGGCAGGGCTCAGCTCCATGCGAAGCACTGCAGGGACAGCTGCAGGCCAGATACAATCAATTGGCATGCCAGATCTGGCCTGCAAGCCAAATTTTGCCTACCCTTAGCATAGCATAAAAACCTGCAAGAATAATTTTCATCTTTTCCCTTCAGTGTCTCATCATCTTAAAGTGATTCATTGTTTTTTTTACTCCATCGAGTTAAGATTGGTGATGGTAGTCATTAAAACTGGTGAGCTACTTTGAGTCCTGTTTTGATTCCTGCCCACATGGTGTTTTTTCTTAAGGTTAGAGTAGAGCTACTTAAGTTGGATAAGGAAGTTTACATTAGCTGGGAATCCGCAATAATGGACCATCAGCATTAAACTAGTCTAATTTATTAAACAATGAAACCCTTTCATAGGGCATCAACCTATAAGATGAGCATCCTCACTGATACAAGTTATTCTGGACTATGTCTGGGAGAGAGGAGTCAGTTTGTGTTTGATTTTTTATTTAGTATTGCAAAGCATATTGTATGGATTTGGTAATACACATTGACTCTTTATTCTATGTTGTATTTGCATAGTATTTCTAACGTGAGAATAACACTGATTTCAAGAGTAGTTTGCATAATAATGTAACTGTGCCATTGGCAGTCAAGGTAAATCTGTAGTACAGGACCTTTTATGGCAGCATGAGGGTTGTGATGGAATTTATGAGATTAAATGGTTCCAAAGAGCTACTAAAACAATGCACAATCAGAGGAGGCATTGCTTTAAAAAAAACAAAACAAATCTTAGTAAATAAAAAGAAAACTGAAATGAATTGTAACATTGTATCTTTGAACAATCTACCAAAGAAAAGATTTTCCTAGATAAGGCTTATTCTTTTGCCTCCCACATTAACTTAACGTAGGAAAAGTGCTAGAATGGCAGGTTTGGAGGCTGAAGTTCTTTGTTTAACCACTGAATATGTGTGACATGAGTCAAGCTACACTGACTTACCTGGGAGCCTCAATCTTGGCTGGGATGGACAACCACTATGGGGGAGAAACTAAGAATATGTCTCTACTGCCTCCACAGAGATTTCAAGACCTTCATTAAGGAACAAGCCCTGCCCCATCTTTTATACTACACACATGCCACTTTTTTTCAGCATGCAGCATGCAGCTGGGTGAGTGGGCAGGGCATTTTCTGACTGTGGTACAGTCTTGTGCACTAGCAAAGGAATGGGACCATCTGATGTATAATCTATTAGCCATTAGATGGGAACTGTTTGTGACCACTCTTGGCTGAGGTTGGATTTACATCGGTAACGTAGTACTGAAAGTCTGCATATATCTCAATACCAGACTTCAGAGAACTCTGTGTTCTCCAGTCCAGGCTTATTTGTAACTCATCCCACTGTGTTTCAGTGCTGTAATTCATGCAATATGTAAGACTGCTTGCTGTTAGGAGAACACTGCAATAATGACAGAAGGATGAGAATGAATTGAGAAGGAAGTTGTTGTGATTTTATCTCTAGCTTGTTATTATTTTAGTTGGTCTAAGTTGCCCTTGAAATTTTATTTTTTTTATTTTTTACAATAATTTTCTAAATGTCCAGCCCTCCTTATCTTTGCATTCAATCTTCCTATAATTAAATTCCCCTGTTTAATTGCTGGTAGCCAAGATTTTCAGCAGAGGGATCTCTGTGAGTCAAAAACATCTACCCTGGATATCGTGTGGTGTGTACTGATGCTTATATAGCCTAATATTGAGGAGATGTAGTTCATTGTACTCACCCTGACCAATACTCTGACCTAGATATACAATTGTTGCTTACAAGTCTTGTTACCCTTTTTTGGCTTTGATTCCTCATTCTAGAACATGCACTCTCCTTTTTTTGCCTGCTAATATCATTTCAGCATTCAAGAACTGGAAGATTCTAAAATAGCAATTTCTTTTCCCAGGTCTTTTAAGGATCCTTCAGTTTTATCCTCCTAGTTCTGTGCTTTTGCATGACACCCAGCTCTTATGGTGATGGGTGTTCATATTAAAAAGAGATCCAACAGACATGTATTGCTCTGTGTCGTGTTTGGCATCTTTGAGAGTATAGAAGAAAGGTATTGAAATATATGCAGTATGTGAGATGACAGATCTTCAAAATATAGGGAGCCCAAATTTCTAAAATGGCACAGGGCTTGTTTTCTTTCAACCAAAGTAACTACATGGATATCACCAGATTTACTCCTGACATGTACCAGTGTAACTGAAACTATTGTCAGCCCCAGAGGCATTTAATACAAACCAAGCAGCCACTGTAAACTATAATTTTGAATTATCTATGGCCAGGTTAAGCCATGGCTGATTCAGATCCTACACATTTCTTCTGCTATTGGAGCATGCCATTTGATAAATGGCAACAGTGAAAGGAAGAAGGCCATTTAGGCCTGATTTTCCATTTGCTTAATGTATCCTCGATATCAGTGCCCATGTAATATATCTGTTGCCAATCAATACTTGGAAAGTCTCAGAGAATTATGTTGGAGTAAAACCAAAAGCTGCAGCATGACTTCCCTTTGCAGGCCTCAGTAGAAAAAGGAAGCTGAGACCACTGACAAGCAAGCTCACAAAAGCAGCAAAATGGAAGCACAAGTCCTTTGTGACCTACAGATCCAGCATGACAAAGCTGACCTCACAGCCTTTGGTCAAGAGAGGTTAAATCCCAACAAAGAGAGAGGAAGCCTTTAAATGAACCGAAAAAGAGCACGTGTGATGAAAGGGAGAAGATGGGGATGCAGAAAGATGACAGGGATTCTCCACCACGGTTGCATTTAATAACATCAGGAAGCCCCTAATTCTCTATTGCCCTTCCCTGAGTTAAATCAATTATATCTGGAAAAAAGAGGTCCAGAGCCAATCTTACATTAGTGGGGCAGATCCTACACTGGTGTGAACTAGGGACAAGGTAGCTATGTTGATTTTAACCGGTTGATTCTGTGGCCTTACCATTTTGATTTGGTACTACTGTTATTTTACATCCACTTCATAATCCCTTTGCACAGGTACAAATGGTTATGCATGAGTCAAGACACCAGAGACTTAAACCCTGCATTCAGAGATACATCTTGGCCCGGTAGAGCCAAATCCAACAGATTATTATCTCAGGCCACGCTATGGCCAGGCATGAATTGATGTAATGCCTTTCCCCCATCTGTCCTTGTGCAACTTTGTAGGGAGAAGTCATTATCCTGGTCTTTGGACGTCCCTGATCACAAGATAAAAGGACAAGTCAATGCTGGTAGTGGTGGAAGACCCTCCACAAGGGATACAGCTTTAGCTCTACCATCCTGCTACACAGACTGCAGATTAAAGCCAAAAGAAGGACTCTCTCTGTCATGAAAAAGGATCAAACTGCCACTTTTTTAGAGGAAGGAGAAAGCTACATAGGTATCACCATGGGACTCCCCCAAAAAGCAGACTTATTGGACTTCCCTTCCCTGAGAGGACCCCCTGCAGCTACCTGTAGTGTGGCTTCACAAGTGGCAAGCCTCTGGCTTTGGGATCCTGGCTCTTCTCAGTCCCTGGCTTCCCCAGCGATTCCTAGCACCCACACCTCTGGGGGCTCCTTCTTTTTGGTCAGTTCCCAGGAAGGAGGGAATGTTTTCTTCTCTTAAAGAGGAGGGGTCACTTGGACTTTACTCTGTCCTCCCTGGGACCAGTTCTTTTCTCCCTATCCACCCTGGGACCTTCTCTCTAGCCATCTCTCTCAGATCCTCACTCAGTCTCCTCAGGCTGAGTCAGCCACACTTACAAGGAAACAGTTATAAAACAAGTCTTAACCTGGGGACAACCTCATGCAATACAGTGAAATATTATGTCATGGGGAACCAATCAAAGGGCAGTATCTGTGACTCGCTGTGAAGCCTAAACTGCCATCTAGACCTGGGGTGAAAAGAGCATCTAGATGGCCTACTTAGGGGACTATGTACAAGTGTTATTTACAATAATGTCTGCCCACACTGAGCCTCCCAAAGTGCTCCCTACCCAAACGGCAGGCTAGAATCCAGCTCGCCTGACCTCCTTTGTCAGTCCCCCCTCTGATTTCCATTGTGATCCCTAAAGTCAGTTGAGCGCAGCCTTCTGCAAGGCCCACTGGTGTGTCAAGTTCATTCAGTAAAAATACATGGGAAGCTATTCTCAGCAGTCATTCCTCAACTTTGGAACACCCTCCCTTCTGCATCCTGACAGATCCCAAATCTGGACATCTTCCAGAAATAATATGAAATTTTTTTTAATTTGAGAAGGTCTTAGCAGACCAGGTTAAGTTCTGTTTGTTTGCCATGGAAGTGGCCACTAAGCGCTCTATGGCTGTGCACTGACAGAAGTTTGGAGCACTATTACATTTATTTTATTTTAGTATGTTAGGAGTGTTGTTGTAGCTGTGAAGGTTCAGAAAGTGTACAAGAGGCATGGATTTTGTTGTTATATCTTTTATTGGACCAACTGTATAATTGGGAGAGCTCTTGGGCAAGCTTTTGGGCATCAAATGCCCTTACTCAAGTCCAACCTGAGGAGTAGCCACAGCCAACCTGAAGAAGGCACTTGATGCCCGAAATCTTGTCGTGATGGGTCATGCTGGGTCATGAAGGTCACCCAGGCTCTGAGGAAGCAACCAAGATCTGATGGGAGCATGTAGGGTCAAAGTGTAGGGGAGCTGGGAAGCCAGAAGCCAGGAAATCCTTCTGAGGAACTGAGTCAGAGATCCAGGTGGTCAAACAGCGTGCAGAGTAAGGGGGCTCACCAGGTTGGGTATCCAGGAGATCGAACCAGAATTGGGTTAGGGAGTGAAAGGGTCATGCCAAACTCAGGGTCTGTGGGCAAGCTGGGTTAGGTAACCAGAGAATCTGTCAGAGAGCCAGTAGGGGCACAAGTCAAGGGCAAGGCAGCCTAGGTACAAGGTTGAATCCTATTACCCAAGTGCTTCCTCTTCCAGGTCAGGAGTTTTTATAGGAAGGGGTAAAGGGTCAGCTGACCCTGACTGGCTCCTCCAGTTGCAAAGAGTGGGTTGGTGGCTAGGCCCAGATAGCAGATTCTGACCACCTGTGTCCACCCCAATGCTGTGCCTAGGAGGTGGCAGAGGAAAGATATACTACACCTTCCAGATCGGGGCATGGAATTATGGGTGCAGACAGAAGTGCAGCTTCTCACTGTAACTCATGATGCTTCAGAAGAAGCAGCATGAATTACAGCTATTCCTGGACCCAACTGCCATTTGCTGTTGGGTCCCAGGGATTGGGAAATGAGCTGCAGTTTAGAGCACCAGTGTCTTTGCAGCCACTCTCCCCTAGCAATGCCCCCTCCCTCCCCTTGCCCCCAGCCCCAGCACTGTCTTCAGAATGGGAGGGGGTGAAGGGAGCAGAGGGAGCTCATTCTGGGGGTTGCCCAGCTAATCCATGCACCCCACTCTCCAGTGCCAACTGGGAAACCCCCAGAATGCTCCTTTCCCCCTCTCCTCCCACCCTCCCATTCCAAAGACAGCATGGGGAACAGGGTTCAGATTGTCATACAATTGGGCATTTTTAAAGCTCTGCAGCCATACACTTCTGTCAGTGCACAGCCGTAGAGTGCTTAGTGGCCAATTGCATGACAAACTGTCACATCTGTCAGCATCCTATGTACTGAGTGTGCTTGTCTTCCTGAGAACTTCCTCCTATGTATGCATTGCCCAGGAGGGCAAAAATCCTCCACAGACTTCTGGTGGTACCGTGTTGTGCTTCTGACCACTGCTACATTACCTGAAAGAAAGAAATTATCTAGTGGTCAACTTTGCAGAATATTTGGACCTGAATCTACCACCCTGATCTGTTAGGAAGTAGCCTGCCCCAGAAGTGTGGTAGTATAAGGGACTACTACTCAAACACAGTAAAGGCAGAAAAGTTTGGGCCTTAGTGATCATGGTCCCTTGCTGGATTAGCCCTGAAGTCCTTTAATGTTTCCCTTAGAATTTTAAAAGTATTTCTTTTTCAGCACCAAGAGTGTCTTTCAAAGAGAACAATTTTGTTACCTGGCAGCAGGGACCTGGTTTGCAATCAAAATCAGGTAATGGGCTTGGGAGTCCCACTAGGCTGCTGTTGTTGGAAATGAATTGGCCTATCCATTTAACTTCTTTTGATTCAAAAACTCCTTGGTGCACAATTTAGCTGCATGCAGGGATGCAGGGGAAGGACGAAGCAAGTACACAGATAAGGGCTCTTTTGTCTATTTATAAAGACTAATTTAAGTGTAGAAATGCACCACTGCTATATTACACTTCCAGGTAGTAATGTAAGGGATTGAGGGCACAGGGAAAGTCCTGCCAGGCTCATGTGACTCAGGCCTAAGGTTCAAGGTCCTGTCCTTAGTTTTCTTGAGTGTCATGTGAGAATAAGGCTCTCATAAAGATGATGTTCCATCTCATTATCAATTCAGTTTCTGTGACAGCCCTGCTAGGGCCCTTTATTTCTTGTGTTAAAACAACAAATGAGATGACCCAAGTGTAATCTCTAATAGGTATCATGGGTCAGTAATCATTCATTTCTTATAGTGCCTCTCAGATGAAAGACTGAGATGAAAATTTGTCCTGATAGTGGCAAGAGCTGTAAATTGGTTTTATTTCACTGTAAAAACTGGAGACTCAAGAATTAGGATCACCAGTCTCCAGTGCTTCAGCTGGTAAAAAAAAGTGCCAACATAAGAGATTTTGTGCCCTAGGTAAATGGGCATTGTCTCTTTCCAACCCATAATCACCAGGGATTCTGGTTTTCACTGATAAAAAACACTCCATTTTCGGATTTAAAAAAGGAACCCCAAACCACATTTTTCCATGATTAAAATGAAACACTATTAACATATAATCCTATATATAGTGGTGTTTCATTTTAATCACAGAAAAAATTGGATTTGGGGTTACTTTTTTAAATCTGAAAATTGGGGATTTTTTTTTTTATCAGAGAAAACCAGGATCCCTGCTAATCACACACAAAGTAGTCACTAAGGCCCAGATTTGGCTATTCATAGGCACTGTTTACACAGTGCATTTACTGTGCTTAGCAGCCATTTGCTCATATATACTATACTGCATTCATGCAGCATCTTAAGCCGCTTAAGTACTGCTGAGTGACAGCACTGGCTAGCTCACTAGAGTGCCAGTTAGCTTGCTCATGGCATAAAGAAGGCATAGGTTCACTGCCTCTGATTTAGAGGCAGCTCTCACAGAGCCGGGTGGTGTGCTTGAGGGTGCCATCGCTGCACAAGGGAAGTTTGTAGGGTAGACCTGAGCTAGGTTATATGCAGTTTCCATATGCAGTATATTGCATCATCAGCATCACTAGAATCAGGGGCGGGGGGCTTTATGAAAGTACTACAGTTATGGGTAATGGTATTAGTAATGCTTCTGTTTAGTAATGCTGTTCCTGTCCTCATAGGACATCAGGTCTCTAGCTTCGCATGACTGGTGTATCTTGACCATGATATGTTGAGTTTCTGCAGATTTAAAAGCTGTAGGGTAAGCCACTCTAATACAGGAGACTGGGGAGACCTTGAAGGTCGAAGCAAAGGACAGATGCTATCCTGCAGGCAACATGAAAAAGCCTCACCTTTTTCACATAGCAAACTGCTGCTAACTCCACAAGATGCCATTATCTACCCATTCTACATAGATAGGGATAAGATATTTAAAGGTCAGATTTTCAAAAATAACTTGGGGACTTAAGGACTAGATTCACAAGAGGGGCTTAGACACATTAATGCTGTTTAGGAACCTAAGTCCAACAGATAAGCAGTAGTGACATTCATAAACTCTCCCTCCCGTGTACCTTAGGTGGCCAAAGTCTCTCAAGCACCTACGTTTCCAATGGCGTAAGGTCCCATAGGCACAGATATTATTGCTGTTGGGCACATGCTCAACAGCTTAAATCCTAACAGTGTCAGGAAACCATTCACCTAGCTTCTGCCTGAAACCCTGGTGGGATTCACAATATAGGTGAGAAAGACAGAGACACCTGTGTGTCCCAATATAATAGACTCACGGCATGCTTAATCTCACACAAAACACAAGAAACAAGAAAAAAGATGATGCCACTCTTTTAGCCCACAGTCCAGTGATTAGAGCAGTCACCAGGGATGTGGGATGCCATCCTCTTACAAAAAGGAATGTGAACCTACATCACTCATCTCCAGAGTGTCCTAGCCTTTGGACTGCATGCTCATCTGGAATGGGGCTCTCTAAATCTCTCCTGCTGAAGCTGTTCCACTCCCAGTAAAATAATTAAGGGAAAGGAACCAGGCTTTCCCTTCTCTCAACAGGTGCATGCAGTTATTTTCACCCTCACTCACTTTCTCTTTGTAGCCCAATGGATATACAATGCCTCGAGTGCTCTAAGCCCTAGCTGCTGAATAAGAAGGCACTTCTGTTCCCACCTCCTCCTTTTGCAGCCTTTTGAAAGAAGGGACAGACCCTTCCTGGGTTTCTGAAAGGCAAATGTAAGCACCCACTTCCAGGAGAGGTTTCAAGGTTGAGTATCGTGGGTGGAAACAGGACTTCTCTGCAGCTTGGAACCTGTCCAGGTAGGGGTAGACTTAAACCACACCCCTTTCCTCAGCACTGCCTGTTGGATAGTCTAGCATGCAACCTGTTGTGAGTCCCTGTTTTAGGTGCCTAACTCTTCCAATGCAGGCATCTAGCTTGGGACTGTAAATTGCATGAGGCCCCAAGGTACTGCAACTCTCAGCATTCGGGCTAAATCCATTGTAACCCAGGTGCACCCAAATACTGTGCTCCCCTCTCCAGATAGAAGGGATGGGTGGCAGGCAGGAGTCCTGTGAGAGGGAGCTGCAATATGCAGGCCAGATCCCTCTACATCCTGTAGACTCAGGCCAGGACAAGAGATACTTATCTATATACAGATGTATTAATATATACAAAAATTAAGAGAATTGCTATTAATAAACATATGTGTGTGTGTATATGTATGTATATATATGTGTGTGTGTGTGTATACACCCACACATATATACACACACACACACACAATTATCATATAATAATGTGTCCTGCAAATAAAGGCTGAAAGATTAAACCCTTCCAGGTGGACCCAAACAATGTGTTGATCCACAGTTGGTCTAAAATAGACAACCAACAATGAAGTACAGGTGAGCACATATAAATACAATTAAACAACAGTCAAAACACAAATATACACAGGTAGATATAGGTAAGTATATATAACCATTAGGGAAGGGGGGTACCAGTAGTGTCCCTTAAGAAGTTTATACTTAACACTTTATTAAACTACTAATATACAAAGTTACAATGTCCACAAAATATAAGGTGCAGTGTCACAAACTAGGGGGCACTCTCCCACAAAATATAAGGTGCCTCAACAACCAGTTAGCTCAAGTTTCCCTGAGGATAAACTGACCCACAGCTGGGGCAGTTTCATAGTTAGTAGGGTCGGAAGGGACCTGAGCAGATCATCAAGTCCAACCCCCTGCCATGGTAGCTCCCCTCCCCTGTGGGAATCCCTTCCACAACAACTCACAACTCCAGGGCCTGGATGGGTGGGCCTTGTCCCCTTGGCTGAATTGCTCCTCACAGGCGGGGCCTCCCCTTGGACTGCCGCCCGCAGGTGGACCTGCACACCATCATGTGCCTTCTGCTGGGGGTTAGAGGCCTAGGCCACCTCGTGTGGCGCCAGGGCTCAATCCACTGCCAGACCTTCTGTGCAGTGTCTCCTGCACCGAGCTGCTGGCCTCAAGCCGGTGGCTGCAGACCTGAGCTGCCTCAAGCAGCTCCCAGGTTCAAGCTCCATGCGGTATGGCCTGCACCAAATTCCCTGGCTGCTTGCCAGGGATCACAGATGTGAACCGCCTCAAGCTGCTCCCAGGGTCTGGGCTCCGTGCACCACTGTGTGCACTGAGGTCCCAGCCGCTTGCCAGGGGTTGCAGATCCAAGTTGCTTCATGCAGCTTCCAGGGTCTGGGCTCCATGCACCAGCCTGTGCACTGGGTCCCTGGATTCACACCAGGGGATGCAGACCTGAGCCACCTCGAATGGCTCCCAGGGTCTGTCCTCTGTGCACTGGGCCATGCACCAACACTGCGTTCCCCACGGTGGAACTGGGGATGCAGCCACTCACGCTTGCAAAGAGGTGTCTTCAGGTTCTTCAGGCCGCTGGTCCCACCTGCTGGCCAGCTCACAGCAGCTCTTCTTTTCCTGCCCTCTTCTCCATTCCTCGACACGTCTGCCACGTGCTGAATACGCAGCTCCTTTTATTCATTCTGGAGGCTCCGCCCCGGAGTGTTGTCAGACCTGCAAAGAGCGGGCTACAACCAAGTCCGGGGTTCTCCTCTCCCCACCGGCTTGGGAAGGGGCAGGGCAAGTCCCTTCCCAGCATTACCTCCACCAATCATAATGAAGATTCTCCAAGCCCGGGAGCACCAGGCTGTATCAGTAAGTCCACCAGACCATGAAAGGACGTAAGTGTCACAAATGCCTAATACCGACTGAGAATCCATGGTATGGGGAGCATGGTTTCCTTAGGCACTCTGGAAGATCTCAGACTTCCAATATGACAGAGTTTTTCTCTGGGTCTTTGGAAGCGTCTCCTAGGAAGCTGTCCTTCTATTATGTTGTAGAATTCTCTGGGTAGGCGGCGTCTCTTCTTTTGTCTCTCTCACACACAGCTAGCGATTATGAAATTATATATTACAGTAGCAAGAAACCGTCTTTCAAAAAGAGAGATTTAGAGACGCCATTGTTCTCGTAAGAATCAAGAGTCTTGAGCTTATGTACTGATTACTTGATCCTAGCAATGGGAATGTATCTGTGCATTGGCAATGAGATATAGAGTCTTCACATTTGGGGGTTACCAGTTGTAATCCCACCTTGGGTAGCTGTGATCAGACATTATTACCATTTGCTGACCTATTTTTTTCCCTGCCTGTGATTGCTAGATGCAGGTTAGTCAAAGTGGGGGAGCAGTGAGTTAGACCAAGAGGATACATCTTATTTTCTGGTATGAAATAACCTGGATGCTGAATACCAGCTCCTGATGGAAAAAGGTCAATATCTGGGAAAGTCTGGTGATGGTTGGCCGCTGACTGGTACCTGCTGGAAATGGCCTAACTTCTTACATACAGAGGTAGTTCCCTCCACTTAGGCTCAAGGCATCTTGGCAGAGAAAATCAGTATCATTGCCATCTGTGCTTCATTTATTCTGAATTTCAGTCTTCAGAGCTGTCAATCTGGTTCCTTTCATGAGCAATCACATTAACTTAAAACTATTTTTTGGAATAAAGTCCTTTAAACTTTCACTCTATTAATAGAGGTAATTTGCTTGCTGTAGGTGGAACATTGTCTTCTTGGCTAAATTGAGCTTTTTTTTTTCTACCTACACTCCTCTGCATGGAAAGATGATGACTTCTGGAAGATTTATATGCAGAGAGTTCGAGGGGGAGACAGGATAAGTTGCACATTATGATTTGAGCAAAACAAAAAAATGAAATATTTGTGGCATAACTCACTATAATGTTCCCATGCAAATTCTCTCTTCCCCATCACAAAGGCTTTATTAATGATGCAGCAGCTTAATTTACATGAACATTTTTGTTTGTTTTTAAAACCTAAGGATATTTAGAGAGAACAGTGCTTTCTCAGTTGTTTGTTTGTTCTCTTCCTCTTACAACCCTGAATACTTAAACCATAGTCATACTTTTTTGTGATAGAAAAGTAATGAAGAATTATCAGTAGTCTTATATGTAGAATTACTTTATGTAAAAGTGAACCCTTTTCTCAAATACCTGTAAATATCATTAACATGTAAAATATACTCATTCAAATCAATGAGAAGAACACACCAAAGGTCTTCGGCTATTCTAAAAATTGAACTCAGATCTCCTGAATCCCAGACCTTTGCTTTAACCACCAGAAATTCCTTCTATTTACAATTATCATTATTTTTCCTTTTTATTAGTTTTACAGTGCTAAAGATCACACTTGTGTACTAGAAACTTAGGTCTTGATCTATGTTCCACTGAAATCATGGCCGTGTGACCACTGTCATGGTTAGGCAAGAAAGTAAAAGTATTATCAGTTTCATAGTTGGTAGGGTCGGAAGGGACCTTAGAAGATCATCAAGTCCGACCCTCTGCCATGGCAGG
>NW_017729032.1:67566352-67570739 GCF_001723915.1 Gavialis gangeticus
ATGACTCCAAGATCCTTTTCTGCCTCTGCAGTGACGAGAAGGGAGTTCCCCAGCCTGTAGGTATGCTGGTGGTTCTTCTCCCCCAGGTGCATCACCTTGCACTTGTCAGTGTTGAAACCCATCCTGTTCTCATCCGCCCACCCCTGTAACCTGTCTAGGTCCAATTGCAGCCTGTTCCTCTCTTCTAGCATGACCACATCGTGCCACATCTTAGTGTTGTCTGCAAATTTGAACACAGTGCTTTTTACCCCCTCGTCCAAGTTGCTGATGAAGATGTTGAACAGTGCGGGCCTGAGGACCGAGCCCTGGGGAACCCCACTGCCCACATCCCTCCAGGTCAAAAATTACCCATCCACTACCACTCTCTGGGTGCGGCCCTCCAGCCAACTAGTGACCCATTTGACTGTGTAGGTGTTGACGCCACAGTCTTCTAGTTTTTTAATGAGAATGGAGTCAGAGACAGTGTCGAAGGCCTTCCTAAAGTCCAGAAAGACTATCTCCACTGCTACCCCTGCATCTAAGGATTTTGTGACTTGGTCATAGAAGGCTACCAGATTGGTCATATGTTCTACTTATTTTATACGCAATGAAAGGAGTGAAGATAGCAAACAGGTGGGAAATGTGATGGAGGAGAGCAAAACTACAGCAATTAGATCCCTCTATTTTCTCTCTTTCAGACACACACACACAAATTGACATACGCAGTCAATTTAGTACATGTATTTTTTGGTGGCTCAATTAAGAATTTGAATAATAATAATGATGATTTACAAACATCCCACGAGAAGTGAGTCTTAATAAAGGATTTGGCAGAAGAGAGATGGTTAGTGTTTGCTAAACTGAGATTGCACTGTGGTAAATCACACCATACATCAGGTACCCATTTAGACCTAAGTCATGCCTTTGATATATGACCAGTAGTGCGAAGTGGCTAGTATTCGCTTTGGATTCAGCCAATTCGGGGGACAGTGATTTGGTTCAGTGATTCGAATCACTGTCCTGGATCAATTCAGCTGAATCTGATTTGAAGATTCAGCCGCTGCTGATTGGCCAAATCTCTGAATCAAACAGGCTTTATCCCCCGCCTGCTCTCCCAGCCCCGTCAATGGCTGGCCCACCTGGCCCCAGCTTCCCGGCTCTTTAAAAAACATGTCCCACACTCACTGGCTCCTGCCACGCTGGGAGGGAGGGGGGAATCCCTGTTGCACCCCCACTGCCCTGTGCTACATGAGGGGGCTCTGACATGAGCCCCCAGAAGCCCCAACGGCCTCTGCAGCAGTCAGTGAGTACGGGACTTTTTTTCTTCTAAAAGTGCCAGGATGCTGGGGCTAGGCGGGGCAGCCATTGACGGGGCTGGGAGAGCAGACAGGGTTCGGGGGGCACTCAGGGGGGCTGGGGGAAAAGGCAGGGGATGGAGCCTGGTGGAAGTCCCCCATGGTCCACTGTCCCCTCCTCCAATCCCCCCCCCAATACTTACTGGCATGGGGCCTGGGTCCAGCTCCCTGTGGCAACAAGCAGGGACTGCCCGAATTGCCGAATCTCCAAATCTTTTCTGAATCGATTCAGAGGCTTTGGATTGATTCGGAACTTTTTATTGGTCTCCTGATTCAATTCAGATTTGGAGATTTGGCTGCTGAATCAGGCCAAATCTCCTCCGAATTGAATCAGCACCCAAAGCTTTGCACAGCCGTAATGACCAGGACATAAACGTATGCCACCAGAGTTGTAGTGAGACACCTTAACTTCATTGTCACTGCTCATTAAACCCTGTCCCAAACACTAAGAATATTTGGGCCTAGACCTAGATTTGGCCTCCATGGCTGGGACAGACATTACACATAAACTGGTTTAAGTGATCAGAAACTGGTTTAAACCTGTAACAGAACAGACATTCAGTGCACATAAACCAATTTGAAAATGGCTAAAATTGGTTTGAGATAAACCTGGTTGAATGTAGTATCAGACTTAACTGATTTGGTTGAAACCGGTTTATGCAATGTCTGTCCCAGACCCCTTGCTGGTTTGAGTTAAATCAGACTCCCCCAGCATCCTGGCATGCTCTCTGCACTGGGCGGGACTCTCTGCTCCCTGGCTGCAGCTCCAGCAGAAACTTGCAGTCACAGCAGCACCTGCTGGCTTCCCTGTGCTCCCCTCCCCCACAACCCCCCTCTCATCACTCGCTGCTTAAGCAGAGATCCCTTCCTCCTCTCTCCCAACCGTAGCCAGCATGTGCTTTGCTAGCTAATGCTGTATAAGGCAAATAGGACAGTGTCCACTTAGGGCTTTTCGGAGCTAATCAACAACTAAGGTGGTAATGACCCTGCATTCCTTCCTTCAGAAAAAGCTGTTTAAAAAGAGCTTGAACTGATGAGTGAGGTTTTGTTTTATGATGGGGTGCTAAATACTGACAACAGAGCTGATAAATGCTTTGTTACCAAGTTGGGGGGTGGGGGGAAGGAGGGCTCCCTAATCACAGTGTCCTGCTGGAGCCTGGCCATGCTCTCCTCAGCTCAGTCCTGTGGAAAGGAAGGGAGGGCTGCTCTAGCACCCACCAGCTTCTAGCCTAAGCCACTGCAGTCATGTACCGGCATTTTTTCAGTCCGGAAAAATGCTGGTACAAATGTTCAAATGTTCAAATGTTTGAATTTGAACATCAAATCTAAAAGCTGAAAACTTCAAGGGATTAGTATTTGATCCAAGCCGTAAGACTAGCACTTGAGGCAGCCCATTGTGTGCCACAACCCAACTGGGGCAAACATGTTAAATCCTCAGACACCAGTGAGATATTCCTACAGTTCCTTTACCAATAGCTGGGCTTGGGAAACCCTGCTTTGGTTTTCTTTTCCCCTAAAAAATGAATGTTTTGTGTCACAGCTCAGTAATCTCAGGCTGTGTTACTGAAGGAGTAGTTAGTGAATTTAAATGTCATGTAACTGTGGAAAGGTGGAAACTGTCTGATTGTAAGGGAAGAATTTCTGTTGTTGCAGGGTGGATTTGCTCTAATTATTTCAGATGACACCAACAAATCTGCTCTTCTCTGAGACATGCTGTTACTGTAGTAACTTGTAAATGAATATTGGATGACAAGTTATTACAGCCAGTCTAAACTGGTAAGTCTATAACCACAGCAGGGAACCAGTTCTGTTTCTTTTCCTTTCTATATTAATTTTTTTCCCAGTGTGACTGTAAAACATAAAGTCATCTGGTCAGCTCCTCCTCCAGCCCTTGTGAACCCAGTTGTCTCTTTTCCAACTGAGCAACCCAGGACTATTTCATCACTTCGTTTTCAATTAGTTCTTATCATTGTTTTGCATTTTGCAAGGAGGATTATATGAAATACAGACTGAGTAAACTAAATCCTCTGCTACATCCTAAATTCTGAATTAATGTACTTTACAATCCAGCCCAAATAGGAGGCAGCCTCAAGTCTATCTGCAGTATTCAGAGCAGGGGACATATTATTGTGACTCTGGAGTTCCTGCTGCTGGCTAAGGGTAGTCATTAATAGCGTCCTTTCTGGAATCAGAGGGATGTCAAGCAAAGAACCTGTGAATCTTTGAGCCTCACTTTCTTCTTCATGGCTCTGCTGGGGCAGTTAAGTATGCACCACCCTTTACTGGAGGCAAACACAAATCTCAGTTTAGCCTAATAAGGACAAGATAAGACAAGGATATTTGCTACATAAACGGCCATATCACAGCATACCGTCACTTAGGCTACAATTTATATTCAGGCTATAGTTCTATGCAGGAAAAAGGTTCAAGTTAATTTTTAGAAAAAACTAAAGGTAGTGGAACACTGGAACATGTTGCTTTTGGAGGCTATGGAATCTCCTTCACTGCTTAAGACCAGGATAGACAGGAAACTGGTCAGGGTGTATTTGATTTTGAAGGGACTGAATTAGAGGACCTCTTGTGGTGCTGTTCAGCACAGTTTTTCTATGATTTTTTTCAGCATGAGGTGGAAAACCTATTCCCAGAACATTTCTAACATGTGTGGTACATTGACTACAGACCATGCAACACATTTAGGTACAGTAACTCATCAGATATGCATAGGTTGATGCCAGCCAGATCTCTTGGCAACTTCTCTGTTCATTGAAATCTCAGTCTTGACTTTCATGTATTTTATGCAATCTTTAAAAGTAACAACCATCACTATCTTGCCCTCAGGTTCCTATATGCACATTTCTGCCACCATCCTGCACCTGTTAAACATATATGCAGGTTTGTGCAGCATTAGTCAAAGTTTTCATTAGGAAGGTGGGGAGGGAGTGGAAAGAATGGCGAAGATGAAAATACGATCAGTAAAGATGGAAACATTATCAGTGTCACTTCTCTTTAGTGTCCAGTTCTGAAAATTCCAAAGTGTATTAAAATTCTAGATT
>NW_017729032.1:67570768-67590554 GCF_001723915.1 Gavialis gangeticus
GCATGGGTGCTTGTGAACCTTCTACCTCAACCCAATAAAGCCAACATCACTGCTTCCTGGTGTGCTTTTTTGTTACTGTGTGGTGCCTGGGCTCCATCTTTCGATTCAGGAACCACAGCTGTTTGCATCCCTAAGTGATACCTGGTGCACTGACCACCTTGATCGCATGCCCCTGCAAAACATGAACCTTTTCCCCACAACAGCACCCACAATGGGCTTCCAGTTGCAAACAGACAATGCATAACTATCCAGAGTCATTAGCTTCTGCAAGATGATGATTCTTCTTACTCAGTTCTTTATCCACAGTGAGAAGACCTCTTCTCTTGGTGTGGCACTGCAGTGCCATTGTAACTCACCAGAGGCGCACAGAAAAGACCCTTTTTATATCCTGGTGCCACAAGATCATTGCCACATTCCTGCACCCAAATACAACTCAGTCACAGCAGCTAGTGGCTGGTGACCAGACCTAAAAGCCATGCTTTGTCCCCAGAAAATCATCTGCAAATCTGCCAAGGCAGTGGTGGTTCCTTCATGAATACTAAGAAGTGCCAGTCTTGGTCTCTGGCTCTCTGCCAGTGCTGACAGCACATCCTCTACTTGTTTTGCTGCAGCCTCTTCAGCTACCTCATAATTGCTTTTGAAAAGCTCCAGAAGAAACTTTCGTTGAGAAAGAAGCTCTAGGAGTTGAGCATTTACTTTGGTCTTTCTTTTAAGAAAAGCAATGGGAATCGATACAGGCAATAGGGGTTTTATGGGATTTCCTGGAAGACTTATAGGTATCTAACATCATGTGCGCACACTTTGGGTTCCCAAAAGGCTTTTTAAATATCAAAGCCACTGCTTCAGCAAACTGGGCCCAGCTGTGAGGAATAAATACCTAAAAGGCAAAATACTACAAATCTAATGTGGACACAGGATAAAGCTACAGATGACCAGTGATGGAAACCACAAGGCTGGTGTGCATGGACACATTGTTTTCTTGGTACATACCTGTGTATGATCTTATTGGTGCAGTCACTAATTCAGATACAATGGCCTTGTGTAGAAAAAGGGTAAAGCAGCAGTTTCTCTCTAGACAGTGACATCTCATTAGAAAGAAGAGAACCATTAACACGTTCCAGCAGTGCCGTGTCACCATGTCATGCCCGATTATGTTGCAAAGTGAGATTAGCAAAATGAGCTTGAAGTTGTCCTCTCAGCACCATTTGATAGTGGGTGAAAATAACTCCTTCCCTTGCCAAACCTCTGACTAATATACAGTACTTAAGATATTCTACTGATGCATTCATAATTAATAGGGTTTTGTGCAATTAAAATTTTAAATACATCTGTAAAATGAACCTTGGATTTGACTTCTTAATTTCAGATATGGAAGTTTGGCTTTGGACAAAGTGGATTTTTTTTTCTATTTCTTTCATCCAAGAGATTTTATAAAATCTCATTAGCATAGTAAAAATAGCAGAAGAGAAATTAAATGGAGACCAGAATTAAAAGGATCACAAGTGTCTTCATCTTAACTTTAAAGTTATATCAAGCTTAAGTCTCCGTGTGTATAAATTGTGTGTGGGTGTATAGTAGTGGGTGGCAAAGCTTTTATGAGGCAAATGGAAGCTAAAAATGAGTGAAATAATAGCACTGGAATGTTGTTGTAGCTATGATAGTACAGGAAATATGTGAGAAGCAAAGGGGGTTTTTTTGGTGATATCTTTTATTGGACCAACTGTACTGTTGAGAGAGATGTTAGACAAAACTCTCCTCAGTCCACTTTGTGACTGAAGACTTGTCTAATATCTCTCCCAAATACAACTGGTCTGATGAAAGTGATCACCTGAAATACCCTTGCTTTTCTTAACTAATGGGGACGGTTTCCATACAACTGAAGTGATGGGACAGTGAGAGAAAGAGAGGCTGACAGGAAGAATATAGTATACACACCATATTTCAGATATATAATAAAATCCCCTTCAAAGATTTCTTTATCATTTTTGAGAGAAAAATTGCAACTTCTCTATAGAACACCTGGAACTCCTTCCTTAAAGTAGCCAGCAACAGCATCTCCTTAGGGATACAAGTAAGGAATAAAGTAAATTGAAGCCTCCTAGCCCCACCCTGATTCAGGGTGATGGGTACAATTTTAATCCAATCTCCATGTATGTTTACAGGAAGGTGCAGTCTTTAATTCCATGATCATGTGCATGATTTTTTTTCATAAGATCCCTGCTTCTTTCAATTCACTCTATGGATATGCGTTAGGGATGAACCAGAGTTGCATAGTGAATGAGGTTGTTGTCCAAAGGACCTTTGCTTCATTTTTTTGCAAAAGTTGGAAGGAGTGCAGTGAATGAGCCAAAGACAGCAGGAAGAGAAAAACTGAATCCCATGGATAAAGCAGTTGATTTCTCGAGAACTAAACTAGCCAGGCCCCTGCCTCAGAGTTTCTATGATGCCTGAAAGGCAAGTCACTTAAGTAAGACCCTTCACAAGGGGTCATTACTTGGAAAATGAAGAATATCTAAGTGTTCAACTTTAGAGTCTATAGTCTGATTTGAAGAAGTGCTGAGCACTCACAGCTGTAGTAGAAGTCAATGGGAGCTGTGTTTCAAATATTAAAATGCTATATAATGTTAAGGACTTTGAAAAATCAGGTCCTTGGTGTTTCAAATCAGGCACTCAGGATTAACATTTTAACCTTCATCTGTCTGTACCTCATTTCCAAAATTATAAAATGGGTGATAATAGTAGTACCTCATCCTACAGCAGCATCATATAAATTAATTAAGTACAGTATCTGCGTATATCACAAGTTATAATGATGAGCTCCACAGAAATGTCCATCAGAAAGTTAATAATTCTGTCTTCAGAAGGGCTTGAAGGGCTTGAATAGAATGTGGCATATGGGGCATAAGGCCAGGCACTGAACAATGAGGAGAAATCAAAATATTGAACACTTCTTCATTAAGTGAGCATCATCTATTCTGTTCTGTGCACTGAAAGAGGCAGTCCAAGAAAGAAGAGTAGGGGAAGGCACAGGCAACTTTAATTCTGGCACTTCCTGTTTTTAGAGTGCTTGGTTTTTCAGCCTTAATAATGTTACTTTATCACAAGGGGGTAGTGCTTAATTTCCAAGGGCTTTTTTTTCCATTTTACTTTTTAAAATTATATTCATCATGTGGAATTCCTTATACTGACACCCACCTGAGACATCAGTAGGGTTGGAACATTTAGATTTAATGCGCCAACATCTACCATATGAGCTAACAATGCAACAGTAGTAGGTTAGCATCTTGCCTGAGGACCAAAACTAAAGAGGGATGAACAGTTTGGCAGTGGGTCTTACAGACACCTGCTGAGAGCAGAGTAATGATGAGACTTAGAATTCTGGGATTCCATGTCAGACTGTGAGGGTGTGCACGCTCTAGTGGGCCCAGACCCTTCTGCTCATTCTTCTCCAACTTGGGCCCCTTTTATACTTCCCCATCTAATCTGTCCTTGTCCCAGTCCTACCTCAGCTTTTTGTTCTAGTCCATTCTCTTTCCTGCCCCTGCCTCCATCTTCTCTCCTTAGGCTTCTCATTCCAGACCTAGCCTACCCACATATCCACTCCCCCTTTTTTGCTCCTGGGTTACTGGCTGATCTATCATCCCCTTCACTCATACTGACCATCCCCACTTGGCTTCCAGTTCCTGTTTCATTCCCTAGGCTCTTGACCCAATGTCCTCATTCCACTCTCTTCACCAACCCATTCCCAATCCCCCATCTCTATCCCATTCCTCAGCAGATCTGCCCCTCTACAGCAGGAACTGAATTGATGTAGCTGATGTTAACAGACTGTAATAGTAGTGAAATGTAACCATGTTAGTTTTGTCCTGTAAGTAACTTGAAAACTCCATTTTGTACACTTTTGCTTGACATAAGTGAATAAACTCTGTATGCCCTTTTATGTATGAGTGTGTGTAAAAGGGTGAATGTTGAGAGAATGGCACAGAGACAGGACAAAGAAGATTTAACTGTTTATGTAAGCAACAAGGCACCAAATGTAAGTTACCAGTCAGTAAACTAATTAATGGATGGCTGAAGCATCCCTTTGAGGCCTAGGGCACAAAGGAGATAACAAGGAGGAGGAATGCACACATCCTGCCAGATGGGCAGCAAGAACACTCCAAGGCTGAAATACTAACTTTAACGACCCAACTGACCTTGGGCGAGATAAGCTGAAGACGAATGAAGAACAACTGCAAAAACAAAGGCTGGGTATGGAAAAATCCCAAAGCACTGAAACAAAGGATGCCAATCCTTATAAAAGAGGACTTTGAAAATGTCAAGTTGGGTGAGCCTCTCTCTCAACTGCTGTTTCTCTGAAGCACAGACACATCTGTTTCACCCCGCTCCAAGCTGCTATCTCCAGGATCACTCTCATAATAACCACCCTGCCTGTTATCTGCATCTTCTGTCTCTCAATAAGGCCTGGGCCAGCCACCCAGTGCTATTATTGAACAACTGCTGCTGGTAACTATAATGTCTGAATGGAATGGTTGTTTTGTGTTTGTGTGTGCCTGTGTGTAATGATGTGCATGATGATTTGTGTGTGTCTATATGAGAGGTGTTTCTGAACCTCTATGTCTAATTCATGTAATCAATAAACGCGGCATTTTGCCTTATCCCCCTTTATAAGGTCTTGCTCTTAATTCAGCAATTGTAATTTAAAGTAACACCTCCTCCCCTGACTTTCTTCTCATTAGCCCAGTTCCCCATCCCCCAGCTACTCATCCCAATTACTCATGCTAGCTACTTGTCCTTTTTTACTCTCCTCACTACTTAATTATGCCTTTTGTTCCTTCTGTATGTAAGTCAAATAGCTTCCTTCTCCAGCTGCAGGGACTCAGAATCAGCGAGGATGTCAAGAACAAAGGAGAGAGGGGCTGCCTATTCTTAGCTCTGGTGCCCTGCCAAAGTCCAATTGGCAGCCACCCAGAACAATTGCAGGGAAAGCCCCACTCAACCCTGGGCTGGCACATGTCCAGCAGAGAGAGAACTTTACAGAAATTTAGCTGTGACAATCTAACAAGTCTCTACTGAGCATGTACAAATTGTGATTTTTTCCCCCCACTTCTTAGAACTTTAACAATGTTTCTAGGATTTTCTCAAGGACAGCATAGGGCACATGCCTGATATAAAATCCCCCTGCCTATTTCTAAGTCTCCACTGTAAGCATTAGGGCTTCTGTGTTTCTTAAAGATAAGGTCTCCAGCATTTATGACTTGTGGAAAGCATAATGTGTTTCCATAGCCTCTTTCTTACTATCAAGTGAGCCATTTGGGTTGAAATTAAGAAAAACCAATCATTCTGCAAAAGACAGAGGATGCATCTACACATTCATTAATGTGCTGTAATTATGGCACATTCAGTTTAGTACCTGTTATTACAGGTTCTAAACTTAATGCAACATAATTGGTGCTACTGCACATTAGCACAGATGAACGCTTTTTATGTGATGTGAATCTGCGTTAGACTAAATCTACTGCACCTTTTGACATTAGCACGGTTTTTGCCAGCTGGACTAACGCACAGCAGAATTAGTCTTCTGGGTATTGTCTCATGACATGTGCCCACTGAGTATGGAATTTCAGGCCAAATGGTTAAAATTTGACCAAGTTATAAGGAACTGACAACAGCATGTTACACTGAGAAGAGATGAACAATCGTAATAAACAGTGGTGCTACCAGTTGGCCTATAATGACAAGGTTGAAAGATATTGATGTTTTTTCCTAACCTTTGACTGTGGCTGGCTGTACCAAGCACAATCTTTCATGCAGGCTACACTGGGTTATACCAAGTACAACATGATGGATAGGATAGGATATATATAATGTTTACAAGGATAAGCAGCAAAGCATTTACATTTAATGAATTCCTTATTTGACATATTTCTTTTAAAATGTGGCCCTGGTATTATATCCACAAAAAGGAAATATGTTAGAGAGAGATAATTTGCACATATAGGACTCTAGGATGAGAAATCGTTGCTAAGCTAGGACATGGGCGACTGGTGCCTCCCAAGCCTTGGGGGGCACCAGATCGCCGACTGAGCGGGGGCGGTCCCCAGTGACCAATCGCTGAGCCCAGAACCACCAGCGGCAGAACCGGAAGTGCACTTCTGTTGGCACTTCTGGTTTTGCGGCTGGTGCTTCCGGGGGGGCACGGCCAATCTCGGGGGGTATGCATGCACCCCTGACATGTCGCCAATGAGCTAAGACGTGTATGAGTGGTGTGTAATTTGCAGGGATCCCAGTTTTCTCTGTTAACACCCCTCACCTTCCCCAATTTTTGGATTTAAAAAGTAACCCAAAATCTACATTTTTCCATGATTAAAATGAAACACTACTAATATATAGTGGCATTTCATTTTAATCATGGAAAAATATGGATTTGGGGGTTACTTTTTTTAATCTAAAAATTGGAGATTTTTTTTAATCAAAGAAAAGCAGGATCCCTGGTAATTTGTGCTACATGAAAGGGAAGTAAGAGAAAAGGACTGCTTGGGTATCTAATTTGGAGAGAAATGACATATAGAAACACTGAGATTGCTGTTTTTCAGCAAAAAAAGTTCAAGGATTGAAAAAAACAAATTATCATTTATGTCCATAAAAGGAACCGTGACTGCTTCACACCCGCATGAGGTGTAAAATTCTAGTAGTGCAAGGATTGATTTACCATGTTGCGCATCTGTAAAAGTCCAGCTTTTCTAAGTGCACTCAGGCTATTTTTTCACAAGAAAACCAGTACTCAGGGACTGCTGTCTACTTGTCAGGGCTCCCTAGGTTCTGCCCTTGATTTTTCATGTGATCCCTTGAAAAGGCTCCCATTGACTTTGCTAGACTTTAGACCAGGCACATAACCTGTCTGAACAAATAAACAGAGCTGTTCTGAGAATTAATTATTGTTTGCCAAGTATCATGTGAGTACTGCATAAAATGCAGTTATATCAGTGCAGTGTCTATACAGACCTGATTATTCAGAGCATTTGCCCTTCTGTCAGAAATTCTTATTCGTTGGGTAGAAAATTAGTTGTTCACTTCACTATTAGTAAAGTTGTCTTAATGCATGCTGGAGTATTCATTTTTAAATTGTTAGCTAACACAGAAAGCTGTCAGCTATAGTTCTGAGTCATCAACACAGGAGAAGGTAATTTTTTCCCTCTCACATGCACAAATGTAAATCTAGAGTTACTTCACTGAATTAGATTATTATGATTATAATCCAGTAGTGCTAACAGGCCTCAGCCATAATCATAACCCCATGATGCTAGGTGCTAAACACAATCCTTCTCCATAACTTAAAATCTTCATAAAAGAAAAACAAAAAGGGCAGGGGAAAGGAAGCATTACTAGCCCTGCTTTTCAGGTAGAGAAATGAAGCACAAAAAGATTAAGAGCCAGATTTTAAAATGTATTTAGGTATTTAAGAATGAGGGGCTAGAGCCAATAAAGGACTTGGGCACCTACAAGATAGTTACTTGTCCAGAAAGTAGAATATGGACTCCTGAGTTGCCGAGGCCATTTTTACGATGTCCAAGGGGGTTAGGCACCTCAGAAGAGTGATCCAAAAAAACTATGTGCTGACCAGTGAGCAACTTAAAACTAGCAGATAGGAAACTCTATTGAAATGGCAGCATCTCCAACATTAGGTGACTCCCAACCACTTGGGATCCACAGCCTAGAATCCTCCTGGCTCCTCCTCATTCAAAGAACTAACCAGGGAAATATAGTGATGATGCTGCCCCCTCAAACAAACCTATTGAGAGTAGGTGCCTCCAAGGCATAGGCAGCAACTGAGCAGGTGTTTTTTGGATCACAATTTTGAACATAGTTACCAAATCCTTCATCAAATGTAGCCTTAGGCACCTAAATGACTTTTCCGCAGATCTTCTGTGTGAATTTGAGTGAGTCATTTATGACCAGAATTTTAAAAATAGGCTAACACCTAGTTCCCATTGAAATCTTTAGGAACTAAGCATCTGTTAGACATCTGGCCCTAAGTGACCTCCTCAAATTCAAACAGAAAATCTAGAGAAACCCAGGGAACCCGTCCCAGTTCTCATAACTCTAAACCTTCCACTCTTATTTTGAGGGACATAGTTAGGTGTGTTAATCTGAAGTCAGGCAGAAAGGCATAAGAAGCATAGCAGAAGGCATAACTTGTTCAGAAAGGCATAAAAAGTATAGCATCTGATGAAGTAGCTGTTGCCTATGAAAGCTCATGACTCTCTGAACAAGATAATCTCTAAAATGCCCTTCTACCCTGCCTTTTCTAAAAATTGGTAATCAAATCAATGTACACTATGTTCCTAAATTGCCCCTGGACAAGTAGATCAGACAGGTATTGTCCTTAACCAGTTTCACAAAGCCTCACAGTCTAGTGAGTTACATCTTTAAATAAATTACAACAAAAGTTTGAAAACTTAATTTACTGGAACTGTGTTCATGCCTTTTTGTGCGTGTTTTATGGGTGCAATTTATGTCTATACAGAGATCCAGTAATGGCCTATCCTCCACTGAAATCCCACTAACACCCCAAGGACATAAAGCAATAGTCGAGTAAATGAGATTTCTGATAGCAAAGTTCACTGAGACAGTGAATTTTAAACAGATTCTTCAGAATATTTGCAGAATATGAATATTGAACCCAGAAGTGTAAGCATTCATATCTGAAATCCCATTCCAAGGATTACTTTAATCCAGTCAGAGAATAGTTATTATACCATGTGACCTTATGCCCATTCAAAACAACTTGAATATCATATTTTAAATGAATATCTGAACTAAAAAAAATTCAGCCCAAGAATTCTTTGCTGAAGTGATTCAAGAAATAATAGAGAACATGCTTGAGAAAATCATGATTTATTCACAGAAATTTCACAACTAGAAGAGGTGAAATTCACTGAATAATTATTCATTAAAATAATTTGCCCAGCTCCTTACCTATTAAAGAGTGATTGTCATAGCATGATATTTGCAGAGACGTGTCTTTTTTTACCTTGACTACGATTCAGATGGATGAGCTACAATTACACTCCATGCTAGTGTAGCTTATCAAATTAGGAGAATGCATTTTTAAATTCAATTACATCCTCAATGGAAATGGTTTCTCTGACTCTGGTAATCTTTGGAGAGGAATTATATGCAGTCTATAAAGCTTCACATTTCAAAACCTAATTTTAAATGTTATTCCAGAGGTTAATTTAAGATCCATCTTCCAAAAGGGAAGTTAAATAAAACTGATAGAAGGTTGGAATTTGTTGAGTGTCTGAGAGGTTTATCAGCATGTGAGTATGAGTTCATTAGTTTTAATTAGTATAATCACTAATGTTGCATTAACAGTTTGGTGAGTGAAAGTAATTGCTCACACCCACTGTATTAGATTGGGAGATTAGAATTCATTTTATGAAGCAATTAGCATTTCAGAGATTTAAAAAAAAGGCATTTTACGATCTGCCATCACGGTAACCTGCTTCACCAAAAGATAGTTTAAATTAACCACAACTTTCATCTTAATAGGACGCAGGAATTAATGCAGAATTAAGTGTGAACCTGTCATCTCCAGCAATCCCTCCATGATAAGCAGGCAGTTAAAGGCACAAACCCTGATTAGTTTATAATGACCTGTTTTATTTTCCACACAACACCAGTCATTTATCAGTCTTGATTTCAGTGTTTTGTAGCAAGGTCTATAGTCTTCAATTTTATACAACAAAATAAATAAAAATGCAAAAGGAAAAAATAGAACAGATCATAGTAGTTTGGAGAAATAATTATCTAAAGCAAGCACTATGTTTCAATAGCAATGTTTAAATGGTCCATTATTCTTTCCCTCAAATATCAGGGAGAGAATAAACAGGGTCTTGGTGAACAGCATGTATTACAGAGTAGTGCACTACTCCCTATCCACTACACTTCTGCTGGTTACTTATGAAAATTAGACAATTGCCTGGAAAGCCTGAACTCTACAGTCACACCTGTGGTGTTAACATGGATCATTTAAGAAGTGGAAGGATTTATCTGAGTGGAAACCCACCAACATATCTTGGGTGACAAATTTCAAACCATGTGGAAATAATTGTTAAAGCCAGAATATAGAGTTTTTCCTCTCATGGTTCTGTATTTGCAGTGTTATCAATGGGTATCCATAGAAAAACAGTAAGGCACAAGACTTATAACTGATACAGCTAGCACGTCATCACTAAAATAGTTTATATCAGACTAAACTTCTATAAAATAGAAAGAGATTTCAGTCCAGGACGTGTGGCAAGAAAGTAGAGTTAGGCTTCAGATTTTGATATTCTCAAGCAAGCTGAAAGGATGTATCTACAACAGTGTTTCTCAACATTTTTAGATTCAAGACACCCTTTGTTAGACTCAAAACACCCCTCAGAAAATGCTAGCTTTTACTTTTTACTTGCTTTTGACAAGAGAAAAATAATAGAGCAATTTTTCTGTTACAAAGAACTCAGAAAGATCACAATGGGCCAGAATGTTTTAATACTATGGATTCCTATTTGAAATCTCTAGGCTTATTTTATGAATCATGTTTGCATACCTACCAGTGTTAACATTGTGTTGCACCTCACAGCACCCCTGAAAGGATCTCAAGGCACTCCAGAGGGCCATGGCTCCCTGGATGAGAATCACTGTTCTATGTAGCCCACCCTCTAGCCTAAATCTGCTCATGACCGTCTACATTATAAACAACCCTAAAGTTACCCTGCCATGGCAGTCTAGTGGCTATCCTAACCCTGGAAGCTGTCCTGAACTCCAGGACCTGACATTAGGTCTGCTCCTCACCTGCCTCTTGTTGCCATATGTTCAGCCAACACTCAGGTGCAAAAAACTGCAAACACAGGAAAACTGCCATCATCAGTCCCACTAACCTGTGTCTATACCTGACTTCAAGCCCCTTCTTGTTCCAGCTCCTCTCTATTGCCTCATAATTAGAGCCAAGTTAAAAACAAGAAACTTCCCAATCCTCAGGCTTCCCAATCTTCTATAGATCAGTCTGGCCATAACTTGTCTCTCCTTCTGGGTTTGGCATGCAAACTCAGCAAGCTAATATTAGACAGGGAAGGCAGCTTACGTGGCTTAAGCTAGTTGATGGGAACCCTGAAGTTTGCTCCTAAAGAGCAATGTAGAGATACCCTCTCCCTCCTTCCGATGCTAGAATTCTATGCAAAAATGCCTAAACAATCCTGACAGCAGAGACTAAAACTTAGGACACCCCCCCACACACACACACCCTGAGGTCCTGAAGCAATGTGCTGCAGAATCATGCTACCTCTTGTTTGCTCCCTGGACTGTTTATATATTTTACATCACATAGTCATCAGATAAAATGTTTAACTAGCAATGGGAGGCAAAGACTAAAATCTGAGGCTCCCTGTCTCTAAGGCATTGCCCACCTCATTGGGCCACAGAGTCACAATTCCCATTGCTAGCTGTCCCTTTGGCTCCTTGAAACTTTTGCTCTTTCCTGTCCAGGGGTCAGTCTGCCATGGGAGTGGTGGAGAGTTCCCTCAGCCTCGCATAACATATGTCTGGTGCTTCTGGTGGTGTCCTGAGAAGCAGGAGGTGTAGGTTCAGACTCCATCAAAGTGCAAAGTGGCCTACAATCCATGTCTCCTACTTTTTGAGCAAGTGACTTAGCCATTCAGCGATTGGGCAAAAGGTGGGCACCACCCTCATGGCAAACAGTCACTGTGCCTCCTTTTCTGCTCTAGCAGTTGGGGACCTGAACAAAGTTTATTCACTTTTCCAAACCAAGTTGGAGTAGAAGAAAATGTAAGCAGCGTTATTCAACTATGTGGCCATAGTGGAACGCATCTGAACATGTGCAGTAGGACAAGTCCAGTTATTTGGGGAACTGTATAAAGCTTTTGCGTCTAAGGCAGAGATACCTACAGGGCCCACAAATAATCTGGGAGTCTGACAAAATTCTGTCTGCTGAACAGCGTGAAATTAGATCCCATTTGGTGATTTACACACTGAAGAACCATCTACATGGCATTTAGGTGCATTAGAGGAACATATGATGGGGGGTGGCAAGGTTGGACATAATCATAAGTCTCCAAGAGCCAGGGTTTTATGCATAGCTGTGTATTGCCTAAGCCTTAAAGCTTGTCTACCTCTGATGTCATTCTAGAATAGCCAGGAAAACTATTCCAAAAGTAACATCATGTGTTACTGTGAAATATAATAGTGCTTTTTGTTTCTCTTCAGCTTAGTCCACTGTCAAAGTAGATTAAGATAAACAGAAGCAAGACACTCTTATTCCTGAAGAAAAAAGTCCACACATGGAATAATTCAGGAAGACTTATTGCACTTTAAATGAGCACCTTACCTTAATCTGAATTAACTTTCAAATGTAAAGGTTCTCTAAATCTGCCATCTATCCACCTTTGAAAATCTTTTGAGATTTATGGATGAGAAGGCATGATTTAAACACAAACTATTTTTATGCACAGAGAAAAATAATGAGGGCATCATACACACTAAAAATTGATTTTTGGTTCACAAATTATGGGTGTTATAAAACACGTTATTTCGGGGGGGTGAAATGTGTCCAGATTTGCCAGAGTGTATTTCATTAAATGATAAGAAAGCTATAAATATTTCATTTTCTTGTTCTCAGCTCTAAGAGCATAACTGCATAAAATGTCCATGCTGTTCTTCGGTTGTTTCTGATTTGGTTTTAGGAAAATGCAGATCTTTTTCTTCTTGAACTAATGAAATGACTCTTTAAACTCATCCATCACTTTCATTTAAGGTGATTTATGATGGCTCAACTAGTTATTATCTCTTCTCCTCCAGAACAAGGCAGCCCCTTTTACTGAACAAGTTCAGATCTTGCTCTCTGCAGATCAGTCCACAAGGGTGCTGAGTTCCTTTAGCTTCTGCTGACATCAGTGGGAGTTACAGGAGCTCAATAACTTTCAGGACCAGGTCCTATAGATCTGTCTCAGTTTATTGTCCAGAGTGGTTTCCCCAGAGTCCCTCATGGTTTTTCTCTTCTTCTTGCAGCATGCATCAAACAGGTGTGCAATTGCTCAGACCTCCACGGAGCAAAGCAGTCTTCATCCCCACCATCCCCATGAGGCAGTGCATGATCCACAGCTGATTCCCTGCACCTGCCCTCTGTTTTCTTGCCAGTGGGAAGGCCATTTGGAAGTAGTGGTCTCACATCTGAGACAGACTCATAGCATCAACATCCTTCATGGGGCAGAGATTGTTTTCCTGGCTACGGACATGCATCTCCCTGCACCAACGGATTGGATAATCATTCATTCTTGCCTGGGCCACCAATTTTTGCTGGTGCTCAGGAAGCAGGAGAAATATGAAGGCCACCCTCAGTTCTTTGCCACCATGATGCTGATTGGCACCCCAGCTCAAGCGGATAACTTTACCTACAGGCTTGAGCTCAATAGAAACCAGAGGCGTCTGAAATGGGAAGCTACCCCGAGATCAGTACTGGAGTGCATTGACTCTGTCATATCAGACGGTGATTGCCTTGTTCTTAACACCTCATTGGCTCAGCTCTTTTCTGATAATGGAAGCCTGGCAATAGGAATTGCAATAACTTCAAGCAAAGTTCACACTGCTGAGGTGGAAATGTGAAGAAGCGGGGAAAAAATAGCAAAAGAATAATGGTACCCTCCTGCAGCTTGTGAGAGCCAGAACTCATGGACTTCTTTTGGGGGTCTCAGGTTTTTTGTGGTATTTAGTATTGTCCACAGTGGGCATTCTGTAAACTTCCTGTGATTCCAGTCTCCCTGTGATGTATTCGCTGTTTTTGTTAATACAATTTTATGAGAGATTTTAAAGATCATAAGTTATTGGCTCCATCAAAATAATGCCACAGAGTCTTTCAAGTAGACGCTGTCTTTATGGAAAAGGCAATCCAAGGGACCCAGTGAATCCTTGGTTTGGATAGACTAGAAAAAATCATTTATTTTATTGTTTATCTAGTTCCTGGGTACTAAGTAGGCCTCTGTGACTGATAGTAAGGTAAAATAACCTAGCTGAAGCAGAGGCCAACTGTGGTCCTTGTTCATTAGCAACTTCACAGGAATCAGCAGACTGCAATTAATTTGCCTAAAATGAAACAGATTGCAGCTGCTCTCGGCTTTTTACTACTGAGGCACAACCCAAGGAGACAGTAAGTTCCAGCATACAACTCCCCATCTGACCTAAGCAGATGGTCCCTGCAGAGCACTGTATCCTGTGACCCATCACCTCTGGAAACCACAACCATAGGCAGAAATGAGAATCAGAGACTGAATATTAAACTGCAGATTGTGTTTATCCCACGGTTATGATTACTGCTATAATTTTAATCATAGTCACTATTATTGTTATTTTATTATTTTATAATAGCAATAATAATAATGATAATATTTTAATAATAATGATTATGTAGCATTTATATAGTGGTAGAAACCACTGGGCACCACCAGAAATAATGCTTTAATAATAATAATAACTATCTAATATTTATACAGTGGTAGACTGCAGGCCACCACCACACTGAGCTCCACTGTATGAAGTACAAACTGACAATAAATGACAACCCCTGCCCCAAAAACCTTCCAGCGTAAAGCACATTCTGTGGCCATTCATGATTTAAAACCAACACTGATGATCCACTCATCTCTCAACAGCTCCTTCCCCTAGAGAAACACTCACTATCTCCACACGTATCACTGATTCAGGGCCTGGAAAACCTAAGGAGGTATCAGCACCTGGCTGGACATTATAATGAACCAAATTCAATATCTTTCTTATCACTGTATGGAGTGACTGGCTTGCCAAATGCAAGCCAACTTGAGGTATCCAGGCTGCATCTTCATGTGCAATTAATGCACCTGAATTTTTCTGTGCAGAAAATTCAAGTTTGTTAAAGCTCTCCCCCAGTTCCTGCCCTGTTCCTGCCCTGCTCTGCCTCCCTGCAGCCACCAGGGGGCTCCCCTGGATGCCAGCCCTGGGCTGGCAGGGGGCACAGGGGCTTAGCTCAGAGCTCTGGAGGGCAGGGAGCTCTGCCCCAGCTGGGGAAGACTGAGCTGGCCCTAATGGGCAGGGTTGGGAGGGAGCTGTCCCAGCTACCAGCAGCTGCCTACCAGCTATGTAGAGATCGAGATGGGTCCCAGTCTCCACATGGCTGGCAGGCAATGTCCTGCTAAGCCAGGACAGCTCTCCTTGCCCCCTGTGGCCCCCTGCTGCCTAGGCAATTTGTTCTCGGTCAGGTTCTATACATGCAGTATGGTGCATTAGTTAATGCACTGTTTTTCTAGTACCTGTATTTACAAGTACTGGAAAATGGCGCATTAAACTAATACACTGTGCAGTAATTGTGCACACATAGACAGTGATGCTTTACTGTGCATTAAATTAATCTAATGCACTCTAAAGGATCTCATGTAGATGTGCCCCCTTAATCTGTAATTAGGGATTTAATATTTTTAGCATTTATTTTCTCAAAAATTCAGATGGTAATTTTCAGAAAATAAATATAAAGTCTCAAAAAATGTCCAAGTTTTGTATTTTAGCTTGAGTTTGCTGTTGTATCCTGGACTGCCCCTTTATTTCACACCTTTAAAAATGGCAGCTGGAATATCTACTTGCAATAGGTAGGGACAAGCTTGAGGTGGCTGTTGGCTGATTTCATGGGCAAAAGATGGGTCTGGCACCCATTTCCCCTAGCAGAGTACAATGCCCTGATGCTTCTGATTGGCCAAATGGCCCCAGTGGCCCCATTTCTCACTGCTGATTGGCTGTGAAGGCTGTCTGTCATATGACCCTGCCCCTCACTGCTGATTGACTGTGAGGGATTTTCATCATGCAGCCCCACCCCTCATCACTGATTGGTGGGAAGGGCTGGGGCCATCTAATGAACAGCCCCAGTAGCCAATCATCGGTGAGAAGCAGAGGCGGCTGCCATCTTGGGCTGCCCATTGTGCGAGCAGTCCCCCTTCTCCCTGGAAGGCTGTGCATCCAGACAGCAGCATGGTGAGGATGGCTGGCTCCCTCTGGGAGCCAGCATTTTATTTTCAGTATTTTAAAATCTTTTTTCCATGGATTTTGCAGATTTCGTGGGCAATGCCAGATTTCACAAAATCTGTGAAATCACAAGTTTGGTCCCTAGCAATAGGGAATCCTAGCTTGAAATTCCTCTCCTTTAAAAAAAACAAAACAACCTTTAACATTTTTTTTTTCAATCTTGCCTTTTGGGTGTCCCCTTCCCATACGCACACACACACCCCGCCAAAAGTATTTGTTGGTTCACAGGACATCAAATGGAGGAGGATGGTAAAAACATGTGGACCTTTTAATAAGGGCTTTTACATCTGGTCAGGCACTTCATGTTGATATTTGACCATAAACAAGTCAGGATCAGTTCTCTGAGTCTAAATATCATCAAATTTAGGGTACATTAATCTCCATGTGCTTTGTCTTCACTTGGGTTTTAAATCATGTTAGTTGTCCCTTGTTAGCTAATGCAAATTAGAAACATATCCCTTTTTTTTCTTAGTATGAGTAGTGCCTAAAACCCCAAATCCAGATGTCCTTATAGTTTTGGTGCAATCTGGATCTGAATATTGTGGCTCAGGCTTGTCACTATTCAGTAGTTAAAAAAAATCAGTGGCAATACCCTGCCTTTCAGTTTTCCCCTTTTCTAAAATGAATTCCAGAAATATAATACAAATTTGCCTCTTTACATGGAGTTTCAGCCCAATGGGTGGCAGTGAAAAAGCAAAGAGAAGTCAAGATTTCTGCAACAGGCTCAAACTTGCCATTAATAGGTAGAAAGAAATGAAGTCTGATCTCTGAAAAGGAAGTGTCAGTCTCTGTAATGGCATCGTGGTCCTGTGCTGTAACCTAGCTAGCTCTCTACAGTAAGTGAATTCTGGCTTGGAACGTCTGGTAATAGAGATGCACCCACATGCAAGGGCTTACAGAGCTGAATGCTCAGGAATAGGAATGGCTGCACTCTTTCCTACATAAGAAAGAATAAATACATCATTGGCATTTTTATGGACTTGAACTAGAGTCCCTAGCTTCTGGTTCAAATGTTCTACAAGTGAATTTAAAATAAACCGAACTCAACTAGCTTAAACCACCTCAGCTTTTGTGTGCTAAGGTAGAGACATCCTCAGTCTGGCATGTCATTGCTTTTCTGTCCTGAGGATGACAGAAATGAAGAGGTTAGAGAGAAAGGTGCTCCCAAAATGAGTACTTTCTATAAACAACACCCTTGAAACAGTTTGCCTTTGAAATAACCTTCAGAAATTAAAAGTATCCTGCTGATGTTGCTGGGATGCACCAGTCACTTCCACTCATATCCGACCATGGAACTCAACTTCTTAAAGATTTGCATAAAATCTCCTGACATGGAAAGTATTATAATTCCTTCATCATTCAAAGTGTATGTGTAGCCCTTTGCTGCCATAAAGTGAAGGTGAGGCAGGTATTTCAGGGGCAGAGTAATGCTTCATAAATCATAAAATGCTGGCAAGTAAGACCAACAGTGAAATTTGGTTTGCGTGTGCCCTTCAAGTGTCCAAAACTTGACAAGCTCTGTTGTCACAATTGAAAAGGCAACCTTCTTCACTTCAGGACCTAGCATTACACCATGACACTGCCCTTCTTATAAAACATGCCGTCCAGGCATGTTTTTCTGAAGTCCTTCAGAAATATTGCTGAACTAAGTTTCCTGTATCTGTAAGGTAGAGGTAAGTATCCTTATTTTAGTGATGAGAAAACTGAGGATAAACTAAATCACCCTTGTAGAATACTATTTGCCTACTTGTTTAAGCAAAGTATATTTTTGCCATAGGAAAAAAAAAAACTAGTAGGGGGTTTTTTGCTATTGTTATAATTGTAATGGCAACGGGTGGTCAAAAAGGTTTTTGTGCCTGGATTGCTAAACTTCAGTAATGATTCTGAAAAGCTGAGCCAAATGCATAGTCTGCAGTCAGATTAGAAAATTTACTTCAATTCCCCTGTTCTCACTGGTAGAGCGTGCCATGCATTCTAATTCCAGGTCCATCGTTAAAAAAGGGCTGAGTTTTAGCCCAATCCTGTTCAGAATTTAGCACGCACCAGATATCCTTGACCCTTTAAAAATCACTCAGTCTTCAGAAGCCTTTGTTTCCCCTTACATCTGTCTTTCAGGATGACAAGGAATCCTGTGGGATTGGTGAGATGATGGTAACAATATGGGTGGCAATTTTCTTCTTGTTGTAATGTTCCATCATAACATGGGCTTTATTTCCTCCTTTATAAATATACACACACAGAGAGAATAAAATGGAGTCATCAAAAGGAGGAGAGACTGAATACTGGAAAATGAGTTGGAATGGCTTAAAATAAATTGATAGATACTACTGCACAGGGCCCTCAGAGTATCAGAAAAGTGAGGCATTATTACAGCATTGGTACACATCTACTTCTCTTGCTCAAACTACTCAGAAACAGCACCTGTCTCACAAAAGGATCCCTGAGAGCATGTGCCAAACTACATTTCTGTTCCAAACACTGACTACATAAAAACGACACAGGAGAGATCTGCCACTTGTGTGTATTCCACCAAATCAATTCACCTTACAGGCAAACATAAGTTTCCACCCTTTTTCATCCAACCAGCATGGCACATCTAGTGTAGCTGGAAAAAAAGAGAGCTGAATTTTGTTCTAGCACATGCATCATCAACAGAACTGTCCACAGAAGAATCCGCTCTCAGCTATTTCTGGAACAACTTTATTTATAGCAGTGGGATTTCTCTCCAGTATATCAAATGGGAAATTTGAAAACAGCAAAGATGCATACATATCACTGAGGGCAATAGCTGATTACTTAACAGGAACATCTCTCTGAATGTATGTGCCTTTGTAGCTGCAATGGGGAGTTATATACCCTACCAGGTAAGCCACAAAACCCTTTGAAAGTAGTGAAACATTGGGGAGCAGATCTATTGTGTCAGGAGGTGTAATTTTTTGTTTCATTACTCTTCAGAGTGGATCTGCACTATAATAGGTGATCTTGGGATTCTGCTTATGGTTTAAGTCTTGTCTCATAAGGACTATGTGTAAGAGAGTTAGTCTGAGTACCGGAACTGCAGTTTTACAGGCATATGTCTTGGATTCAATACTGTAGTACAGAAAACATGTGAGCCTTCTCCCTAACCAGCCTCTCACTTCCTCTCTAAGTCCAGACATTTCCCTTAACTCAGAATAGAAGCAAATGAACAAACTATGTGAGTTTATGTGAGGCGGGGTCTTATCACGTCATCTGTTCTGTACACATTGCTCATGCTGTGACAAGGAAAAGCTATCTAGGGCAGCTAAACCCTCTAGGAAAGAGGCTTAAACTACTGTGGGTTAGCTTTCACTGTGCAAAGCAGGGCTGGAAGGGAGGGACCTCCTGAGCTCATCTAGTCCACCCACTTGCTCAAGGCAGGAGCATCCATGATTAAACTATCCCACCCAAGTGTCTGTCTAAGCTACTGTTGAAAATTCCCAGTGATGGAGATTCTACTACTTGTCTAGGGAGGCTGTTCCAATACTTGACCACCCTCAGAGTAAGAAACTTCTTCCTAATCTCCAATCTAAATGGTCTCTGCTGCAGCTTGAGGCTATTGCTTCTAGTCCTGTCCCCCAACAGCCACAGAAAAAAAGCTATCTCCATCCTCTCTATAATCTCCCTTCAGGTTTCATAGTTTCTAGGGTCGGAAGGGACCTGAGCA
>NW_017729032.1:67590565-67591130 GCF_001723915.1 Gavialis gangeticus
CTCAGTCTTCTCTTCTCCAAATTGCATAGCTCTGGGCATATCTACATGAGATGCTGACTACACAGTAGCCTAATAACACTGGGCAGCAGCGTGCTGGTCAAAACCTATGCTAATAACTCACTGTGCAATGTTATTAGAATAGTGTGCAGTAAGCATCACAAAAAAAAATGTGTACCAGCACTACTATGCTGCAAATGTAATTACTGTGCATTCAGTACTTCATTAAGGAAGTACTAAACTAAATGTGCAGGAACTATGGTGCATTAATGAACATGTAGACGCACCCCTAGTTCTTTCAGCCTTATCTCCTAAATCATGCTTCCCAGACCTCCAAGCATCTTTGTTGCTCTCTGCTGGACTCTTTCCAAACTGTCCACATCCTTCTTGAAGTGTGAGGCCCAAAATGGGACACACTACTCCAGTAAGACCTTACCAGGGTTGACTAGAGCAGAAGAAAGACTTCCCTTGATTTGCAAGTGTCACTCCTGTTAATACAATTCAGCATATAGTTGGCACTTTTTTACAAGAAGCATACTATTGGCTCCTATTCAGCTTATGGTCTACT
>NW_017729032.1:67596130-67604510 GCF_001723915.1 Gavialis gangeticus
AACTATGGTGCATTAATGAACATGTAGACGCACCCCTAGTTCTTTCAGCCTTATCTCCTAAATCATGCTTCCCAGACCTCCAAGCATCTTTGTTGCTCTCTGCTGGACTCTTTCCAAACTGTCCACATCCTTCTTGAAGTGTGAGGCCCAAAATGGGACACACTACTCCAGTAAGACCTTACCAGGGTTGACTAGAGCAGAAGAAAGACTTCCCTTGATTTGCAAGTGTCACTCCTGTTAATACAATTCAGCATATAGTTGGCACTTTTTTACAAGAAGCATACTATTGGCTCCTATTCAGCTTATGGTCTACTGCAGGGGTTCCCAAAGTTTTTATGCTGCGGCCCAGCAAACCACAGCCTGGAAGTGGCCGCAGCCTGGCAAACCATGGCCCAGCAGTCACAGCTGACCATGGCTGGACTTTCTGGCTGGAAGACAGGTAAGGATACCCCCACCCCCTGGCCCACCCTGGGGAGGTGGGCCAAACCCTGTGCTGCTGCAGGCCCTGTGGAAGGAGCTGCAGTCTCTCTGGGGGTCCATGGTTTGCTAGTCTGCAGCCACTTCTGGTCTGGCAGTGAACCGTGCTGTGGACCGGCAGCCGACCCACCACAGCCCGGGGACTGAGAACCCATGATCTACTGTAACCCCTCCTCTGCATTATCTCAACCTAGCCAGTCATTCCTTACTCTGCAATTGTACATGCAGTTACTCTGTCAAAGTGCAGGACTTTGCACTTTTCACTGTTGAATTTCATCTGCTTGATTGGAGACTGTTTTTTTTTACTGGGGGATAAAAGCATACAAGCAGGCAATTATTGCAAAGCACTAAGTCCATGCCTCCTTGCTGTAATTTGTTTGTTCATCTGTACCTTCAAAGGCAAAAGAAAGGTCAGTGGAATCTGCTGATGTAAGGCCTCATAAATGGCCCTCATGGCCAAGATACCTGAACACTTCAAAGTCTTATATACAGACAGGGGCTCACAACACCCCCTAAGAGGTAGGGAAGCATTTGCCTACAGTCACACACTGGGTGTCTGTACGCATGCAAATGTTCTGGGGTAGGTTTACTTTAGACTAAATTAGTCTAGAGTAAACCCACCACAGGCAGGCATCTATATGTGCAGGGAAGTAAAAGCAGATTTACTGCTTACGACAGCAGTTTGCTCCCCCACTCCCCACTCTGCCGCCAGCCCTTCACTGGCCACCTGCAGGAGCCAGGGGGAACTCTAGGTTCCCCCTGGGTGCTAGCCCAGTGGCTGGCAGGGAGCTGCTGTCTGAAAAGTGTTTAGGCTCCACGGGTGCCTGTAGACATGCGGGGATGCTGCTCCAATGTGCTGTAATTACAGTGCATCACAGCAGGCACCATCTGCTGGAGTGTGGTAATAGCACACACCAGTGGCAGAGGTGCTTTAACTAAAGCTCATCAAATGAGCTTTAGTTAAAGTGTCCCCACCGCCATTTTGAAGCACAGGACACTGAATACATGAGATGCTGCGAATGCCTTAATTAGAGCAGCTCTCGGAGCTGCTCTAATTAAAGTGCCCCTCCCTCCCTGCCCCTGAGCACATGTAAAGACACCCCAAGACAGTAACTTTACTAATCTTAGCAATAGACACATGGAAATACAAGGTGCAGAATCTGCTGTTCTTCAGACTGGTGAAGAATTGTATTGGTGTATTGGTGAAATCCCTCCTAAAACACAGAATATCTGAATATATAGTTTAATTCATTTACGTAGTCTAGGTTTTTTGTCAGATAATCTTATGGACATCATACCTGGCTTTGTTCTCTCAAGGCAGTAATGAACAAATTCTTCACCCTCCAAGCCGTGCAACCTGGTAAATCACAAGGCTTTGCGGGGGGGGGAATGATGGATTAAAATGAGAACGTAAGATGAACTTACTAGAAAATGTTGTATGTGGCTTTGAAAGCGCTATTTTTAATGCAACATTCCCACAGACTGGACTGTTGCTTGGCACAACAGGGGAGCCTGATTTCAGATAATATGTTTCCACTGCATTGGCTGACTTATGCTTTATTGCTTTCAATTCTGAAGGCTTAAATAAAGCCTAAGTATTCTTGGCATTTCACGAATTCTCAGATGACCTAAGTGAAACACATCTGAAATGCAAAACAACTGCTTCTACCACTGTGCATGGAAGGGATATTTCCTTTGGTACCCAGAACAGCTGACCAGTGAAGAGAATTTCTTATCTTTGGAGTAGAGATTCACACTTCCACAGTGCCCAAGTGCACCCAACCTTGCAGAGGATGAATCTTCAGCCTCAAAGTTTGTCACAAAGGCTGTTTGTAGACATGCTCACTGTTTTCTAAACCATGTTAACTGATTCACATCACACAGTTCAAATCAAATTTCAATTCAAATTAAGGTTTAATAGATGATCATTGACTATCAGGGAGGTTTTCATGCATTTCTGCAGTAGAGACAGCGGTGGGGTTGGACACTGTCCCCCACCCCACTCAGAATCAGGGCCACAAAACTACATTCGCTTTCTACACCTGGTGGCGGGCACAAACAACAGCAAGCCCTAGATACCTGCTGTACATGCAAGTTAATTAATACCGTTTAAATTGCCTAGTTTGAACTGCCCTAGTCTGCATTAACTTTAACCCTCATTCAGTGAGGATTAGTTAATTTAGACTGGAGTCAGTTTTAATTTGGAGTACAGCTGTCCACATGTATATAGTGATGGCTATAGTCCAGCGTAAACCTAGAAAAACATAACATCTATAAACAGCCAGAGGTGTTAACATTATCCACCTACCTACCTACCTAATAGCTCTTCCACTTATGATCTGAGTATCTCATTTCCAGCATCCACAGATAAAATGTGACTGGACTGTGGACCTGAAAACTTGGTTGACCTTGAGACTATATTGCCTGCAGGAGTCAGTCAAGTCCTTTCCTTTGAATCTAGAGACACCACTGTGATTATTAGCAGATGAATGGCTTGCAAAACCAACTTCCCAATGATTACATTCAGCCCTGGCTCTGAGAAGTTACTTTCAAACCAGCTTCTTTTGGAATCAATGCGAGTCCATTCATTGACTTCAGCACGAGTTATCATAGGACCATAAGCATAGAATGCTTGACCAGTAGCCCATGGAACTGGGTTCTAATGAACCATTTATCGAGATACAGAGGTGCGTGGATTCTGACGATGAAGGTGAGCTCCTGCTACTACCAGATTTTTATACATCATTGAGCAAAATGAGGAAAATGAATTAATTTTAAAAGTAATGCAACTTTTAATTGCAGCAGCCATCCTGAAAAATAGCATCTTGTATTGTAAGTGATCAGTCTGAACCCAATTGCCCATACTTTTGCACTGAGATATAGAAAAGGACATCCTGAACACTGGAGATAGCAAGTTTCTTGAATACTTAGGACAGCACTAAATTAAAAAAAAAAAAAAATCAGCCTTAGTAGAGGTCTAGAATTAGTTGTGTAGCTCATGATTTCTACCAAGGGCATCCTTTGTAACCAGTATTGTTAGCCTGGTTTCCTGAATCACCAGACAATACTTTTTTCAGGGCCAAGTGCAACCATAAAAGACCAAGCACAACATGTTCGCTCAGTACCGGGAGACACAGTAGTAGCATATGATAATTAGCAAGCAAGCAAAGCTCTCACCACACACTGGGATGCTAATAATACTCACAGAAAGGCAGACATCTGACCAGTATGCTGATCTCCAATTTGAAGGGCTGCTGCTTTAGTGACCTCAACTGCAGGCCAATGCTGGAAGAGAGAGCACACGCCTCTAGTTGACCACTCCAAATTTATACCTTCAGCTGATGCCATCTGTCCGGCACTGGTATTCAGTCACTGGTGGGTTAAATCTATTGCACCTTGCCCACCCAGTAAGGACACTGTTCACATGTGCTTCGTGTGCTGGACTTGTTATTCAGATGCAGTCCCAATAACACAATAATAAAACCTGTTTCTGTGCTTCCAGATGCACCTTTATCTGCTCAAGAAGAGAAGTCTAGAGTCTGTTCCAGCTTGGGAAAAATACTCCTTCCATATGCACCCCTCCTTATCTTTGGAATATGGGTATGAACCACTCCTGTCAGGTTTCCATGGGAAACCTTTCCACTGCTGGTGATCTCATCTTTCTGGGCCTTGCTATAACAAGCAAAAGTTAGCTATACTTATGTCAAGCAGTCATAGTACATGTTAACTATATATGTATATATTCTAATAACTAAAATATAATATGTTAACTGCATATTATATGGTGTACTAGAGAGTAAATACCAGCTCTAAATCCAAAATTTAGCCAACAAATATGAGCACCTGAACTAGCTCCATGCACATTAACTTTGAGATCAAAAGCAGCCAGCCATGTTGGCATGGTGTTCTTCTAAGGCTATGAGCCCTGCTTCTCAGCAGAATGAATTAACCTAAGTATGGTGCCACACTAACTATACCATGGCTATAGAGTTTCCACTTCTGGATGAGGGCACATAGAGCTGGCTAAAGTATCTCTCCACGGAACTGCTTTGTGTCAAGAAGATTCTGATACATAAGCGAGTATGTTCATACACTACCCAGCATGACACTGGCTAATAGGGCTGCACAAAGCTTTGGTCCCTGATTTGATTCAGCAGAGATTTAGCCTGATTTGGTGGCCAAATCTCTGAATCCAGATCAAATCAGAGGACCCTTGAATCTCCAAATCAAATTGGAACCCTCTGAATCGAGTCGGAGAGATTCAGAAAGATTCAGTGATTTGTACATAGACACAGCTTTAAATGTTTTTTCTACATACCTGTAGATAACAGGCAGCTTGTGAGTGCTGCCCCCAAGCCAATTTGCCACCCACCGGACTGTGTAATCATCTAAGTCACAGCGTCTTAATTTATTTATGAGAATGGGATGAGATACCATATCAAAGGCCTTCCTAAAATCCAAATAAATGACATCAGCCTCTACTCCTGCATCTAAGCGTTTTGTGACCTGGTCATAAAAAGAAACCAGATTAGTCAGGCATGATCTACCTGCTACAAATCCATGCCAGTTGCCCTGCTACATTATTTTTCCTGCTGGACTTGTACAAATATGATCCTTAATCATTTTTTCAAAGACTTGTCCAAGGATAGAGGTGAGACTAACTGGCCTATAATTACTCAGATCCTCCTTCCTCTCCTTGTTGAAAATAGGGACCACATTGGACGTTTTCCTGTCCTCCAGCACCTGACCTGAGTGCCATGAGTGCTCAAAGAGCCATGCCACTAGTTCTGCTATGACGCCAAGCAATTCCTTCAGTACCCTCGGATACAGCTCATCTGGGCCTGCTGACTTAAACACATGCAGTCCATCCAAGTGACTACACCAAGTCAGTGTCAACAGTTTCATAGATTTCATAGACATTAGGGCAAGAAGGGACCTTGGGAGATCATCAAGTCTAGTCCCCTGCCCCAAGGGCAGGAAGTCAACTAGGATCAAAGGATCCCAGCAAGATAAGCATCCAAAGCTTTTTTAAGGAGTCCAGAGTAGAGCTGTGTGAAATTTCACTAGCCGTTTCGTTTCAACACTGTTTCAACTCGTTTTGAGGTTGAAACAGCAAAATCGAAATGAAACAAAGGGCATCGAAATAGCCTCAAAACAAAACAAGGCTAGTCAAAACGTTTCAAAAGTCAAAATGTTTTGACCATAGCGCTGGGGATGAGAAGTCAGTTCAGCTGGGCTGACTTCCCATCCCTCACTGTTTCGACAGTGCCGTTTCACACAGCCCTAGTCCAGAGTAGGTGCTTCCACCACCTTTGGAGGGAACCTATTCCAAGCCTTGGGGGCTCAGACAGTAACAAGGTTTTTCCTTATGTCCAGCCTAAAATGGTCTTGGAGGAGTTTGTGACCATTGGAACTTGTCATCCCTAGGGGTACTCTGGTGAACAGATGTTCCCCCACATCATGATGCACACCGCTGACGTACTTATAGGCTGCCACCAGGTCACTCCTGAGCCTGCACTTTTCCAGGCTAAAGAGTCCCATGGCTTTCAGCCTTTCTTCATAGGGCCTGTTTTCCTGTCCTCCAATCATGTGCGTGGCTCTTCTCTGGACTCTCTCAAACTTCTCCACATCCTTCCTGAACTGTGGAGCCCAGAACTGGATGCAGCACTCCAGCTGCAGCCTCACCAAGGCCAAATACAGTGGGAGGATGACATCCAGAGATTTACTTGAGAAGCATCTATGGATACAAGCCAGAGTTTGGTTTGCTTTACCAGCTGCAACATCACCAGCTGGTAGGCTGATGTCCCTCTGATGCCCATCTAAGAAACCATTAGGTGACTTGTCTTGACTCTTGTTCAGGAACACTGAGGCAAAAAAGTCATTCAAGAGCTCAGCCTTTCCCCCCCTCTCTGTCACTAATTGTTCCTGCTTGTTCAGTAGGGGTCCTATGCTGCCCTGTGCCTTCCTTTTACTCCCTACATACCTAAAAAAAAAAAGACTTGTTGTCTTAATTTCTGTTGCCTGCCTCAGCTCCATAGTTGCTTTGGCCTTCCTAACTGCCTCCCTGAAAGTGCGGGCCAAGTAGGTATACTCCTCCTTGGTAGCTTTCCCCTGCTTCTACTGCCTATATGCCTCTTTTTTGCCCTTAAGCTTCTCTAGATTTCTCTGTTTAGCCACAGAGGTTTTTTGGCTCCTTTCTCTCGCAATGGGATCATCTCCCTCTGCACCCGAAGGATCGCTTCCTTTAGGAACGACTACCCTTCCTGGACTCCCTCATGTAGGAGGGCAAGTGACTCAGACAGCAGGGTTCAGGAGAGACAAAACCTTAAAAGGAAACTTATTTCCTGGTGATAATGCACTAGCAGAAACAAACCCGCTTTACTCTCAGTCTGCAGTTTGAGTTTGCAGGGCCAGCAGTTAGGAAAATCTACTGCTTATCAGTGTAAACTGAGAAAATTGAGAATGGGAGAAAGGCAGTAAACACCAAACCCCATAGCGTGGTTTTTAAAGAATGACCTTTCTGAGTATAATTGCACTTTAAAGGATGCAGTGTGGTAGTGTCTGATCAAAGATAAGTACACTGAGCCTGCCTGGATACTTAATTGTTTTGAAGCAGGAGTGTTTCTTCAATAAGTCTCATAGCTATTATTTAGCTTTAGCTAGCTCCCCTGGGAAAGGTTACATTTGCATCACAGTTGGTCTCTAGATATGCAGATCTTCTGAACCCTCAGCAACACAATTTTTGGCCTAAATTCCTCTCAGGGTGACAGAATTCATTGTAGTGAAGCCTGCAATCATCTTCATTGCCATTAAAATGGATGGATATTACTTGTTGCTCTGTTGTGAACTCATATAGTGAAGACTGTGTACAGTATTAGAATTACTTCACTGAGGCATCCATTTATTTTTAATAAATAAGTGTTTTATGACTATTACAGCCTTGTGGATTCTAAACCACATCAGTTTTATTTGAAATATCATCTAGCTATTAAGCCCCATGCTTAATTTGAAGCAGGTTTCCATTTCCTCTTTTTGATTAGAGATGAACCTACTGGGATGAATCTACTGTGATGAAGAACTATCCCTGGCTGTTCCACATCCTTGCAAACTGAGACAATGGTACCATTTGTATCTCAACCAAGTTGTCCCCTCTGCAGTTACTCTCTGTAATGGCTTCCAAATCCAGAAACTACCCATCCCAGTTTAGCAAGGCCCAGTCACTGGCCCATGGCCCAGCTGAGAATATACTCTCCAGCCGCATCCAGACAGGCACAGCTGTGAAGTATGTGGTGCCACAGACACATCTGCAGTGCCACCCACTGCACATTCAGTTGTTCTCTGCACTGCAAAGTACCTGTGTGGTGTGGGGGGCTGATCTCAGGAGATCCCAGGGTGAAAAAAAAAACCCACAAAAAAAAGCAGAGTGGTGCATGTGGAGGCAGTGCATGCCACTCAAAACTGGAGCCTGGCCAGCCAGAACCACACTCCAGCTACCGGCCAGGCTCCAAGCAGCAGGATTGCCACTGCTGCAGCCCTGGGAGGCCCCCAGGACCCCAGGTAAGGATGCTGGGCCAACCCAGTGCTAGTCCCAGTCTCCCCTACACCCCCTGGGGTAACCTGCTGCACACCAGAGGGCGCATGGCACAGGCGTTCCCCAGGGACAAGCAGCAGTGGCACAAGGTATACCACTGTTTCTTGTCCCCAGGGAAACAAATGTCCATACTCATGTGGACGTGACCTCCAAGTCTTCATGGAAAGGATGTCATGGGTACCTCATACAAACCCAGCTATCAAAAATATCTTCATTGGTCCATGACAAGAAACCCTGACCTCCAGCCCAATTCCTTCCCATTTGCCATTTGCCAAAGGGACACTTGCATGCCTATACACAAATACCAGGAGC
>NW_017729032.1:67609510-67609852 GCF_001723915.1 Gavialis gangeticus
AAGGACAATAAAAAGTCCTTTTTTAGATATGTGGGGAACTGGAGAAAAAGCAAGATCAACATTGGTCCCCTGCTAAACCAGATGGGACAACTGACACCCAGGAAAAAGCAAACTAGCTAAATGGATACTTTGTGTCAGTTTTCCACCAGTCCCATGGGACGTCCCTGCCCACTACAGGACAGGGAGGTCTGAGTGAAGGAGATTCCTTACCCTCCATCGAAGCTGACCTTGTGAAGGAACACCTTGAGAGGCTGGATACCTTCATGTCAGCTGGTCCTGACAGTTTACACCTGAGGGTACTCAAAGAGCTGGCAAGCATCATAGCTCAGACCCTGGCACGGA
>NW_017729032.1:67614852-67615759 GCF_001723915.1 Gavialis gangeticus
ATGTGGTGCCACAGACACATCTGCAGTGCCACCCACTGCACATTCAGTTGTTCTCTGCACTGCAAAGTACCTGTGTGGTGTGGGGGGCTGATCTCAGGAGATCCCAGGGTGAAAAAAAAAACCCACAAAAAAAAGCAGAGTGGTGCATGTGGAGGCAGTGCATGCCACTCAAAACTGGAGCCTGGCCAGCCAGAACCACACTCCAGCTACCGGCCAGGCTCCAAGCAGCAGGATTGCCACTGCTGCAGCCCTGGGAGGCCCCCAGGACCCCAGGTAAGGATGCTGGGCCAACCCAGTGCTAGTCCCAGTCTCCCCTACACCCCCTGGGGTAACCTGCTGCACACCAGAGGGCGCATGGCACAGGCGTTCCCCAGGGACAAGCAGCAGTGGCACAAGGTATACCACTGTTTCTTGTCCCCAGGGAAACAAATGTCCATACTCATGTGGACGTGACCTCCAAGTCTTCATGGAAAGGATGTCATGGGTACCTCATACAAACCCAGCTATCAAAAATATCTTCATTGGTCCATGACAAGAAACCCTGACCTCCAGCCCAATTCCTTCCCATTTGCCATTTGCCAAAGGGACACTTGCATGCCTATACACAAATACCAGGAGCTTGGGGAATAAACAGGAGGAACTTGTCTTCTTGCTAAACACAAATAGTTATGATGTCATAGGCACCCATGACTGGACCACAGGTATAGATGGCTATACCCTGTACAGGAGAGATAGAGTGGACAAAAGGGGCAGGGGTGTAGCTCTCCATGTCAAGGAGAACTATGCATCCCTGCAAGCCGACATTGGCACCCAGGGTGGACAACTTGAGACCCTCTGGGTTAAAATCCATGGGGAACACAGCACAGGGGACACAATGGTGGGAGTCTATTACAGACCCCCTACCCAG
>NW_017729032.1:67616612-67619288 GCF_001723915.1 Gavialis gangeticus
GAGAGGCTGGATACCTTCATGTCAGCTGGTCCTGACAGTTTACACCTGAGGGTACTCAAAGAGCTGGCAAGCATCATAGCTCAGACCCTGGCACGGATCTTTGAGATCTCCTGGTGCTCTGGTGTAGTGCCCAAAGACTGGAAGAAGGCCAATGTGGTGTCTATCTTCAAGAAAGGGAGGAAAGTAGATCCAGCAAACTACAGGCCCATCAGCCTGACCTCTATCCAGGGGAAGGTCTTGGAAAAGATTATCAAAGAAGCCATCCTTAACAGACTGGCTGACGGCAACATCCTAAGGGATAGCCAGCACGGGTTTGTTGCAAGTAGGTCTTGCTTGACCAATCACATTTCCTTTTATGACCAGGTGACCTATCACCTGGATGAGGGGGAAGAGATTGATGTCATATATCTTGACTTCAAAAAAGCCTTCAATCTGTTATCCCATGATCATCTCTTGGCAAAACTGGCAAACTGCGGCCTCATCACGATCTGCCTTTCTGGGGAATTGGCTCCACAGTAGGACCCAGAGGGTGGTGGTTGATGGAAGCCAATAGTCTTGATGCGCTGTGACCAGTCAGGTCCCTCAGGGCTCTGTCCTAGGGCCTATAATATTTAACAATGTCATCAATGATGTAGACATTGGTGTTAGAAGCGGACTGGCCAAGTTCACCGACCACACGAAACTCTGGGGTAAAGCATCCACACCTGAGGACAGGAGGGTGATCCAGGCAGATCTTGACAGACTCGTTAAATGGGCGGATGAGAACCTGATGATGTTTAACACCGAAAAATGCAAGGTTCTCCACTTTGGGAGGAAAAACCTGCAGCATGCTTATAGGCTCGGCAGTGCTACGCTGGTTAGCACTACAGACGAAAGGGACTTGGGGGTCATGATTAACCACAAAATGAACATGAGCCTTCAATGTGATGCAGCTAGTAAAGAAAGCAAAATGTTGGCTTGTCTCTACAGATGCTTGTCAGGCAAATTTCAGGACATCACTCTCCCGTTGTACTGGGCCTTGGTAAAGCCACAGCTGCGGTACTGCATCCAGTTTTGGGCTCCACAATTCAAAAAGGATGTGGAGAAGCTTGAGAGATTGCAGAGGAGAGCCACGCACAGGATCAGAGGTCAGGAAAACAGGCCTTATGATGAGAGGCTGAGAGCCATGGGACTTTTCAGCCTGGAAAAGCACAGGCTCAGGGGTGATCTGGTGGCCACCTATAAGTTTATCAGGCGTGCTCATCAGAATCTGGGGGAACGTCGGTTCACCAGAGCGCCCCAAGGGATGACAAGATCGAATGGTCAAACTCATCCGTGACCATTTCAGACTGGACATAAGGAAGAACTTCTTTACTGTCCGCGCTCCCAAGGTTTGGAATAGACTGCCGCTGGAGGTGGCTCATGCACCTACTTTGAAAGCCTTCAAGAGACATTTGGATGTTTATCTTGCTGGGATCCTATGATCCCTGCTGACTTCCTGCCCTTGGGACAGGGGGCTGGACTCGATGATCTTCCAGGGTCCCTTCCAGCCCTAGTGTCTATGAATCTATGAATCTATAAAATTCTCCTCATTTCTCCATTTCTTAGTACTTCAACGGTAGAAAGAAAGGAGCACCAATGGAAGTAACAAAATACATTTAGGTCTGAATTGGCAAAAGCATATGGGCACTTCCAGATTCATGGTTAAGAGTTAACAGGAAAAGAAGGGGTTTCTAGAACAGACTTAAAAGGTTCTGCCATTTGATTAATGTTCTGATAACTGTAAATGCTTATTTCAGTCTATGTCTTTTGAGATTTGTCAATTACTAATCATAAAAAAGGCATTTTCTGGGCTTTACTTTCTATTTTGAACTACAAGTGATCCCTCTGTTGCTATCACCTACTCATAATACTCTGGCCAGGTCCCAGAGGACTAGAAAAGGGCCAATGTGATCCCTATTTTCAAGAAGGGGAGGAGGGAGGAACCAGGAAACTATAGGCCAGTTAGTCTCATCTCTATGCTTGGGAAAACACTGGAAAAAATCATTAAGGATCACATTTGTGGGAGCCCAGCAGGGGAAATAATGCTGAAAGGAAACCAGCACGAGTTCACTGCAGGTAGATCCTGCCTGACTAACCTTGTTTCTTTTTAGGACCAGGTCACAAAATGTTTAGACACAGGAGTCGAGGTAGATGTCATCTACCTAGACTTTAAGAAGGCCTTCAGTATGGTATCTCCTTCTGTTCTCATAAGTAAACTGACAGGCTATGATGTAGATGATTACACAGTCAGGTGGGTGGCAAATTGGCTTAGGGGTTGCACCCAGAGAGTGGCGGTGGATGGGTCATAGAATCAATGAGTCAGAAGGGACCTAGATGGATCATCGAGTCCAACCCCCTGCCATGGGCAGGAAGGAGCACTGGGGGTGGCAGGGGTCATAAGACCCCAGCCAGGTGCCTATCCAGTCTCCTCTTGAAGATTTCCAGGGAAGGTGAGAGCACCACCTCTCTGGGAAGCCTGTTCCAGGCTCTGGCCACCCTTACAGTGAAGTAATTCTTCCTAATATCTAACCTAAACCTATCCTCCCTCAGCTTGTGGCCATTGTTCCTGGTGACTCCAAGGGGGGCCCTGGTGAACAGTCTTTCCCCGAGTCCCTGCTGGTGGCCCCTGATAAGGTTGTAGGCAGCCACAAGATC
>NW_017729032.1:67620022-67620257 GCF_001723915.1 Gavialis gangeticus
CTGGAGTCAATCCTGACTCCAAGATCCCTCTCTGCCTCAGTGCTGCCGAGAGGGTCAGCCCCTAACCTATAACCATAATGCTGGTTCCCTCTCCCCAGGTGCAGCACTCTGCAGTTGTCCTTGTTGAACTGCATCCTGTTCGATATTGACCTGGCAAGACGTGGGTAGTGGAGTCCTGCAAGGCTCAGTCCTTCGACTGGTGCTATTCAATGTCTTCATCAGTGACTTGGATGAG
>NW_017729032.1:67620268-67620731 GCF_001723915.1 Gavialis gangeticus
TCAATGATCTTCCAAGGTCCCTTCCAGCCCTAATGTCCAGGAATCTATGAAATCTATGAAATAATGAAAATTGACTGCATCAAAAATTGGCCTGATGGGGCTGATAATGTGGCCAATAAATGCCCCATGCATGCATGCAGCTGCAGCGCAGCATGTAGGCAGCCAGGAGCGCGGCCTGGCAGATTGGAGAGCTGCATGCTGCTGGCAAGTCTGTTGTGGTGGAAGGGGAGGGGGGGAGGAAAGAGTGGGGGGAGGGAAACAGATCAAGGCCTGTGAGGTGAGGGAGGGATTGGGGCTGGGCCTGCCCAGCCAGGGCAGGGCGGGCATGGGACAGAGCTGCGGCTCATCCACAGGGTGCAGGGAGGGGAGAACAGCTCCTGCCAATGCACGCAGTGGGGACACCCCCCCACCCCCTCCCTGGGTGCAAGCAGCAGTGGAAGCCACCCCCCACTGGCCCCCCAGT
>NW_017729032.1:67625731-67626070 GCF_001723915.1 Gavialis gangeticus
TAAGCAGGGGCAATTGGAGTACTGCATCCAGTTTTGGGCACTGCACTTAGAGGGATGCAGAGAAACTTGAGAGGGTTCAAAGGAGGGCCACTAGTATGATCAGAGGTAAGGCAAGGCCCTACAAGGAGAGACTGAGGGACCTGGATCTCTTCAGCCTTTGCAAGAGAAGGCTGAAAGGTGATATTGTGGCTGAGTATAAATTCATCAGGGGTGGGCAGCAGGGAATAAGAGATGCTCTATTTACTAGGGCACCTTCTGGAGTAAGTAGGAACAATGACCTGGACAGGCTCATTAAATGGGCGGATGAGAACCTGATGATGTTTAACACCGAAAAATGCA
>NW_017729032.1:67631070-67637194 GCF_001723915.1 Gavialis gangeticus
TCCCACAACCCCTTCCCTTCCCCCTCCCCTTACACCACAACAGACTTACCAGCTAGATGCAGCTCTCCAAGCTGCATATTGGAAATTGGATCGGTATCGGCCGATATGCCTCCTTAAAAATTGGCCATTGGTATCAGCCCCAAAAATCTCTATCAGTGCACCCTAGTATATGTGTATATGTAGATGCATGTATGTATGTATACACATATACACACACATCACTAGATTTTGGGAGCTGTAGCTCACTTCATCATGTATACTCCACCAGATACTAAATAAAGACAAAGAGGTAAGAGAAGTATTGTATAGAGATTAGTCTTGGCTACTGTTTTGTCCCAATCTTTAGAATATGCTCACATTTGTTAGCATTCATGTTCTACTACAGCCTTAAAATATTTTGCATTGACCTAATATGGTACATTGTGTGAAGCACTTTTCTTAGAACACTGTAATACTTCAGAGAGAGAATTCCTTAATCTGAGCCAATGTATATAATTTTGTAGAAATTCTTATGATGATGTATGACATGAAAGAGCAGTAATAAACCTTTCTAATGGTATCTGTAAAACATTTCATAATACCTGCCATGAAGAATGCCCCAAAACCATATTTGGTATGCTTTGTTCATTTCACCATCTTGCTTTGGAGGATTATTTTTGTGAACAGGGCAGTGCATCAAGAGATGGTGAAAATGAAATGTTATGAAGGAAAGAACAATTGCAAAAGTGCACTGGCTGAAAAGCTTGACTTATAGTTCATTGTCTTGCACCTTTAATTCCCCCCTTCTGTACAGTTGTAAGTGGTCTGGAGATAAAAGTGGCACCGTTCCCACTAAAATAAATCCAGAGATAGACCAGACAAAATCCCATTCGGACACCCTCAAATACTGGCTGATTTATATCCCTCTCTTGGGCAGAATCAGAACCTCAGATCCAACAAAAGACTCTCATCTTTGGACGTATAGGACTTTAAACTCTAAATGGGGATCTGAGCTCGGGCCCCTCTGTGGCCAGATGCCACTTCTGTGTGGAACAGGGAGAAAGGAAATTTGAGTCCTTAGCATGTGTTGACAATTTCCCCCCCTTGATTGTAAATAAACAAATTATTCTGTTCCTCATCATTTGCTTACTTTTGTCATTTTTCTCCTCAGCTTGCAACTGATAGGAAAACACCTCTGGAATATTCTTCCAGAGTTATCAGATCAGTTGTCAAGAACCCCTTCATGGTTTAATTCTTTAATTTCAGGCCACTGTTAGTTATTTACACAATCAGAATTGGGCAAGAGTTTTAATCCTACTGCCTGTCAATTCATTTTAACCTCAATCTTTTTCTTAGCTTTCTTATTCCCAGAACATGTTTTCTGCTCTCGAGAAGTCTGATAGAAATTGCCTTGACTAGCCCTGAATGATCAAAACTGACCGGATGTGCAATATGAATATTCATGACTTATAGTAACAGCATCCGCTCACTTTTCAAAGCAGAGTCCGTTCTACACTCCCATGATCTGCACAAATTATCTGCTCATTGCCACATAAACCTTATGGAACCCGGCCAGGAGAGGCATCAAGTTTATCTGGGATAATTCAGCAAAATAGGGAAATATATTTGTGCCAGAGTAGAAACACTGACACTTTAATCAACTATGTTGACATGAAAATGGCACTAAAAGAGCAAGGAGAAACACATTCCCCCATTGAATGTATGTGTGAGGAGACCACATTCAGGTATATCCCTGAAGAAAAACTTGATTAATGGATTGTGATAAAAGACAGTAAATCAGAGATGCCCAGTCTTCAATATACTAAGGGTTACTTTGGCAACTTGCTAAGATTCTGCCAGCCAGATTGATAGGGGATTCATATTTACATAAAGATTTTAACTTTAAAAAAAAAAAAATCACAGAATCATAGAAAATAAGGACTGGAAGGGACCTCAGGAGGTCATCTAATCCAACCCCCTGCTCAAAGCAGGACCATCCCCAACTAGATCATCCCTGTCTAGGCTTTGTCTAGCTGGATCTTAAAAAGCTCCAAGGATGGAGATTGCACCACCTCTCTGGGTAACCTGCTCCAGTGCTTTACTACCCTCCAGTGAGAAAGTTGTTCCTCAACTCTAACCTAAACTTCCCTTGCTGCAACTTGAGACCATTGCTCCTTGTTCTGTCATCTGCCACCACTGAGAACAGTCCAGTTCCATCCTCTTTGGAACCCCCTTCAGGTAGTTGAAAGCTGCAATTAATTCCCTTCTCGTCTTCTCTCCTCCAAACTAAATAAGCCCAGGTCCCTCAGCCTCTCCTCATACGTCATGTGCCCCAGCCCTCTAACCATTTTATTGTCCTCTGCTGGACTCTATCTAATTAATCCACATCCTTTCTGTAGTAGGGGGCGCAAAACTGGGCACAGTACTCCAGGTGTCACCTCACCAGTGCAGAATAGAGGGAAAAATTATTTCCTTTAATCTGCCGGCAATGCTCCTACTAATGCAACCCAGTGTGCCGGTAGCCTTCTTAGCAACAAGAATACACTATTAACTCATACCCAGCTTATTGTGCACTATTACCCCCAGGTCCTTTTCTGCAGAGCTGTTGATTAGCCTGTCACTCCCCAGCCTGTACCCGCACATGGGATTGTTCTGTTCTAAGTGTAGGACTTTGCACTTGTCCTTAATAAACTTCATGAGATTTCTTTTGGTCCAATCCTCCAATTTGTCTAGGTCTCTCTGAATCCTAGTGCTACCCTCCAGTGTATCTGCTATTCCTCCCAACTTGGTGTCATCTGCAGACTTGCTGAGGGTGCCCTCCATCCCATGTTCCAGATCACTGATGAAGATATTGAACAAAATCGGCCCCATGACTGACCCCTGGGACATACCACTTGATACTAACTGCAAACTAGACATTGAGCCATTGATTGCTACCCTTTGAACTCAGTGACCCAGCCAGTTTTCCATCTACCTTACAATCCTATCATCCAACCTACACTTCCTTAATTTGCTTGCAAAAATGTTGTGGGAGAATGTATCAAAAACCTTGCTAAAGTCAGAGTATATCACATCCACTGGTCTTCCTACATCCACAGAGCCAGTCACCTCATTATAGAAGGCAATCAAGGTAGTCAGGCATGACTTGCCCTTTTTTAATCCATGCTGACTGTTCCTGATCACCGCCTTCTCTTCCACGTGCTCTCCTCTTTGAGACATTGTCCATGATTTTTCCAGGGATTGAGATAAGGCTGCGCATTCTGTAGTTCCCTGGATCCTCCTTCTTTCCTTTCATAAAGACGGGCACCATATTTTCCTATCATCCAGAACCTCTTCCAATCACAAATGTTCAAAGATAATGGCCAGCAGCATTCTGCAATCACATTGACTCTTGGGTGCATTTTGTCTGACCTCATGGACTTATATGTGACCAGCTTTTCTAAACAGTCCCTAACCTGTTCTTTCACCACTGTTTACTGCTCATCTCCCCAAACTGTGCTGCCGGGTTCAATAGTTTGGGAGCTGACCTTGCCTGTGAAGACGGAGATAAAAGACATTGAGTACTTCAGCTTTTTCTATATCATCTGTCACTTGGTTGCCTCCCCCTTTCACTAAAGGACCCACACTTTCCCTGATCTTCCTCCTGTTGCTAACCTACTTGTAAAAACCCTTCTTGTTACCCTTCACATCCCTTACTAGCTGCAACTCCAATTGTGCTTTGACCTTCCTGATTTCATCCCTGCATGCCTGAGCAATATTCTTATACTCCTCCCTAGTCATTTGTCCAAGTTTCCACTACTTATAAGCTTCCATTTTTTTTTGTTTTAGCTCACTGAAGAGTTCCCTGCTAAGTCAAGTTGATCTTCTGCCATACTTGCTAGTCTTCCTATGCATGAGGATGGTTCATTCCTGTGCCCTCAGTAAGGTTCTTTTAAAGTACAAACAGCTCTTCTGGACTCCTTCCCCCTTAAAATGGCCTCCCAAAGGATCCTGCCCATCAGTTCCCTGAGTGAGTTGAAGTTAGCTGCTCTCCTTCCTTCCGTTCCTCGGGATCCTGAACTCAATCAACCTGTGGTCGCTGCTGCCCAGCTTGCCACCCACTACTACATTCCCCATCAATTCTTCTCTGTTTGTGAGCAGCAGATCAAGAAGAGCATGGTCCCTAGTTCGCTTCTTCAACACTTGCACCAGGAAGTTGTGCCCAGCACTCTCCAAAAACTTCCTGAATTACCTGTGCACTGTTATATTGCCTTCCCAGCAGATGTCAGGGTGATTGAAGTCCCCATGAGAACTAGGGCCTGTGATCTGGAAGCTTCCACTAGCTATTTGAAGAAAGCCTCATTCACCTCAGCCTCCTAGTCTGGTGGTCCACAGCAGACATCCCCTACAACGTCACCCATGCTCTTGTTCCATCTGATCCTAACCCAGAGACTTTCAACAGGACTGTCTCCAGTTTCATACTGGAGCTCTGAGCAATCAAAAAATGAATAAACACGCAATCATAACACTTTCTTTGTACCTATGTGTCTTTTGGTAGATTAATTGGAATTAGGGCTGTCAATAATCGCCATTAACGTGCATGATTAATGTAAGAGCCAATTAATGCATTAATATTTTTAATGTGTTAATCACGCATGTGGTTTTGCAGCTTGTGCCTGGGCTGATCTGCCCCACTGCCATCACCACTGCTTCTGGGCCACCCTGCAGGTCAGTGGTGACAGTGCAGAGGAGCCATAAGGCAGCCTAGGCACAGGCTCCGGGTGGCTGCAGCAAGAAAGAGGAGGAAGGGAGGTGCACCTATGCACCCAAGCACAACCCCCATCCAGGCCCCAAGCAGCCAGACTGGCAGTGCTGGGATTTGGGGAAGGCAACACTGAGCCACAGTGGGGCTGCCTGGCACTCTCAGGCCCCATGGCTTGGGCTTGGGGCAGTTTAGGACCACCTGGGAGCTCTGGCACAAGCTGCCTCTGGGCTCGTGGGTTCCCACACATTCCCCAGTTCCTCCCCCGGGTAGCTACAGTGGCCCTGCACCCTGCAGCCCCATGCCCTGCACAGGCAGCCACTGCCAGGGAGTGGGGGCAGGATTCCCATGGAGTCACCTCCCGCAGCCCCCAGTCCACGTTGCGCCACACCCCTGGTCCCAGCCCAGTGCCGCCACTGCAGCACCAGGGAGAACCACCACTGCTTTCCTCCCTGTACCACCTGGGCTCCCACCAGGACCTGCACAGAGCCACAGGACCAGCTGGGTTCTGGCAGGAGCCCAAGTGATGCAAAGAGGAGAGCAGCAGGTCTGCTCAGCTTGGTGACAGTGCTGGGCGCAGCTCAGGCTCCACTGATTCTGGGCTGAGGCCGGGCATGTGGTGCAGTGCAGGCTGTGGGAAGTGGCTCCATGGGAATCCTGCCCCCATCTGCCAGCCATGGCTGCCTCCATGGGACTGCAGGCCATGGGGCTGCTGTCACCGCTGCTCCCTGAGGGCAGGGACTCATGGGCCCAGAGGCAGCTCATGACAGAGCTCCCAGATGGTCCCAGCCTGCCTCGGGCCATGGGGCCCAAGGGTGCCAGGCAGCCCCGCTGCAGCAGTTCTGTGAGGCTCCCAGTGGAACACAGGCTCTGAGCAGCTACAGCAGGAAGGCAGGAGGTGTGGGGGTCACAGCAGAGCTGCCTGGCATCCTCAGGCCTGGGGCGGGTTAGGACTGCCTCGGACCTGCTGAGCAAGTAAGCAGGGAAGTTGAAACCCAAGCCAGGCCTGGAGCCAGAGCAGTTGCCCCCAACCTGGCCTGCCTGCAGCTGCCACTGCTGGGGTAAGAGTAGGGTGAGCCCACTGCTGCTGGGGCTGTGCTCGATGAGGGTGCACCACGGGCTTGGGAGAGCTCTGCAGAGACCCCACTCAGATTGGGCGTCCTGCCAGGATGTGCAGAGGTTCCCCCCCCCATGGCTCCAGACACCCCCTGCAGGCAAACCCCCTCCCCAGGCTCCACCCCCCCACACACACCCACAACCCCCCACACCTTCACAAATTCCCCCCCACACACACACATACAGCCACCACACCCACCTCCCAACCATACAAAGTAACTGCATAATTTTTAGTCTTTCTGTGCATACTTTTGAGACTTTACATGTGTAATTAAAATTGCGATTAAT
>NW_017729032.1:67637250-67653803 GCF_001723915.1 Gavialis gangeticus
CCCCCCACACCTTCACAAATTCCCCCCCACACACACACATACAGCCACCACACCCACCTCCCAACCATACAAAGTAACTGCATAATTTTTAGTCTTTCTGTGCATACTTTTGAGACTTTACATGTGTAATTAAAATTGCGATTAATTGTGACTAATTTTTTTAATTGTGCAACTAATCATGATCAAATTTTTTAGTTGTCTGACAGCCTTAATAGGAATAAAATTCATCCAGAAGTAAGCAAAACCACATAAAATGTGGCTGTTAGAGAAAATTAGCAAGCTTAGGCTGCAGCCTATTAAAAGCATTACATTGCTTTGGCCGTACCTCTGTATGGTAATAACTTTGCAGCCATCTAGAACCTCCCAGCTGTCACTGTGTTGCATAGCAAAGCCACTCAGGCACCAAAATGGTACACAGATGGAGCTGGCATCCTTCTACTTCAGAAAGCACAAGCTCCTATCATTTGAGGTCACAGAGACTCTCTGTTAGGTATTCTCACTATAAGGCATAACATACACAGTCAAAGCACTTCACTTCTATGCAGTACAGGGCAGTGGAACATATATGCACACTAACATGATAACTAATATCTAAGATACTTCATGCCATGGTACGGCTGTGGACCACATTTCAAACTTCGTAAAAATGCAGAATATCTAGGGAGGAATTCTGTTTCACTTTGTGCACCTAACTGGCATTTGCTCAGCTGCACAAGTAGCATTTTTGGCACTTAGGCACAGTTTGTGATTCCATTACCCCTGTTGTGTTTACACATAAGCATATGTTCATACTCAGAGTATGCAAAGTAGGCTACACACTGGCTAGGCAGTTATGCAGTTACATACACACACACCCGAGCATACAATCCAAGAACTCAATGGTTAGGGCACTTTCCCAACAGCAAGACACCTGGGGTGTCTTTACACATACTCTGGGGGTTGGGGGAGGGGAGAGCCACTGTAATTGAAGCTCCTGCAGTGTCTTCTGTGTTCAGCATCCTGCACTTAAAAATGGCGGTGGGGGTGCTTTAACTACAGCTTATTCGACAAGCTTTAGTTTAAGTGCCCCCACCGCCATTTGAAGCATGGGAATGCTGAATACACACTAATTAGCATGCTCCAGGAGACTTGATTGAGTCTGTTCTGACCCACTGTAATTACAGCACATTAGAGCAGTGTCCCTGCATGTCTACAGGCACCCCTGAGTTCTAGATCCCTTCTCACCCAGAAGGGATTTGAAACTGCATGTGTCACTCTCCTCCTTTTCACCTAAGAGTAACTGGATAAAGAACAGTGGGAAAGTTTCTGCCTCACTGTGAGTGAGATTCCAGACTAGACCCTGGGATCTGCTCCTTTCTACAGCAAAGGTCATTTCAAAGACTTACATATCTTCCAGGATGGTATCCTCCATCTGGACTTGTATATCTCCCTCTTGAAACTGAGAAATCTGCCCAAGGGGCCAGCTTCAAAAGGAGTCCTGAAAAACAGGCTTCATAACGCTTTACCTATGGCATAGTGATTAAAAACCTGGGCTTAGGAAGTCAGAGAGCTACAGATTCAAACCCTCCTCTGGGAGAGGGGGGCCTCATCCATTTCCTGGGGGAGTGCCCTACTATGATTCTATGATTCTACTCAGCCATTAAGGCTAAACCAAGGGAGGACATCCCTCCTCCAGGATCCTATCCCTGATAGTCATGAATCTTAGGCTGACTACTATTTTGTGACTTACACATCAATGATGTGTGGGCATGCACAGTGGGCGCATCTACACAAGATGCTGCAGTACCATAGCAACAAACTATGGTGACATAGCTTACTGTTATAGTGACATAGTGTCAGCAGGCATGAACCATGACTGCTACTGCGCAGTAGGGTCAGAAATGACCCATGTGCCACTGGGACTGCACAGTAACAGTAGTCACTGTGCAGTCATTTAGTACTTGTGAGTTCCAACTGCTGTTGCAAGAACTAAATGACTGTGCAATAACAACTGCACAGTCAGAAGCATGTGCAGATGTGCCCAGTGTGTACCTATCCAGCAAGAGTATAGTCTACTGAGTATGCTCAGTATACATGCACAAACTTACATATCTATATTGTATGGATGATGGTGCCAACCTTAGTCAGGGGGGACACAAGACCCCCAGCAACCAGTCAGCAGCCGGGGGTGGGGAGTTCCCCCCATAGCCAATCTCGCTGAATGGGGCCCAGAGTCCCCCACCAACCAATTGCCCCAACTGGGAAGTGGCCATGGCACTCCTGGAAGTGGCCACAGCGCATCTGGCGCTCTCACTCCCCAACTAACACTCATAAGGGGGGCACCAGCTCTCTTACAAGCCCCCCCTGCCGATCACCTAAGTGGGGAGTGCGGCTGTCAGGGGGTGCACTGGTGCTCTCAGGGGGTGCATGTGCACCCCCCCCGTGCATCCCCTACACAACGCCACTGCTATGAATAACAGAATCACTGACTGTGCAAGTTTCCAAAAGCCACTTATATGGCTGGAAAACTACCATTTAGGTACACGAAATGTAACTGAATTTCACCCTTGGTCTCTATTCCATCATGAAGGGAAGTTCAGCCTAGAACTCCTAAGTTGCCTTTGTTGACTAATGGGAACATCTGAAGTGAACCAAGTGGGAAGGGAGAGAAGCTAAGTGAGCCTCAGTGCCATAGAAACAATGGCCTGGACAGAGCCTCCTGGGCCATTGAATCCAGGCCCCTGTGTTCTCAGACAATTGGGAACCAAAAGAAATCCTCCAAATCACCACCTCAGCCCTTATCCACAACTGCAAGGAACAATCTGGAACACCCGACAACATGCCACAGGTAAAAGCAGGGGAAATGAGGGCACTGCCAATGCCCTACCACTATAAGGGCAGGGAATTAGTTCAGTAGTCACTGTTAGCGGGATACTGGCCGTTCCTCTGGTTCTCACCTGCCATGACTTGGATCTTATTAGGGGAGGAAAGACATTGATGGAATGTTAATTGGTATCCACAGAATAACTACTCCCGACATGTTACATTACTCCAGATAGTTTATTTCCTTTTCTTATCTTTTCTTTTACAGCAGCCCGGATTGCGGGCGGCAGCCCATTCAACTTGCCCCCTGGATCACCCTTGGGCTCTGAAAGGGATCTCCAGCTTCGAAATCCTCAAGGTAAGTGCTGGTCGGTGTCCCACGGTGCTAGTTACCTCATTAGCAGTCCGCACACCTGGCACCTTTCATTCCATATCAAGTACTTCTGTAGGTAGCGGCCCCAGCTACTCCCTCTCTGTTCGTAAGGGCAACTTATAGTCCTGACTCAGTCACCCTGAGTTTGGGGTGGATATGGGCTTCCCATGCCCATGCCTTGGCTCATCACCACTAATTACTTCATTAGCGGTTTGAGCTCACAGAGTCTCTCCGGGTCTCCCCGCGGTTTGTGCCGGTGCAGCTCTGGGAGTTCTCTCACCGTCGGAGCCGGCACCCAGGGCCCTGAAACAGTTTCCCTCTGAGCTCCAGGGTCATTACCAGCTTCCCCTCCCAGGTCTCATCCTGAGACACCTTCTCTAATCAGGGACGCCTCATCTCATCATGGCATGGAGCTTTTCCCCAGACTCACCGCAGCACCTCAGTAAGTAATTGGCCGTGTTGCTGACCTCTGTTTTCATGGTCCCTCAGTCTCAGCATCTCTCTGGGCCTCAGGTCCCTCTACCGGGGTCCTTCTCCTCTGGGGTCTTGAACAACCCCTATTCTATCTGCTGGTGCCTGAAGGCATTTTCCCCAGGACTTCCTCCTTCTTTTATCCCTGGAAGCAGCGTCCCATTGGCCAGCCTTGAGTGATGTGAGGAATCCTCCCCTACCTGCCCAGGTATCGTCGTTAACAGCTGCTGGGATTTTCTCTAAGTAACAGGGCTCCCAACAGGGACCCTGTTACAGTCACCAACCAGTGGATCTCAAGCCACCGGTAGATCTCGGAGCCTCTTGGAGTTGTTCCAAGGCTGGAGTGGGGGGCTGAGTGCCTGCATGCATGCACACACGTGCCCCAGCCCAGCAGGTCAGTCCATGGGGGAGGGAAGGACCTGGGACTAGATCTCGGCCCCCGCCGTGAGAGACAGTGCTGCAGAGACAGAAGCAGAAGTAAATTGAGTGGGGCCCTAGCCAGGTGGGACTTATTTGGGGAGGCATGTCCCCAAATAATTTTTTCTGCCTCAATCTGTGCCCACCCTTCCCTCCCCACAGACTTACCTGCTGGGGAGCGGGGAGGAGGAGGTCGTGGAGGCGGCGCACAGTAGATCTTGGGTGAGTTGCTTTTCATTGCCAAAGGTGATCTCCTACTTAAAAAGGTTGGAGAGCACTGAGCTAGTTCATATTTGCTCAAAAGATTCTGAGGAAAAGAACCATGCCTTACACGAGGGGTTGGCAATCTTTCTCTTTCCCTTAGCAGGCCAGGTAAAGGGCCCATCCCTGTCACTATCTGACTTCCAGGGACTAACTACCTGTTTCCACCCTCATCTTGTCTGTATCCCAGCAAGATCACCATTGGTAGCAGTGCCAGGCAGGCAACAGCTCCTGTCCTAGCTGAGGACATTGCTGCTGCTGCTGCTCTTCAACCACCTCAGTATGAAGGCTGCTGCACCAAGGCAAACTTTCATGCCAAACAGCTGCCTCAGGCAGGGGCATCAGGGAAATCACTGTTGGAGGTATCCATTCAACTCCTGCCCCGCATGGAGGGCCATTGCCCTGCCTGGCTCTGCACTGCTCTTGCAGGGGACAGAGCAGCGGCTGTCCAGGCTGTTCTGCCCCCACAGCACATGCCAAGCTAGGTGCCAGATGTAGCCTTCTCCCTACGGCCATTGAGCCTGGCAGAGAACTATCACAGTTGTCACTCTGACTGCTGGCTTGCTCTGGGTTCTGCAAGGCTATTAATATAATTTGTTGGCATGCTTGGCAGGCCAGATAAAATCTCTTCAGGGGCTAGATCCAGCTCACTGGCCATAAGCTGCTAACCCTACACTACAGAGAAAGGCAACAAAATGGATGCAAATATCTAGAAAAAACTGCGCAACACCCTAAGCCCCAGCATATGAGTCATTAAGTAGATGTTTCACTGTATTTACGCACCCATTTTGCAGGAAACTAACCTCCCATTAGCATACAAGGGGATTGACTCATGTACCAACTGAGCTTAATGGGGCAGCTACCGTATAAACTTGGTGCAGCACTTGTGGGAGGCAGTGTAAATCTTCAGCACAGCACTGAGTAGAGGATTTCACTTGAACACCTTCGCCATTTTGGTTGCCTTGCATAACTGTGGAGCCTAATCCAGCTGCCTCCAAGGAGAGGTGCTCAGTTTCTTGAAGGGTCAATTGAGGTCCTAATGGCAGGTGAGGGCTTTGGCTTTTGGTGGGTTGTTTCCCCCCCTGCTCCCACTAACTAATATACAGATGGTTGTGAAGCAATTGTCAGCTTGCAAATGAAAATGTAGCGCTGCAGACCACAGAAGCAGGAGAGGCTAAAATTGTACTTTCTCGATTGAAATGCTGCCAAAGGCAGGCAGCATGCACTTACTGTAATGCAGTCAGCCCTTGTGCATGGGCTAAGAATAACTGGAAATGCTAATGAAGGTAACGTATACCACTTTTAGAACGAGTTTTTTGAGCAGCAGTAGTTTATAAAGTTTCAACAACATGTGTGGCTTTTTCTTAGGAAAGGAAATGGTTGTGAAGTAAGGGAAGTGCCTCTAAGAAATTGTTGCTTTCTTTTCTTTTCAGTATTCTTTACATGTAATCAGCAAATGGACTGGCCCACAACTACTACTGATGCTTCTAAAGCACTTCTTTGAATAATCAAAGTAGGTTAGGGGGTCTGGACACTGACTCTGCATTAGAAATGAATAGGAATCAGATATCTAAGGGGCAGGCTTCCCCCCAAGTAGCCTGTTATCCCCATTTCACAGCTGTGGGTACTGAGAGATGACTAACCAAATTTTCCATGTTTGGGTTATTCAAGTTAGATCCTGTAAATATGGGGTTTGTGTGACCAAAGGCATGGTAGACATTTATTTTAAGTACTCCAAAGCTTGCTCCAGTATGAAAAGCCAATATTCAATTTCTCCCATATTGAATGATTCAGCACTGTCAATGTCTAGCCCTCCTGCCTTCCCTGGAGCATTTCAAAATATCTATGAAGGCACATTATAGTGATGCTCTCCAGCCAGGGTGGGAGCTAAGGAGCAGGAATCCCAGAATCCCTTTTGAATTCCAGTCTCCAGAGGTTCCCACGGTCAGTTAAAGTGCACAGTATTGGCTGTCCTCACTGATCTTCCCCTACTCCGCCCCCATGGGAAGGGGGTGGAAAGTGGGGCACTATGGGATGTTGGATGACATGAGCTTCAAAGTGCTTCAAATCAAATATCTTCAATGAAGCTGAGGGTTATTTTTTAAGTGCTTCATCAGGCATGAATGCCTGCAGCCTCACTGCCTGTAGCACTTCAAAGGTACTTGGAGTGCCTCTAACAGAACATCTGTCTATAGCCTGAGAGTAGATAGAATCTGGCCTGTTGTCTTACAAGTTATGTTAATAGATTAAATAAAAATAAAAATGGCCACTCTGGCTGAGATGTCAGCCAGGATAGAGGTTTGGCGCAGGATACTTTTTCCCAGAGAAGTCAATGGTCAGCGGTGCAGGACAGGGCCATTTTTCATGAAGTCATGATACAATGATGGAATTTAGTGTGCTCCACAGAAATAGGCATGGTGCAACCTCAGGGAAATCACAGAGGCCAGCACCAGTAATCAAAATTTTGTTCCTCCATACTTAAAAAAAACTATAAGGCATATATTTTCTCTTGTTCAAAAAAAAGCCAGTGACTCCCCTCTTAGCAACCTATAGCTGAGGACCATAAAGTATGTAATAGATCAGAAACCATAGTTCTGACATGTATACACTTGTGTCCTATAAATCCTGCTCAGGGATGGAGTGAATCAGATACTGTTTCCTAATGCTCCCATAAACAGCACAGCCACACAGATGGTAATTAATGCATCATGACACAACTAAATTGTAACAGGAACTCATTGCAACTAGCCAGAAATTCAGGTTTGTGTCCATTTTAAGATCTAGAGGGCTTGCGGGGGGGGGGGGGTTGTTTGTTTGTTTTGTTTTGTTTGTCTGAAGAGCTAGAGACCAGCTATTCCACATTATGAAAGATTTATTTGTCTGCTTTACAGAGTTTCAGGTCATAATGGAGCTTTGTTATCTTTAATAGATTCATGTAGTCCTTCCCCAGTGCCTTGTCAAATAATAATACATACAAAGCAATAAAAGGGAAAAGGAAAAAAGACATGTCATAAGTCCAGAATATGTGTATGTAGAGAGAAGGAGTATGTTTATTGTGCTGTCCAAAACAGAATGAAATAATTTATGTACCATCTACATGCAAATGTATCTTTCATTTAGGTAATAAACTGCATCCTTGTATAATTTAGCCAAACAATGGAGCTGTAAGGACAACACCACTAATCTTCAAAAATCAACTGTGCCTTTTCAAAAGGGATTTTGTCTTTCTGTGAATTGATCAAACTTGACAAGTAATTTCAACCTAATGTTCACGGCTATCCTCCTCTCTCCTCACCATCTGTAGGTGAGAAATCCTATTTTCTGGAAGTGACAAGGTAATGTAGGAGGCTGCAGACATCTGTAAAAGGAGGAAGAAGTAGTTTTCCCAGAGCTACAGACAAAACCAAAATGTATTTAGAAGGAAATGAACTGGTTTCTTTTAAAATGAATGATAAATTCCCTCTGCCTGTGTCTGTCCATCTGATTTCTCACTCTTGAGGATGTGAGGCTAAAGAAATCCACTAAAAAATTAAAATGTCTCTAGATTTAAGCTACAATGATGGAAATGCTCCCATGGAATCTCCTCGTTCTAGTTCACAAATATAATAAAGATCCTCAGAATATATTTATTCTACGCACTTACTACATTCATGAAAACTGTATTACAGGCAAAGAGGCTAAATTTAAATTCAGTGGGCACATCTAGACATGCTATTAAGGCAACTGAATAAACTCCAGTAGAGTTTGCACTGGAGTTTATTGCTTCATGTTGCTTGGGTTACCATATGTCCAGGTTTTCCTGGACATGTCCTCTTTTTTGGACCCCTGTGCTGTGTCCAAGTGGGTTTTTAAAATAAGAGCAAATGTCTGGGCTTTCCGCTCTCCCAGGCAGGCTGCTTGGGTCTGGAAGCAGCGGGCAAGGTGATTGGCTGTTGGGGGTCATGTTCTCCCAGTGCAGGCTCCAACAAGCCAGGTAAACAGAGTGAGAGAGTGCATGCATGTGTGTGGGCACAATGTGGCAGCTGCTTGGGCAGCAGGGCTGGGGTGGGAGGGGGATGTGGGTCAGGAGTGAGGGGCACTGACAGGGCTGGCAGAGGCTGTGGGTAGGGAGTGAGGGGCACCAGCAAAGGTTGGGGGGCAGGGTACTGCTGTTTGGGAGTGAAGGGCACTGGCAGGGCTGGGATCAGTGGGTCCAGAGTGAGGGGCAGCAGCAGGGCTTGGGGGGCTGTGGCTTGTCAGTGAGGGGCAACAGAATGGGCAGGGGCAGGGCACTGGCATGTCACTGCCCCCCCCATCATATTCCCCCTGCTCCCTATTGCCCCTGTGACAGCAGCCCTGACTGGCAGGGGGTCCAGGGCATCAGCCTGCCAACCTGGAACTGTTCCCCCGTGGCTCAATGTGCTGCAGAGGGGCTGGCTGAGGCATGAGGGTGCTTCAGTGTGGGGCTAGCAGGCAGGCAGCCCCTGCATTGTAGTACCCTTGTGCCCCAGTCAGCCCTCTCAATGTTTACACATTCATTGCAGCAGAGTAATGTGTGACCATGGAGACACTGGAAGCTTTGTGTCTGCAGAGGATCCATGGGTTGGAGACTTTGTTTTCTGCCTATTCTTTCTGTTTTCCAGTGAAAAAAGATTTGTGAGTGAAATTGTATTTCTTATTGGACCACGCTTGCATAGTTGGGAGAGACTGCAAGCAAGACTTCAGGCTTTAAGTACCTTCCATCAGGGAACACATGAGGGGCCATTTAAACCCCAAATCTTGTCTCCCATCTCTTCTAACTATACAAATTGGTTTGATACAAAATACAGTATTACCTCACCTCAAAAGTGTTGATCCTCTCATATGCCTGAATTGCAACTCTCTACTTGCAACTCTACCATTTTTTCAGTTTCATTTTATTAATTTTATATGGAAGAAGGTGCTCGTGGCTTGCACATTAACAGTCATTGGTGTACAAGCACCTATGATGAAACTCTCCATAGAATGAACTGAAGAACCAGGCTGTAATTGTACTTAAAGCCATTAAGAGAATAGCAGAGATGAAAGCAGGTCCCTTCACATGACAGTTGAAGCTCTAAGGTTCCAGGACATGTTGTCAATGTGACTTGTCTTGGACTAGGGGCTTCCCCATTGAAAAGTACAGGGCCCAACATAGGCAAATGACTAGGGTGTTCTGAAAAGTCAGCCTGCTGTGATTGGTAGAGACAGAGGTGCCAAACAGCTGCCTCTCAGGAAAGGTCAGAGGTACCTTACCTTACACAGCCATCATGCTGTCTACTGCTGCCCAGGTCGAGGAAGTTGGACAGGGGCACATTTTGTAAACCAACAAATCACACTGAGAAAAATACCTGATTCAGCAGCAGCAACATCAGCTCCAGAGAGCATGAATGACAGGTGCCTCCCACGACTGGGGGGGCACCATGGTGGCAAGCAGGTACCTCCCACAGCCGCTGTCGGCAGTGTTGGTGGTGGGGGCTGCGTGGGGGAGTGGCAAGCAGCAGGCAGTGAGCGGGGACCTCCCACAGCCACTGTCTGCACTGTCAGCAGAAGCAAGCAGGGACCACCTACAGCTGCTGGTAGCCGCGTTGGCACCTAGTCCAAGACAAGTCACACTGGCAAGGGCAGCAGGGGGTGGCGACCACCCGCAGAAGCCAGTGGCAGCTTCAGCGGTGGCCAATCTTAGGGGGGGGCACATGCCCCCCTATGCATCACCTATGCCAGACACAAAACTGACCCACCTGGCCCGAAAGTCTGCTATTGTTTGGCAAAGGAGCAACACTATTTATGAGCGCATCCACACAAGTGCACACATACATCTTGCTGCATCTCAAAGCCCTTTGAGACACTGCAAGAGGCATGTGCAGGAACGAAAAAGCATTCCCCACGCTGCAAATTTGCAGCACAGGAGAAAAATTAAGGGTAAAAAAAAACTGCTCCACAGAACAGTGGGGCAAGGCACGGTCCCAGACCATACCTAGAGGCAGCCTGGGAGTTGGTCTGCCAGGAGACACGTTCTGGTTTCTGGCCAGAGTGCCTCTGTGGTGCTCCTGCTTCTCCTGGTGCTGTCAAGGGTAAGTTAGGGATGTGGGGTGAGGGGGTTTATGGGTGTGGGTGGGCATGAGAAGCAGCAGGAGGATGTCGGGGGAGTTGGGAGGGGAGGGGGATGTCAAAGGCTATGGGGAGTGGCAGGGGGATGTCAGGGAGTGTCAGGAGTAAAGAGGGATATCAGGAGCTATGGGGAGCATAGGCAGATGTTGGGGAGCGGAGGGAGTGAAAGTGGATGTTGAGGTGGATGTTAGGAGTGGAGGGGGTTGTCTGGGCCTATGGGGAGCAGAGGCAAATGTCAAGGAGTGTCAAGAGTGGAAGGGGATGTTGGCAGGGTGTCAGGGGCTATGGGGAGTGGATGTCCCGTATGTGGGTGGGTTTATGGAAGGGCTCAAGCAGAAGCTGCCACACACCTGCCCTCCCCCAGCCCCTGCAGTGCCAGAGGCAGCAGGCAGCATGGCTGTGGCTCTACTGCAGGCACAGCAGGCAGTGATGCAGTGCTGTGTGACCCGGGCTCCGTACATACTAAATGGACCGGGCCCAGCCCGCTAGTACATGGCACTGGATGAACCGGGCCAGGTTCATTCAGCATCTATGGAGCCCAGGTCACAGAGTGCCACATCACTGCCCACTGTACCTGCAACAGAGCCACAGCCCCGCACAGCCCCACTTGCCTGCTGCTGCTGACACCATGGCCACCGGATGGGAGAGCAGATGTGTGGCAGCCCCAGAGCCATCCCTACAGGTGTCCAGGGCCCAGGGCATGTCAGCCCATGAGGGGCCAGGGGGTGGCAAGTGGCCGGAGCATGGATCCAGTGGCACATAGCAACCACAGCAGAGCCAGCAGCACATGGTGGGACCCGACCCGGCCCAGCCTGGCATTGCTCACTAGTCCAGCTTTGCACCAGAGCGGGACATGTGGCTCTGGGAGGCATAGCTCCTGTGCAAATGCACACTAGCATCAGCAGCTAGAGGTGCAGGGCCCCAGAACCACCCTGGACCTATCTTCTTGACAGCTGGCAGGCTTCATGGCTGCAGCAGGGGCTAGCAGGCCTGCAGATTTCACCCTGCTGTGCCTTAACATATACACTGTCACCCATGTCACAAGTTTTGCTTGTCCACAGCATGAGGTACAGTTTCCCCCAAACCACTACACCTGTCTCCTTGAAACTTGGCAGACTTTGTGGCCTCAGCAGGGACTAGCATGCCTACAGTTTTGACCCCACTGTGGCTTAACACACACATGTGACCTGAGTTTTGCTTTCAAGACTTTGGGGTGCAGTTTTCCCAAACTTCCTGCACCTCTCTCCTTGAAACTTAGCAGACTTCATGCCCTCAGAAGGGGCTAGCTTTTCTGCATGTTTCATCCAAATCAGGCCAAAAATGACAAAGGTATAGGCTGTTTTGACCTTCCCCATTATATTGTACAGGCAAAATGGTGAAATAATGGCAAAACGGTGAAATGTTTCTATTTGCCTCATTTTGTTTCGAGGCTATTTCTACTATATCTGTTCCATTTTGATTTTGCTGGTTCAACCTCGAAACAGATCGAAACAGCACCGAAACAAAACTGGCGGTGAAATTTCTTACAGCCCTATTATATATACATATACACATACATACATACATATATACATACATACATATATACACACACATACATACATACATACATATATATATACACATACACATACACACACACACATATAAATATACACATATACACATACATACACTATACACATACATACATACATATATATATATACATACATACATATACACATATACACACATACATACACATATATATACACACACACATATACACATACACATACATATACACACACACAGACACACACATATATATACATATACACATAGAGTGCGCTTTTGTTCTAATTGTGGAAGAACATGGATTTGAGGGTATTTTAAAAAATGGATTTGGGATGCTGCTGCAGCAGTCCAGCTGGCACAAGGGGTAGTGTTCCCAGGCACCGAATGACCATGCCCCAGAAGCTCCTGTCTGTTTGTATCCTTCAAGTATCATGGGCTCCAAGGCCCACCTGGCTAACTAATAGCCCCTGCTGTGTGGGGCCAATGGGTGAAAGATACAATAGAATTCTTGGGACAAAAAAGGCAACAGGATAGGAATGTCATGTGGGTCAAAGGGTCAAAACGTGAAAATAAGTGTGCCTGAGGGGGACACCGAGCAGAGCCCCCCGGGCCGCACCCACTAGTCCTCAAAGGCATCCAAGGAGCCAATGGATGTTGCCCACTGGTGCTCCACCCAGAGACATGCACAGACAAGTGAGAGGAAAGTGGCCCAGCAGTATCTGGGCACCTTCCTGGCCAGAGCCTCCTTCCTGGTCAAATACAGGGCCCACTTGGCCAGGGCCAGGAAGAGGTTGATCAAGAGGTCCTGGGACTTGGTGGGGCCATGGATGGGGTGACCGAAAACAAAAAGGTGGGGGGTGAAATTCAACCAGAACCTCAAGAGGAGGCTCTGGAGGTGGAGGTGGAGGTGGAGGGGCTGCAGCCTGGCACACTCAAGGGTCATGTGTGCCAGGGTCTCCCTCTGCCCACAGAAGGGGCAGGAGACTGGGGTGTCTGTAAAGCTCACCACATACATGCCCATTGCAACGGCTCCATGGAGGAGCCACCAGCTGAGGTCCCCAGTGGTTTGAGGGTGGAGTACAGACTCAGCCACTGGGGTGCCCCAGCCATGCCCTCGCTAAGCAGGTCCCGCCACTTGGTGTCTGTGTGGGACACGAGGGCGGCATGATGGACAGTGTGGCGCATAAGCATGTAGAGGTTATGGCAATAGACGGTAGAAAAGCAGACTGGTCTGGTGTCCTCCAGCCAGCTCAGGTGGTGGACCAGGGAGCACCGTGAAGCCAAGTGAGGTGCCAGCCCCACGACAAATTCCGGTGGGCTGGAGGACATGGCGGGGTGGGCAGGGACTGCCACTGCACAGGACCTGGTCAAGAAAGGCAAGGGTGTTGGGAGGTAGGACACATTTCACCTCCTGGACCAGACGGCAGGTTGCACGTGTTGTGGGTAGACCCATGCACTGGGCCAGCGCAGAGGGGTCCACCCACTCCTGCCTGTCATAGTCCAGGAGGTCTCAAATACAGGTGACACCAGCCAGAATCAACCTCTGTTGCAACTGGGGGTGCCTCTGCCACTGGCACCTCCAACTGGGGGTTCCAAAGGAGGGGCTCAACGAGCAGGTTGACAACTGTTGCAGGGAACTTGGAGGTGGAGACTAGCCTCCAGGCCTGGAGGAGGTCCTGGTAGAAATCTGGCAGCCCTCGCAGGTCTGCAGGGAGCAGCTCCACAGGCTGAGGAGCTGCCAGTCATATCAGAGACCCCAGAAGTGGCAGAGGAAAGTACGCCCCAGGTGGCCCCATGCCACGTGGCTGTCAACACCATACAACAGTTACTGCAGGGCCTGAAGGTGGAATGCCATGATCTGGCTGTGCATGCAAACCAGGCCCTGTCCGCCCTCCCGCAAGGGAAGGCTCAGGACCTCTGCAGTGGCCCAGTGCCATCCTGACCAGAAAAACTCCAGCACCCAGCTCTGGAGTCCCACCAGGACCTCAGGGGGCACAGGCAGGTAGTGTAAGCAGTGCCAGAGCATGGACAGGACCAGTTGGTTCAGCACCAACATTCTCCCACACAGGGAGAGACATCGCAGGAGCGCAGCCCATGCCTGGAGCCGCTCCATGACTCTTGCATCCAGCTGGTGCCAGTTCTCTGCTGTGGAGGGTCTGTGGGTGATAGTAGACCCCCAAGTAGAGCAGCGAGCCCATGCCCCAGTGGATCCCATGGAGCATGGCTGGGAGTGAGCCCACCTGCCACCCATCACCCACCACCAGACCAAAGCACTTGACCCAGTTGAGCTGGGCAGAGGAGGCCACCGAATACAATGCCTGGCCAGGTTGCCTGAATCCTGGACCATGAGGAGTATGTTGTCAGCATACACTGATAGGACCAGCTGCACTGCCGGCTCCCAGAGCATCAGCCCTCCCACCCACTTCCGCAGGAGAACGAGGAAGGGCTCCAGGGCCAAGGCATACAGCTGGCCTGACAGTAGGCAGCCTTGACACACCCCTCTCCTGAATGGGATGGACTCCATCAGGGTCCAGTTGAGCTTAACCAAACATTCTGCAGAGGCCAAGAGCCAAGGGGAAAGCTGTCCGTTGCTCCCACCAGGCCAGCCAGAACTCCCAGAAAGCCTCCCTGAAGCCCACATCCTCCAACAGGCTGGCATTGAAATGCCAGTAGGCTGACCCCAGACACCCAGGCCCCAGTGTGGCCTGGGCCTGGACAAGGTGGTGATCGCTGAACGCAGTCAGCCGGATGCCAGAGGAGTGGGCCCAGGCAAAGTGCGGCAAAGAGGTATAAACTCAGTCTAACCAGGAGTGGCATGCCTGCTCCTCCCCAACCCTCACATAAGTGAAGGCAGGGGGTTCAGTGGGGTGATACGCACACCAGACATCCACCAGGAAGTAGTCCATCAGGATCTCCTCAAGGATTCCCACAGAGGCTTGGTTCTGCTCCTTGCCTGACCGGTCTCATGCATCTAGGGTGATGTTAAAGTCCTCACCAAGGACCAGGCACTCGCGAGGGTTGAGGATGCCAATGTATGTGGCTGCCTGGCAGAAGAAATCTGTCAACTCCAGGTCCTTTGCAGGAGAGTACACATTGAGAAGGTTCAGGACCAGCCCCTGCACCTGGATCCGGAGGTGCAGCAGATGGCCTGGCACCACCTTAAAGTCCCGGATAACCTTCAGCTGCAGGCCCGGGGAGAACAGGGTGGCCACCCCAGATGAGGTGGCCGAGACGTGACTAAAAAAGACCCTGCCTTCCTACTCCAGCCACCAATTTGGTTCATTGGCTGGAGTCATCAGAGCCTCCTGCAAGAATACCATGGGGTAACCCCCTTCCTGAAAGAAGGAGAAGACCCGACACCTCTGGAGACACTTTCTGAAGCTGTGGACATTGAGGGTCACAATCTTAAATGACCTTATGGCTGGGGGGTGGAGTAGATGGCTCAGCAGGGGCCTCACACATCTCAACGCCCTGTGTGGGGCCCACCAGTTCACATAGCACCCTCCCATACACATAGAGGGCATCTATGAAACTGCGGGCCCACCTATAGATCCAGGCATCGCAGCTTTCAGGACCCTTGTCTTCCCCTGCCAGCACCCTCGCAGTGGCAAGGACGCTGTCAAAATCTCCCCAGTGGTCCAAGGCTAGCTGTACCTTGCTGACGGACTGGCGGGTATAGTCACGGTCAAGAAATGCAAGTAGCTCATCCCTGGGGACAGCTGGGACAGAGAGGTTTACAGGCTTCATGGAGCCTGCTGGTCTTCGGGCATCCTCCTCCTCCTGGTCCTGGAGCTCAGAGGGCTCTTCCAGCACCATCTGAACCCCCCGGTATGCTAAGACCCCGGACTCTGGTTGAGATTGGGAGAGCTCTGCAGTCCCCTGGGACAGGGGTGGGGGTAAGGGTGGGGCTCTTTCACAAAATGGTGAGGTAGAGCTGGAGCCCTGGGGGTCTGTGCAGGGTCCCCGACGAAGTCAGCCCATTGATTAGGGGACCCCACCATGACCCCTTCTGGTGCAGGACTATGGGTCAGGCTGCAGGTGAGGTTTTCCTGGGAGAGGGAGGGAAGAGACCCACCAGGCACTGGGGTGGCTCTGGCATTGGCTTTGGGGTCCTGGGAAAGGGGACCTCCTCCCTCAGAACTCACCAGGGTGAGTCCCATGGCCTCTGTATCCCCTAGATCAGAGGGACGAGGCTCTGCCACCAGGCCTTCCTTTGGGCAGGCCTCAGCCTCAGCGCCCATGGTTTCAAGGGGTAGTCCTTGGTCAGCAGAATGACGGACTTCCCCCTTGGGCTCCTGTTCAGGACTATCTAGCAGCCCTGAAACCTCCTCTGTGGGGATCACCCGTTTGATCTTTCCCAGGGGTGGGGTGTCAGGCACAGCTAGGGAGGCCCCTGGAGACGCTGCCACTCCTTCCCCCCATGTGGTGGTCTAGGGAGGGGGAGAGGAGTCCTCCACATCAGAGGTCTCCAGCTGTGCCCAGGCCTTCCTCTTGCCTTTATGCCCTGAGGGGACCTGCACCCACTCAGCTATGGGGTGGTCCTCAGGTGGGCAGGCTCCAG
>NW_017729032.1:67653902-67673409 GCF_001723915.1 Gavialis gangeticus
CCTGGGACTCCACTAGACTTGGTTGGAGGGAAGGGTCCCTTGAGCTCATGGGTGGGCTCATAGTTGTGGCTAGAGTACCAGGGGGGGCCTGAGTGGGGTGGGGCACTGGTGGTAGGGGCACCCCTTTTTCCAGTAGGACCCACAGATGCCCTCCCCACCTGGCCCATGGGGCACTCATGATGCGAGTGCCCCAGGGTGCAGTACCAGAAGCACCGCAGGTCCCCCAGTATATAGAAAATCCTCACCAGGGCCCCCTGATAAGGAATTACCAGGCACCCCTCAGCCTCCAGCCATGTTCCCACCACCAGCTGGATCATGACCTGGTGACAGAAAGAGCACATGTGGCAGAGGCCAGGGTTTCAGCACCCTGATAACTCTCCCCAGGGTTTGGAGCTAGGGGTCAGGGCCCAACTGGGGATATAGGGAGGGATGGAGCTGAGGACCACCCTGGTCCCCAGCTCTTCTAGAGGCTCAAGGGGGACGTACTCACCCTCCACCACCAGCCCCCTCTCCACCGCCTTTTGTGCAGCAGCCTCCAAGGCAAGGATAAAGACCTCCTTGCCATGAAAGTGGGAGGCTGCCATGATCTTGGGGGCCCCCACTACCTGAGCCAGGCCCTGCACCCAGGTCTCAAAGTGCAGGTTCTCCCACTTGGGCAGTTGGCATTTCACCCCATGCCTGTGGGTGAGTGCCAGAAAGGGGGCCCTGCTGCCCAAACTGGAAGGGCTGGCAGTGGAGGGTCCAGGCCCGCAGTTTCAGGTCTCCCCGCAGCTGCCTGTGCATAGCTGCAGTCCCCCCTCTGGGGACCCATGTTGGTGGGGTCTGAGTCAGGGCCAGGGACAGGCTGAGTAGGTGTGCTGGCTGGTGTAGTGCACCTGGTCCCCTCAGGTGCTGATGGTCTAGGCTTTGGGGCAGGGCCCTTGTTCTTACCACCCCCAGCTGTGGATGAGGCTAAAGAGGAGCTCTTCCCACTGCCCTTGCCCTTGGTTCCTGATAATAGGAGAGGGGGCTTGGGAGCCCCTCTGGGTGGGGCCTGGCCAGGGGCCCAAGTGGCACAATTTGCTGCACACCAAAGTGCATGTCTGGGCATGTGTGCTGAGGCAAAAAGCCCCAGCTCAAATTTGCACTGCTTGTATTTGAGCTGCTGCAAACCCACGTGCCTGCATGTGTAGATGCACCCTATGTGTCTATATATGAAGATCTCAGCGGTCTGTGCAAGACACAGAGGAACATAGATTCTGCTCCAAAACACTAATAGGTGTCCTTCAATTTAAAATAGCAGTATGGATCCCTGTTTACTTCCATGGCACTCCATGCAGTGGTCTGACTATTCACTGAAAATAGTAGGACATTGGCATAGGAGATGCCTAATGAATTTGGAGGCGCCCACAGTAGAAGGCTGAGAGGTGATCTTGTGGCCGCCTACAAATTCATTAGGGGGGTGCAGCAAGGGATTGGAGATGCTCTGTTCACCAGGGTGCCTCTTGGGGTAACAAGGAACAATGGTCACAAACTGACAGAGAGCAGATTTAGGCTAGATATCAGGAAAATCTTCATGGTAAGGGTGGCCCAAAATTGGAATGGGCTTCCAAGGGAGGTGGTGCTCTCCCCTACCTTGGTGGTCTTTAAGAGAAGGCTGGACAGGCATCTGGCTGGAGTCATCTGACCCCAGCACTCTTTCCTGCCTAGGCAGGGGGTCAGACTCAATGATCCGTTGAGGTCCCTTCTGACCCTAGCATCTATGAATCTATGAATGACAAATGCCATGACTTTGGCTTGATCCTGTGGGGTGGGGGTGGGGGTTGGGTGGCAGGTAGTTTTGCTAGCTTTCACACAAGTGACTGGAAGTGCCCTGTTATAACGCAAAATAAATGACAGTCATGGCATAGATTTAAAAAAAAGCACATTTCTGTCTTTTCTGTCTCTTTTATCCCAATCAGGTACAGCCACAGCAGCATGTTTGCTGTACTGTTGCAGGCTTGTGTGGGGTTTATAGCTAGAAGCTGGCTACCTCTGTTATACAACAGCTAGTTTCAGAGCAAATATGTTATGGCTTTCATTTACGGACCAGATGCATTGATATTTCTCCCATACAGAGATCCCATCCTGTGGGTTCTGTGTCAATACCTTTACAAACTTTCCCTGAACAAAGTGACAGAATATACACAATGCACTTGCTGGTCACAGAGGACAAAAAAATCAGACCATTCTTGTGATAATGATTCCCTGGATAAGGTTGGGCTTGAACCAGTCCCTGAAGTCCATAGAAAATTTTCTTCTAAGTCCACAAATCTTCTGCTATATTGGAAAAGGGAAGGCAGGTGAGAGAGCTCTGCCCCCAGAAACCTTCATTATGGTCTGAGCAGCAAGACAGCCACCTAAATTACTTCAAATTTCCATAAAGCCACAAAAGCCTGGAAGTGTAAGTGAGATGGGATTCGGTCACTGGCACTTCATTACTAGAGGAGAGGCAGGGGGAAAGAGGAGGATATGGAGTCACCAGAATAATCCAAAGAAGATGATGAAAATGCTGGTGGCTCCTGTGATTAAAACTGCAAATCTGCAACCTGAACCCTAATCCCCTCTGTGAAAAGTGAAGATTAAGATGGGTCCCAGCACAGATAACTCTGTCTTCTAAGTTACATGTTAAATTTCAGCCTCCTCCCAAGAGACAGAGCACATGGATATTGCTTTTTTTCCACAGTAATTAGAAAAGTAAAAAAGAAAGTAAACAGTGCTGATTGCATAATAGCTTGAATAGTAAAGCAGGCTTCCTTTGTGCTCCCTGATTACTTTATTAGTGTGCTGAATATTTCTACACAGCTTGAAAGGATGAATGAAAGTGGTTATTTCAGGTCCTTGGAGTCATTACATTTTTGACTGTGCTAAAGCAATGGGTCAAATCCTTCTTCCATTCATACAAGGGTAAAACTGCAAGTAACGCCCATTGACTTCACTAAACTAGCAGCAGATCTACATCCATGTGACTAACAGCACAGCACACTTTGGCCCTGGAACTTGATACATTATGTAGCATTTCCCCTCTGTCCCCAAAACTTTGGTTTTTGAGAGCATCTTTAAAATGAAATTGTGCCTTTTGTGATCTATAAATACATTGGAAGGGATTCTGATCTCAGAGACAGATTTATTAAAATAGTTAAGCTTTTAAAAAGCGCCACTGATTTCTTTGGCCTAGTTGTGATGGCTTGCATCTTGACCAGCACAACAGGAATAGTACCTCGGGTCCTCAGGCAAAATACACGAGCTGTTATAGCCTAAGCTAAAGAACCAGCACTCTAGAATTCAGGTACCCTATACAGGCACATACAACAAATACTGGAACAGACTGTTTAAACTTATGCATGCGATTAAATGCTTTACCAGACTACAGTTTTACCATGGGTTTACACTGATCTAACTCCATTAAGTCTCTAATGAACTTCCTCTTCATTGACAATGGAATGCAATCAGGAAGCAGGTTTCTTCAGGCAACCAATCACATAATTAAATCATCATTAGCAGCAGCAGTCTCTCTATATGAGTATGATACTTTCCAGTAAATAGGGGAGTCATCCACGAGCCTGTAGATGACTGAGGAGCCTGATCTGAGATTGCATGTTTGACTGCAAATAGCACGACAAATAGGTTCAGGAGGAAGGAGTATCAGGTCACAGCCCTTTCCCTTTCTCATCTATCCACCTCCACTGCTGAGGCAAGTGTGGTTGAAATGGTCAAGGCATTTTTGGGGAAGATTCATTGCTCAAGTGTCCAAAGTACAGATGTTAATATCATTTTCTTAAGATTGACCTTCAATGTGTCCTTGAATCTCTTCTTTTGCCTACCACTGGAGCAGTAACCAAGAGCAAATTGGGAATATAGGACCTGTTTTTGGAGCCAGATGTCAGACATCCTTATGACATGTCCTCTCCAATGAAGCTGGTGCCATATAAACATGGCTTCAGTGCTGATGGTGTTTGCTAGAGCCAGAGCTGTTCATTCTTCTGCCTTTCCAATTGATTAGGAGGATTTTCCAAAGATATCACTCATGGCAACATTTCTTATATTTCATAGACACTAGGCTGGAAGGACCTCACAAGATCATCAGGTCCTGCCCTCTGCCCAAGGGGCAGGAAGTCATCTGGGGTCAAATGATCCCAGTAAGATAGGCACCCAGCTGTTTCTTGAAAGTGTCCAAAGTAGGTATTTGCATTACATAGAAGGGGGGAGTCTATTTTAGGCCCTGGGGACTTGGATAGTAAAGAAGTTTTTTCTTATGTTCAGCCTAAAATGGTCTTCCAGGAGTTTGACACCATTGGATCTTGTCTTCCCTTGGGGTGCCCTGGTGGACAGACATTCTCCCGGTTCCTGATGAACACCCTTTATGTACTTATAGGTTGCCAGAAAGTCACCCCTGAGCCTACACTTCTCCAGGCTGAAGAGTCCCATGGTTCTCAGCCTCTCTTCATAAGGCCTGATGTCTTGTCCTCTGATCACGGATGTGGCTCTCCTCTGGACTCTTTCAAACTTCTCCACATCCTTCCTGAATTGTGGAGCCCAGAATTGGATGCGGTACTCCAGCTGCAGCCTCACCAAGGCCAAGTAAAGCAGGAGGATAACTTCCTGAGTCTTGCTTGAGATGCCTCAGTAGTTGCAATCCAGAGCTTTGTTTGCCTTTCTGGCTGCAGTATCGCACTGGTGGTTCATGTTCATCTTGTGGTAAATCATGATTCCCAAATCTCTTTTAGTTGTGTTGTGAGTGTAGCACTGCCGAGCATATAAGTATGATGCAGGTTTTTTCTCCTGAGGTGGAGCACCTTGCATTTCTCCATGTTGAATGCCATCAGGTTTTCATCCGCTCATCTTGTGAGCCTGTTGAGGTCAGCTTGGATTGCCAACTTATTCTCAAGCGCAACCACACTTCCCCATAGTTTGATGTCATCAGTGAACTTAGTCAGTCCACTTCTGACACCAGAGTCCAGATCATTTATAAATATATTAAAGAGTACAGGTCCAATAACAGAGCCCTGGGGGATGCCACTGGTCACTATGCACCATGTTGATTCAGTTCCATCAACTATCACTCTGGGTCCGACCTCAGAGCCAATTCCCCAGCCATTGGACCATAAGCTTGTCAAGGCCACAGTTCCCCAATTTTGCCATGAGGACATCATGGACACCAGGTCAAGGGCTTTTTTGAAGTCCAAATATAAGATATCAACCTTTTCTCCTTTGTCCAGGTGATGTGTCATAGAAGGTCATAGAAGGAAATGAGATTGGTCAGGAAAGACTACCCGCAACAAAGCCGTGTTTGCTGTCTCTCAGGATGTTGCATTCCATTAGCCTATTGTTAATGGTTTCTTAGATGATTTTTTTCAAGATCTTTCCAGGAATTTAGGTCAAACTGATTGGCTTGTAGTTCCCCAGATCTTCCTTCTTCCCTTTCTTGAAGATAGGCACCTCAATGTCCCTCTTCCAATCTTCAGGTACCTTGCCCGAGCACCACAAGTTCTCAAATACCCTTGCCAATGGCCACACTATGATGTCAGCCAGTTCCTTTAGCACTTTTGGGTGCATTCCATCTGGGCCAGCTGATTTCTAGATGTCCAGCCTCGCAAGGTGTTCTCTCACAAGATATACACCAATGATGGGGGTATGTTCACCTTTAGCCTGGTAACCCTGCATCTTGTCAGGCAGGGTGATCCCCTTGGACTCGTAAAGGACCACAGCAAAGTAATCATTACAGCGATTGGCTTTTTCCTGGTGTCAGTTATGAGCTGCCCCATTTGAAGAAGAACTTTTTATTGTCCTTGACTCGTGTAGCCAGCTGGAGTTTGGTTACAGTCTTGGCTTTCCTAGTTCACTCCCTACAGGCATGGACCAGTGCTGAATACTCCTCCTTAGTAGTGCTTCCTGTCTTCCATCCTTTATAAGCTTCTCTTTTTAGATACAGGAGGTCCATGAGTTACCTATGGAGCCAAGGGGGTTGCTGAGCCCTTTTACTACATTTCCTATAGGCTGGAATGGACTTCCCTTGTGCTTCTAGGATCATTTATTTAAGGAGTGATCACTCCTTGTGGACTCCCCCCCACCATCAGATCATGGCCTCTCAGGCCCTCAACAGCTAGCCTCCTGAGCTTGTGAAAGTCAGTTTTCCTAAAGTCAGGGACTTCTGCATTGCTGATTGACTCGTCAGCTTTGCAAGGGATAGTGAAAGTGATCACTTTGTGGTCACCGTTTCCCAGCTTCCCTTTGATTCTTAGGTCGCTGACTAGATCAACCCCTTTGGACAGTACCAGGTCCAGCAGTACCTTACCTCTTGTCAGCCTGTAAACTTCTTGAAACAGGTAGAGCTCATCCATGCATGTGAGGAAGCTTTACAACCAATAATTCCAAAGGTTTCAGGGGTTTTCAATATGTCATCCAGGTTTCACATCCAGGCAGCAAGGTAGGCATGGTAGACATGAAGTTTTGTTTTGGATCCTGATGCCATGATCATCAAAGACACAATTTAGGAGATGTCCAAAAGCAGCACTGGCAACTTTTATCTGGTGTTGAATATCATCATCTATGTTTACTTTTTGGGAAAAGTGGCAAACTAAGTAGGAGAAATGCTCAATATTCTCCAAAGATTGCCCTCTAATTGTAAAGGGTCAGCTGGTTGGTTTGGGGTAGGTTGGTAAAGTATCCTGGATTTTGTGAAATTGACAGTGAATCTAAGCATTTCATATGCTTCACAAAACCAATCAAGAGTGACCTGGAGCTCTTCAACTGAGTAGACACACACAATAAAGTCATCAGCATATTAAAGATCATCAGTAAAGGTGTTGACTGTCTGAGATTTGAAATGTAACCAACTGATATTATAGAGATTCCTGTCCATGCTATACTAGATGCTGATTTCAGATGGAAGGCTTTCAGCAATGAGCTCCAGAATAGCCGCAATATAAATGGAAATGAGTGTTGATGCAATCTCACATCCTGGAATCAGAACTCCAGTTCTGATAATGAAGGGGTCCATTTCTGAGCCATTGCTTAGAACAGTTATTGTCATGTTGTTGTAAAGGAGTCTGGTAATGATAACGGTAACAAATTTTGGTGGGCATGTAAATTTCATGAGGATCTTCCATGGGTGCTTTCTGTTCATTGAATCAAAGGCTTTAGGTCAATGAAGGCCAAGTAAAGATCCCAGCATTGCTTGTGGCACTTCTCCTGAAGCTGTCTAGCAATAAAAATCATGTTTATGTATCACTGAGTGGTCTGAAACCACATTGGGTCTTGAGTAGAATCTCCTCAGTGAGGAAAATGGGTAATTAAATAATTAGATAAACAAAGAACCTTAAGCCAAATTGCACTGATGACAGTGAGATTTCCACTGACTTGAAAGGGAGCTAGAGCAAATCCTATAGGATATTTGTTGATTATACACTTCCCCCTTTTAGTATTTCAAATTATCTCATGTTCAAGATGAGATCTGCAGTGCCTCAACAGAGGACTGTTATTTATGAAAAGAGAGACTGAATTTCAGGGGAATAACTTGGGATCAGGGAAGCAGCTCTCCAATCAAGCAGAATATTGCATGTCAGAGTTGATTTAATCAGTGTCTAGGGGCAGAGGGTCATAGTTACATTGCCCTCACAGAAATCCCTGCCAAAAGGTCTGCTAGGCAAGTTCAAAAGAGAGGCATTTGCATGAATGGCTGTCCTTCTAGCTGATTGACGGGTACTGCAGTGGGGCAGCTCTCAGTGGAGGAGCCAAGAGAAGGCAACAAGACAAAGAAATGGCTATTTGACTGCATCAGCTTCACACATCTTATATCAGCCAAACTCTGGTGGCATTCAGACTGAGGCAATAATTACCAGAGAGCCTGGCTTTCTCTGATAAAAAATATCCCCAATTTTCAGATTAAAAAACTCAAAATCCACATTTTCCCTATGATTAAAATGAAAAATCTATCTATATATTAGTGGTGTTTCATTTTAATCACAGAAAAAATGCGGATTTGAGATTACTTTTTTTAATCCAAAAATTGGGGATTTTATCAGAGAAAACCAGGATCCCTGATAATAACTAATTAATAATATTTTGTTTCTAACCCAAATATAGGGGAGAACTTTAAAAACAGGGCAAACTTTACTGACATCTTTAAAATACATCCATAGAAAAATTACAAAGCATGACAATTAGTGTTTATTTTGCACAATGTAACTGTGGGGAAAGAGGGAGTTCTTCATTAACAGCACAAATGTACTAACATGTGTTTCAAAGGTATTAATATGGTGGGTAATGTTAATGGAAATATAATAGAGTGAGATGCTCTCAAAAAACATCAGCTTTAGTCAGAAAAAGACATGAATAGAATTTTAATGAGAAAAATCAGCTTTGCAGTAAGTATACAAAGAACAAGTATTCTCACTCCATTTTCAGTCTAAATAACTTTAGCACTGGGCATGTCTACACAAGATGCTACATCATCATTGTTACTGTGCCATCATTTATTATTTGCTTTAGGAAGTACTAAATTATGGTGCAGTCACAGCTGTTATTGCACTGGTAGTGCATGGTTATTTTTAGCAGCTACATAGCTGTAGCACACAAGAAGCCATCATTCTGAGGTCCAAAGATGGACTAATGCTCTTCAAAGATGACTCCACATTAACACACGCATGAGAACTTTCAAGAGCTCCTGAACTGAGATTCTAATGTGAAAGACAATGCCACTGAAGCTACTCCACAACACCCCAGATATTCAATACCACATAAAATCTGCCAGTGCTGCCTTTGGACGTCTCCCAGATTGTGTCTTTGATGATCATGGAATCAGAACACAAAACAAAACTTCATGTCTACCAAACTGTTTTCATCCATACCTTGTTATAGCGATGTGAAACTTGGATAACATATCAGAAACCTCAGAAAGTTTTGGAATGTTTCCACCAGTGATATCTTTGGAAAATCCTTTGGATCAATTGGAAGGAGAGAACAAATGTTACTGATCTGGCTCTAGGAAACAACATCAGCATTGAAGCCATATTTATACAGCACCATCCAACTCACAGTTGTGGAGGACATGTCATAAGGATATCTGACAACTGGCTCCCAAAACAGGCCCCAAATCCCAACTCACTGAGGATCACTGTTCCAGAGATATGCAAAAGAAGAGACACAAAGGCATCTTGAAGGTCACTCTGAAGAAATGCAATATTAACATCAATACCTGGAAGACTCAAACACTAAATCTTATGGCACCATGATGTATGACAAGGCATTGGTTATTTGAAGCAGACTTACTTCACAAATGAGGCAGATAGATGAGGAAGAGAAAGGAAAAGATTTGTGACCCAACATCACCAGGGTCTACTCCTTCCTCCTGGAACTATTGGCCACATCTGCAGTTAGATATGCAGATCTCATATCAGTCTTTTTAGTCATAGGGTGATCATACACCTCAGATTGGCTAGGACAGTCCTGGATTTTGGAGGCCGTCATGCCCTGTGCCTGAAACCAAGCAGGCAATCTGGCCCTGCAGGCTTCAGGGAGAGGAGCTCCAGAGGGGCATGGTTGCAGGAGATGAACTGGCAGGCACTTGAGCTGTCCTGTAGCTGGAAGGAGAGAGTTAAAGAGAATTATGGCTTCTGGGGAAGCAGTGACACTGAGTGGGGTGGATTCTAGTTGTACAACAGTTTGCTTGTATTTATGTCGGGATTAGATTTGAAACCAGAAGACTGGAAGGTGGCTGTAGAGAAGGAAGGAGACCATGAAGGGGTGCCTGGTGGAGCACTTAGTGACAGGAAGCCTAGCCTGGGGTCCAGGACTCAAAGGGCTGAGGGATGACATGATGAGTTGAGCCAAGGCTGGGATTGTTAAGGCCAGTGTCAGGCCTATTTGTTGAATATGGGGAACATGAGCCTACGCCCACCACAAACAACTATGAGCACTCCTTAAAAAGGGAGGCCACTGAGAACACAACAAATGATTGCTTGGGACCAATAAAAAAGAAAACAGGAAAGGGAGTGAGGTTACAGGTTCAAAATAAGGAATCTGGAAGGAGACACTGAGCAGAGCACACTGGTCAGCACTTACTGCCCCCTGTAAATGCCAACTAGTGAAACTCTACCCAGAGATGTGAGGGGAGGAGTGAGTGGAAGACAGCCCCATACTTGCCCAGGCTCCCCCCAGCCAGAACCTTCTATATCGCTATCTTGGCTAGGGCCAGGAGGAGGTTGACCAGGATGTCCTGGGAGATGATGGGGTCATAGATGGGGAGCACACAAAAGAAAAGAGGGGAGAAGTGTAGCCAGAACCTCAGCAAGGGGTTCTGGAGGAAGCAGAAGTGGGGCTGCAGCCTGACTCTCTCCAGGTAGGTGTGCACCAGGATCTCTCTCTGTTGGGTTGGGGTCAGAGACCCAGCAGACTGAGGGCTAGTGCAGACCAAGGCAGGGAGAGGTAAGGCTAGTGAAAAAGTCACCCAGCCTGGGGTCAGGAACCCAAAAGGCTGAGGACTGAGGCAAAGCTACAGCAGCCATGCTGGGGCTGGAGCTGGGGCTGGGAGCCCAGAGGGCTGGAGGAGTTAAGCCAGGGGAGGGTAATTATTTTGGGTGGAGGGCCACTTACTAAGTTTTGACAAGCAATCGAGGGCCTCATGACAGGCAGACCAGGGCAGATAAATATTTATTTTTTACATATTTAAGGGGCTGTGCAGCCAGATAGAATGGCCTGGCAGGCCAAATCTGGCCCGCAGGCCGCATTTTGCCCACCCCTGAATTAAGCCAAGGCCAGGAGGGCTAAGGTAACAGCAGAGAGGGTGAAAGCCCAGGGAAAGGGAGTGAACCTCAAGGGGGACAAAAGCTGAACTAGGGCCAGGGGCCCAGGGACAAATGAGAGCCATGCCAGGGCCAGGGGCCCAGCAGGGTAGGTGAATTGTCAGACAGACAGGGCCAGAGGGCCCAGTGAAAACTTCAAGTAATATGTGCAAGGCATGGGTATGGCTACAAGGGAGAACAGAGGCTATTAACACAGTCCATAAGGTGATTGGTGCCCTGAGGTATTAATAGAGCCAGGGAGGCCACAACTTAGTGCCTGAGGGGCAAGGCTAAGGTGGGCTGGGCTCACTTCAGGATAAGTTACATCAAGGCATGGCAGGAGAGGAAAATGGGAGGGTACCCCGAGAAAACAGATTGGGGCAGGAGTTGCATGGCCACCAGGGGCATCATGGGGCCTGCAACAAGGCCAAAACTCCTTGTTGAACATACAACTTTTCAAAAGACATCTAAGTGCTCTAAGGCAGGGGTGTCAAAGGTACAGCCCATGGAGCCATTTCACCTGTCTTCAGGGCTCTCAGAGGGGATGGGAATTCAGGGCTAGGCACATGGAGGTAAGGCTCACTGCCAAAATCCAGGGCATGGAGCTCCACTCCATGTGTCAGTGATGAAGGGTGGGGAGAGATTGAGCAACACCTGCATTAACCCTGGCACCATCCCTGCCCCTGCTCACCCCATCAGCAGAACTAGGTCCAGATCTGTAGGCCTGTAAGGCTCTTCAGAATCTAGATACAGCCCCCCACAGGCTGAGTGAGTTTGACATCTCTGCTATCTAGGAAATTTGCCAGCAAAACTGCAAGATAAAGTACACAGGAGTGGTGTTGCTATGGTACTGTCTTTTCAATATCAGTCATTCTTTCTGGGGTCGTAAAGTTCCACTCTATCAAACCTTAATGATTTCTTAATTTCATGCTCAACATTCTCCCATATTGGTCCTGCTTACTCAAGTAAATGGGCTAGGGTGTGGGCATTTTGCTTGTGTACATTGGCAGGCCAGAGCCCAGACCATATTTTACATCTGCTGTTACCTGAGGGGTTTTTTTCTTTTCTTTTCTTTTCTTTTCTTTTTTTTTTTTAGATTTAAAAAGGTTAAAGTGAAAACTGAAAACCAAGTCTTCATGCCTGAGCTGTAATGACTGTAATACACAGAGAGAGCTCTGACCACTTCAGAACTGTAACACACATGAAATCAAGTGGACACCTCTAACATTTGGAAGTCACTGGAGCAACTACCTGTCATTTTCTTTTTTTCCCCCCAATGGATTTAGTCTGTCATTTGTTTTTGTTTGTTTCCTTTCTGACATACTATGAAATAAAAAATTTAAGTCCCATTCTGAGGAAAAGCACTGGTAGAGGAAGGGGAAAATGTTATAATTTATCCAAGCTACTGGATCAGAAGGGGGGAAAAAACAGAAAACATATTTTTGGCACCTGCCCTTTACACTAGACTATATTATTCTGAAAGGAGCACAGTACCACAAGTAGCCTTTAGGGCCAATTTGCAATATTGCTTCAAGCATGGTTGCTTACAACTTAATTTCACCTGAAACTACCTAAAAGCAAACTGCATTTGAAGCAATAGCCCTGCAGCTGTGGATCATACAGTAAAATCTTTTCATTGTTACTACACAGAAAGTTAATTAAAACTGTGGGTCTTGTGGATCTCTCACATTTCAATGAATGCAGAATCAAAAGTGATTAAGCACAGAATTGCCTGGATTTTCTTGCTATTTCCCTGTTAATTATTTTTATTTTTTTTAGTAAATATGGTCTCCCAGGATTTCATTTTAGCTCAATATATTATTCTCATATGTAACACAAATGAAATGGATGTGCTTAAATCCTCATTACATTCCATTTCATTTCACTAGCTGACTTCCCCGCGGTACTTAGACTTGTTAGCTTTAGCTCCCAATTCAATAAAACATTTAAACATGTCCTCAATGCCCAGGGATATAAGATGAGCTGGACAAAATTCTCTGTCAACTCTTTTAGTCACCAAAAAAATCGGACTCGGGTCATCCACAACTCTTGGCAAATGTGTGTGGAATTTGTTGCAATGTTGAAGTAAAAAAAAATCTTTAAAAAGTTAGTAGGCTCCATTTTGAGATTTTCAACTGAAAATGTCCAGAAGTTCATTTCAAAAGTATGTCCCATTTAGAAATATATGTACATTAATTTCAGAGTTCTAAAAATAAAACAAAAACCACTAAGTGAAATGAAATGTTCCATTGCGAATCAAATAGGATATTCCATTCAACCCAGAATGAATGTCTTCAGCATCTCGTTAGATAGAAAACTGGGGAAAAGATCATTTCAGGTCAATCTAAACCAAAACTTTTAACTGTTTTTGAGCCCTGGCCCCAGTGAACAAGCAGTCATGAACAGTGCATGACCCCAGTGGTTGGGGGGGCACAGCTGCGCAGGTGGTGGTGGGAGCCCAGTGGTGGCGAGCTCCTGCAGATGCTGCCAGCACCGTCAGTGGCGGGGGGGGGCGGGGGCAGAGAATGGCAAGCAGCGACCACAGGTTGGCAACCACCGACAGGCACTGCCAGCAGTGGTGGTGGAGGCCAGAGGTGATCATGAAGTGGCCTTTCTGCAAGGGGTGCACCACCATGCACCTGCATACAACCCCTATGCATTGCCCCTACAAGCAGTTATTCACATAACTGTAATCAAGCACCAGCTTATGTTCTTTGCTAAACTGAAAGACTGCACCAAGATCTGGAGTAGAAATATGGCATAAAACTAGGAGCTAGGAATAAGAATACATATGTATTTGTACCCATTACTAGATGAAACAATTTTCAAGACCAGCTTGGAATATGGAAAGTTTCCCTCGTAAAATGTGAACTCATTCTGTGGCTATGGGGATGACATGGATCTGGGTTGACTAACTTTTATTTTTAAATGAAAAATTGGGCTTTTGATGAAACAGGAATTTCTTCATCAAGTACTCACTTTTCAGAAAAAATCCATTTCATTGTGGGGACACTAGAAACTTGTAAACCAATTTTTCAACCAAAAACAAGGAAAAAAAAAATTTTTCAGTGAAAAGTGGAATTTTTTTCAGATAAAAAAATCCAACATGCTTTACATGTGGCTTCTCTACCTCTGTACCCATCTGAAATATTAGTATAATGATACTAATTTGCCTACCTTACAGGATTAATTTGTGCTTATAATGTGTAGCAAAGATGTGAAATGCTGTGTAAGTATTATTAGGGGCAATTTTTTTAAAGGATTGCTCTTCATCAGAAGCCTAATAGCTGCATATTGGCTAATGCTAATTACATGAGTTAGTCTTGGCATATTGCTTTGCTCTGTCACTTCTGTGTAAATGCCTCTTAAAAGGGCACAAATTGTTCACTCTAAGAAACCTTAAACAGCAAATTTCACCCTAGAATAAACCTGGAACAAAGTTAGCCACAAAGAATTAATCTGGGTATATATAATCTCCCTTTCTCCTCTAGTACAATACACTCATCTCAGCTGGGTTGTCAAAAAGCCTGAGGCTGAATTGATTCTTTCTTTGCAGGTTAGTCTAAGATGCACAGATTAAATTGAAACATAAGTGAACTGACATTTATCTTTCATTCAGGAAATGCAGCCACATGCCTGCAGAGGGTGAGGCCAGAAACTGGGAGCACTAGAGCACAGTTCTCTGGCACATAGCCAGCATGGGCTATGCATTTGCTTCCTCTTCCTGCCGCCTGTGAGGTTTCTGGGATTTGCGGTCCAAAATCACAACAACAGGACTCTGCAGGGTTGCTCAGTGCTTCCTCTTCCTGTTTCCTGGTGCCTCTGGGATTTGTAGTCCACAGTTACAGCCAGCAGTTAGTTTGAGTAAGGAAAGGGGTGTTTAGTTTTTATGCAAGGTATCTGTGCTTGCATAAAAACTTTCTTAGTCAAGAAAGTTTGCTCTATGCTGATATATCAGGGAAGTCAGAAACCTACATTTCTGCCATTATACTGTCATACAAGTGAGCCTCATGTTATAGTTGTTAGTGTTGTAGTTAATTGTGATAGACACCGGACAGGTATTCAATGGCTTACAAATACTGTATGTAGCTGGCTTATTGGGAATAGCTACTGTATGGCTTTTTTAAGGGTCTGGTTATATTGGAATGTTACTACATGCATATGGTGGTTTAATTTAATAACATTTCTGCTTGGAAGTTAGTGGGAAAACACTACAATAGCAGCAGATAAGCAACCTCCCAATAAACACAGCAGAGACTCATTAAGAGATAAAGTCCAAATTCTTAGCTGAAAAGTTGATATTGCCATTTTCCAGCCAAAGTTACAAGACTGGTTTTGCCAAGGCCGGTAGACAAAAGATGAAAAGACACAAAATGGGTCCAAAAAGTCACTCTCTAGCGAGAAGGGAGAAATGGGGGAAACAGTTGTTAGACAGCTGCTAACAGAGATCAGACTCCATTGGAGTCAGACAGGAACCAAACTCCATTGGAGGATCTATCAAAGAAAAATCTGCCTGGCTCACTTCAACAGCCTGGTAAGGCTTACAGGAAGATAGACAAGCATATAGACCTTTTGTTCTATTAAAAATCTTTTTTTCTTCTTATGCATATTTCGTTCCTTTGTTGAGATGAAATACTTTTACTAATACTTGGTTTTAGAAGGCTTTCTGATCCCTGTATTCCCCACGGCTCATAGACTTGTGGGGGAAGAACCCAACTGATTCTGGTAAATAATCATGGTTGCTGACAAATACCAGTAATCATGAACTCCAAGGCCTGGTCTAAGGGTGGGCTTAGACCTCAAAGACACGAAGGCACAGGGCCTAAAACCTATGGGGATAAAGAGAAGATCAGTGTCTCTAGGCCTATACTGTGACATATGACTAGATTTCCTGAGCCCACTGGTTCAGATCTTGGTTGTATTAATTCAAAAGCTTCCTCCGAAAAAAGAGAAAAAGTATTGCATATAGGACTTCTCTATGCAATTTTAACTAGGAGCTGATGCTCACTAACTGCTTTTCATATTGGGGGTACATCTACACATGAAATTAATACACAGCAGTAAGCTCCAGCACAGTTCGTGCTAGAGTTTATTGTTCCCAGGCTCTGCATTTATACATGTACCTGGGACCACAGCACACTTAGCCAAGTCAGAGCAGCCCCAGCCTGGCAGGGGACCCAGGAGTCAACCTGCCAGCCTGGGGCTTCTTCCCCCCACCCACCCCAGCTCAACATGCTGCGGAGGGCCTGGCTGGGGCACAAGCTAGTCAACAGGCAATCCCCACACTGAAGCACCTTTGTGCCCCAGCCAGCCAGTGCAGTGTCTACATGTGCACTGCTGAGTTTTTTACTCCACAGCAGGAGAGTGCTTGTAAATATGAGTATTATCCTGCTGCAGAGTAGATTAGGTTATAATTTAAGCCCAGCGTAATAGGGGCATATGTGTAGATGCGCAACATTTACTGCGCAGCTAATTAGTCTACTACGCACACACCCCTGACTAAAACTTTTCAACCCTGTAGTGCCCTGTAAACTGGTAGTTGTTTTTCCCTGGAGCAGTAGTTGCATTTCTATGATCTCCAGTCTTGCAGCAAGAAATTTCCCAGAGAGCTCTAAAGTGTAGAATCAGAACCAAGGCATTCAGAATGAAAGGCTCTTTGTGTTTCTATAAAGTATCTAAATTTAAGTGTGATCAATTTCAATATGAAAGTCTCCCTTTAAAGGAGAGCTAAGTCTACTAAATGTCTCAATGGCAAAAATCAGGGATAAAAAGAGTTTGGGATGATATTTCAAAAGATCTAAGGTTTGGCTTCTCTTTCTGGAGGTATAATTCTTGCCTGAAAATTTTTCTCCCATACTTTTGCACTTAAAAAATGGAATGTGAGTGCCTATCTGTGGTTCTACAGCTCTAACTACCTTCTTTATTCCCGCAATTAACTTCATTGTGCTGATTTGTGCCTGCCATTCAATTCCAGGTACAAAGAGTAAATGCAAAATGAAAAGCTGACCTTCTGAAAATTAGGCTGTAAATTGCCCCTAGCATCCCTTGCATTTAACTTCAGATTCACCATATACTAAATAGATAAATTAGATAGATATGGAACTGGTTCATCATTATACTATGTAATAATGGATAACTCATCCTTTAGATCTCTGAATAAGCTGACATGTAGTCTTTCTGCATGCCAGCTAAATGGCATCTCCATCACAATACAAGGAGGGGGAGATGGCTGGAGTAGCCAAGCAAATCAGGAAAAACAACCAGCTAAATTGAGTGCTTTCTAATCTAATGCATTTAAGTCATACTCAATAAAGCTTGCCAACAATCCCAGTGCTTTATGCTGTGCAGATCACAGTAGCATCTGATTAGAAAAATGTGCATCTTCTGCAATCCTATTTTAGAATAATGCTCGTACTAAACAACTACTCCAATTAGAATTGTGGCATGGCCTTTTGTGAGTACCAACAGATGTCACTGGCTTCATGGCAGGCACCAAGCTATATCATACAATAATCCCCTGCCCAGCTCAATGAATCCAAGTCTAAGGAAAATCCAAGGAGCAGAGACCAAAAAACAAGAACAACTAAAAATATAGATAGAAGCCCCGCATGTTCTGATGAGCCTTTTATTTAATTTTATTCCTGGGGATTCATTTTTTAAAACAGTATTTTATCAGGAAACCTCTGTTATATGTTGTAAAAATAGTCCAAAGTCCAGCAATGGATAGTCACCCATGTAAGCCTTACACTAGCATTGTTTCCCTCACTGAGACAGTTTGCATAAGAGACTGATTGTATGCACTCTTTATTTTTGTTTATTTGCAAGAGGAAGCAGGACTTCCCCTTGCTATAATAGTTGGTATCTGTGTCAACAAGCAGTGCCCTGCATGTACGGTTTGACAAGCCTAATGCAGCTGCAGATGCCTTAAAGCAGCTGTCTGACTGAGTAGTTCATTCATTTGCTCTCTCCTTCTAGAGCTTATCAATGCCAATAATGGGGCAAATGAAGTGCATTCATCCAGGATAGGGATTTTGCTTGTGTGTTGTATGGTGTGTATTGCATCATATTGCAGGAAGAGCCAATGAACTCAGGCTTTTTCAGAGCTGTGATTCTCCAGTCTAAACCCTCCCTGAGAAGGTCATATCCAGATATACAAATCTATGGTCTTTCAACCCAGGCACCCCATCCCATCAGCTGGTAAATCAAAGGATGAAAAGACCATGTGGGCCCAGAAGCCTATTGGGCTCACATGATTAAGGCACATCAGTTTCTGTAGCACCCAAGGGAGCAATGAGGCTAGAATCACCTCCATCTATATTTGACTTCCAAGCCCAAAGAGCCATTTATGGCTGGGGACACTGGACAGCCTTTGGTACAAAGCCAGAACAAGGCTTAAACTTATGCCTCCAAAACCAGACTCTGGAGCACAGCCTTGTTTCATGGTTAGGAGGGACCTGATCAGATCATCTGGCCTGACCCCCTGCCACAGGCAGGAATGAATGCTGGGTTCACAAGACCCCAGACAGGTGATCATCCAACCTCCTCTTGAATTTTCCCAAGGTAGGGGTGAGGACCACTTCCCTAGGAAGTTGGTTCCAGATTCTGGCCACCTTAACTGTAAAATATTGCCTTCTGATCTCTAATCTAAACCTATTCTCCATCAGCTTATTACCATTGTTCCTTGTTACCCCAGGTGGTGCTGGGGAGAAAAGGGCTCTTCCTATTTGCTGATGATCTCCCCTGATGAGTTTGTACGCAGCCACCAGGTCCCCCCTCAGCCTCCTCTTGCCATGGCTAAATAGGTTTAGGTCCCTTAGTCTCTCATCATAGGACCTGTCCTGCTGCCCTCTCACCAAACGGATGGCCTTCCTCTGAACTCTCTCCAGGCTGGCCACATCCTTTTTAAAGTGCGGCGTCCAGTACTGGACATAGTACTCCAATTGAGGCCTTACCAAATTTGCATAGAGCGTGAGTATCACCTCTCTGGACTGGCTTGAGATGCATCTTTAGATGCATGACAAGGTATGGCTGGCCTTGCTGGCTGCGGTCTGGCACTGGCAACTCATGTTCATCTTGGAGTCAATAATGACTCCAAGATCCCTTTCCACCTCTGTGCTTTCAAGATGGGAACTCCCCAGCCTGTATGTATGCTGTGGATTCCTTCTCCCAAGGTACAGCACCCTGCATTTGTCTAAGTTGAACCCCACCCTATTCTCATCTGCCCACTTTTGTAGTCTGTATAAATCTAGTTGCAGCCTCTCTCTCCCTTCAAGTGTGTCCACCTCACACCACATCTTAGTGGCATCAGCAAACTTGGACAGCTTGCTTTCAACCCCCTCGTCCAAGTCGCTGATGAAGATGTTAAACAGTGCAGGCCCGAGGACTGAGTCTTGGGGTACCCCACTGCTCGCATCTCACCAAGTTGAGTACAACCCATCCACCACTACTCTCTGGGTGCACCCCATCAGCCAATTTTTTACCCATCCAACTGTGTAGGCATCAATGCCACAGTCACCTAATTTGTTGATGAGAATGGAGTGAGAGACAGTGTCAAAGGTCTTTTTCAAGTCTAGAAAAACTGCGTCCACAGTGACACCATCAGCCAAGGATTTAGTTACTTGGTCATAAAAGGCAATCAGGTGGGTCAGGCAGGACCTGCCTTTGATGAACCCATGCTGATTGCCCCTGAGCATGATCTCCCCTGCTGG
>NW_017729032.1:67673534-67678768 GCF_001723915.1 Gavialis gangeticus
TTGGGTCCTCCTTCCTCCCTTTCTTAAAAATTGGGACCACATTAGCTAGTTTCCAATCCTTTGGCACCTGGCCAGATGACCATTAATGCTCATACAGCCAGGCCAAGGGCTCTGTGATGACCCCTGCCAGCTCCCTCAACACCCTGTTAACAGTAGCAGTGTTCAGGATACCCTTGATCAAGTCCATTGGTGGTTACAGTGATGTGGTATTTTAGCCACTAGGTCAGCCATCCCTTATTCTAAGGAGATGAATATAGTAAATACTTTCAATTTCCCTTGTACACTAGATCTTCCCCAGTTCCTATTTTGTTGGGAGTAGTAGTATAATGAAAGATTTCCTGAAAAGTATTAATAAGGAGTGTGGCAGGGCACTGTTGGTGCCTGCCACTTTAAAGGCTGAGCCAAGCAGCCAGCAGGTGTTTGATTGCGGCAGCCATTTTAGATCCCGGGCTGCCTATATAAACAGAGCAGTTCAATGCTGGCAGGATAGGCCGCAACATTGCCTGGCTGCTAGGCTGACTACAAAATCCTGGAGGTAAGGGCAGGATCTGTAGAAGATGGTTTGGAGGCTCCTCATCCTGAGCATGACCTAAAACTGCACCCTGCCAGGAGTGGGTGACCTGGTGGAGCTCTCAGTGGTGTGGGAGCCCCCAGAAAATGCCAGGCCAGTTACCACCCTGGTGAAAGGTGAGTAGGGGTGCCTTAACCCCAGTCCTCACCTTTGGGTGGGCTATTTGTACCATTAGAGCAGGAAAGGCCAGGTAAGCTTCAGGAAGTGCCTGAGCTGGGAATGGGGGACCCCGATCCCTAAGTGTAGGCAGGAGGCATAAGCCCAACTGACGTACTTGACTGGTCAATGCTGGTGCCAGGACCAGAAGGGTCAAAAGGGCCAGGGGCCCACCGCGAGGGATACCTATCATAAGCAAAGAAGCTCAGGGTCCCAACTGGCCTGAGACAGGGCCAGGGCTTATGGGTAAGCTGAAGTTCCCATGAGTGGGGCCACAGCTAATGGGCTAAGGGGACGGTTGAGCCAACTGCCTGAGATGCCATCTGCAAGGCTTGGGCCACGGTGTAGGGGTGGAACAGAACCGCGGATAACCTCTCCAATATCAGGGTGTAAAATGGGCAGCCTCCCACCTTAATTAACAACATAATTAATTACAACAGGGCATGACAAGTGAGTCAAGTGGGTGACATGCCCAGAGGCAGGTGAGAAACTAGCTCTGTGGCTGGTCAGGGACCCCCACTTTGCCACAGGAGAATATGGGAAAAGAAGTGGCATCCAAGATATCTGGGACTTGAAATGAAGATGTTCTAGTCAAAATGAGACATCTTAAGTCAATGACATGGCCATCCCCAAAAGTGCCAACTTTCCCAGGTGGCACCACTTTTGAGCATTCTTTGGGAATTGGTCAGAGCTTGAGAGTCTTCCAAGGACTTCCCACCTCCAGGTCAGGTTTCTTTTCTGAAACACTGAGTCAGTCTCTCAGCCTTGCAGCCAGCTTCCTAGCTCTGGTCTCTTTCTTTCTCAAATGGCTTTTTTTCTCACCCCTCTGAGCCTTCTTCCTCCAGTCAGGCTCAAACTTCCAAAGCAATGATCAGTTTATTGGTTACCAGACCACCTAGACAATTAGTTCTTCAGGATGGTAGCCTATTCATTGACCTAGCATGCTTCCACATGAACAGAGAACCATCAAGCTTTAAAAACCCACTCTTCTAGCCATAGGTCATCACTCCCTCAAATGTCAGACCAATATGGCCTGAAGACAGCAGAAAAGGCTTGTAGCTTGATACTTGCAGGGAGTTCAGATTATTTATAAGAACTCATAAACTGTAAACGGATTCCCCAAATCACATTTTGGGGGAAATTTTGTGCAAGAATCAGGGACTTTAGCTCTAACATTTGCTACTTTAAAGGACTAAATCCTCCATACTTCAAATTGTAACCAAATTTTCTTAATATTATAGGCCAGATTCTCTTTAGCTTTGTGCAGTGTAAATATTCATAATATTGTCTGGATTGTAATATTGTCTGCAGGTTATAAATTACAGTGTGACATGCAGTATTTTATTGTTCAATGTTTAAACATTAAAATACACAACTTTAGATACAACATTAGCTGCTTTCTAATAGTGATGTTTTGCGTAAAAGCTGCAAATTTTATCAAAGGTAGGTTTGCTATTTTCACTATTATTTGTTATGAGATATTTATGCTGAAAGCAAAGCAAAAGTCGTATCAGTTTGATGGTAGGTGAAAGCGTTTCTTCTCTCAGTTCATGCAGTCATAGAAAATGAGGGTTGGAAGGGACCTCAGGAGATCATCTAGTCCAGCCTCCTGCTCAAAGCAGGACCATCCCCAACTAAATCATCCCAGTCAATGTGTTGTCTAGCCAGGTCTTAACCTCCAAGGATGGAGAGTCCACAGCCTCTCTGGGTAACCTGTTCCAGTGTTTTACTACCCCGACCTGGACACTTTCACAAGGTGGACAGACCAAAACCTGATGACCTTCAATGTGGAGAAGTGCAGGGTTCTCCACCTTGGGAGGAAGAACCGGCAGCATGCTTATAAGCTTGGCAGTGCTGCACTCGCTAGCACCATGACCGAAAAAGACTTGGGGGGTTCTTGACTAACCACAAGATGAATATGAGCCACCAATGTGATGCCGTAGCTGGCAAAGCAAACCACACTCTGGTATGCATCCATCGATGCATCTCGAGCAAAACCAGGGACATCAGCCTTCCACTTTACTTGGCCTTAGTGAGGCCACAGTTGGAGAACTGTGTCCAGTTTTGGGCCCCACACTTCAGGATGGATGTGGATAAGCTTGAGAGAGTCCAAAGGAGAGCCACCCATATGATCAAAGGCCAAGAAGGCAGGCCATATGAGGAGAGGCTGAGGGACTTGGGACTATTCATCCTTGAGAAGAGAAGGCTCAGGGGGGACTTGGTGGCAGCCTACAAGTATATAAGGGCGATGCATCAGGACCTGGGAGAACAGTTGTTCACCAGGGCTCACCAAGGGATAACAAGGTATAACAGCCACAAACTCCTGGAAGGCTGATTTTTTTTTAGACTGGACATAAGAAAAAACTTCTTTACAGTCCATGTGCCCATGGTCTGGAACAGACTCCCCCCAGAGGTGGTGCAAGCACCTATTCTGGACTCATTCAAAAGATGTCCAGATGTTTATCTTGCTGGGATTATTTGACCTCAGCAGACTTCCTGCCTATGGCAAGGGGCTGGACCTGATGATCTCACAAGGTGCCTTCTAGCCCCTAATGTCTATGAAATCTAGAAAGTCTATGAAAACCCTCCTAGTGAGAACATTCTTCCTAATAGCTAACCTAAACTTTCCTTGCTGCAACTTGAGATCATTGCTCTTTGTTCTGCCATCTGCCACCACTGAAAACAGTCTGGATCCACCCTCTTTCAAACCCTCTTCAGGTTGCTGAAGGCTGCTATTCAATTCCCTCTCAGTCTTCTCTTCTCTAGAATAATAAGCCCAGTTCCCACAGCCTGTCCTTGTAAGTCATGTCCACCAGCCCCCTCACCATTCTTGTTGCCCTCCACTAGACGCTTTCCAACTTGTCCACATCCTTTCTGTAGCTAGAGGCCCAAAACTGAACACAGTACTTCAGATGTGGCCTCACCAGTGCTGAATAGAGTGAAATTATCACTTCCCTTGACCTGCTAGAAGCATTCTTACCAATGCAGCCCAGAATGCCATTAGCCTTCTTGGCAATAAGGGCATACTGCTGGCTCATATTCAGCTTACTGTCCACTGTAATCCCCCAGGTCCTTTTCTGCAGAGCTGCTGCATAGCCAGTCAGCCCTGAGCCTGTACCAGTGCATGGAATTGTTCCTTCCTAAGTTCAGGACTTTGCACTTGTCACTGAACTGCATGAGATTTCTTTTGGCCCAATCCTGCAATTTTACAGTTGCTCCATATGAGAGCAGATCAGCTATATATTGCTTCTTCCTATAGTCCTACTATGTCACCATCTAGCTTTTGGTAATCTCTCTTCTGCACTGCATACAGAACAGGTACTGATCTCAAACTGATGTAAAGCCAGGGTGGCTCCACTGAAACAGTGTAAATGAAATCCAGTCCAGCCCCAGAAATACTCCTTTGTCCAATGCTCTTTTATAATGTCCATGAACTCCTTTGTTATTTAGAACAGATAAAAATAGTGGTGGGTTAAGGGTACTTGATCCTTTCTTCCCTCTTCCAAGAGTATTTTAGGAAGTCTGACACGGTTCATCATTTTACTCCTAATCACTATAATCTACTACAATCTTGGCAGTGGAAAGCTAAATAGACCAGGAAAAGATTACTACTCACAAGTAAGCTGTAGAAATAAAATGTCATTAAACAAAAAGGCTTGGAGATAATTTAGTGCTGACCTTCATCAGCTGAAATGTTTTTATTTTTTAAGTGAATCCATGAGCTATAATTATTATTGATCTCAGTGATGCCAATCAGAGGCAGCTTTTTGTGCTGTACAACAGCAACGCCACAAATGGAAGCAGTGTGTCTTATGCATGAAGCTATCTTTGTAACAGACATCCGTTGCATCCTAGTTGCTATTTTAAAAATGTGCTTCATGCTTTGCACTTTTCTATACTAATACTACTATTTATGGTACATTCACATCTGCCACAACAATGTAGTTTTTGGAAGTGTCTTACCTGACTTTTAACAGATGGATGTTAATGGGATATTTATTTACAGAATAAAATTAAATTGAAGCTGAATCTTAACGTGCAATTTACATAATCAGCTTTGTTCTAAGCTGATGAGCTGCCTTCCCCAGCACTTGGGACCCTTCAGTCACAGCTGCATCAAAGAATCAGCCACTGAGAATGGAGATTAAACAATTTCCTAAAGCTAGAAGTCTTGATGAGAATCCATTATTCCATATTAGAATCCCATAATTTCTCCAGACTCTGCCATAGGATCAAAGATGTATGTTAGAGCTTTGGCATAGCCCAGGATCAAAAGAAAGAGATGTTCAATTTGCTTTAGAAAACATTTATCATTTTCTAAAAATAGAAAGTTCTGAGAACATACAATACAAGACCCTCCCCTTCCCCCCCCGCCAAAAAAACTACCCTGCCACAACTACTCTCCAAAGGCATAGAAACTGGACAAAGTTAACATGAACATATTTACCATTGTTTGGACTGTCCAACTTCTAAACACTCAGCACTGCATGCTGTGTGTGTTGCACCA
>NW_017729032.1:67683768-67714514 GCF_001723915.1 Gavialis gangeticus
GCTCCAACTCTCCTCCCATTTCCCCCCCCACACACTACATTGTGCTACAAGGACATCCTGAGCTTCAAGCTCCCCCATACAATGCAGGCTGCACCACTCCCTGGGGCAGGGGCAAGAAACAGAAGCCGGAGGAGGGAGGGGAGTCCTGGAGATCCTCCTTGCTGCTGTGGCCTGAGCAATAGGGAAGCAACAGCCAGGTGAGAAGCCAGGGGCCACAAATTAACCAACTGGCCACCAGCTGGACAGTGCTCAGCTTAGTTACGGTATTTCTCGTATGTGAACATGAGGCCTGGTCCAATTCATATTGAAGTCAGTGGGAATTTGGCCATCAACTCCAGCTGGAGCAGGATCAGTCCAATAGATGTGAAATGATTAAAAGCCATTCCCTAGCCATATCTATAATCCCCATGGGCTTCTGTAAACACCTCACCTCCCGTTCTGATTTCCTGTATGCTGATTTAAATTGGTACTAACTTCAGCAAGATCATAGAATCTAGCTCAGAAGCTTCAGTCTGGTGTCTGGGGCAGTTCCTGGTATATTATCAACTAGGATGGGAAGGATGGCCTAGCTGCTAGCAGGTAGGAGACTTGTTTAGGTTTAAGAAATGCATCTGTTTCCTGGCTCAGGCCTTTTCTTGTGTGACCTTGTGCAAATCATGTTAACTCACTTTGATGGAGTTCCCCATCTATAAAATGATGCTACATCACGCTGTTCCCAACATCACACTGCTGTTAGTGAGGATGAGTGCACTAAAGTGGTGTCCTTAGCCCAACACAACTACAACCAACACCCCTAAAGTGGTGAGGCATGTAGCATGGCAATAAGGGAACTGTAAGTTCAAAACTCAGTGAACTGCTTCCCTGTATAAAACTATATACATATTTAATAGTTAAGAATTATTAACCTACCTTCTTGACATCTCTTTGCAGGTTGAAAATGTGCATGAGAATTATATCATGAGCACTGTGGTATTGGGAAGTCTGCTGTAGAACTTGGATGTCAGACAAAGGAAGCTTGTTAATTATGGCCCTGATTTAGCAAGGTATCTAATCACATATATTGTCTTAAGCATATGAGTCATTGCCCTGAAATCAATAGGAGTACTCATGTACATATAATTATGCACTTGGTTAAGTACCTTGAAGAATCAGGGCCTGTCTTAAGAGCACTGAACCAGGGAGTTCAGATTCTAGAACACCCCATAATTAAGAGAGGATAGATTTTCTAAACTAAAAGCAGAATTTGGTTCACAGAATTCATTAGGTTCCCATTGAAATCAATGGCAAAATTCACTTTGATATAATTGAGAGCAGGTAGTGGCCAGTATTCAGAAAAGAAGGCCTAAAAGCCATGACCATACTGATAACTGCTATTTAGCTGGGTAGGGTGTGGCTTAAAAGGAAAGGGGTCAGCAGGTGTGTTTTCAGAAAATGCAGTGAGAAGATGATCTGAGTGACATAAAAATAAAGAAATCAGTTCAGACCATACACCACACCAAGAAAGCAGAAGTCAGAACTCAAACCTACCCCTGCTTTAGGCACTAATCTAATTTACAAGAAGCCAACAGGCTGATGTGAACCTGCCATCATCTGGCTTTCAGAAGTATTATTTCAGATGACCAGTGCAAAAACAAGATGCTAATCAGCTACAGCAGGAACAGCCAGAGAGAGATTCTATGAACAGTGGAGTTCAGTCGCTCAGTATTCCTGGGTAGTAACGTTTAGCCTTATCCACTCCTGTGGTACTTTCATAGTAAGTCAGAGAAACCTCACATCTAATGATATTTATGGACATTAATATGCCTAGTTAACACATGATTTTTTCCCCATGACCAAGCAGCAGTCCTGCCAATTCCACCAGGGTTGTCTTTGCCCAGGCTTGCACTTTAAGAATTAGGGTATTACAAACTTTTGTATAATCTTAAGCAAAAAAAAAAAAACGGAGGGGGGAGGGAATCAAGTCCTGAACAATAATTAAAATGGCGGGGTGGAAAATCAAGCCCTGAACAATCATTTGAAAAGAGGGAAAAAATCAAGCTCTGAACAATAATTACTCAGGACAAGCACTGGTTTCTAAAACAAAGAAGTTTAAGACACTTTATATCCTCTCCTTCCTACATAAGATGCTGATAATTTCCACCTTTCAGCAGCCAAAAAAGGAAAAGATTGAAGGAATAACCAAGGCCCCTAACACCTTTGAGTGCATCAAATTCTGCCAAAGAACTACGATTTTCTCCTCCAGGTAGGGCTCTGTATTCACAGCAGATGATGACTGTCTGATTTCACTCCGTCTCATCTGCAAAATGATACATTGTTCATCCCAGATGAACCAAGCCAGCACTTCAGGTGAAGCTGTCTACCCCAATGGATAAACAAATCCACTAATTAAGACTTGGGCTGCGTACAGACGTAAAAAAACCAAAAAAAACCATGCTTTACTTTAAACTTGGCGTCCTCCCATGCTGAGCCCAGCACATTTCCAAGAGAGGCATCACATTAGTTGGACCCAGCTCACCCAACATCTGTATAGATCAAGTGCTTTAGTGGGCCTTTTTTGGTGCCTTTATCTAATTGCTAATTCAGCAATTAGATAAAGAGTCAAAAAGCCCCACTGAAATGCCTAATCTATACAGGTGCTACAGCGTCAGGTCTAACTCATGTGCTACTTCTTCCTGTAAAGCATGTTTGTTTGGTTTTTGTTTTTAAATGTCTGTAAGCATCCTTAATGCATAAGTTAACAAGGTGGTTTGTCCTCTGCCACCCCCTGTTGAAATTTCACTGCAACTCAGAATCAGGCAAAGGCACGCTCTCCATCAAGCCTTTTTACAAAGCTTTTCGTGTTGTCTTTGATAGATTTCTGGTGTGCATTCATTCTGGTGCACAGTTGTTGTTTGTTTTCTCCAGCATATTTTCCCTCAGGGCATTTGGTGCATTGGATGAGATGTATAACATTTCTGGAGGTCCAGATACAAGATCCAGGAATGGTGATGGTTCTGTTGTGGGATGTATTTATAGTGAGGGGGCTGGAGATATGTTGGCAGGTTTTGCATTTCTTGTCCTGGCATGGTCTGGATCCATTTGTCAGTGTGGTTTGGGTCACAGGGAGTTTGCTTCTGGTGATGAGAGAGGTTCAGTGCTGGTTTGAAGGCTAGGATAGGTGGTTCTGGAAAGATCTCTTTAAGAATTGGGTTTTCTTCTAGTATGGGTTGCAATCGTTGGGGATTTTCCATGTAGGTCCCGGGGTAGCGTGATATGTCATGTTATGGAACATGACAACATACCTTTTCCTGGAACCTACATGGACAATGCTCTTGTTAATGCTCTTTTACTACTTCTGATAAATTTCTGTGTTCAATGTCAGAAGAAATGGACTTTTCCTGTGATATTCTCCCCACAATGTCTCATGTTATGACATATCACCCTTCCCTGGAACCTAGGAAGACTAGCTGCAAAGGTAAGGGGGAGGAGACAGGTACAGGAGGTGGACAAGTGGTACTGTGTGGGATGGGTGGCACAAGGGCAGACACAGGGGGCAAGTGGCATGGAGAGGGGACAAGGGACGTGGGGCAGGCTGCCTACCCCCCAGCTGCTGCTTCCCCTGCCGCTGTCTCCCTGTAGCACCGGTGTGAGGGATGAATTTAAGAGGCTTCTCCAATAATTAGATTCTAGACATGGAAAAAAAAGTTACAATTTCCCATGTCTACAGTCTACTAATGGGGGCCATCTTAGATTTGGGTTAATCTTAGATTTGAGTACATTGCATACATTTGTGGGTCCTCTAATTTTTTATGATACTGTTACTGTTATGATTTACATAAACCTTTTTGAGGAAGTGTCCCAAACAGAGGCTAAAGACAATGAAAGAAGGCAGGAAGAAAGGTGAGAAGGGAAAAAGGATAAAATGAATGTAGAATACAGGGTCTCCTGTTAGTGGGGACAAATCCCTGTCCTTGGGAACCATGGGAAGTAGGGATGGTTGAACATTTTCTGTCTAAATTGTTTATCAATAGAAAATTGACAAAATGACCTTTTTGGGGGAAAAGGGCCTGCTTGACATAGAAAAGTTTGATATTTCCATCAAGAAACTGAAATACTTTGATCTAGATATGCTGCTACAGTGTGTCATTGGAGATGTTTCATCATTTCATGTCACCATTCTTTTTTATGGCCCCATCTAGATCACTTTTTCTATGATGTCCTGTTTATGCTATACAAGAGGGAAGACTCTGGTGTATCACAGAAAATGATACAATCAAATAACTTGGCTTAGAGAAAGGAATGAGAGCCTGACTCACCTGAACCCAACTCCTGTCAGGCACAGGAGCCCAATTTTCATAAACTGCTAAATACCTACCCTTTGAAAACAGGACTGTATTTCAAGTTAGACACTAAAAACACTTTTGAGAATTTAAGTAATATTTATCCTTAGAATTACACTTTTAAAAAGCCAGTTAGTTGGTAGATCCCAGAACTCTCCAAACATAAGATCTATTACTTCCCTGGAACTTTTGCTAGTTTAAGGCAGGAAAACATACCTAGCACCCAGCACAACCCTCACCAGCACATACAAGGTCAGAGGAGGAAACAAGAAGATGAAGCTAAACCAATTCTTGCAAGTCTTGGAATAAAACAATAACCTCTGGTCACTGGTTTCTGAATCTTCACCTGGACTTTATTAGGTTTCTGAGAAGAGAGCTTTCCCAGCAGATTGAGCTAAGAGGTCTTCAGCTTTACCTTTTGAAGCTCTCCTTAATGATACTCTTTTACCAGCAGCTGTTTGGCTTCCTCATCTCATCATACTTTGTGGCACTAAGGTCACTAAGCTCCTTTTGCAGCATTTCCATATGGGCCATAACCTCTGACATTGTGCCTTTCACTACAGCTAGCTGCAGCTTCAGCTTGTTGTTCTCTTCCTGGAAGCGCTTGGTCTCCTCCTGGAGAACCTGGATGTTCTTTTTCTCTTCCAGAATGGCAAAGTTCTCTTTTAGGTGGGTCTGGAGGATCTGGTTTAAGTTCAGGATTGCCTGGAGAGCTACATTCTCCTCCTGAATGGCTGAGGCAATATGGTTTCCCTTCTGGACTGGGTCAGCTGTGCTCTCCTCCCTGATTTCCTCAACAGCTTCAGAGTCCTTCTGGAGGGCTGGGCCAACCATACCCTCATCTGTGGCTGGGGCAGCTTTGCTTTCCTCCTGGAAGTCTGATCCACCTGCTTTGCTCTTCTCCTGAATAGGGGCATCTTTGTTCTCTTCCCGGAAGACTGGGATTGCTTTAGTCTCTTTCTGGAAGACTTGTAAAGCTCTATTCTTATCCCGGACAACCTGAAGGGCCATGTTATCTCGATTGACCTGGGAACCTATAGCCCTGTCTCGGAAGATTGGGAAGGGCTTATTCTCCTTCTGGAGGACCTGCTGGAGAGTCTCATCATAGATAACCTGGATGGCCTTATTCTGTGTCCGCAGGCACTGAAGAGCCTTATTCTCTTCCCGGAGGGTCTTGTTTTCAATCCGAAGGGCCTTGTTCTCCTTCCAGAGAGCTTTGTTCTCCTCCCAGAGTGTCCATTCATTCTGCGTCTTCTTGAAGAAATGTTTCTGGTAGGAAGGGAAGGGTTGTTGATGGCAGGCCTCATTCACCCACTTGCCATCTACAAAGATAAATGTATCATCACTCAGCTTAACCCGTGGAGGGATGTAATCTTCATCTGGTTCTGCACACTCTGCGTGGTGGTTCATTAGACCAACTGTAGATTTTGTGTGATGCAGGAAACTAAAGAAGTTTGTGTGAATCAATTTTCTCTAGTTGTTATTCAGGAGCTTGTGTCCCTGGTGAGGAGCAGATTTTATTGTGGTCTACGGAGAAGCTGAAAGAGAACTGAACACAAAACAAAAATAGGTGGGATGAATTTAAAAATTCAAGGATGAAAGTGAACTAAATTTGACAGGAAACTAACTCTAGTTCCCTAAGTTTGCTTCAGGATCAAAGTAACCCTGCTAACAAGCTTCTGTCAGTATAGGGTTAAAAATAATTTTGCCTACCAGGTTTTGGCAGTGTCACTAGTATGTACAAAACAGTCTCATCCTGTATTGTATCTCTTTAGCTAACTTCTGTGAGTGGCTAAAATGCAATCATATAATACTCTTGCCATTCACATAATGTTTCGTTCCCTGACATCTCACAATTAAATGAATTAATCAAAAGCTGTGGGCTTAGAGACAGATTTTTCAAAGACCTTACATACTCTATGGGATTTTTCAGAGTACTTAAGCAAGAAAGCAATGGGAGTTAGGAATCTAACCTGCTTATGTACTTTTAAAAACCCCACTATGAGTACCTGTACAGAAGCGTGGAGGCTGCTCTGATGTGCTGTAATCACAGCAAACTGGAGCAAACTCAGTTAATCAAGTCTGCTGGAGGGTGGTAATTACCGTGCTCCAGCCAGCCCTCACATCTTATGTATCAGTGGCCCCATGCTTCAAAATGGCGACTGCTTTAACTAAAGCTCATTCGACAAGCTTTAGAGAAAGTGCCTCCCCCGCCATTTTTAAAGTGAGTGGACACTGATACACAAGATGCTCCAGGCACTTTAACTAGAGCAGATCTTGGAGTCACTGTAATTAAAGCACCCCTCCCAACCCTCCTGGAGCACATGTAAAGATGCCCTATGTGCCTAAATACCTTTAACTATTTGGTCCTAAGTGGAGAAGTTACAGGTTTAAACTCTGATCTCTGTTTTAGAGAAGGTCAGACTAGATGATCAAAACGGTCCCTTTTGCCCTTAACTCCAATAAATTTATGAATAGGCAGAGCACAAAATGATGCTGTATGTGCCAGCTGATTTTTCCTAAATATTTGTAGATGTTCTTCTTGCAAGGTCCATTGCCATTGCAAAACAAGCCCCCCAACAGACAATTCCTTACCATTCCTTCTGATCCCCCTCCATTGCCTGCCATTCTTTACACCCCTTGGCAGCACCATTCATATTCCTGCATCCCAGCCTTGCAGCTTTGACGCTTTTCCTTTCCTTCTTCCCACGTCTTGGCCCCTTTCTAATAAGTCTTATTGCTTCTTCCTTTTTCAGGTGGCCAAAACCTACCTTTTCCTTGCTAAACTACTTCTGAATACACCCTAATCGCCTCTCACCTTGATCACAGAAACTTCAAACATTCTTCTCACGATCCAAAATCAAAAGGTTGACCCAGGGCTAACACCCCAGTGCACCAGCACAGCTAAGGCATGCCATTTTCTCTAGCCAAGGCAACAAGGAAACAATGTGGCTAGCCACAACACATCCAACCACCTTTGACTTCTCCATATAAATGACCAGGTATCATCATCTTCAGCTAGGTCATCTGGGGCCAGCCGAACCCTTAACACTTATCCAGAACAAGACTCCTTAATTATCCTTCTACCACAGAAAACGACCATGAGTAGAATGGCCCTGAGACTGAAGAGCTGTTGCTATCAAAATCACCCTCCACTGAGAACTCGAGTTGTGAAAGCAACTGAGTTTTTGTTTCACTTGCAGAATCAAAATCATTTTTAAAATAACTGACTTGAATTGGACAAAACATTTAATTTTGCTGGAGCTTTTGTTAGGCTTCTTTAAAGAAACAAAGTAAATTTCAAAATGAAGTTATTTTTGAATGAAGGAGTGAAATATTACATATTGAAAATGGTGAAACAACATGTTTTTGTCACATTTTTTGACCAAACTCATTCAGCTAATGACACAAATTCATGAACAGACTAAAAATTTGAGGGGAAAAAAGAACAAATCTGCCTTTTCCAAGAAAAGAAGGTTTTGACTGTAAACTTTCACCAGGCTCTACTCACACACTTCTAATTCCCTGTCTCTTACTATATCCAGTCCTGTCAGTTCAGATTGTGAGCAGGAACGTAATCTTCATATTTCTGTGGGATGCCTAGGCACAACCACTTTTGGTAGTGAAAGAGTAATTGTAATTCAGAAGCTTGTCATACTCTCCTTCCTACTCTCACATGGTGATACTCCCCTGTTCTCATTTTTTCCTGCTATCCCTCTTTGTCACTGCACTCTTCTCCTCTTCTCTCACTCTTTTCTTTGCATCTTCTATCATGTATTTTTTCTAAAATGCCAAACACATGTCCCTTCAAATTCTTCATAACAGCTCTTTTCTAGAAACGTTCCTTACCTCCCTCTCTTCCCCAACCCATCCACCTCTTCCTGAAACAATTTTGACATATATGATGAAAAATCACTTAGGAACTTAAGACTGGAAGGTGTCTCATGGTTCATCAAATCTAGTCCTCTGCATTTTCAGACAATCGTTAACTCAACGTGTCCCTGTTTGGAGCAAGTTATGTCTCCTACTGCATGCTTGTTCATAGGTCAATGTCAGCTTGTAGCAGTAACGTGATTTTCTTACTATAGCTGGGACTATAGCAGGCTCCCACCCGGTCTGGCCTTAAGTACTTCCCTTGCTTCAGCTTACCTTTCATCCTACACCAAAAAAGTGTTTGCGCAATATCTCTCCCTTGCTGGACATGGTTTATTACCATACAAGATAATGTCCAAAGCCTGCCACCCGTTTCCCCAGAGAGTCATTGCAGCCCTCCTCACACAGCTAAGGTCCACCCACAAGTTCCTTGCTTTCTGCCGGCCCTTCTGCCTGAGAGGGCTGGACACTTGTGACCCACCACCCCCAACTCTAGGAAGCTGCCCATAGTTTTCCTAACACATCTCAAAATATAGTAATAAGTGGGAGAGACTAAGTAAGGACAGTTGCCCTTGACAGTGTCTCAAAGCATATGAAAATCTGGCCTGTATCTATTTAAAGGCTATATATGAGTCTAGCCTCATCATCCAAGTCTGAAAATGTTGGGGTTTGAAAATCCCACAGAGTTCTATCAGCATCAAGAAAAAGAAAATGTGCTCATTTTAAGCTGGCAGACTAACACCCTCCCCTTAATATCTAAGTCAAACTCACTGCTAACCTCCCTCAAGGCCCTATTTAGCTCCAGGTCAAATCCAAAATTGCCTCTTTCATTCTTTTAAAACTCCATACATTTGTTCAGTCTTCCCATGTCAGTCTTTGCCCTTTCCTTCCACCATCACCTCCATGCTCTTCTAGACCTGATTTCATTTGACTATTTTTACCAGAAGCCTTCTCATCTACAGTTGCTATTATTTGAACTATCCTTTTTGTGTCTCTCCATCTTACTGATTTCCATTTCTTTTCAAATCTCACTAAACAAGTGGTTGATTGATCACTGTGTTACTCTGGTTTTCCCAGGTTTAAGTCCTATGGTTTTCGTCAAGGCAAAACCAAAGCTATTTGCTGTAGTGAACTGCATCTATCTTTTTTCTTTTGTTTAGACCTTTTATTTCACTTAACTTATGGTACCATTTTTATTTATTTCTATATTCATTAAACCTATAAGAAGTTTGGAAGTAGAGTTTGTGTGGGCAAATTTATATAAGATCAAGTTGTATTATGTTCTTCAGTAATGCTGTGTACATTTGCTTACCTGAGTAAAAATATAAGTCCAGTGATGTCCTGTTCCTTTTATTTTTCTTATCAAAACTGTCAGTTGGTTTTACAACTATGATACATCAATGTTGAGGCAAGATGCCAAAAGCTGCCTCAGCTATCCCTCCTCAAACTAGATTTTCAATGTGGCCACATACCAGACCATTATTTTTAAACCAGTGGATGCAATAAAAGAGTAGCGTGTCATCTTCATTATGACATAGACCTCTTGGCTGTGCTTGGATACTGTAACACTACAAATGATTTGGGTAAAAGGCAACATCTCTTAAGCCTCAGTGTAGGTTGTGGCTGCATCCAAAGCCTCTCTGAGTTTTCCTTTTACTACAGTCTTACTTTCAACTGGTCTCGCTACAGTTTCTGAATATCATCTCTGATTTTTCCAGATTTATGCTTGCATGTGTTTTTAACAAAAATGATTTATTTTTCCATATAAAAAGTCCAGCAGTTTAATTCTCTCAAGCCCAGTTGTCTCAAGTCATCCTCCTGTCTTCCATTCGCATGTAACATCTTGAAATCAGTTAAAAGGATTCTTTTCTCAATACTAACCTTCGAGACAATGATTTCTCCCACCTAAGATATTCAAATTGGGTTTAGTGCTTAACTGATGCTGAAGTTGACAAAACAACTTCCTCCTATCCAGTATGAGATGTGGAATTATTTTCTGATGTGAACTTGGCGGCTGGAGTCTTTCTTTGACTGCAAGTTAAAAGAGTGAGGATAGCATTAAATCTGGTTTAAAAGAATGCCAAAAGCATCCATGCATCACACCTGCAGTCATAATCTATAGCTACTATGTCTACCGCCAGAGCCTTCTTTTTTTATTATCTGATTTTATCTTATATGCCATACTATATTCACCTCCACATCTTTACATTTTTAATTATTTGATTTTATCTTATACGCTACATCTTTAAAGGCAGAATAAAATGCTATCTAATTAGTGTGCCAGAGTAACAAACGTAACAGTTACTTTCTTTTCAGATGAAAACTACCAAGTTTGCAGCAGCCTCCGGGTGATTGTTATTGTTTTAGAGGTAAATCACCTGGAGGTAAATCACTTCACCTATTTTTGAGTTATGCAAAGAAGATAAACTTAGGTATAGAAATTGCCACTGTAATTTTTTTCCCTTCTGACTTCTATTTAATCTCAGACAACACAACAGCATCACAAATCACTATGGCAACTCTCCAGGGAGCATTATGTTTATTTTCAAGTATTCTACAATAGAGAGTGAGGAAATAGCTCTTTGCATGGAGTTTGTGTTTGGCCTTTGAGAGAAGGGAGCTAAAGTGTGCTGAATGATAGCAGGTCACATTAGGGAAGGTGATGGTTGAAACGGGTGATCCTAAACTGCTGGAGAACCAAGGACATGGGACCTGCTAAAGCAGATCTCTGGTGAAATGTTTAAGAGATCAGTCAATGAAGACAAGAATGGCCCAGTAATGGGTACTGATCAAAAGAAGAAAGCCTGATTCTTCTGAATTAGTAATTACAATAAGGATTAAAGTATATATGTTGCATGTTTTGCTTTTCTTAAAATTTCTGTGTACTATTTTCCTTAGAGTTGGGTGAATTTTTTTCAGCAAATCATCTGTTTGCTGGAAAAATGCAATTTTAGCAGTTCTAAAACTCTTCAAATTCAGGTAGAACTTGGTGAATAAGTGTAGGCAAATATACACACACATACAAAGAAGAAAGACAAAAAATTTAGAACTATCAAAACAGTTCATTTTAGCATTTCTGGGGGGAAAAACACTTTGATTTGCTGGCCTCAGCTCACAGAAGAACTTAGATGTCATTCACAATCTACCAATGATAAGGAAGCTTGTGCCCCCACCTTCTATTCCTATTGTTAAGATAGTCACCCAGGATGTGGAAGACGGGAATTTAAATCCCTTCTTTGTTCCATTCAAAACAGGAACCTGAACATGGGTTTCCTACTGCTTGGGACAATACCCTAAACACAGGATCACTCTCAACTGGTTCTGCTGAAATTATTTTAATTTGTATAATTAAATATTCATTTGAATCCAGGTGTCCCCTTAACCAAGCGCACACCCTGCTTACCAGTTGAAAAATTCATTCTCTCTTTCTCTCTCTTTGACCCAATTAGTTATGCAAAGTATAACAGCTTCAGTAGGAGATATTGAGAAAGATCCAACCCAGAATACCTATAGGCCGCATCCACACATGCAGGCACATGCAGTTTGTGGTGCTACACACCCATGAATGACACGTGCCCCCAGTGGCTGGGGAGGGGGCACAGCTGCACTGGCAGCTGCAGGAGCACGATGGCAGTGGCAGAAGCGCAGCGGTCATACGCGTGGAGCTCCCATAGATGCTGCCGGCACTGGCAGAAAGGGGTGGTGAGGGCCAACCAGGGACCGGCAACCACCCGCAGCTGCCACCAGCAGCGTTGGCAGCAACCAACGGCTATCACGGACTGCCTGCAGACGCTGCCGGCAGTGTTAGCTGTGGGGTGGCAAGTGGCGACTGCCCACAGGCGCCTTTTTGTAGAGGTGCCACGTGCACCTGCGTGCACCCCCTACATGTCACCCCTACACACACCGCAGACATTGCAGGTAAACCATGTGTGGTGCTGCTAATTTGCAGTGTGGTAGCAAAATTTGCTACCAGGATTCCCTGGTAGCAGAAAAAACCTTGGAAAAAAAAGCAGCACAAAGCATGTCAAAATAGCATGCACTGAGACAAACATGGAGACAGGGGAGCCCCATACTGAGGCATACTACAGGGGGAGCAACTGGCTGGGGTGTAGTGTGCCTGGAGATGGAGAAGCAGACAGCCCTGAGCCCTCAGCTCAGGGGCTCTACTGCAGCTTCAGCTGGGTGGCTCCTGCCAAGCACATGGAGCTTTGGCTCTAGATCCAGGCTGCCTCCACCATCTGCACCTGCCTGCAGGTGGCTTCTCATTGCACGGGATGAGTGGAGTGGGTGGAAGGTGGCTGGGAGCTAGAGCTGGAGTTCCACACACTGGGCAGGAGCCACCCAGCTCAAGCGTTCTGCCAGCCCACCTACAGCGGCACCGCGGGGGCAGGAGCAGGGGCAGGAGTGTTGGCAGGCGTGGGTGGGAGCATGGCATGGGCTGCCCCAGGCAGGGCTCAGTCCCATGTAGAGTGCTGCAGAGACAGCTTCCAATCTGGCAAGCTCTGCTGTATGCACCCTCCCCCTCCCCCCCCCTCAGTCCCAGCTGGCTCCCAAGCAGGTGCTCCCCACACACACATGTACACACATCCCCCCCTGTACACCACCCATATGCCCCCCTGCCAGCCCTCCACACAAGGCAGGTTGTGCAGGGAGTGGATCATGCCTTCCTGCTCCCAAACACTGCTTTCCACCCACTCAAAGCTCCATAGGGAGTTTTGGTGAATTGTTGCAGGAGACAGCGGGTGCGCTGACCCAGATCACAGGAGCTCATCAAAACTCCTTTTGTAGCTCTTGGGCCCAAATAATTGCCCATCTCATAGACCATCTAATTCAGAGAGACACGAGCTTTCATAGGCTACAGGCTACTTGGTCAGATGCTTCATCAGATTCGTTAGCTAGTCTTGCATCTACTCAAAGCCAGTACCTGGGGCTGGGACCCTGGTTGCCCACACATAGTTATGTTACTGGATATAAAAGTTATACCCAGGTTGCTCCTCAGTATTTCTATACATCAAACCATTTTCAGATGGTGGCAACCCTTATTTCACCCAAGGCAGACTTGATTACTAAGACTTTCAGGTATTGATCATTAGATTTATACTTACCCCTTCTCTATGCACGCTGTATACCTTGATCAGTGACTAGTCTCATGTCCTGTCTGCCTCTCCCAACCCCTTTTAAAACACCATGAGCAGAAGTCTGCAATTTCTCTGGTTTGTTAACAAGTGGTACAAGGGGAAGAGGCACCTAACAGTTGACTGCTGTCCTGTATTGGGCAGCAAAAAGGGTCATCTGGCAAAGAATGTGAGACTCGTGACTGAGGATAAGTAGCTGAGATTCTTGACAACAGCAGCAGACAGTGCAAATGAAGGGTCAAGTTATGACCTGGTAAATATAGACTCAAGGTCAATAGTAGTCAGTGAAGTTGCCCTCCAGTGACAACAGGTCTAAATGTGGCCTACGTTCTGAACATAATGATTGTTCCAATCAACAAATAGAGCTGGGGGAGGAAGGGAATCAGTGGGCGATGAGGAATGTCACCAATTCCATTTCTGACTGACAATGAGAAAATTGAGGGTTCTGCTTATTAAGAAATCTCTAACAGTGATTTATGGGATCCTGTATATTTTCATCTAACATAAATTTAAAAATCATCAAATTAGCTAAGTGTGTAATCCTGTGTATTAATTGTCCATTAGCTCCTTCTTAATTATAATAGAATGCTTATCAAATAACATGTGATGGCCACATAGTACCAATTTAATTATCAGGCTAATTCCAGACATAATACGGGCCTGGTTTACCAAAATCAAACCATTTAGTTTTACCCAAGTTATAAAGCTGACTGAGTTAAGAAGACTTTAAAAGGCTACATTGGAATTTACCAGACAAGATACCATAAACAATGTTACTTCTAATATTGTTAAACAAAGAAACGGGAAGTCATGCATTAAAAATCTATTAAGCTACTGAAACAGTGATATCAAATGGCACCATATCATAGAAACTTATTAAAAAAAAAAGAGATTCCTGTTATTTAGAAATACAAGGAACATTAACTCTGCCATTTCCTGACTGTCGAGTGCTTGACTTTGCAACATTAACATTCCATTAAAGTAAAGACTTAGGGTTCTTTTAATTTGAAGACCAAACTAACAAACTTCTATTCAGCATGTGCTGAGACATTCAGAGGCTCGAAATAGTTAAGAAATTCTGAATCTGTTAAAACAACATATTTCCCCTAATGCTGGTCTTGGAAATTGCCTAAGCATTTGAGTTGAGATGTAGAGTAAGGTGGACTCCTGTCTTCTAACACTCAGCTCAAATGGCTAATGCTTGGCAAAGTTGTAAGTTACTGACCCTGGATCTTACCATGGGAATTGTTAGGCCACCTTTAAGGTAGGTGGTGCCACATGTCTAGACTTCACTAAAATGAACTGAGAATGATTCCAATTTTCCTTTGGTTACATGAGAATTCACAGTACAAAATGGATGCATATGCATTTCTGAAGGACAGATACTGTTATTCATGCATAGAAAGTGATCCATGCCTACTAGTGCTAAAATGCTTTTCAAAGCATGGTGCCAGTACTGGAAACTGAAAAGCAGGTTTTTCCCTGAACAGCTCCCAAGTTGTTGGTTTGAGTCATGGATATCACTTTGACGGAGCAAGCCAGTCCCTCCCTTTCCCTCTTACCATCTCCTCTATCCAGCCATTGTTCTGACCCAGCTTCCTTCGTCACTACCTCACCGATCACCTTCTTCTCCCAATCCCAGGTATCAGTCCATACTGTCTCCTGGAATCGCTACTTCATACTGCATATGTCACATACCGTTCAATTAACTATAAATTACTCTTCTGTTCCAAGATGCGTTCAGACTGTACTGGGCACATTCCATTTGATTATATATACATTTTTATAATCCCTTCACCATCATTGGTTTTGAGAGACATCTGGAATAGTTGATTGATTTGTTTTGGTTTGTCTTCTCTGTATCTGTGGATTCAGATTTTCAAAAGGTCTCAGGTGGCACCTAAATAACAGACAATTTTTCAACAGAGTTCAGCACCAACCCTCAGCACCATCCCTTGTCACATTTGTTCATGCTTGAAACAACTGGACTTCTCATGACAGTTATTTTACTGATATGCTGGCTGAAGAGAGATGTGAATAATAAAGGAACAGATCTTGACTTCCATTATTAAATATACCACAGGACAGTTAAACGCAAGCCATTTTGCATATGTTTTCTTAAAAAAGATTTGCAGCCAGTGAAGTTGCCATTCTTTGTTATTTCCTTTTCTCTTGAATTTGTGGAGTTTAAACATTAATGTGTATATGGCTAGAGATTCCAAAAGGACAATTGTAAAAATGGGATGCAATAATTGCAACCCTGACTAAACTATCTACAGAACAGCTCTACAAGTCACAAAGGGGCTGGTGATTACCCAAGTCTATCCCAGTGGCACTGAGAAAAACAAGTGGGGTTGAGATGCAAACATACAGTAGGCACAAGTATACAGTGAGGTAGAAATAGTTTAAAATAGTCTTCACATCCATCAGGAGGAAACCATTAACATTAATGTAGTCACAAAGCAGCACCTGCTGGCATAATATACTGAATCTTCACTTACTGCCAATTAACACTTCAGACAATAACAGGGAACAAATCCTCCCTCCTCTATCCACACAAGCAATAACTTTTTTCCTGCTAAGCATTATTAATGATAATGGGCCTTTTTCTGTTACCCTTTCTCACCTTACTGCATGAGCAGCCCCTTTGAAATCAGCAGGACAGTTTGCATTGTTGGGTATAACTCAGTAGGAGTGATGGCAGGAAAATCAAACCCTATAATCTGTGTTGTTTTTATACGAATGCACTCAGCTTTTGTTGATTCTGAATGAGTCCAGTGTTTTTGTGTCCCCTCCCACCCTCTCCCCTCTCCTAGAAAAACTTGACAAACAACATCTACAAAACCCAAAATTCATCTTGGTGAAACAAGAAACTCACAGAAGGAGTTCATTGTTCTTTGAGTGACTCAGGCCCAAATTATGATCAGGCAAGCAAAGAGTAAGAAAATGAATCTGCTTAAAAGAAATTCTGTAATTTCTCTTTTACTTATAGCTTAATGACATTGGGATGTAACTGCCATGAAGGTCTGTGGGATAAGTAGTAAAATTATATTTTCTCATCCCCTGGGCCCTATAGCCCTGTATGTATATGTAATGTGTGATCCACTAGCCATATATGCGGGCCCTAGCATATTGATCCCTGCATAAAGATCAAGGTGCTAAAACCCAGGCATGCTACGTCCTCCTCTGCAAGCCTTCCACTGCTTTGGTACCTCAGTGCAGGAGACCTATAACATTTAAACCACTTTTACTTAGGGCTGCCTATACATGTACTCAGCAGTGGGGAGCAGGGGAGGGGAAGGGGGCATTTTAATTAGAGTAGTTGCCAGACAGCAAAGCTAATTAAAATGGCTCACCATCACATGTATTAATCCCCTGTGTGGTTAAAAATGGTCACAACATGCTTTAGCTAAACCTCATTCAACAAGCAGGGATCAAAAAGGTTGGTAGTTCAAATCTGGGTACAGGCAAGTGATCTTAAATCTCAATTTATGCCCATGGCTGGGTTAATATTTTAATCCAGGAAGTTTTTGGAGAGTACTTGGGACAACTTCCTGGTGCAAGTGCTGGAGCAGCCAACTAGGGGCCATGCTCTTCTTGACCTGCTGCTCACAAACACGGAAGAATCGGTGGGGAATGTAGTAGTGGATGGCATCGTAGGCAGCAGTGATGATGAGATGACTGAGTTCAGGATCCTGAGGAAATGAAGAAAGGAGAGCAGCAGAATAAGGACCCTGGGCTTCAGAAAAGCAGACTTCAACTCACTTAGGGAACTCATGGGCAGGATCCCCTGGGAGGCCAGTTGCAGGGGAAGAGAAGTCCAGGACAGCTGGTTGTACTTTAAAGAAGCCTTACTGAGATAACAAGAACAAACCATCCTGATGTGCAGGAAGAATAGCAAGTATGGCAGAAGACCAGCTTGGCTTAGCAGGGAACTCTTTAGTAAACTAAATCACAAAAAGGAAGCTTATAAAAAGTGGACACTTGGACAAATAACTAGGAAAGAATATAAGAGTATTGCTCGGGCATGCAGGAATGAAGTCAAGAAGGCCAAAGCACAACTGGAGTTGCAGCAAGCAAGGGATGTGAAGGGGAACAAGAAGGGTTTCTACAAGCATGTTGATAGCAAGAAGAGGATCAGGGAAAGTGTGCGGTCCCTTACTGAATGGGGGAGGCAACCTTGGGGCAGAGGATGCAGAAAAGGCTACTGTGCTCCATGCCTTTTTTGCCTTAGCTCCCAGACTACTGCACCGGGTAGCACAGTTTGGAGAGTTGGTGAACAGCCCTCAATGCTGAAAGAACAGGTTAGGGACTACTTAGAAAAGCTGGCCGTGTACAAGTCTGTGGGGCCAGATGGGATGCACCTGAGGGTGCTGAAGGAGTTGGTTGATGTGATTGCAGAGCCATTGGCCATCATCTTTGAAAACTCATGGTGATCAGGAGAGGTCCCAGATGATTGGAAAAGGGCAAACATAGTGCTCATATTTAAGAAAGGGAAAAAGGAAGATCCAGGAAACTACAGACCAGTCAGCCTCACTTTAATCCCTGGAAAAACCATGGAGCAGATCCTCAAGAAATCCATTTCTAACCACTTGGAGAAGAAAAAGCTGATTAGGAACAGTCAGCATGGATTCATTAGGGGCAAGTCATGCCTGACCAACCTGATTGCCTTCTATGATGAGCAGGGGTCCTGGTTTTCTCTGATTTAAAAAAATCCTCATATTTCGGATTAAAAAAGTAACCCAAAATCCACATTTTTCCATGATTAAAATAAAACACTACTAATAGATAGATAGATAGATAGATAGATAGATAGATAGATAGATAGATAAAGTAGCATTTCATTTTAATCATGGGAAAATGTGGATTTTGGGTTACTTTTTTTAATCTGAAAATTGGGGATTTTTTATCAAAGAAAACCAGGATGATGAGATGACTGACTCTGTAGATGTGGGGAGACCAGTGGATGTGGTGTACCTTGATTTTAGCAAGGCTTTTGGTACAGTCTCCCACAACATTCTTGCAGGCCAGCTAAGGAAGTACAGGTTGGATGAACGGACTGTAAGGTGGATAGGAAACTGGCTGGAGCATTGGGCTCAGAGAGTAGTAATCAGTGGCTTCAAGTCTAATTGGCAGCCAGTATCAAGTGGAGTGCCCCAGGGGTCAGTCCTAGGGCCAGTTTTGTTCAATGTCTTTATCAACAACCTGGAAGATGGCATAGAGTTCACCCTCTACAAGTTTGCAGATGAAACTAAGCTGGTGGGTGTGGTAGATATGAGGGAGGGAAGGGCTAGGATTCAGAATGATCTAAACAAATTGTAGGATTGGGACAAAAGAAATCTCATGAGGTTCAACAAGGACAAGTGCAAAGTCCTGCACTTAGGAAGGAACAATCCTCTGCACCAGTACAGGCTGGGGGCTGACTGGCTGGGCAGCATCTCTGCAGAAAAGGACCTGAGGGTTACAGTGGACAAGAAGCTGAATATGAGCCAGCATATTGCCCTTGTTCCCAAGGGCCAACACTACCCTTGTTGCCAAGGAAGCTAATGGCATTCTGGGCTGCATTGGTAGAAGTGCTTCTAGCAGGTCAAGGGAAGTGATAATTTCATTCTATTCAGCACTGGTGAAGCTACATCTGGAGTACTGTGTTCAGTTTTGGGCATCCCACTACAGAAAAGATGTGAACAAATTGGAGAGAATCCAGCAAAGGGCAACAAAAATGGTGAGGGGGCTGGGGGACATGAGTTATGAGAAAAAACTGAGGAAACTGGGCTTATTTAGTTTAGAGAAGAGATTGAGAGAGGGCTTAATAGCAGCCTTCAACTACCTGAAATGGGGTTCAAAAGAGGATGGAGCTAAGTGGGGTTCGAAAGAGGATGTTCTCAATAGTGGCAGATGACAGAACAAGGAGCAATGGTCTCAGTCTGTAGCAAGGGACGTTTAGGTTACATATTAGGAAGAATTTTCTCACTAAAAAGGTAGTAAAACACAGGAACAGAGAGTTTGTGGACCATCCTTGGAGGTTTTCAAAACCCAGCTAGACAAAGCTTTGGCTGGGATGATCTAGTTGGGGATGGTCCTGCTTTGAGCAGGAGGTTGGACTAGATCAGTGTTTCTCAACCTGTGGGTAATGACACATAAGTGGATCGCAAGAATATAGGAAAGGATAGTGAAGAAACTTTAAACTGGGGGAGCTGGGGGTTGGAGGCAGCAGGTCGTGAGTGAGGGGCATGGGGTTGGGACTGGCCACTGATGTTTACAGATGGGTCCTGTTACAAAAAAGGCTGAGAACCACTAAACCAGATGACCTCCTGAGGTCCCTTCCAACCCTAATTTTCTATGATTCTATGATAAAGCACCCCCGTGGCCATTTTAAAATATGTGGGGGCTTAATACATGTGACGGTGAGGCAACACTAGAGCTTTTTAATTAGAACATAGAGCCGACTCAGTTAATTGAGTCTGCTCTGACACATTCTAACTAGAACACATGAGCAAGCGTATAGGCAGCAGATGTGTCCAATTAATTAAGCATGGATCTGAGCTTTATTGTGTAAGGGACAGTAACAGTGATCTGTGGATCATAGTACTACAAGGATTAAAAACATGGATCTTTCATTTGTGAGGTATCTATGCAGGTGTCATGAGTGATAGGAGGAGAATCAGTCTGGAATCTCAGTGCAGACATTAGATACTTTGAGACATAACTCATCAACAACATTAGCAATCTCTACTGCTCAGAACAGGGACGGGCAATTATTTTGGCTGAAGGGCCGCTTAACAAGTTTTGGTGAGCTGTTGAAGGCCACATGAGTAGCCCCACCCCTTGACAAGCACCCCACCCCCTGGTCACCATCTGGAGCCTGGAAGTCCCACCCCCTAACCTCTGACCTTTGCCACTGGAAGTCCCTTCCCTTGCCCCTGGAAGTACTTCTTTTGGAAAAAAGGTTTGCCATCTTAGAACCAAAAAACCCAACAAATTACATACGAAAAATCAAACATCCATCCATAGTATATTTTAATTTAATTTTTTAAAATATTTTTGTCCTGATTTGTGTGTTTGTGCTGTATATATAGAAGTGATTGTGAAGGAGTGCAAAATGAAGTCTTATTCTTTTATATTGTGTGGAGTCTGGATGAGTGTGGGGGTATGGGTGGGTGGGTATGGGATTTGTGGGGAGCTATGGTTGTGTGTGTGGATGTGGATGGATGGGTATGGCGTTTATGGGGGTCTGTGAGGTGTGTGGAGGGGGAGGGTGATTGGGGGGTGTATGTGGATGCATGTGTGTGGTGGGGTATGTGGGGTGTGTGTTTGTGGCACCTCCCCCACAACTGCCAACAGTGCACAGCCCCAGTGGGACCTGCACCCGCTCCACACCCCACACCCAGCCATGTTGTGTCCTGCCGCCCCGGGCATGCAGCAAGAGTGGGGCAGCTCCTTCCAACTGCCGCTGCTGGCTCCAGCCCCACAGTAGCAGCAGGGACCAGAGCCAGCATCCCTGACCCATGCCAGCTCCAGGCTCACCCATCTGGACTGAACAGCAGCGGCAGTGGCCACAGCGCCAGGCAGAAAGTGTTACTCGGTGTGGGGGAAAACGGCCCTTCTCCCTTGATGCTGTCGGGCAGTTTTTGGTTCAGCAGCCTGGATCCTGCGCTGCACCAGGCTGCAGTGCAGCTCCATCACTGCCATCTCTGGGCTGATCTGCATGGCAGCAGTGACAGTACAGAGCAGCAGCAGGGCAGCCCAGAGGTGACGGCGCAGGCTCCCAGTGGTTGCACCAAAAACTGCCCATCAGCAGCAAGGGGGAGGGACTGCTCTCCCACATGCCAAGCAACACTTTCTGCCCGTCGCTGCCACCACTGCTGCTGCTGCTCAGCCCAGATGGGTGAGCCCAGAGCAGGCTCTAGGGCCCAGGCTGAGCAGCAGCAGCGCGGGAGCGAAACTGCTGCTCAGCGCAGGGCAAAAGTGGCCCCTCCCCCTCCAGCTGCTGGCGATTCCTGGTGCAGGCACCCAGAGCCCACACTGGGCTGCCCTGCATCTGCTCTGCACTGTCACCACTGCCCCATGGGGCAGCCCAGAGGCGGTGGTGACATGGCAGAGACTCAGGGCAGTCCCACACTGGCGCTGGGTGGCTACACCAGGAAGCAACGGTGATTGGGAGGGGTCACTTTTCCCTCCCATGCTGAGCAGCAGTTTGTCCCACGCTGCTGCTACTCAGCCTGGACAGGCAGGCCCAGAGTCAGCACGAGGTGCACAGGGTCAGAGCTGCCATACTGGTCCCTGCCTGTACTGAGGGGCTGGGGCCAGCAGCAAAGAAGCTGCCATCATCTGGGCTGCCTAGAAGGGACGTCCCACTGCAGAGCTGCCTCAGCCATGCTGCATGGCCAGGTGGATGCAGAATGCACCACGGCCAGGCAGAGCCTTGGCCAGGTGGGACTGAGGGACCCATTGCAGGCTGGACAAAGCCCCTCTGGAGTCAGCCCACAGGCCTTATTTTGCCCACCCCTGACTCAAAACATGCCTGGGACTGTGTGAGAGAAACGTAATCACCTTCCTTTTATCTCGTGGAGCCTAGAAGCAGAGATAACATGACAGAAACCTATCAGGTCACAATGATCAAGAAGATTTTATAAATTATTATTATTATTATTATTATTTGTATTACTACCAGTAATGTGATTATTATTTAACATTTATACCATGGTAGCACCTAATGGCCAGTCAACTTAGAAACTGTTTGTGCTAGGCACTGTATAAAAAGATAGTAAATGGCAGCCCCATTATAGGAACATAGGACTGAAAAAGAGCCTTCTGCTATAAAGTTCAATCCCCCTCTTTCCAGGGAACTATTTGCATCAAGTCATCTACTCTCAATCCTCCCATACATCTACAGGACACAAAACCAGAATCACCAAGAACACCCAACAAGATGCTACAGGTAAAAGCAAGACAGGCAAGGGCACTGCCAATGTTATGCTACTTCAATGACAGGGAAGTAATTTGGTTAATTTTGTTAATATATATTCAGCCGATCCTAGGAAGAGAATTGCATTCAGCATTACAGAGGAAGGCAAAAATCCACACAGGCCTTGCCAATCTGACAAGGAGGGAAAATTTCCTTTTTTACCAGATGAGCAAGACCCTCTAAGCCCTCTGAGTTTTCTCAATATTGGCAGGGGAACAAATGCTCCCCTGTTCAGAAGCCATAGCCTGAGCTGTAACCAATGTCTAGTACTTCAAAGAAGGGTGAAAACAAACCTAAAGCCAGTAGCATTCATGAGGGGGAAGAAAAATTCCTTCCTGGCCCCTTCAGGCACCCAGTAACAGCCCTAAAGCATAGAAATGTCAGGTACCAATCACAATGACTACTTATTAAATATTATACTTCATAATACAGACATTAAGTTTGGATGTAGAAGCTTGGCATTTCCTAGCTTTTAAGTATCTGTAACAACCCATCTGCATAGATTTGTATATGGACAGATAATTATTGTTGTTTACTTGCTATTTCTTTTGGTTGTGTCCAGAAGCCATAGTCATGAACCCTGCTCCCATTATGCTAGGTGCTGTACAAATATGGAACAAGAAGACCTTAAGCAGAATAATAATTGTAAGCCGTCAAAGCCACAAAGAATGCATTGTTATGAACAATTTTCTTCCAGAAGCTGAATGAGTACTCCTATAAATGTGTACTCTACTTCCATATTTATGAATGCAGTTAAACTGCATAACTTGTAGTTGTTGCTCAAGCTTTGGCAATTACTAAACACTTTTTCCATAAAGTAGTGAAGTCCTTTTCGGCATATTAAATGTTTTATATTATTCTTGGGTTTTGCCACTCTTTGTTACATTTGCTTTAACTAACAGGGCATCTGGAGATATGCTCTATGGCTTCCAGCTAAAAGTCTTACCTGATACTAAAATAGGTAGAAGGAGGCCAACCACCTCTCCAGGACAGACAAAGTCATGTTGCCTTTTCTGGAACAACCAAACCAAATCTTCTCAAAAGATGCCTATAGACAAGGTACGAGTTGTCAGCCTATATTCACTCACCTTTTGGCCCAAAGCTGATCAATTCTCTAAGTCCTATAACAAATATCGAAGAATGACAGAAAAAGATACTTCTGTGGCCATCACACCAATTTTTGCAGTGCATCTTCATCTTCTTTGTCACAACTGGTAGATCAAAGAAACCATTATCTTCTGCAGTGTACAGTCTCATGGCCTAAGCTCACCCTCAGCTTTCACAAATCATGAGAAAGCTCCTTCTCAAAAAAATAATGAAAGTTCCTGAAAATAATAAGCTATAAAAATAAATTTGGGGAGGGGGGTTTAATTTGTCTTCTGGTTTCTTACCCTTCAGGGGTCATATTTTTAAGGTTCTCTTCTCATCCACAAGAGCTAGAAACTTACCTTTTTAAATGAAAGCTGCGATTCTTTAACTAATACACTGCTTCAGCAGCTGATGCTACAAGAGAATGCCAGATGTATCACACTCAGAATAACTTCTACAGTTAATGTGTCTCAGTGGTTCCTGACACATATTACATTTGCTGTGGATTTAACTTGCATGCAAAGTAATTATTGCACAATAAAAAATGACCAAGCAGCTACAAAGACTCTGCCTGAAAAGTGTAGAACATTCTTGTTGCTGGTTTTTATCAAGCTTTCATTTGAACATGTGACATGTCACACATAGGGTGATAGCCATTAGTACCTCCTGTAAGAAGCACTGTAAACAGACATTCAACATGACATACTTAGATAGTATCAGCAGGGACCTACCAAATTCACAGCAGAAGTAGAGTGCACAGTGACTCTTTTAATCTTGCATGTTCTCCCATGCACACCTCGACCTGCCCACCACCCTGCTGCTGATTAGCAGGGGACTGTGCCGTTCCCTCCAAACCATCAGGGAAGCTAAAACCACAGTTTTAAACATGGCACCATTTTTGCCTCCCCATCAGTCAGCAGCAAACAGCAGGGCCATCTGGGGCCCCTCAGTCAATCAGCGGCAGGAGGCAAAAATGGCACTATATTTAAAACTGCAGTTTTCACCTCCCTGCTGATCAGGATCAAGCCGCAAGCTAGGCTCCTCCACCAAACAGCATGGAGAGGGGGTTGCACAGAGGAACCTGCAAGATTAAAGGAGCCAGAGCACACCCCACTTCTGCTATGAATTTGGTAGGTCCCTAAATATCAGTAATAATCTGAGAAGGGTGTAGGAAATTTACTTGGAAAGTTTCTGGTTGGGATAAATGGGAAGAGAGGAAAATCACAGCACAAAAACACCTCATAAGCAGTAAATAAGGTGCTTTTGAGAGAGTTCAATTCCTTCTCCTTTCCCTTTTCATGGGTATCCCTGCTCTCTGCAAAGATCAGGGGAGCAGTTTCTTCACCACGAGGGAACTCAGAGTTCATTTCTCATTAGCAATATAATGAAGTGGCATGGTGGGGAGAGGCTGACAGCCCTTGCTAAGAGCTCCCCATGCTGGCAGAAAAAGCTCCCACAGTGCCTTTTCCCTCTCCAGATAGCTTGCCCTGAGAACATGAAGCAGTTCACATAGCACAACAGTTTCCATCAAGCAACATTACCCATTGCCAGGGTTGCCAACTGCCAGTAAATTTACCATCTTCAGTGAAAAAAATCAAGCTAAAAATGGCTGTCAGTAAAGTCTGTAAAAATAGTGTCTGTCAGTAAAAACACTAAGCACCTGCATCATGATTGAAGCTCTAACAGACAGTGAACACCTGGTGTCCAAGCAGGAGCACAGCATCCTGCAGTGAGAATTCTCCCAGCCATGTGCTATTGCTGCTATGTCTCAGGCTGGCTACAATACTACTGGATTGCAGGCAGGCTTTTGGGGGGGATTTGTCCCAGGACGGGGGGGACCAGGTCCAGCAGGAGTAAGGCTGGGGTGTAGACTGTGCAAGACAGCATGTGCAGAGTGTGAGGATGAATAGGGGGCTCTGGGGAGGGGGAAGCATAGTATAAAGCAGGGTTGCCAATCCAAGAAATTATTTTTTACTACAAACTTTTTTACTGACAACCAAACTTTTTTTACTTTTTTACTATGGTTGATGTTAATCCCCTAAGTTTGAACCGACTCTTATAACTAGGGCCTGGCAGCAGGGCAAGGCCTGGCAGAAAAGTTGTATTTATACAATGTAACACATGTATCAGTAAAAACATGTTTAGTAAAAAATGTTGGCTCTCAGTAAAAGGTTTGTAGATTGTCAGTAAAAAAAAATTCTTGGGTTGGCAAACCTGCCCATTGCTTGATGGGCCAATAGTTTGCTTATCTGATTGCAGGCTGTGACATTTCTGAGTAAGAGTCCCAGCAGCACCTTAGATATATGATGGCTTTAAAAGGAGAAGAAAGAAGTTTAAAGAGGATTTGATGTAGATGATGGATGAATTGTAAATGCTCTGTAACAGTAAGAAAAAAATGTTCCTTTGGAGAGACATTTGTATCTTACATATTTGTTAGAGCCAGTGAAAATAGTGCAACCCAGTTTTAATCTTTAAGGCTTTAAAATGTAAATGTCCTCTGAAATCATTTGGATTCTTTCTTGCTATATCATGAGCTCCCTAGAAACTCTCTCTGTTACACACATGTCCAGTAAAATGGGTGCCAAATCCCAGTGGGGGTCTCTCAGTGCAATTGCAAAGAAGAAACAGAGAAAATGAAGACCTACAAAAGAGTTTCTGGCAGGCAAAAATTCCTTTGCAGTCTATGTGCTTGAGAACATAAGCCAAGGAATTGCTCAGCATTTAGACAAGTACACCATTTACAAGACGCAGTGACAGGCAAGAACATTCATATATTTGGTTGATCACCTGCAGTGTTGTAAATCTCTGGATAGGTACAGTGATTGCAAAAGAAATTGCTTCCTATTGGAAAATACAGGTAAACATTGCTAGTGGGCAAAATCATATTTTGATACTTGAAAGCAGTCTTACTAAAGGAAAATACATAATTCTGTAGCTAAGAACACCTAAATAAATCTAAACCAAAGCTTGTCTCATATTTAATGTATAAAATATCAGCAAAATAAAAAGGCACAATAACTTGTTTTTAAGAGCATTAGTATCACTAAATAACTCTCCAAATAAAAAGGTCAAATGTGTTACCTGTCATTAAATTGAAATCCTGCCCAGCTATGAAGTTTGTTAAAAAAATACTTGTTTTAGAAATTCCATCATAATACACAGATATAAAGTAGCTGATATAGGGTGTGTTTACACATGCATTAGACATGAGAGCAGTTTACTTGTGAGTAAACTACTTATGAATAAACACTCCTGGGCAGGCATCCACACATGCAGAGATGCGGGAGCACATTTGCTGCTAATGGCAGCATTTGCTGCTAATGGCTCCCACAAAATGCTGCCATTAGCAAATTGCTAATGGCAGTATTACTGCTAATGGCAGCAAACAGCTAATGGCAGAAAACTGCTCCCACTTCCTGGGGCCCTGCAATGGGCCCTTGCCACCTCCAGGGGAAGCTCGAGGCTCTGCTTGGCTGCTAGCCCAAGGGCTGGCAAGGAGCACTGAGACATTGCACCCTGACCCTGGGGGCAGCTACCTGCTGCTGGGGCAGGGGCAATGTCCCGCTGCCCTGATAGCAGAGAGCTCTTGGCTCCAGCTCCCCAGTCAGAAGCAGGGGACTTGCAAAGAGCTGCAGGGCAGGGGAAGGTCCCAGCCCCCTACCCTAACGCACCACTGGGGCAGCTAGCTGTTAGCTGCCCCACCAGTGTAGCAGGGCAGAGGGCTGGGACCTACCCCACTCCTGCAGCTCTTTCCAAGCCCTGTGCCTCACTCACCCAATCAGGGCATGGGGCTGGGACCTGTTCCTGACTCCATGATCATGGGGTAAGGGCTGGAGAGCCTGTTCCCTGCTCAGCTTTCAGTCTTTGTGGAGTCTTTCTTTTGCAATCACTGTACGTCCCTAGAGATCTGCATCACTGCAGGTGATCAACCAAATAAGGATCTCCCAGTACCAGCTGGCACTGGGAGATAAGGATCTCCCAGCCCAAGCCCAGCAACTGCAGGGCTCAGCACTGCACTGGCCCCATTGTCACAGCACCGGCCCCACTGCCACAGAGCTTGCATTGGGAGATAAGGATCAGCCAGTCCCCCACTCCCCAATTGCAGTGACAAAGAAGGGGCTGGGAGATGAGAATCTCCCAGCCCCTGCTCCCCTGTCATGATCTCACAGTAGGGGGCTTGGAGCAGGGGGCAGGGGGACATAGTCTCTACCCAGGCTCTGATGACAGAGCCTTCCTCAGAATCTGGCAGCTCCCAGGGGCAGGGACCAGTCTCCCGCTCCCTGGTGGTCAGCTGACCAGGAGCAGATTTGCTCCCTGTCAGGCATCTACATGAGTGCTACTGTGCAGTAACTAATCGCAAGTAAATTTGCTACTTTCATCTGCAGGTAGTAAATTTACTTGCGGTTAGCGAGGTTTACTCTGCAGTAAGCATGTCCATGTGTAGACACACACGCTTACTGTGCAGTAAACTGCTCTAATGGGCAGTAAAGCATCTTGTGTTGACACACCCACAGGTAGTTAATTTTCATTTAAAATGCATATATTAATATCTATTCATGGAAAATCAACCTATAATAGTACACAAACATGTTTCAGCAAAATACATTTTGCTAATCATTTTGCAATGGAAAAAATCCAAGCATCTGCAGGATTTCGTATTTTATGCCACAGTTGTTAATGCCCACATAAGTCAGCCTGTCATGGCTCTTTATTGACCATTCATGGATTTATCGATCCTTAGAGTGATACCATGCAAAGGAGAAAGAGAATCCTTTATGCTTAATTTTGTCACCTTGGGTGCCTATACATGTGCAGCGAGGCTGCTCTGAGCAGCTGCTGTAATTACCACGCTCCAGCAGACTTCAGCATCTCATGTATTAGTGTCCCCATGTTGAAAAATGGCAGCAGGGGCACTTTAACTAAAGCTTATTCTATGAGTGGTAGTTAAAGCATCCCTGCCATTGCTTTTCAACGTGGGGGTGCTGATACATGGGATGCTCCAATTATTTTAATTAGATCTGCTCTCGGAGTCACTCTAATTAAACTGCCTCCCTCCCCATTCCTAGAGCATGTGTATAAAATAAATGCTCCCTATGCCTCAGCTGCTGCTCTTTTCTTGTCTTTGATTTGTCCACTAACTCTCTATATTTGGTGTACCGTGTTCAGTTTTGGGGCCCCACTACAGAAAGGACGTGGATAAATTGAAGAGTCCAGCAGAGGGTGACAAAATGATGAGGGGGCTGGGGGACATGACTTATGAGAAAAAACTGAGGGAACTGGGCTTATTTAGTCTAGAAAAGGCGACTGAGAGGGGACTTAGTAGCAGCCTTCAACTCCCTGAAGGGGGATTTTAAAGAGGATGGAGCTAGACTGTTTTCATTGGCGGCAGATGACAGAACAAGGAGCAACGGTCTCATGTTGCAGCAAAGAATGTTTAGGTCAGATATTAGGAAGAATTTTCTCACTAGGAGGGCAGTAAAACACTGGAACAGGTTACCCAGAGAGGTGGCAGAAGCTCCATCCTTGGAGATTTTTCAAAACCCAGCTAGACAAAGCTTTGACTGGGATGATCTAGTTGGGGATGGTCCTGCTTTGAGCAGGGGTTGGACTAGATGACCTCCTGAGGTCCCTTCTGACCCTAATTTTCAGAATCCCACAGCAGGGTAACTCATTAGAAGTGTCAAGATAATATGAAACCTCTCCTGAGAGACCCCTAGTGTTTTCCCATAAAACTTACTAGAATTGATCTTTAAAGCCTTTGGATTGGCTCACTTACAAGGTCCTTCATATTTAAGTAACTCCATTATCTTTTTATACCCTGCAGCAAGGTCGAATTTTAATCTTATTCAGAGAACTTCTTATTATCTTTGTATTTAATACTTGTAAGTTTGGCAAGACAACTTTTGCTAATTATATTCCTTATATCATTGGAGTCTTTGGCAATAATTAGAACAAACTAATCATTTTAACTTTGCACAGGGGGAGGGAGAACGAGAGGTAGATGGGTTGGCATATTTAAGTTTTTATTTTAGTAACAACAGACAATGGCTGGACTGAAGGGTTACCATTCCTCTATATTTTGTCCATGTTCAATATGCTATGAAATCTGAAGGGTTCTCTCTATACATATTGTTTAACAAGAACTTGGGAGGGATATTTATCATGAAAGAAACACAAATGCCCAGCACAGATAAAATATATGAGACTTCTAAACGCACCTATTTCAAGGAAGGATGGAGAAGAAACAAGCCTAGGTATGTCCCGTATAATAAACCTCATCAAATCAGTGAGTCTTGGTCTAAGGAGATGCCCTTATGTGATAGAAGCAGGACATGAAAACTAGCCAACTAGAAACAGTATCTTGTGGAGATGGTGGCAGTGCCGTAGCAAGGCTGGGACAAGCAGGGCGACCGCCCTGGGTGCCAAAGCGAAGGGATGCCAACTGGTGCTGCCCAGTTGGGGTGGAGCACCGGACAGAGCCACGAGCAGCTTCTTTTGGGGGGCATGGGGATGGGGGATGGCAGCTCCCACTGCTGTGTGCACTCCTGGGCAAGCATGGGGAGGCAGTTGCCCCCAGATCTGTGCACGGGGTGAGGGCGGGCTTGCCCCGGGCACCAAACTTCCTTGCCATGGTACTGGATGGTGGTAAGAAATAAATCAAATCTCAAACAGGCAATGATAGGATCAACCATGGACTGAAAGCGAAAAACCTGAAAAAGAAAATTAAAACAATGCCATCCTGCAATCTTGATAATTAAGTTTCACTTCCTGTTACCTTTGAAAGGTCTTCAGCTACACAGGAGAAAGGAACAGTTTTTCCTTACTAGAAATCTTTATTATCTGTTTCCTCCTCTCTTAAGCAAACAATTTATCTGATTCAGAGGCAGATAGATCCTAGATTGGCCTGTTTGCAAAGACAGAAATGTGTGCAGACTCAAAAACAGCGGAGATCTCTGCCCTCCCTCACAAAGTTGTTACCTCTAATGTAAGTTCTTCAGTGTCATTGCAAAAGATGGTATGGCATCGTCTGCTCTGAGGTCTGTAGCCTTCAACTATTGTCTTTAGCACCATTAGATGATATGATAACAGGAACATTAGTGGTTTAGGGCTGTTTTCCCTAAAAACCTCAGCCTAGAAAAGGCTATGAATGGTGGGAAAGAGTCTGCACAGACATAAAGTTAGTGCTCAGGCCTTTGAAGGGAGGAAAAATGTTGACCTCTGTAAAAATTCTATTAGATACTGGATGTAAAGATAGGCACTTCTCAGATGCCTTGTTTCAGTTGGCACTTACTAACCGAGGCTCATGCTTACTGATTCATAAAAAATCTGCTTCATACATCCTGCATTGGTAGCAAAGTATTTGCC
>NW_017729032.1:67719514-67726209 GCF_001723915.1 Gavialis gangeticus
GATACTGGATTATAAAATGCCTTCAAATGTTTGTACAAAGGATGTGATGTACATGAAAGGTAGATAATCTGATTGCACAAAGAAGTTAATAAAACGCACTAAATTTCACATCAGCAAAAACCAAGGGAAGGCATTTCAGTGTCTTTGAATTCTCACTACAAGCAAACTGCCCTGGTAATTTTAATGGGGGAAAAATTACATGAATTTCAACAGACCCTATTTTTTAGTCAAATTAGCAATTTGAGATGCTGCATCATCTTTTTCAGCATATGAACCACAGGCTTGTCATTTCCCAGACAGTACTAATACCAGCCCGGTAATTATGTATCTGTCCCTTGCAATCAGCACTACAGCTTTCTCTTTATACTAGAAAGATTATAGGGAAAAAACACTTGAGAGTACAGGAAGGAACTGTCACCTGTGTAATATGATTGGTTAATGGCTGCATAAAGAAAGAACAGTTCCTTAATTTGTATATATAGTTGGTGAATAAAAATGCTCTAGTTCATTTGTCTCTCTGATTGAACGGAGCTGAAGTTTTGGGTTCAAATTCATTCTCTGTTACTATGGTATCTAAGTAATATGTACGTTATTCCTGATTTCTTGCTTCTGTGTAACATATGACCTATTCGGATTTTCTGAATGGCTCAACTACAACTGTTACTCTTCATTAGAACTGCCCAGAACACTTTTTAAAGGTTGACATTTCAATGGAATACAAAAAGAAAGAAATGTTAATATTGGAATTTTTTTTCAAGTTTTTTCCCCTGATTTTGCAACCAATTTTAGCTACACATTGATGAATGCACATCAGATAAATGTGTACAAAATTAGCAGTTTTATACTACTTGGTTTGCCATTTGAATGCACAATTATTCACAAAAAGAACAGCCCAGTAGCTCAACCTTTTGGCAAGCTATGAACAGTTGAAAAAAGGGTCTTAAAGAAAAATCCCAGTAGCGTGAAAGCTGGTGGCAAAATTCCCACTGATTTCAATGGAACCAGAATGTCATCCTTAGAGTGGAAATGTTTTGGCAACTTTACCTTCAATGAATTTTAATGCCAATGTGCACAGAAGAGTAATTAAATTATGTGAGGTATCAGAAGTCAAAATTCTGTTCTCAGAATCCAGTCTAAATCCACTAGCTGCTCCAGTGGAGTTAGTCTGGATTTCTATTGGTGTTTATGAGAAACAAATCTTGCCACAGAAATTGTTTATGATTATATTTGGCAATAAATTCCATCCTGATGTATGAACTAATTCCTCACTCAAGAAAAGCCCCCTCTAGTATAACGATTTACAAGGTTTCAAAACTAATATGCTGTCCAGTACTAGGCAATATTCTTTTCATCTCTGAAGATTCAAGAGCCACAAGGGTTATTTTCAAGAGCTTTGTATATTGGAATTAATGCTAAATCACAAATTCCACCTGTCACAGAACTTGACTGGAGTTGGACCAAGATGTAGTTTGTTGGAGTCATCCAGATGGCAGATCATCTTTTCACCACCAAATCATGACTGCAAGGATGTAAATCGTAAGAATTACAACAAAGAAAGTAATGAAAGTGCACCAAGGGAACTCTGACTTGAATCTACTCTGAAGTCATCACTACAACAAAGCCCTTTCCAAGAGGTGAACCAGCCAGATCCACTATTGAACTGTGCTCCCTGCAATGAGATGAAAAATGTGCCACGTTTCTCTGTTTTCCATCCAAATATTCATTTATTTTCATGTAACATGAGCTTGCTAAATGTCTTCGCTTTCAAGGTTCTCAATATGTTTTCCATTCACTTAAGATCATGCTTTTAATAATTGGATGTGAAGCAAGATCCTGTGGAGTGTAAGTGTAAAACCTACAAGTGCTTGGAAATTCAATCCTCTCAATATTTATGGTTAGCATTAAATATTTCATGCAAAAATAATGACTTCAGCTCCCGGGGTTTCTCTCCATTATCTCCAAAACTGTTCATACATATGCTCAGGGACCTCTACGTAAACATAAAAAGGGGAATTTGCTGTATGTACAGTAAGTTTTGCTTTACAGCATGTACACTGGAAGTCACTGAGATCTCTTTTATTACAAACAGATCCCTGTTTACTAAATCATCTAAAGCTTTCCTTTTCTTGGCTATCATTGAAGTGTAAGAATTTATATTCCCCTTGTAGGAAATTGAAATCAAATATATTTTATAAAGGACCCCACACCAAGGAATCCAAAATTCTTCTCAGTCCAAAAACACTAATTATTTTAAAATAAAAATATCAACCCTCTCAACTTTGTTAAAGGTTCATCAGGACCTTTTCCAATCATTTTGTCATGTTAAATGGAGGAGGCTGCTCTTAAAGAGTCCTCCGTGATGTAAAATAAAAATCTTAATTCAGCCTGGGGAGAGGGAGGGACTACATATGTTGCAGGAATCAGTGAAGAGAGATGAAGAGAGGTGACTTCTGTGCTACGCTGCCTCCACTTCCCTCTTATCCATTTTAACTTCTCTGGAATAATTGCAAAGGTCAAACCCACTGACATTTGGTTCAATTTTTACTGCAGTTTCACAAGGATGAAAGCAAAGACGTGTTGGCAAAATGAAGGGTGCGGAGAGCATAGGGCTTTGCAGACAGTATGGCATTATGGCCACTGACCTTGTCACTTTTTGTTTTGTTTCAGTTATTGTCATTTTTCACCTTTAAAAAAAATCAAGAACATAAAACACCAGAGAACATTTAAAAATCATCCTCTTGCATTGCATAACATCACCCTACTGGGACCCAGCGTAAGAACAGCCAGGATAGAAAATACCCTTCTAGTTCTGTTGGGGTTCAGGACTAAAGTACTGTAGCTAGCAAGCAGGACGTTGGCTGCCGTGGTTCCCCTGCTTTTCCTGTGGCAGATTAGGGTGTTCTGTCTGCATTGTCAGGGTTGAGTGTAGTTGTACAAAGAGTTTAGATGATGGATTTGTATGGGCTGGTTTGGATTGGGATGATCCAGCCTCAGGCTTGGGGTTGGACAGGGCTGGAGGTCCCTTCCAGCCCTACTTCTCTGTGATTCGGTCTCTCTATGCTAACCAACAAAGCCAGAGCTGCTGTGGAGATTCACAAGGGAAGGGACTCCAAAAAAGTGCAACACAGATCACTCACATCAGTACAGCATTGCACTAGACTCTACAAAAACCCTGTGTCTTTCTTCATAAACAGACGCCCCAGTGATACAAAGAGCCAGCCTTCACCTGATCCAGCTCTGTCCAAGACTTTTCCAAGCATCTAAGCACTTCAAAGTCAGTTGCTCCAGTACTACAGTGATAGGCAGCCTTTAAATGCTGGATGGCCAGGACAAGGGAGAAGCATAACTTCTGGGGTGGATGCCAGCTAGTTGGGTTTTCTCTGATTTAAAAAAAAAAATCCCCAATTTTCAGATTTAAAAAAGTAACCCAAAATCCACATTTTTCTATGATCAAAATGAAATACTATTAATAGATAGATAGACAGATATACACACACACACTCATGTATTAGTGGTGTTTCGTTTTGATCATGGAAAAATGTGGATTTTGGGTTATTTTTTTAATCTGAAAATTGGGGATTTTTTTTTTTAATCACCAAAAACCAGGATCCCCACAGGTAACCAACTAGCTGGCATCCACCCCAGAAGTTATGTTTCTCCCTTGTCCTTCTGGCCATCCAGCATTTAAAGGCTGCCTATCACTGTAATACTGGAGCAACTGACTTTGAAGTGCTTAGATGCTTGGAAAAGTCTTGGACAGAGCTGGATCAGGTGAAGGTTGATATTATATGTATATATAATATATGTATACACATACATATGTATGTATGTGTGTGTGTGTGTGTGTGTGTGTGTGTGTATGTGTATATATATATAAAATATCAGCCTTCACCTGAACCTTCACCACTAAATATTTATTAGTGGTGTTTCATTTTGAACATGGAAAAATGTGGATTTTGGGTTACTTTTTTCGACCTAAAAATTGGGGATTTTTTTTTTTATCAGAGAAAACCAGGATCACACACAGTTATCAGTGGGCTACAAGTAGGGTAGGAAGTGGAGAGGAGGAAATCGGGAGAATCACTGCCCAGGCAGTGCAGCTACCCTCACTGGAGATGGGCAGGACTTTGGGTCTAATCCCCTGTCGCCCATGAAAACTGTCATAGGACTCTTTAGTTGGTTTCACGTCCCATCAGAAAGACTGGGCTCCAGAAGCCCAGCATCTCCCCAGCCCCCAGCCTTTGCTTGTCTGGTCCATGCCGATGGTGTTCGCCCTAAGGAATCGGAGAGGTCAGTCCTTGCCGAGAGATCGGCACACTTAAGCTTCCCCAGCCAGAGAAAAGGAGTGTGGTGGGCGCCGTTGGCAAGCTCGCTGCCCGCTTGGCTAGGCGGCCGGTTGCTATGGGACAGGAAAGCGCAACACACTGACCGCTGCGGCCAGGCGGAGGGCGGAGGAGCCGGAGCCGCGTTGCTGCAGGTGAGTGAAAGGCGCAGGGCCCCCTGGCCCCACAGCTGCGGATGCCAGAACGCTGTGATAATGCTTTGGAACGCTGAGATAATGTTTTAGAACGCTGGAGTAGCAAGGATTCGGAACGCAGCTGCGTCACGGGGTGGGAAAGCTGAGTCGGGGCGTGATGGGGCTTGGGCTAGAACTTGATCCGGAGCGGGGCTGAGTGGTCAGGAGAGACGGGGGGACCGCAAGGAAGGGAGTAAAGAATGGACCCCTCTCGTTTCTGAACCAGCGAGAACTGCTCTCCTCTCATTAGTTCTTGATGTCACTGGAAGGCAGACTCTGACAAGAAAGGGAAGTGAGTTTGCAGGCTGGCAAAAAACCAGGGAAATCTGATTGGGAAGTGAGAGGCTGGTCGAGAAGGAGGGCTCTCTGTTCGGAAAGTCTTGGACGGGTTTGAATAAGGCTACTTTTGATATTAAGGTAAATAGTTGCACTCTATGGAGACAACTTTCTGAGTGGTTGTTACTGGAAGAAGTTTCATGGGACTCTAGATATCAAACAAGGTGGCTACTGTAGCATTAATTACTGCTACATTTCATGGATTCCCTAGCTTTTATTGACCTTCTCCAAAATTTGCCCTTCACAGTCTTGATTTAAAATAAAAACATTCCCAAAAGGTGGCCAGAAGAACTGGTAAAAAGGTGAGGGTTTCTCAAAGGCCAAGCAAATTGGAGGGGAAACTACTAGGTAGGGTGAAGAATAGGATATATTTTAGAGAGCTCAGCAACATCTACACAAAGGCAGAGTTCAGTGAAAAGAAGTGGCAAAAATTGGCAGGCCCATGCTGCCCTAGACTTTTTCAAAAAAAATCTCTCCCCCTCCTCAAACAAAGGCAACAGCCTACATAGACGGACAGTGCTTTGATGAATAACCCTAAATTATGGGACTGGGATATCAATCTGGTTGCATTGTTGTACTCTGTCTGTTCCTTTGAGAATAGGAGTTGTGTCTATCTCATAAGTCTTGAAAGAATAGAGCAGACCCAGGTAGGTACGTTGCACTGTTCAGAACAAACAGAGTAAACCAACCTTCTGGGTATATATAAGTATCTAAACACAGAAGACAGGCCTTCATCTGAAACATGGTAATATACACAGCATCTCTTTAAAACTTTTTAAAATAATGCATAATGCAAGCTTGTTAGAGCAGTGAACATTTCTCGCAATTTTTGGCTGACTCAAAGAGACCTAGGGAAGTGAGTTCTGGAATCACGTGTCAGCTGTTTGTGTTGTTCAGGAATATCCCTAGGAGTAGGAGCAGGTGGGTTTAGCATGTGGGTGGATTTAATAGTATCCAACTTTCTTCATAGTTGTTCCTGGTTCAGACTGAACTCTGGTAGGATTATGCTGCTGATTCTATAACATCTGGTTATAGAAGAAAGTTTTGAAAAATTGCACCTTTTTATGAGATCTGCTCATAATATTGGTTTTCTAGGTCCATATTTTGGGGGCCCTGAATGATGAGGTGACTTATTGCTGCCAGTGTAAACTTAGAGTAACTACACTGATTTAGTTATAATTGCTGCACAATCATACAGTATAAACAGAACTGGAGACTGCCCCACAGTTTCAACATGTAGTCCTTACCTCTGGTGTGTTTTAGTCTGACTTCTGACTTATGTCACAGCATTTTATGAGGTATGGGACAAATTTAATTTTTATTGCTATATTTGGGGTGTTGGAGCACGATGAGACTTGCTGTATTGTGGTTTTCATAGTTTCATAGTTGGTAGGATCGGAAGGGACCTGAGCAGATCATCAAGTCTGACCCCCTGCCATGGCAGGAAAAAGTACAGGGGTCAAACAACCCCAGCAAGGTGTTCGCCCACTCTCCTCTTAAAGACCCCCAGGGTAGGAGCCAGCGCCACTTCTCTTGGAAGTTGGTTCCAGATCCTAGCTGCCCTGACCATGAAGTAGCGCCTCCTGATATCTAGCCTGAATCTACCTTCTGCCAGCTTGTGACCGTTATTTGTAGTCACTCCTGGCAGTGCTCCGGGGAACAGGGACTTCCCCAATGCCTGCTGGTCCCCTCTGACTAGTTTGTAACAGGCCACTAGATCCCCCCTCAGCCTTCTCTTGTGGAGGCTGAACACATTCAGGTCCCATAGCCTCTCCTTGTAGGGCCTGCCCTGCTGCCCCCTGATCATGCGGGTGGCCCTCCTTTGGACCCTCTCCATGTTGTC
>NW_017729032.1:67731209-67734892 GCF_001723915.1 Gavialis gangeticus
TTTAATGAGGATGGGGTGAGAGAGAGTCTTGAAGGCCTTCCAAAAGTCCAAGAAGACTATGTCCACTGCTACCCCTGCATCTAATGATTTTGTGACCTGGTCATAGAAGGCCACCAGGTTGGTTTGACAGGACCTGCCTCGAATGAACCTGTGTTGGTTGCCCCTAAGCATAATCTCTCCTGCTGGCCCCTCATAGACATGCGCCAGGATAATTCTCTCAAAAAGCTTACCCAGGACCGAGGTAAGACTAACTGGCCTATAGTTTCCTGGGTCCTCCTTCCTCCCCTTTTTGAAAATGGGAACCACATTGGCCACTTCAGTCATGAATAACAACCGAAGACTTGGGCCCCAGTAGGGAAGAAACTATACAGTGTTATATAGGTCTGATTTTTTTCACTTTTATGGTGTAAATAAGAAGTAACTCTACTGAAGCTAGCAGAGTTCCTCTGAGGTAAAACTTGTGTGAGAGATGCATGAGGCCCTGTTTATGGAAATAAATCTAAACCATTTCTACCTGTAGTTTGCTGCAGTGTGGGAAATCAAAATCATGCATTTGCAGATAGCAATAACTTCAGCTTATATTTCTGACTCACACCAGAAATGTTACTTAAAGCTGCATATAATAAATCTTCTATGGTGCTATCAGATTAGTGCTTTCTACTTCCAAAGCAGGAAATATTTGGAAATGTTATTTGGGAAATTCTTTGCATTCCAACTATCTAGCAGCAGTTTAGTTCTGCTCTGCTTTGACATGAATAAAAAAAAACACATTGATAGCTGCAATTTATGGACTGATCCATTAACTTTTATTATGCCATATAATTGGTTTCCTGTTCAATGGTGATGCTTCCAAAAGAATATTTTAAAAACTTGAGTTCCTTAACTGTCTGTAAAATATGTGCCCAGTCTACTCTGAGATGCACTGATACAACTTGACATTTAAATACCAGTGAAAGATGATTTAAAATTCCCCAGATGGAGATTTACAGCCTGTTCTGTACTTCCCTGCACCTCTAGGTCCATGGAAACTTTATGCAAAGGAGGTGTGAAAGTTACTATTCCAGTTTATTAGCATTTTGCACCCATTTTGCATGGTCACCAATGCCTACATGTTTGTGAATGGATGGAGACACTGGCTCAAAGATTAAAACCTCCATTGGGTTACTACTGAGTAACACCAGAATCATTTGATACAATTACTTATGTTGAGGGGCACCTGATTCACCAAGGGATTTCCCTAATTTCACTAGGAATCCACACAATATAGTGGCTGGACTAGATGATCTTCTGAGGTCCCTTCCAGCCCTACTTTCCTATGAACCTGTGAATGCAGGTCTTATTCCACCTGCATAAAAGGTCCAAAAATACCTTGGATTCTATGATGTAAATTGCTGAGGTTTTGCAGGCTGCCAGTGTCCCCCATGCAGCATGGGACAGTGGGGGGTAGCTGGGATTGCCCAGCTCCAGGCAGCAGCTACTGAGCTGGGGCTTTTTTTTTTCAAAGAGCTGGGGCGGGCAGCACAGCCATTGCCCAGGGTGGGAGAGCGAGCAGGGGATGGGCCTACGTGATTCAGAAATTGGCTGATTCAGCACCAGCCGAATCTCCAAATCAGATTTGTCCAGATCAATTCAGGACAGTGATTCGAATCACTGTCCCCCGAATCAGCCAAATCTGAAGGGAATACTAGCTGTTTCGCACAGGCCTATTATCCAGCCTACTCTTGGAAAACCTCCAGTGAAGGAGATTCCACAACTTCCCTGAGTCACAACCAATCCTGCCACCCTTAACACTGAAGTGTATGTATATGATTATTGCCATTGCCTCCAGTAGACCTCAGTGCAATGCAGCACACCTAAGGATTACGGAACAGACTCCTATATCATAATTGTGTTTAAGTCCAACAGGTGATGAAGTTACGAACAAACACTTAGAACAGTGCAGAATGGAGCTGATTTAGGCAAGTGTCATAACATCAGCTTGTTAGGAGGGAAAACACAGAATGTATAAAGCTGTTTTGGACAGGAGTGTGAAGGAGTCACCAAGGAAAATGTTTTGTTTTAAAATATATTTGCATTTTTTAAACTTGCATGCATAGTTTTGATTTTTTCATTGAATTTCCAGTTCTGTGATGATGTAACTCAGCTGATTTCAGTAGAATGACAGAAGTTATAAAAAAAACAGCTGGGTCTATAACTATGAATAGGGATCCTGGTTTCCTCTGATTAAAAAAAAGCCCTGATTTTTGGATTAAAAAAAGGAACCAAAAATCCACATTTGTCTGTGATTAAAATGAAACACCACTCATATATAGACCTATGTATAGTGGTATTTCAATTAAATGATGGAAAAATGTGGATTTGGCGTTACTTTTTTAAATCTGAAAATTGGGGATTTTTCTTATCAGAGAAAACCAGGATCCCTGAATATCTTGGTTTTCTTTAAATACAAATGCACTTTTAATGTGTTCTTTACAGAAATGTCGCTGGTTACTTTAACAGCTTTGGTTTCTATCATGAGAGATGTGACAACTTTGTCTGGGAGGCATTGATTCATTGCAGCACTGTGAAATTGCAGGGCAACAAGAAGGGTCCCCATAAGTATTGCTGGCTTCTTAACCTCTCAGGCAAGAGGCAGAAAGGATCCACTATACCTCAGATTTTTTTTCCCATTTCTTCTCCATTCTTCTGTTATGAGAAAAAAGAAACTGGTCAGTTTAGACTGAAAATTGAAAGGGAGCCAGCTATTATTCTGGAAAAAGAGAGTTTTTCTTTATAAATGAACACTTTTTTTTCAGCTTTAAAGGCAGGCTGGGGAGAAACTCCAACTAGCATGCATCAAGTGTGTACAAAAGACTTGTGGGTTTATTTATACATTTTTTCCCAGTTCATTAATTGTCAAGGATGTCAGAGCTCAGTTCTCCTCCTAACCCAGTTCTACACCATTATGACTCTCCTGCATCCAAGCCTGTTGGCACTTACTGGCTTTTTAATCTCATTGGGAGGCAGTAGTGCTACTTCAGAATAACTGAGACCAGGATTGAGCCCAGAGGAATTCCCTTGGGATCATATCATTATAGGCTACAGTAAAAGCAGGCCCATTTGCCTTCCTGTTGGACTGTGCTGTGAAGTCAGTCTTCTGCATCTGTGATATCACTTATTCTATGAAGCCCACAAGTGCAGACCCTCCAACCCTCTCTAGCAAACAAAGGGGAGGGCAAGTACTAAAAATAAACAATGCCTTAAACTTGAGATTTCCTCAGGGTGTCTCTTGCACCAAACTCCACAACCCCAGCAACTGGCACACAGAGTCGGCAAGGGAAGTTCCCACTTTTATACAGGGCTGGTCCAAAGGTAACTGGTACCCTAGGTGAACTGTGTACCTCAGCACCCCCACCACTTCCAATATAGAGGAAGAAGTAAGAGTCGTGATTCTAGTGATCTTTCCTCTGAGATCTTTTCAGAGGTCTTTCTCCCTTTACTGAACCAAAGGTCTTAGACCAAGGTGGAGCCATAGCTGTCCAGGGCTGTTATTTAGAACTAGCAAAATGCCCATCATGAATGATGGGGGAGCAAAGACAGAGACCCGCATCCACCCCATGCCCTCCCACCACCGTTCTGAGTCCTGCCCCATTCCCCCCACCCCGAGATTGTCTGTACTGATAGTTTGAGGATTGCCTTAAATC
>NW_017729032.1:67739892-67749248 GCF_001723915.1 Gavialis gangeticus
CACCCCGCTACTGCTCCAGGTCCTGCCCTGCTCACCTCACTCCCTCCCACCACCATTCTGGGTCATGCCCTGCTCTCCCTGCCACTGTGGGTCCAGCGCTGCTCCACCCCCACTCCCTGCTGCTCTGAGTGGGGTGGGGGGTGCACCTGCGCAGGGAGGTGGCATGCAGCCAGGGGTCATGACACAGGGAGCGGCAATGGTGCTGGGAGCGGCACCAGGGTGTGTTGCACTGTGTGCGGGGGACATGGCAACTGGCCATGGTGGGGAGGGTGGCGTGCACCGTGGTGTGGAGAGCGGCCACAGCAGGCGGGAGCACCCACCGGTTGCAGCTGCATGGTGTGGGGAATGGCGCAGTGCGTGCAGGGGGGGTGGCACGTGACTTCAGGGCATGGCATGGGGAGTAGCCACAGTGTAGGGAGCACAGGAAATGCCTGTCAGTTGTGGCTGCATGGTGTAGGCAGCAGCCCCAGGGTGTGGTGCAGGGCACACGAGCGTGGTGTGTAGCCATGGGGCATGGCGTGGGGAGTCACCATGGTGCAGGGAACACTTTCAGGCTGCACTTGTGTGATGCAGGGCATGTACGGGGGGTGGCATGGTGCATGTGGGGGGGGTGGCATGCAGCTGCAGGGTGTGGCACGGGGCACACAGGAGGGGGCGTGGTGCATGGGGGGGGCATGCCACACAGTTGTGCAGAACAGGTGGTGCATAGGCCCAAGGCATGGCATGGGGAGTGGTCACAATGTGATAAGCGTCTGACAACTCTGGCTGTGTGGCACAGGGAGCAGCCCCAGGGTGTGGCACAGGACATATGGGAGGCCGTGGTGTGTGGTTGCAGGGGGGAGTGGCACACAGCCAAGGGGTGTGGCATAGGAAACAGCCATGGCTCTGGGGTGTGGCACAGGGCAGGTGCAGGGGGCGTGGCACATGGACACAGGGTGTTGCACAGGAAGTGGGCACAGGGGGTGCACCAGCTCCCCACGTGGCACCCTGCAGCCATGCACCACACGCCCCTATGCCATGGCCCCCCACACCCAGTGCTCCCTGCAGCCACAGCTGGCAGTCACTCCCCATGGGGGGAAGGTGGGGCGTGGCCGCAGGGTGCCACACAGGAAGCAGGTGCGGGGGGCACATCCCGCCCTAGCTCCACGTGCTGCAGCGGGCAGGTTCTGCCCACGCACACTGCGCTCACTCCCTGCATGGCACTCTGCAGCCATGCGCCATGCCCCACCGCCACATGTCATGCCCCCACATGGCCACACACAACACCACCCACAGGGCTGCAAGCCACGTCCCCCCCTTCCTTAAGCTCCCCTCCCTGCCATGTGGCAGATCACACCCCGGCCCCCACCGCCTCCACCTTCACCTGTGTGTCTATCTGTCTGTAAGGCTCTGGGCAGTGCATGTGCAGTTGGTCAGGAGCGTTACAGACAGAGATACAGCCAGAAGTGGTAAGGCTTTTATTATATTAGAATTATGTTCCTGTTAGTTTGTTCTGCATATAATTTTAGTGCACCGCCCCCCCCCCGCCCAATTTTGGTACACTAGGCAACTGCCTAGCTCACCTAATGGTTGGATCGGCCCTGCTTTTATACAGGGGATGGTGGGGATTAGCTTCACAAGCTAATGGGCTAGGGAGAAAGGGACAGGCACAGGTGCGTAACTTTAATGTACGTACATGTAGGACCCAGGCAATAGGTAATTAAAATTGGTAAAATCACCCAAGAACAGGTAACATGTAGGGAATACTAATACCACAGTATATACTAGGGGTAAGCAACCCTGAAGGGGGGTGCCAGAGAATGGCACATGGAGGCATGCACACCTCATGGCAGACAGTGGGGAAGGAGCCAGGGCTGCTCTGCCACAAGTATCAGGCCCCTCACAGCTTCCCCACAGTCTGCCCCTGGCACACCAACATCGTACAAATCAAGGTTGTAGATGTTTTTGGCACTCTGCCCAAAAATGTTTCCAACCCCTGGTGTATACACTTGAGAAAGCTTAAACCTCCAGAGAATTTCCCAACCAGCCTCTGGTCCCAAAAATGCTTAAATGACATTACTAGGGCTCCCACATCTGAGCCTCGCTTATGCAGCTTGCAGTCCTGGTTCTGCTGCTCCTTCTGAGTCTCCAGATACATGTCTGTCTGTGCTGTAGTGTCCTGGGTTCTGTCACTGCTTTTCTGCTTCTTCCCACCCCCTGCAGCTTGCTGGAAATTGTTGTGCATATTATAGTTCATTTCTCCAGTCCCCTGGAGACTTCTGGGAGCTGTAGTTCACATTACAACATTACAGTACATGATATTCAACATTACAGTGCGTTACACTTTCACTCCGCATTTGGTGTTGTCCATCTGGTGTCTTAAAGCTCTTAAGACATTGTGTCCACTCTTACACAGACAAAAGATTCCTGCCAGGGCTGTATAATTTACAGTCTTCATTATATTCATTTCCACAGTAATAGACTATGGGAGCAGAAGATTATGAAGACTGTGGGATGAAGCAGACACAGCTTCGAGGGAAAGGTTCTCTATACTGGCACAAATATCTTTAATTAGTGCAAAGAAGAATGTAGGCTGAGGAAATTTACTTAGAATTACTTCCAATCTTGCCCCAGTGTAGAAAATTTTCCTTTGGTGTCAAAGTTGTTGTGTATAAAATTCCCTTTAGCCTTGCTTATATATTAGTCCTCTCTCCATCGGGACCTGTATACGAAGTTTACAGCTAGATATGATTTCATCGGCATTTCTCTGTGCAGTACTTTATTTAACCTCATTTAAGAGAATTACATTTTATTCCTTCTCCTACTGCTCTGAGATGTACTGTACTACAAACCCTAATCAGATTTTTCTCCTGGGACAATCCCATATGGAGGGAATCGTCTCTAGCTACGTGCTTACTACACATAGCGGATCTACAGTGTAGTTTCATTCATGTCTTGTACATTCAAGGAATAGTCCATAAGGAAGGCCTCTGGGAGCATCAGGTGGCCACAAGAACATAGCAGGTTCAAATGGCTAACCACCAAGGCTCTGCTCAGGACAGAGCAGTAGACTTCTTGTCAGATGCTCGGGGCCTGATTATTCTTTCCAGCTGGTGAAAATAAGGAACAATTCATTAGTGTAAAACTGGTCTGAGATGAAAACTAAGCATAGTTCTGAATTATGAATCAGTAGGTAAAGACTGGAATAGCCACACCGTTGCCAAACCCTTTGAGTAGACAAAGGCAAGCTGGGGTTTGCTTCAGATGAATGAGTTCATTAGGTTAACCCTAGTTATAAGAGTAAACCTTAATTGATCTGGTCCTGAAAAACCCTAGACATCACCATAGTGACACTTCAGGGATCAGGTAAATCACGTGCTGAATCAAAACTATTCTAGCAGGTAGATATTAGGCCTCAGCCACATTCTTCCTCCACCATTATGCTTGTGAAATCTATGGTAGGAAGATCATGGAAAGGGAACTGGGGAACATCAGTGAAAGAAAGTCAGGAGTTTATCTGCTCCCTGAGATAAATACAGCCCTGATTCTTGCATTATCAACAGCAGCACCCCACTATGAAAGAACTCTTGATTAAGAAATGATGATTTCCTCCATAGGCAAATAATGAGGATGTGTGACTCTGGACTGAATACTGCTTGATTTTACGAGGTATGATTGCAGCGCTCGGAGTAAGGAAAACATGTTTCTCATCGTGAACCAAGCGGATGTGACTGGAATATATATACAAGGGGAATGGCAGATCATGCTAAGTGACTTGGTTCACCAGGGGAACTCTGAGCTCACTTGAGTGGTCAATTTTATCTACATTAGATTGTCAGTGACCAGATGCTTTTTTTTTTTTATGAAGGAAGACTGCTCTGATACTGTCTTCACTGCCTAAAGGACATGGATCAAATGAGTTCCTCATGCTGCTTCCAGCAAATATGTCAGTTGTGATTGCCATGGAGAGTTGAAATGCACTGGTGGTGAGGCAGTGGATGAAACTAAGAATGAATATATGCAAAGGGCAACTATGCCAGCTAGGCAATTCCTCTCTTATTAATACGAGTCTAATCTTTTTTTTTTGTCTCTTGATGAATCAAAAGAAATTGCCTCATAAGCGCACAATCTTCAGACCACTCCAGATGTGTTTGTTTCCTTAAGATTCAGGTATTTGACTGGAGTTTAGCATATTATTAAAATAGACAAGCTGCGAGGAAACAGAGGCAACAAAGAAAAATCTCAGCTAAATGTCAATCAAATTTATTTTCACTTTTTATATGACATGATACCAGGGTACCAGGGTGCAGCTTCATTTGACTTTCTAGGAGAGTAATAGCCATGTGGCACACCTGTCTACATATAGAAATAGACTGCATCTTATAATGGTTTAATGGCACTTCAACATTCTCATGTTTGATGCTTTTGCATTTCAGTGCAACTGTTGTGTGTAATATTGTTTCCTATACCACATGCTCTCCAAGGTTGAGTACTTTCTTGTTTGATTGCAGAATGTCAGGGAGAGTTGGGCAGAACTTTTTGCCCCTAACTTTTTTATTTGGGAGGGCAGGGTGGGAAATGAAGATTTGGTAAAGATGAAAAATTCTGTAAATTAATGTCAGTTTTGCTAAATTGTTTGTGGCTGGGACCCCCCAAATGAGATTTCCCCAAAAAAACAACCTTTCCAGAGAGCTATTTGATGTCTTTCATTTAACAGGACTATTTTATTTTGGGAGAGGTGGTTAGCTGTGTTAGTCTAAAATCATGCAGAAGGCAGGGTAGAGATGTGCCTTGTAGGGTGCATCTACACATCGCCATATGGCAGCGCTGCTACAGTGCTGTGCTTTAGTACTTTCTTTTAGAAGTACTCAAGCACGACGTAATAACCACCATGCGCACACAGTTCGATTTCATTGCTATGTCACCATAGTGGCACGCTAAAACAGGGGAGCACACTGCTATGGTGACATAGCTGCTGATCACACATAGACCCACGTGATCACTATGGCACCATAGCATGCTGTATGGTGACATAGTGCATCGCTACATCGCTGCACAGCGACACATCTGTAGAGTAACTAAATCAGAGGCACATAAGTTTTCGTGAGCCTGAGCTCACAGCATCTGATGAAGTGAGCTCAGGTTAACAAAAACTTACACATATCTGATTTACTTACTTTGTAAAGTGCATCTTGACTCTGCCTTCAATTTTATTTTGTGTATTTCTAAACAAGAGTTTTGTTCCAAGTCAAAAATTTTCATTTGCTTCAAGATAAAAAAGATTTTCAGCAAAAAAAAATCCAAAAAATTCTGTTTTGGACTTGAAAATATTATTTTTAAGTGCCAGCAGATAAAAAAACTAACTTTATTTATGAAGTTTAAGCCGTGGGGATAAATCTTTGGTTGGATCCTTTAGAAATTACTGTAAAATAACTGATACCAATAGTATTACTCTCCTGATGCTCTAATTAGAGTAAAAACACATCCTGCCACATGCTGTATAAACACAATGGTAGATACTGTCTCCACCTTAAAGATTTTAGAGTCTAGAATATTAGATTAGTATGGAGTTAGCAGTCTGCTCTTCCATGTTATGACACGAGGGGGGAAAATTACATTTGAAATTACTTTGAGCCATTGAGGGATTAGTTCTGTGCACTTGACTTATTAACTGATTTTGATTTTTTCATTTTAAGAAAATGGATACATGGCATGCAACAGTCAAGGAGACATGGATAGTTTGTCTGTTAGTGAATGGGTTCTGCCACTAGATTGCTGTTTGCTGCGTGGGGCTAATCATAGAGAATCATAGTCTACACATCACCCTATTTTGCCATAGCAACACACTACATCACCATATGATGCTCTACGATGACGTAGCAATGATATGAGTCTACATGTGGTCAGCAGCTACTTTGCCCTAGGGGTGTGCTCCTCTGTTTTAGTGCATTGCTATAGCAAAGTAGTAGTGAAAACTAACCAGAAACCACATGCACAGCATGGCACGGCATTTACTGTGCCATGCTTTAGTACTTCCTTTTCAAGGAAGGGATCTAAAAGGAAGTACTAAAGCATGGTGCAGTAACAACATCACCATAGGGTGATGTGTCAACACACCCATAGAGAAGTAAGGCTGGAAGGGACCTTCAGAGGTCATCTAGTCCAGTCCCATGCCTGAGACAGGATCATCCCTAGATATTCAAACCACCCTATAAAACCATCTTCTAAACTCTACATAAGACTACTGTCAACCCCAGGGCCATCCCTGGGGGCGTGAATCGGGGTGCCTGTCCCAGGCCCTGCATTTTGGGAGGCCCCCACAGAGCTGGGTGAAGTGGCTGCATCCAGCCACTCACTACTCCCCCCTCCACCCCCAACTCCGCCTCCGCCAATGGTGGTAGCAGCTTTTTCAGATCCAGGACACACAGGATTGGAGCAAGGACAGAGCCTCACACGGGCTGATTTGCCCCATGCCCCACACCCTGCTTGTGTTGGCTCTGGTCAGCCCTGATACAACACAGACCTAACACCATGACCTTTCACAGGCAAAGCAGGAGAACCACAGCTGCCAATATCTTGCTTCTATAAAATGATTTCAATATATGCTCAAGAAGTCCCAGGTAGAGGGCCATGCTCCCCACTACAGAGGAAGGCAAAAACCCTACAGTCCACACCCAGTCTAATCATGGGGTAAAATTCCTTCCTGACTCCAAATATGGTGATTGGTTTGACCTCAAGTAGAGGGGCAAGGCCCTCTAGCCAATAATCTCTGGCTTTACTCCCAGGCGGAGCACTGGCACACCTCAGTCAAAGTCCCCAGCCTTGGCTGTAGCCAGCACCCAATGCCTCTGGGAAGGCTTAAAAACAAGAAGGAAATGCATCTTTGCCAAACTGTCCATCTAAAACATAATCTTCATGGAAGCACAAATGAAAAAAATATTTTATTTGGTCATTTTTGTCAGTTTCTTTAAGCATGAGCAAATGTTTTCAATAAAAAAGTGAAGAATATCAGTAAAAAAAAGTCACTTTGTGAAAAGGCATTTGTGAAAATGAATAGATTCAAACAGCATGTATACACTGTGGCACCCAGCTACCAGCAGTGAGAGTAGAGCTACTGAACTTCTGCTGCCTGTACCCTAACCCACGAGAGGTTTCTTTGCTGGATCTGTTCCCACACTTGAGAAGGCACTCCACATTGACTCTCTCTTTACACTGGCTACAGAAGAAGGAACCTGTAATAATAAGGAAACCAGCACCAGGGAGGGGTGTTTTCACGTTCTTCTGAAGTCTCGAGTGTTGGTTTTAGTCAAGGCTGAGGACTGTGACTGTGTTGTATCAGTGCTCCCCTGGGACTTAACATCCCAAAGGTTCCAGACTACAGGGTCTTGCTCCTCTGCTCGGGGTCAGACTGATAACCACACTTGGGTAGGAAGGAATTTTACCCCAAAATTGGATTGGCAGAGACTAGGAAGAGTTGCCTTCCTCTGAGGGCCTGATCCTCTTCCTTTCTCTAACAAATGACTTCCTGTCACTGCACTGGTAGGGCATTGACAGTGCCCTCATCTCTCTGCGTTGCCTTTGGCAAGTTAGAGTGGGTTTTTTGGATGTTTTTTGCCTGATAGTTGTGCAACAAGGTTGTTTGTGCAGTTTAAATAATAAGTTACACAGGGGTCAGCAACCTATAGCCTTGCAGGCTGTATCCAGCTGGAGGCACCATTGATCTGGCTCATGGAGCCAGGGGTCTTCAGCAGTGGTCTGGCAATGGGGGGATTCTGCAGTGTTGGGGTCAAAAAGAAAAGGGCAGTTTTACCCATGCTGCAGCAGCAGGGAGGAGCGGTGGTGGCAGGAGCTGTATCCAGGTCCTAACGCCGGCCTTCCTTGGATCAAAGCTGGGTCATTCCAGCCTACCATCAGAAAACATTGCTGAATGCTGCATTAGACACTTGCGTGGGATGGTTGAGGTAGGCAATATTTTGCCTAGAGTACGGGATTGGATTAGATGACCTCCTGAGGTCCTTTCCAGCTCAGCTCTAGTGTCCTTAGATGCTGAAAACTCTCGCAGAATCGTGAAAAGGAAAAGGAAATGGAGAACCAACAGCAGCCAGCTGTAACCAAGGCAAAGCAATGCACAACAATGAACCCCAGGAAAAACCAGAGGTATTCCCTGCAAGGAATTACAAGTTGGTTCTCTCCACTCACATGAATTTCCCTGGCCCTTACTTTGCACGGGTCTGGCAGAACATTCTTTCCCAATAAAACAAAATAAAAGGCCTAAAGTTTAACCCTTAACTGGGAGGAAAGGTTCCCAAGGTATGAAAAGAACTTTCTGAAGGACTTGGACAGAGCCACAGTCAGGATAATATTTGATAAATGGGTTAGTTTCCTAATCTGTGGAAGAATGGCAATGTACTTTTCCCCTGTAAAAAGGGAGGGCAGAAGGACCAAATTACTGGTCTCAGCCTGACATTTAGCCTTGGGAACATAACTGAAAATGCAGGTGATCATTTGGGGAAAGTACTACCTGATGGGCTTGTGAAATGCATACAGGCTCTGCCAGACTAACCCTATTATCTGCCCCCTTTTTCTTCCCCTAAGTGGATGAGGGGAAGACTGCCAGACATTTAAAAGAGATGGGGAAGTTGCTCTATGTAGCTGGTGTAAGACATCAGAGACACATCTGTACATAATAAAACTCCATCCTGCATTTTCAAAGGCTAATGCTTATATTTGCTTTAAGTCTTTTTCAGTCTGTCGTCTTTGTCTTTTTCTAATTAGCATGGTAAGCTGACCACCAGCAGGTCCAATTAAATGGTCTCAACTGTGTATATATTTTTCTCTACCAGCATGTAGCATAAAATGCCTAAAATATATTGCTTGAACACTGGCAATGAATATTAAATGCTCTCAGACTTGGACTTCCTGTGGTAACTTTCAACCATCCAGTGTTTTATAGCAAATAATGAAACTGGGTTAACAATGAAAACAAGGTACAATCTTTAGCATGGCACCATATACCCCAGGAACATGCTATGTTATGATGCAGAGTATTCAGGGATATTTTTTAGCGTGGTTGGATCTGTCTGTGCGCATGGAGTTCCCTGGGTTTGTTGTCTTAGGTCCTGATTCAGCCAGACATTTGAGCACAGCCTTGATCCTACTGACTTCAATGAGACTTAAGCACATCTGGCGTATTAAGGATGCGCTTAAGTGCTTTGCTGAATTGGATCCCTAGCAGACCCTCATGAAAGGAAAGTGATTTTCAATCTAATAAGGTTATTTTAGTGTGAACATTTTAACTCCATAAATCAATATGCCCATCAGTAGTAAATGACTAATGGGATTTGTCTTTCTTTTTCTTTTTTTTTTTTTTTTTTTTT
>NW_017729032.1:67749376-67751461 GCF_001723915.1 Gavialis gangeticus
TTTTTTTTTTTTTTTTTTGTTATCAGAATGATGAATTGACTTTGCCTGTTGCTGAAGATTTTCATCTTCTTAATGCATTGCAGATATGTCTAATGGGCACAAACTGTCAGGGTCTGGCAGTAGCCCATCCCAGCCAAAAACATTTCCTCCTGGGGGGATTTCATCAGCTTCAAAATATGATGGTCTGCTCCTCACTGTGGAAAATGTTAAAAAGCTTGAGGAAGAGTGTACAACTCCTAAAGAAGTCCTTGTTAACCAGAAGGTGGAGGAATATATTAAGCAAACTAATCTCTCTTTGCTGGAGAGAGCAAGAAGCAGAAATACTAGTAGAGAATTCATCCTAGATGAAACCGATCCTGAAGGAGTTGCTTCTCCAACAGAGCCGGATGAAAAAACTGGGAAAACGCATGGGAAAACCACTAAAGAAATTTCAAAAGCAGGCAAGTCATTAACAAGCATTTTGACTGAGAACGGAGTTTTTATTATCCCTTTAAATATACATTCAGACATAGGTATCTCGGATATACGTTGGAGAGCGGTTTTCAAAAACACTTTCCCCAGGAAAGATAACTGTAAAACCCCCTTTAACTTAAGTCAGAACAGGTAGACCATATCAATCACTTCAGAAAATCCCAAACTAGGGGCAACTACATCCTGGTGTCCATTAACTGCAGGTGCCCAAGTTTGAGAATTGGTCCCAAAATTGCTACATAAACAGATGGGGTTTTTTCACCAGTTCTAGTCAGTAATGTGGATGGTTAGTTTTGAAATCAGGTTCAGAATTAATCTAAACTCAAGTCTGAATTGTATCTATAGGCCATATAGGAGGCTTAAAAATTCCTGCTGAAGTACGATTTCATCAGTGAGCAGAGTAAGGCTGAGGAAGAGTGCTTTTGGAAATCCTATCCTATACATATCAGGAGTTAAACTGACACCTCTGAATTTATGGGGCCTTTGAAATCCAGATTGGAATTTGTGGCTAATGCCTGTCTTCAGCAGCCAGAGGGATAAACTGCATGCTAACATAATACATTTAATAAAAGATGTATCTAAATGGACACTTAATAAAAATACAAATATCTAAATCTAACTATAATTCTTCACATTATCCTCTGCTTCTAGCAGCATTCCACTGCTTCTCAGATGGTTCAGCTAGCATTACCAGGCAGATACCAGAGGGAGGGAGAGTTGTTCATCTGCATTTATTTTTTAAAGTAGTCTTTAAAATCAGAAAAATCAAGTTTACAATACATCTGTACTGCCCACCATGGGTTTGCTTCAGCACCAGTGTCATGCTGCTTTAAACACCTCTTATTAGAGTCCCCATTATATGCTCTCTTGGGTATATTTAATAGTTTGTCTTTAAAACTGCTAGTAAGAAATACCTAACTATGAATCAAATTCTCCTCTCTCAGACTGGTGTAAAGCAGGAACTCAGATGGATTAATGCACAGGCCAATGGGACGTAGGCCAATCAGAGGACCTGCTTGCAACTCACTCCTCATCAGCAAGGAAGCGAAAGCCACAGTTTTAAACTTGGTGCCATTTTTATCTCCCCACTGCTGATTGGCTGAAGGGCCCCAGCGGCCCTGCTGCTTGCTGTCGACCAGCGGGGAGACAAAAATGGTGCCAGGTTTCAAACCAGAGCTTTCACTTCCCTGATGATAAGTGAGCCACAAGCTGGGCCCCTCCACCAGTCAGCAATGGGGGGAGGGCCAGGGCTGGGCTGGGCTGGGCTGGGCACATCACACCTCTCTGGGCTGCAGGCGGGGGTGGATGATGGCAGTGCTGGGAGGGGTGGCTATAGTGGGGTGAAGGTGAATTTTGGGGTGGCTATAGCCCCCCAAACTCCCCCTGAGCTCTGCCTCGGTACATGTGCATGGCTGCACATGGCCAGGAGGACAGCCAGGCAGCTGGTTTCCTGCAAGTAAGTCTAATGGGGGAAAGGGGCGTGGGGGAGAGGGGGCATGGGAGGAAGATCAAGGCACCCATGGTGAGGGAGGGAGTGGGACAGGGGCTGAGGCTGAAGGTGCTGCCCAGCCAGGGTGGTAAATAGGAGCCCAGGGCCTGGGCAGGGAGCTGAAT
>NW_017729032.1:67751646-67752794 GCF_001723915.1 Gavialis gangeticus
GGAGAGGGAGATCCCTGAGCCCACAGTGGGAAGCCTGCATCTGCCCTCGCACTGCTGGGCTCCACTCTGGCTATGGTGGGGGAAAGGGGGAACAAGGAGCATGGAGGAGAAATGGACATGTGCCACCCCTTCCCTCCCAGCTGAGTCCACCCAGCCTCTCTCATGGAGCATGGAGTCCCGCCACGCCCTTGATAGCAGCAGCACCAGGAGGGGGAGGGACCCCTGCCCCCGCTGGAGTCCAGCTCCCATGTAGGACAGGGAGCCTCCAATTTTGTGTTTTCCCAGGGCCACAATAAATCATAATTCACCTCTAATCAGGAGTAACTGTACATCTCCTAACCAGTGCCTCTGAATCCCCTGATCCTTTGCCTAGCTTCTGCTGTGGACCTTGCTCAGTCCCTGCCTGAACATCTTCCTAGCCTGCCCCCTTGTTCTTAGTTCCTACCTAAACTGCCTCATAGCCTGCCCCTTGCCTTGCCTTAACCCTGCCTAGACCCTCAACTCTGGATTCCTGGGTTATGACCCTCTAACACCAAGCCAAACTCAGTATGCCCAGGTTGTGCCTATGACAGGACCCCTGAGTATAAAGTTGGGCATCCAGCAGATGAGGCACACACAATTAGTGGTCGTCTTTGGAAAGTGTAATTTAAGTAACTTGCCTAGTGGTACATATTTTGTGGTAGAGACAGAGACTGAATCCAGTTTTCCAAGAGTAGGGCTACCATATTTCCAGTTTCAAACAAGAGGACACCTGTGGGAGGAAGGAGGGGAGGGAGTATATGATGGGGGGGGCAGTGATATGCCGGTGCCCTGCTCCTGCCCCCCACTCCTAAGCCACAGCACCCCCAGCCCTGCTGCTGCCTCTCACTTCGGACCTGCAACCCCCCTGTCCCTGATGATACCCCTCACTCCTGACCCGGAGCCCCCTGTCCCTCTCAGCCCTGCCAGTGCCTCTCACTCCCAACCTGCAGCCCCCTGCCCCTTCCCCCTGCAACCCTGCTGCCACATAGCTCCCTGCTGCCCCTGAAGAACACTCCTACTCCCTGCCCCTGCTGCAGCCCTACTCCCTGCCCCTGTGGCAGGTACACACATACACAAACACACACACACACACACACACACACACACACACACACACACACACACAC
>NW_017729032.1:67752821-67776990 GCF_001723915.1 Gavialis gangeticus
ACACACACACACACACACACACACACACACACACTTACCTGATGCCCTGGTCCCCAATTACCTTCCCCCACTGCCCCCAGCCCCAAGCTGAGAAGTACCAGGAAAGCAGAGGCACAGCAAAATCCCAGACATTTGCTGATATTTTAAAAAACCTCCTGGACAGAGATGGGAGGACCCAAAAAGAGGACGTGTCCACGAAAACCCAGACATGTGGTAACCCTACCCAAGAGAGCATTCAGGTGCCTTAACCAGGAAGCTGCTTTCTCTTCCTATAGTCATGTGCTTCATTCACAAGTAAGACATGGTTCCTATAGACATCAGCCTTCTAGAAAACCCTGATGTATCACCAAGTCGGCGCACACTGGATGAAGCAGGAATTTAAAAAAAAAAAACTGTATCATGTCATACATGGACATTAGGCTTTCTCAGACAGCACAAGGAAGCCAAATTAAGTTTGCACAGGCAACCTGTAAGTCTGGCTTTTCCTAACTTCAGAGTGCTTGACTTCGTAACCTTAATAGTGATTTTTTATTGCAGGTCATTTGTCACTTCCTAATTATTTTTAAGAAACAAATGGGGGAAAAAAACCTCAAAAATCCCAGACAAACACAAGCTAAAGAAGAGTTCAGGCTAAAGCAGAATCATGCCACAACAGGGTCAAACAGACATTGTGCTGTGCTAGGACTGGTATCCTAGCTTTTGAGCTGTGTGGGACAGACGTCACAACTGCAGAAATGTAACAGGGCAGTTCTGCACCCTGGCTAGCAGCCACTCACTGGTCAATGCAGCCGGATGGACAGCACTGCTATTTTTGCACCTCTTGAAGTTAGATGGGGTGCAGCCCCAGCAGATGCCCCAGTCATCACCTCACTCCCCCTTAGTTATGCTACTGTATGTCTATACCGCTTCTGTGGTGCTCTTGACAGCACCACTGAGACACATACTCCACCTACCTGTTCCTATTCCCCATACCCCAATTCCAGATATGAGGTGGTGAAGCTGCCCTGAAGGTGCCCTCTGCTTTCTCCACTGCCACTCTCTACCTTGTCCAGGTCTAGGGGCTCAGGAGTGCCACAGGGCACTCCCTTGGGGCAGCCTCACCACTTTGTTTCCCAGTATGGTGTGTGGGGAACAGGAGCAGGATTGACAGGGCCATGATTCCCCGCAGGACTTTCAGGAGTGAGGCAAAAGCAAGACAGACATGCCCAGACCTTTTGTCTTCATGTGAGCTGTGCTTCACATAAGTCACATTAACTGCAGTGGGGCCTGGATTCCAACCTGGGGCTTTTGGGGACCATCTGACTATATGTAAATCCTTAAGGTGGAGGCAAGGTAAGGACTATTGTCTTGTTCCCTTCTCCAAAGAGGCTCAGAGGGGAAGGGGTATCACACTGCACCTGCTAACAAACTAACAGGGCTTTAAGTGTAACATGGACACCAAAGCAGAGCTTGCATTCAAGGCACAGGCTAACCCAGCGGTCTGCAATGTCTTGTGGCAGTAGGCTGGAATAGTCCAGCTCAGATGCTAGGAAGACCAACACTAAGACCTGGCTGCTACTGCCACTTCTCCCTGCCACCACTTCTTGCCAACACACAGCTGCTTCACGGCACAGGAAAGCTCCCTGCTGCCCAGCCATGGTGCAGTGCAGCCTGATATGGGCAAAGCCCCTGTGGCTAAATATTGCTCCATTTCCCCCCACCAAAACCCCAGCTCCTGGGCTGTATCTGGCCTGTGGGCCATGGGTTGCCAACACTTGGTTTAGCCCATAATGTAAATGTTCGCTTATGTTATATGGACTTCATGCATTGTTCCTTCCAGAGGGAAGTGCTTTCCTCTCAGATCCCAACTTTATTCAAGTATTAAGGCATGCTCTTAAAATAAAATATTGCTCCTAAAAATGGCCTGCATCTCAGTTGAAGTTAAAAAATAGTAAAAAGCTCTTACATGCATTGTAGAGATACAGATCCTTATAAATGTGTCTTTATTTCATGTTTGTGTGTGGGGATTTTTTTTAATTGGGAGTCATTATATGTGAGTGAGTGCATCTTAAATCCCAGGATGTCTAATATTTGAAGTAATACACTATGTATTTTCACCACATGACTTGCCCATCTCCCTAGAATGGCAGTAGGCATCTCTGTGCACCTAGCAGATTTATTTTTAAAATGTAAAAGGACCATTTAAGGTCTCTCTTCTCCACAAAGAAATTAAGCATTTATAGCACGTACTCACATGAGCCTCATCCTTGGCAATAAGTCCCAGCCCACCACCTCAGAATAGGTCAAAGATGCTGTCAACTAACTAGAATGAAATGCATAGAAAAACCTCTACAAATGCTAGTCTATTGAATGCAGCAAAAAATTAAAATGTTGGGCCACAATCTTTTTTAAGATGCAATTTAAAATGCAGAGACTGTAAAGAAAACCTTGGGCTTTCTTTAGTTTAGACTGGGGGGTCAGTTTAGAACAGACTTAACATTGAATATCAAACGTGGCTTTGGCAGGACCTCATTCTGGGCCCCAGGGAGAACCGTCACTCAATAACATTTACATAGATTCTTACTGCCACACAATCTGGCAAAAAAGGGAAATTCCAAATGTAATTTTTAGAATCCACTTTTTCACTACTCAATTGACTTTTGTCACCAAGAACAAAAACTCAAATGTTTTCAGGACAGTGTTCAAAAGTAAATGAGAAGGCAGAAAAAAAGGTTAAAGCTAGGGGGAAAAAATCTGTAGCTGCAAAATGCATCTGAGGACTTTTACCTTAACCACTTCGATAACTGAGGAAAATGTCTTTTCAGTTTAACATTGCTTGATGCAGTTTGGCAAACTATAGCTTGTTTGTTTCTTGAAGAAGTCTATGTTTAAAATTTGGACTGAGTCAGCTGGATCTGAGACAACTTGATCATACAGTATGCTACAATTTGGTCAACTGCTATGCTTCTGTTTCTTGGTTGGATGACAGCAAGTCTTAGTATTGTCTGCTCTCCAGAAATTTCCAGCAAAAATACTTCTATCTGGTTCTAAACTAATTGACGCACCAGCATAGACAAGCTATTGCATCTGCATCCATGTTTAAAACTGTTTGAGTTACAGCCACCTTTCTTTGGGTTAACCAAACTAGGTGCATCTGGCAGAGCCTTGCTACGTTAGTGCTCCAATTGATTCTAGAACAAATTGAAAAGTTTCTTCACAGCCTAGATGCAACTACAGCACAAGGTTTTCAGTTTCAAATACTCACATTTGCAATCTCAGAACTTACTTTCCAGAAATACTTTCCAATGTTTGCTTAAAATTTGGTATCTCCTCAAACATTTCCATCAGTAAACTCACCTGCAAAAATATGCACTGAAAGCAAGTACACAAAAGGTACAAACATTCTCTAGTAATGCTTGAATTACACATCCATGTATAAATGGTGCAGAAAAATTGAGTAGGTATACTATATACACAGCTCTACACCAACTCTTTTTTATAATGGGCACTATTTCTATAAAAAGCTGGAGCCAGTTTCACTTTCAGACTCCCTCTTCTTTATGCTGCTCTGGCACTTTAAAAAAGCTTAAAAGTGGAGATTAATTGGCACCCAAATACCCAGGCTTATATTGCCAGAGTAGCATCATGGGACCCAAGCATGGATGTGATTCTGGCCCATAAAATTTGGCACACTAGAATGTGCATGCATGCAAGAGCTTAAAAATAGCATTTTGGTTAGTGGGATTTAAATGATGTCCCATTCTTTCAAAACAATGTGGCCAACATAATTTTAGTAGGACACTTATAGGGACAATTTTTTCAGCTGTCTGTCCAATAACAGTCAGCCCCTCTGTTTCTTTAGGTCTTTGCTTGGCTTTTTTCCCCTTTTTTATCCATACACCCCTTTCAGTACATTTTACAGAGTGCATCTCTGGTTCTCAGTTCAGTGCCTTCCCTGAGAACTTGCTGCCAACTAGGCACTTGGGCATTGATAGACTAAGTGAAATGTCTACAGGGGCCTCTTCTTCTGCTGAGTGCAGGAAAAATGAAGGGTTTGTGCCAATCTGTAGCCAGTCTAACTCCCTGCATGCAAGGCTGTTTTTCGTCCACATCTCCCAAACACAGGGTGGCTTGCACTGTATGACAGTTCACATGTCATGCTGTCAGTGGGAGATAAAATGGCATATTGCTCTGAAAGCAACTATCACTGAAGCTAACATAACCTAGCATGCTTTGGGCAGGAGTATACATGGCATGTTGTTAGGATTGTGAAGTTATTTTGATAGCACATTGTCATGTCTTTAACCCTAAAAAGAGCCTTGGTCTTAGCACTAGCACATGGTACAGTTTGCAGGGCATAATATGATCCAAGCTGCTTACAATGAGAACTGAATAGGAAGGCAAAGTAAATTCACTTGTAATACTTGCATCTCCTCCTGAAAAGTCTGTCTTCTGACTTCAAGAGCTTTTTTACAACTTATTTTGGGGACTTTATTTTTTCCCCCTTCACCTAAAATTTATTGTATCATTAAAACAGATGAGAATATGTTCCCTGTTAAAACAGCAAGGTTTATCTGTAATACAAAGCAGTGAAATTGCAAGAAAATTCAATACTAAAATGCCCCGCTGTTCCACAGGAAAAGACAATATGTTTTAAAAGAGTTTTTTTTTTTCCCTCTCCAGAATGTCAGACAGATTCTCCATCAGCTCTGCATGTTGGTTCTAAGTCAAAGGAATCGAAGTAAGGAGAGTAATTGGTAACATTTTTCTATCTAATTCAGTCAAGTTACAGGATATTTATACTCTATCTAGGCTAGTACTGTGAACTCCTAACAACTGGAGATTTACAGTATGTCTTGAACATTCACAATCTGGCAGTATCTGCTATATCTGTGCTATTAATAATCTGGAAGTTATGTCTGTCTAAATAATTGTCTTTGGGACTCTCATTGCTTGCTATATTAAAAGTGACAGTGTCAACCTGTGTAGACTTAAATATGTTTCTTTCTTAAAGGAAAATAAATCCTGTGCAACAGCTCTGGACATTGCCTACATGGAGAGATGTGATGTGATTTTTATTGTACAAAATGCTTTTATAGTGTGAGAGAAACAGTAGACCAAATGCCTAGCCAAGGTAAACTAGCTCCCTTGTTTGCTGATCTGGCTTCAGGGGATCTATGTTGATTTACGTCAGCTGACGAGCTGGCCTATTGTTTCAGGCTTTCCAATATAAATGTTAGACATATCTAATCTTTCTAAGAGAGAGAAATTAAACAGAGATGCTGCAGAAGGCCCAAATAAACTGGACCAAATTCATCTCTGGCACACTAAAAATGACACTACAGACAAATCTGACCCATTGACAGAGTTCCTTTATCTATTAACACTTGAGTAATTTTTCCAATACTAAAAGATGTTAACTCCTGGGCCTGTATGCAATACTGAAAAAATGGATATAATAGGCTTTTTATTGAGAGAGTTTTATTGCATAGCTGCATGAAGGGGCAGTGAAATATATTCATTATGGGGTATCAAACAGTGTGCAGCTTGCACTTTTGAATTCCATCCCAAAAGAGCAGAGGCAGCATTCATTCGAAATTTCTGAAAGATTGGGGAAAACATTTTCCTGGGGTAGAGCCTTCATTGTGATTTGAGGAGAGATTAGCCACACAGCTTCTAAAAAACACCTACAGGTATTCACAAGACCTAGTAAATAGTCAGTGAAAATAAGAAAAATATTATTACATTTCTAAACACTTGGAGGAAAAGAAGGTGATTAGGAACAGTCAATATGGATTCACCAAGGGTAAGTCTTGCCTGACAAACCTGATTGCCTTCTACGATAAAATGGCTGGCTCTGTGGATGCAGGGATAGCAGTATATGTGATATACCTTGACTTTAGCAAGGCTTTTGATACAATCTCCCACACCATTCTTGCCAGCAAGTTAAGGAAGTACAGGTTAGATGAATGCACTGTAAGGTGGATAAAAAACTCACTGGATCATCAGGCTCAAAGAGTAGTGATCAATGGCTCAATGTCTAGTTGGCAGACAGTATCAAGTAAAATGCCCCAGGGGTTGGTCCTGGGCCCAGTTTTGTTCAATATCTTCATCAACAGTCTGAAAGCTGGGATGGAGTGCACCCTCAGCAAGTCTGTGGATGACTTCAGGCTGGGGGGAGTAGTAAATACACTGGGGGTAGGGTTAGGATTCAGAGAGACCTAGACAAATTAGAGGATTGGACCAAAAGAAATCTCATAAGGCTCAATAAGGACAAGTGCAAAGTCCTGCACTTAGGACAGAATAATACCATGCACTGCTACAGGCTGGGGACCAACAGGCCAAGTAGCAGCTCTGCAGAAAAGGACCTTGAGGTTACGGAGGACAGTAAGCTGAATATGTGCCAACAGTGTGCCCTTGTTTCCAAGAAGGCTAACGGTATACTGGGATGCATTATTACAAGCATTCCCAGCAGGTCGAGGAAGGTGATTCTTCCCCTCTGTTCAGCATGGGTGAGACCACATCTGGAGCACTGTGTCAATGATACTGCCAGGGGTGACCCTGAACAAATCAAGAGTGACTACAGGGCTCTGGGATCAAGGTTGAAGAGGATGGGGGCACAGGTGGAGTTCTCCTCAACCCTTCTGATCAAAAAGAAGGGCTCAGGCGCTTCTTCAACTATGGGATGTTGTTCCATAAAGAAGGATTGCTAGAAAGAGATGGAATCCACCTGACAAAGAGAGGGAAGAGCATCTTTGCAGACAGGCTCACTAACCTAGTGAGGAGGGCTTTAAATTAGGTTTGCCAGGGGATGGAAACCAAAGCACTGAGGTAAGTGGGGAAGCAGGAGACCTGGAGGAAGCACAAGAAGGAGGGGACAACAGGAGAGGCCTCCTTATTCTTACTAAGAAAGTAGGACAATTGGGTAGTTACCTCAGGTATCTGAACACGAACACATGGAGCCTGGGAAACAAGCAGGAAGAATTGGAAGGCCTCACAGTCAAGGAACTATGACATGATTGGAATAACAGACTTGGTGGGATAGCTTGCTTGACTGGAGCACTGTCATGGGTGCATATAAGCTGTTCAGGAGGGACAGGCAGGGGAGGAGAGGAGGAGGAGTTGCACCATATGTAAAAGCTGTATGATTGCTCAGAGCTCCAATATGAAACGAGACAAACCTGTTGAAAGTCTCTGGGTTTTGGTTAGAGGGGAGAGCAACAGTGGTGACGTCATGGTAGGTGTCTGACCACCAGACCAGGAAGATGAGGTAGAGGAGGCTTTCTTCAGACACCTAGTGGAAGTTTCCAGATCACAGACCCTGTTTCTCATGGGGGACTTCAATCACCCTGACATCTGCTGACAGGGCAACACAAGCAGTGTGCAGGCAATCCAGGAAGTTTCTGGAGAGTGTTTGAGACAACTTCCTGGTGCAAGTGCTGAAGCGGCCACCAAGGGCTATGCTCTTGACCTGCTGCTCACAAGCCGGGAAGAATTGGTGGGGAATGTAGTAGTGGATGGCATCTTGGGCAGCAGCGACCATGAGATGATTGAGTTCAGGATTCTGACAAAAGGAACAAAGGAGAGCAGCAGAATATGGACTCTGGACTTCAGCAAAGCAGACTCTGACTCTGTCAGGGAGCTGATGGGCAGGATCCCCTGGGAGACCAGGCTGAAAAGGAAAGGAGTCCAGGAGAGCTGGCTGTATTTTCCTAAGGGCACAGGAACAAACCACCCAGATGTGCAGGAAGACTAGCAAATACAGCAGGTGACCAGCCTGGCTTAACAGGAAACTCTTCAAAGAGCTAAAACACAAAAAGGAAGTCTACAAGAAGTGGACACTTGGACAGATGACTAGGGAAGAGTAAAAGAATATTGCTCGGGCATGCAGGAGTGAAATGAGGAAGGCCAAAGCACATTTGGAGTTGCAGCTAGAAAGGGACATGAAGGGTAACAAGAAGGTTTCTACAAGTATGTCAGCAACAAAAGGAGGGTCAGGGAAAGTGTGGAGCTCTTACTGAATGGGGGAGAGGGGGCAACTTAGTGACAGATGAGGAAAAGGCTGAGGTACTCAATGCCTTTTTACCTCCATCTTCATAGGCAAGGTCAACTCCCGGACTACTGCAGCAGGCAGCAAAGTTTTGGAAGAAGGTGAGCAGACCTCAGTGATAAAAAACAGGTTAGGGACTTGTTTGGAAAAGCTGGATGTGTACAAGCCCATGGGGCTGGATGCAACGCACCTGAGGGAGTTGGGTGATGCGACAGCCGCACCTCTGGCCGTTATCTTTGAAAACTCATGATAATTGGGGCAGGTCCTGGATGACTGGGAAAAGGCAAATATAGTGTCCATCCTTAAGAAAGGGAAGGAGGAACCTGAGCAACAAACCAGTCAGCCTCACCTCAGTCCCTGGAAAAATCATGGAGCAGGTCCTCAAGGAAACCATTTCTAAGCACTTAGAGAAGAAAGTGATCAGGAACAGTCAACAACCTGACTGATTGCCTTCTGTGATGAGATGACTAGGAGGGTGGTGAAGCATTGGGACGGGTTACCCAGAGAGGTGGTTGCATCTCCATCTTCGGAGGTTTTTAAGGCCCAGCTAGACAAAGCCCTGGCTGGAATGATCTACTTGAGGATGGTCCTGCTTTCAGCAGGGGGTTAGCCTAATGACCTCCTGAGGTCCCTTCCTACCCTAATTTTCTATAATATGTTAAATGACAGTGAGGTGTCTAGATATAACTGTTATTGGGGAGTTATACAAATAGCTTAGATTCCCTATGCCCTGTGAGGCCTTCACCTATTAATGTGTTTACCCCTAGGTGTACTGCATCAAGAATCTCTTAAAAGTCCTAGACACCTAAAAAAAAAGGCAGTGATGTGTAACAAGCTAGTGGAATCACTCATGCAATAAAAAAGAAATTCCTCCCATGATTTTCTGGAGTCAAATCCAATCAGGCCCTATGTGTGTTTTGGTTGCCTTTGCTTCTTATATGCAATGGGATACTGATAAAAACTGTGAAACACCTTTAAATTAGCTTTTAAGAGTAAGAGGTGCAACAGCACCTACCTACATTACAGGGATGTAGCAATGGCCAAAAAAGAGCTGTGTCAGGTCCCTAATAGCAATTCAAAATAACTTCACAATTTGCCAGTTGAGCTTAGTTGAGAAGAAAGTACAAAATGACAGGAGGATTCGTAGAACCTCATTGATGGATAGACATGCTGAGGCCCAGAACACATACCTCCTTCTCCTCCACCACAGATTACACCAACCTATCTCCTGGACTGTGGTACATGTGGCATGCAGAGCAAATGTGGCACTGCATAATGGAGGTGAGCAGAAGCAATCAGTGTGGTTCACAGAAGTAGCAGAGGAATGTGAGATGAGATAAGCAGTGCATTTATCCAAACTGAGGTTAGGCTTCAGGCACACAATTTGGTTGCACTTAGTTGAGAAATCCCTAGGAAGCAGATGTAATGAAAGTAGTAAGCCCAGAGACTTGCTTCTCTCTCCCATACACAATGGATCCTTAGTGATGCTCTTTGGGAGTGTTAAGGGTTGAGTTGCATCTAAAAATCTGAGCGTATGTCTTATTTCTAGGAAAAGTCCCAAATCCTGATGATTTTTGGTCCCATCCTAGTCCCTATTAGTGACATTAAAGTCAAGCAAATGTGGCCCCTTTTGCAGGAAGTCTGTGGACAGCTCTCCCACCTCCGCTCAGAGCAGAAAGTATGATATGGAAGATCTGATGACCCAGACAGAATGGGGCTACTCAGCGAAGTCTCTGGATGCCCATGAGGATGGTGAGTTTGCCCAGAAGCACTGGTCCATGCTTCCCAGTGAGCCAGCTTGTGAAAAATGAAATCATGCCTTGGCTTTGAAAAATGGCTTTGTGGCCTCAGTAAAATAGGGAAGGTTTTATTTGACATGAATTTTGATATAGTTGAAGCAATTTGACAGGAGGATAAATGTGTCTCATTACTGATATGCTAACATATGTTGCCCTCCTGGTATTCTGTGCCGTGCAGGTGAAATTCCACACACGGGCTTGTTTTGCTTTATTTATAAGCCAAGGTTTGTGCAGAGACTGACCAAGATAGCAGTGTTCAGATCCACATATATGTATGCATAGAAGTCACTTCAGATATGAGGCTAGTGTAGAGCCAGAGGCTGATGATGCATGAAAGACAGAACAAGGAGCAATGGTCTCAAGTTGCAGCAAGGGACGTTTAGGTTGGATACTAGGAAAAACTTTCTCACTAGGATGGTGGTGAAGCACTGGAATGGGTTACCTAGAACGGGTTGTGGAATCTCCATCCTTGGAGGTTTTTTGGTCCCAGCTTAACAAAGCCTTGGCTGGAACGATCTAGTTGGGGATGGTCCTGCTTTGAGCAGGGTAGTGGACTAGATGACCTCCTAAGATCCTTTCCAACCCTAATTTTCTATGATTCTATGACTGGCAAGTGGCTGCAGAACTTGATTCAGAAAACCTGAGTCAAGTTTTCCTGGCTTACAAGGGCCTGTGATTGAAAGAGCCAGTCTGCAGCAGATCAAGAACTTGACCAAGGGTAGGACTTACAGAGAGAACTTGCAAGACCTGGGAGCCAGAGTGGCAATATATGAAAGGCCTTGTGGGAGGCAGTTCTCAGGGCACATATGTTCTTTGCCAGCCAGCTACCCATTTCACTGCCTTCGTTGGCTATTGGCTCTCCCATGTGATCAGTCTTCAGGGGGTTGTGAAATTCTAGATAAAAGCAAGGGGACATTAAATACCATGAACTTAGTAATGTTTTTAGCTATGGAAAGGTCCTTTCTGCTTACCAACCCCCATGATTGCTACAAGACTCCTTGGGCTAATGAATATCGTCCCCTCCCTGATTGTTCCTGCTCCATGCTGGAATTACCAACTACGAAAACGTCACTTCAAATATGCAAGTGTGTTAAACATCATGAATTGGCCACCAGTCAAGTGGTTAATAAACATGGCCCTTCCTGCTCCTGCATCTTGCAGTGATTACTTCCCCTGGTTGCCTAGGAATAAGATCATGGCAGATCACCAACTCTTTACTTAGGGTGTAAGCGTGCAACACATTTAGATTAGTATACTCCATGTTCATGCTGGTGGTAAACAAGAAGCAGGTGCACAGCATATATTCCTACCCCAGTGTAACTTGATTGCATCAGGAAAATTACCCTAGGAAAAATCAAGGGAAACACCAGTGTATCCTGTGTCCATCCCTGTAGTGACCTACTGCTATGGACACACAGGACATTACCTCCTGCCACCTGGTGGTGAACTGCTGTAATACAACCTACTGTGAGCAGCCACGCTAGAATCTGCAACAGGGCTGTGCAACTTCTTAGTGGCCCAGGGCTGTGCACCACAGGGAACACACCAGTAGGACCACAGACCCCCTTCCCCGCCATTTAACCTCCCCAGCAGCAAGCTTCCCTTGCACCATCCACCACTGCATCTCACACAAGGATGGGCACATTTCTCCCTCTAGGTTGCAGGCTCCCCCACTGCACCACACTGTGGGCTCCCCTCACAGTGCAGGGTGCACTGAGTCACACCACCCTTCCCTGCCCTCCTGGAGGCAAGGGCAGTAAGTGAAAGCCAGAGAAGGGAGGTGGAAGCTGGAAACCACTGGGAGACCTGGGGCCACTAGTTGGCCAGACCTGATCTAAAACCTGCATTAATGAACCAAAATGCCACTTTCTGATGCTAACACTAGCTGGGTAAAGCTACCTGCCTAAAAGGGAGTTGGTTTGGGGGCTGAAGTGCCTGCCTCTAAAAACAATGCACACCCACAAGAGAAGAGCCACACTGTGATGTTGCAGAGATACATTCAGACTGGATATGGCCCCAGCTGAACTAGTCTTTGTGTCAGGTTACTAAAAGCATTGGTATGTTCATGAGGATATGACAGAAAATGCATTGCCACCCGACTGTGACAGCCCACATCTGAATCTATTAAATGCTTAGCAAGCAAAACAAAAGACATTAACTTATTCACTGTAGTCTCTTGCCAAAGATATGCAGGTCGTGCTTCAGTACAGATGTATTGGGAGAAAATGTGCAGTACGTTAAGAGAACTATGATTCATAAAATAATTATCCCTGTTTCTCATAGGTTATTAATAATTTAAACCCAATCTTGGTGTTATTGATCTATCATTGAATCTAAGATTTATTTCATATCTGTAGTCACAGAAGCAGTAAATTTAATCCCCCTCTTCACCTGCTAAGCTTGCTTTATCATTAAAACATGAAGTTTAAACTATTCTAGTATTTGGAGAAGAGGTGAGGAGTACAGAAGTCATAGATGAAGAATCCGTGTCCATCCAAAGTCAAGGTGAGTAGCAGTAAGAGTCACTCTCATATGCTTACTCTGCAGTTGTTTCCAGGGAAGCCGGTGGGACCACAGATGGAGTAGAACAGCGCTCCTGTTCAATAGCAATCAAAATTAAACCCTAAACTAATAATTTGATAAATGTGTTTGCTGTCATCATTTGCCAGTGACATGCCTAACGCCAACCCTGCAAACATTCCCAGCCATTGTGGCTTTCCTGGGCTAATACATTTTTTAAAAAAGCAGAGACCCACTTCTTCTCTCCCTTGGGTGATGGGCAAGTGTTAAAACTAGGTTTCAGTGAAATATCTGTGACCACATATGCAAATAACAGTTTGTATAGTTGCAGTTATCCACACATCATGGATACGAGTTAAGTGCCTGCCTTGGAATTTGTGATCTGTAGGACGTCTCCGTGGCCTCTCTGCTGAATCAAAGACTATTGCCATGAAGTTCACCCTAATCATTTGCTCCCACTTTGCCTATGCCAAATCCCAGAAATGAAGCACTGTAACCACCTTAGAACAAAGCTGAGTGCATACCAAAACAGCCTGTACGTTTGGTCATGCTCTACTGCAGCAACATTACTTCAGTTCCCAAATGGGGTGTGCATGGAGGAGGAGTAAGTGGGCAGAGTATACATCACAGTGGCATTCCCTGGCATGGGACAGAAGCAGTATAGACATGCCCTGAAGGCCTGGAGCTCCCCTGAGCTCTTCCCACATGAACACAAGATCTGTCAACTGCAGGAGCCTCCTTACCTGATAATCTTTCCATAAAAAATCTCATTATCTCCTCAGAGTGCAGGTCAGCCTGGTTTCTGTAGCTCATGCTTGTGGCTTAAGGTATTAATGTGGTCTCCCTACTATCATGGTTCTCAGAAGAGGCATAAGAGGGCAGCTCTGTGCCATGATGGTGCATGGGGCAGCAGTGACACACATGGACAGCAGCAACAGCATCTGCTACTTTTGCGTCTCCCTCCCCAAGTCAGCAGCTGGAGCTGCTGCCCTGGTCACTCTCCTCATAGTTACTCCAGTGGTTCTGAGTCATCACCTCTGTGAGGCAGGGTACTACCTTTTCCCCATTTTATAGATAAGGAATAGTGATCAGCCTCAAGTCCCACAGGGCCTCCTGAATCACGTAGAAATACCTTTACTACCTGACTACCTTCCTCTCTTGCCTGTGACCAGGAAGGGACTCAAACCATCAGCCCTCTAATTTCAGCCCTTTAACTCCTGCATACCTCTTGCTTTCACAAACGCCACGATTATACGCTGTTGGGACCAAACCCAGTCCCTCTCTTCCTTGGGGCTTGTTTGGGTGCCTGGGGCCAGCAAGATTCAAATGAGATTTAGATGGTTTTGTCTAAATCAGAAGAGCAACTGAATTTTTACTACTGTGGCTACAGTGATACAAGAGATTGAGTGAGCCTTATCCTTAACCTGATACAAACTGAGCCCTAGATGGGTTCAGGATGGAATCCAATGGCCCCATAGCTAGTCGGCTGCATTGTGGGGAATTTTCTTCTCCCCCGAAGTATCTGCTTAAGATAGTGGTGCCCAACCTTTTCAGCTTGTGGGCTGTGTGAGTGATCCCTAGGTTAGATCCCTAGCACACATTGCTGGCCTAGCCAGGGCCTGATCCAACCATGCAGAAATGGCCCACCCAGGGTCCGATCCATGTGGCTGCATCAGGCTGCACATCCACATCAGGTCCTGGCTGATGCATTCACAGCTGCGCTGGGCCCTGGCGACTCAGCTTGATCCAGTCACATGTGAACAGGGCCAAATCCCTCCCTGCAAAGTTAATTCAGCCCCATAGGGCTTGGAAATTTGGTGGTGGGGGTGGTGACAGTATTAATTGCCACTGCTCCCCAACCACCAAATTTCCAGACCTGTGGGGAGACCAGTGGGCTGGATTAGCTGGCTTTACAGTCTGTATCTGGCCCATGGGCTGGGGGCTGAATACTCCAGGTGTAAGACATTTCCTGAGACAGAAAACCAGACTAGCTGGACTGTCATCCCTTTTCAGTATGATCTTTTCCTGTGTTTCTGTATGAGGTTTTCCCCATACTCTGCATAGCTATGGTTAGGGATCAGCCTAGTCTAGTTCAGCACCCTGTCCTTCCACTATTAGATCAGCTTTTTAACATGGACTCTGTCTATTTTTCAGACATAGTAGTAATCTATACTAACTTCTCCAAAGAAATTGAGGAGAAAGAGGAGGAAGTGGTAGTGGCAGAAGCAGCAGCTGAAAAAAGTGAGGCAGAAGAAGAGGAATCAACTGAAATTGATTATGCTGAAGGAAGAGAAGAGTATGAACAAATCATACTGGATGAGCAAGGTGTGCTGCAATCATGTGACTAGTCATGGCTGGGGCAAGCTAAATCTGGGGGGCAGGTTTAAGCAAGCCTAAATAACTCCTCTGAACTAGGTTCCCTTGAGAATTCTACCCACAATTGACCCAATCAGTTTGGACACAAGTGTAAGTCTTGAAGTCCCTTATTTATGCTGTAGGTTAAGGATGGCCAACATTCATGACTGAGAGCGCAAAACTGATGGTGTCTAATAATGCTTTCCAGGGCCACATCTAAAGGAAGAAGGGGTTTTGCCCATGGGGATGTGGTGTGGGAGTATTTGTCACTAGGCAGGAGGCCTCTGGCTGATGGGCAGAGATCTGTTATGGGGGGTGTTGCCTTGAACTTGTCTACTTGATGATATCACCTTTCTCCCTTTCTTTTCTAATCATGCCTTCAAGCTCCAAGTTCACTCACTTCCCACCTGGATGTGTCCTACCAGCCTTTGGAGTTTCAGACCTTTCCTAGAAAACAGACACAATAGACCACCCCAGCATAAAGAAAAGGCTAAAAAGACTTCTTTTTAATGAGAAAGTATCAGTAACCTGCAGTAACTGCCACACATACTGAGAGCACTAGAGTAGAAAGGTCTTCCTGAATGTCTGTGAGAGGCATCAAGAGGCACTGTATCCTGGGCAGCAGAGACATCCCCACCATTCTGCCTGGGATGTTCAGCCCATGGACAGCTGCTCTCCAGTCCAAGTGTCAGACTGGGGGCATCCTATACAGATACTGAAACACACATTCCTCTTCCTGATCCTGTTGCTACCTTTTGAAGGAGGCAACAACTGACCATCACTTTCCCCAATCTCACCACAGCCTGAGGTAGGAGGGAGTTTGCCACTTGACATTCCTCCACAATCTCAGCAGTGACTTCTACATTGCCTTTCCACTCATGGCTGGGTGCAGGCCCTGACAAGGGGCGGGGGTAAGCTTTGTAGATACCATAGAAAAAAAGAGAAGAATTTGAGAATGGAAGAAAAAAAAAACAGACAGTGGAGGGTATAGGGCAGTAGAGGAGGGAAACAGGGGGAGCGAAAAAGGTAGACAGGTAAAACTAAGAGAAGGGAAAAGGAAGATAACTGCAGGAATGGAAGGATAAAAGAAGAGCTAGTGACAAGAAGAAAGAAAGCTAGAATAGAAAACTAAGAGAAGAGGAAGAGAAAGAGGGAGGGAGGAAGGAAGGGGCTTGAAAGTGGGGAATGAATTGAAGCTAAACAGAAGGGAAAAGAAACAGGTAGATAGCAAAGTAGAGGATGACTGGTCACACAGAGAGGAAGATGGTTTTATAAAAGTTTGGTGTCAAAATATTCCAAAAGTATATTCCCATGTAAAGAGAAAAACCGTTGTCTTGATGTATCTGGAGACCGGGTACATAACTGATGTTCCTGGCAGAACAAGGCTGGAGAAAGGTGTGCAATAGCAGTCTGTTTTTCTGTTTTTGACAAAAGACATGGCTTGACTTTGTGTTAGGGGTTTTCTTTCTTTTTTAAATACTGTTGATACTGGCCTTCATGTATAGCTCTGGTATGTCAGGTCAGACATACCTGTGTGTATCCAGGGCCCTCTGTGATGGGTATTTTAATAGAATATACCCAGGTATATTTCCTGGTATTTTAATAGAATATAATTGGACACTAGCAAACTATTTCTAGGCACAGCTCCAGACAAACACAACCCTGCACTGGCCCTGCTGCATGCCCTCCTTCTTATCATGCACTTTAGGAGCTGAAGTGCATTTTATATTCTACAGAGGAAAGAACTGGACCTGATCTTTCATAATTTTGTGGAGAAAGATTCCAAGAAACTCTGTTTATCTCCTTTCTTCTTCCCCTTCTCAGCTAATCACAGCAACCCTTCTTTTGCTTGGCTGACATTTATGCAAATAGGATTAGCATCTGCAGTTACACTAGCAAGGTTGCAAATTATACAGGCTATCTAGCTTTATGCTTCAGTGCATACACTGATTTGCCATCTGGGGGACAAAAATTAGTTTCTCCTCTGATATTTTGTTGCATGATTGACCACAGACACTTAAGAAGTCTTTACCAGGAGTGTTGGTTAGATGCTGAGACCATGTACCTGACTACTAGGCCTAACTGAGCCTTTGTGAGTCTACCCTTGAATACAAATACATAAACCAGTAGTCAGCCTACTGCCGCTATACAAGCAAGCTAGTCATTAAAACATGCCACTATTGTTATTTATTTATTTACCAGCTGCATATTCCACCCTTTCCAAATCTGTAGGTGAAAGAACTGATGGAAATGCAGCTGAGGAAGAAAAAGGGAAGAAGCTGGATTTTGAAGGTGTTCCAAGTTATTTAGCTGTACTTCATATCAGCTTAAATGCATCACTTGCAGTTTATCTATAACTGTCTTGTTTACCTAGAGAGTTGGGCCTTTGAGTCAGTGATCATGCCTATGGTTGTACAGAGCCTAGCACAAGGCAGACACAGGACTGGGTGGAGTCTATGGGCTCCCCCACAAAAGCTATTAATAAAACATTCAGAGACCAAACTGTTGCCCACACAAGTTGCATTTTTTCTGTATATACATTTTGAGTCCTAAAGGGCTCCCTTCTTTCAGGGATTAATTGATCCTACAGAAAGCATGATTTTCCTCTTCCATGAGCATAAATCAGCATGACTCTGCTGAAGTCAATGAGGGTCACTGAAGAATGGCACTGGGGTAGGGGTAAATGAGAATAAAATTTGGATCTGCAATTAGCAGCATTATTAGATTGCGGGAAGGAAGCATTATGTCCATATTACAAGGATTCATGTAAAATACCAGTTTGAGGAAGCCCAAGGGATGCAAATAGCCATATGGAATAGCATACGCTGGTAAGCACTGTGAAAGGCAAGAACTTGACAGACCTATCTGGTTTAACACACTTTCCTAATGGTTAGCTGTATGCCTGGAGATTATCATGATCTGGGGAGTGCAAATACTTGAGACTAGTAATTTCCCCCAGGGTGCGATTATCTGGTAATAGTTACATCCCAAATGCTCATTTCAGATCCAGCAAAGAAAATGAGCTACAGAGTCAGAAAGTTTACACTCAGACTGTAAACAGCCATGCTGCAGTTTTATAGCAAGCCCACAAAAGCAGGTGGGGAAATGTACTGGTACTGGTTCCTGTAATTAAGATGAGGCTTCACCCCAAAAAGACATTTGCTCCTTTTGTGTAGTTTTGTATAGTTAAGAGCCTCCCAGTGTTTGTATTTGATTTACTAGGAGGAAATCTGCTATGAGTAATTCAGGTTCAGACAAATGACTGGAGCCAATGCTGTTTATGTTCTTTCTGTCTCCACACCATCATTTGTAACCATGAATAATAAGCAGATCAGGTCCCCAGTCTGTTTGACTGCTACTTTGCAAGGATAGTAAACAGGATGGTACAAACAAAGGTGAGGGACTAAAACTGGATTTCCATAAAAGGTGCTCATGCTGAAACACTGGCAGTGCCAGGACATGTTTTCACTCGCATGTGGGGTTATGTGGGTGCACCATGATTACTCAGATATGTATTTTGGAATTGCTTTTGCTCTAATCTAAAGGCTTCAGAAAGCTGCTTTTCTCTATCTGAGATGGATTTGGCTTTGTGAGATTTCCTCTGGTTCCCTAGGTTTTTGGTGTGTGTGGGGTGTTTAATCAGGATTCTACACCATCACGTTCCCTTTTCAATGCATCACTTGCTGAACCTGCAGGGGACACCGAGAACTCACAGGAGCGTAATGCTTGAAGTCAGAGGGACCAAAGTCCGCCCATGGGCTCCCACTAATTACTATATGATAAAAAGAGCATGCTGCTGCCCTCCTCACTTCCCATACAAATAGGTAGCTCTAAGAGATTGTGAAGCCCAGCATGTAATAATGTACTGTGGGCAAACAATGTTACTCCTCAGTGACTGGCCTACAGAGGAGATAAGTGGCATGCTGCTAATATCAGCTCCCGGTCTTCCTTTAGCTACAGTGGTAGAATTGTTTGTTTAAACAGCTAAAGAAGGATTGTGGCTCCTTGTTTGTCTGTGTGAAAGTATGTTGTTTATAATCTTTAAAAAATGTCTGTCCCTAGCTATGGATCTATTATCATAGAATGCTCCATCCTGAGCTAAGCTCAGAGGACTGTATTAAAAAACAAGCATGGCATAGGGAGTATGGGAAGAACTCATGAGATATCATTGCGCTACCTTTGCCACAGCATGGGAACTTTGCTTATGCTCCTAGTTAGCTGATAATGCATGTAAAGTGTCCACCTTCTCATTCCTAGAAGATGGGCAAAAGAGACTCTGCAGTGCTTGGTTCATAACCTGGAGGCAGTTGATTCTAACTTCCCATATTTTAGTTCTTGACCCAGATTTTATAAGTTTTGTGCATTGTCATAGTTATGGTTTATCAGCCATGATAAGAAAACATTTGAATGATGGTATTATTATAATTAGGATTATATAAGATTCAGCCTAGACAACAAGTCATGGCCAGATTGCCTAGGACATTTTGGCATCAGCAAGATGAATGAAACAGGCCAACAGCTTATTGAATTCTGTGCCCAAAACAAACTGTGTATTACCAATTCTTATTTTTCTGCAAAAGATTGCCACAAAGTGTCATGGTGACATCCACAATCAGGTACCAACTAGACTGTTAGGAGGAGAGACTTACCTTCAGTGCAGAAGACCCGTGCATTCCACAGTGCTGACTGTGACACCGACTACTCCCTGATCATTACCAAAGTGAAGATTATAGCCAAGAAACTACATAAAGTAAAACCTAGGAGCAAGCCCAAAATCAATGCCACTAACACCAAGAACCAGAAGTGCCAAGAGTTTGTGAAGCCTTTCAAACTCAGCATGTTTGGGAAGTTACTACCAGAGAAAGCAGAGGAAATTTGGGAAGGCTTAAGAACTGCAATCGATGAAATAGCTAAAGCTACCTTTGGGGAAAAGAGACCATCCAATAAGGACTGGTTCAAAGAAAATGCAGAAGAACTATTACCTCTCATCAATATCAAGAATACAGCTTATCTGGAACACAAGAAGAAGCAAACAGTGAGCACCAAAGTGAGGAAAACAAGGTACAGAAAGCAAACAGATGCTGTGCAAATCAGTACCGGACTAAACTCTGTGAAGAGATGCAGACATCCTCAGACACAGGAAACCTAAAAGTCAGGTACAATGATCTAAAGAAAGCTCTAGGCCCTACTGTCAATAAGGTTGCCCCTTTTAAATCACACAGAAGTGAAGCCATTACAGATAGAAGCAAGCAGATATTTCATTGGGTTGAACACTACTCAGAGCTGTACTTACAAGAAAGAAACATCACCAGTGAATTACTGGACCAAATACCAACTCTACAGGTCATGCCAGACCTAAATGTGAAGCCTACTGTAGAAGACCTAAACAAAGCCATTGATTCATTATCAAGTGGCAAGGCTCCTGGAAAGGGTGGCATCTCAGTGGAAATTCTCAAGTGCGGGAAAGAAAGCCTACTACCATATCTTCATCAGCTGCTAATGAAATGCTAGAAAGAGGGTGAGGTACCACAAGATATGCATGACACAAACATTGTCACTTTGTATAAAAATAAAGGAGATAAGGGCAACTGTAACAACTACAGTGGTATCTTACTACTAAATATAGGAGGAAAAGCTTTCTCAAGAGTCATCTTGTTACACCTACAACAGCTAGTGAGTTGTGTCTACTCTGAACCTGAGCACAGATTCATGGCCGAAAGATCAACCATAGACATGATATTTTCTAGGCCTGTGCGAATAGGGAAGTATTCTATTTGGAGGACAGCAATTCGATTTGGAGATTCGGATCACTGTCTTGACTCAATTTGGCTGAATCGGCTTCAGAAGATTCAGTGCCACGTCAGAGAGATTCAGCGATTCGGCCAGAGGCTATAATGGGGAATCACTGAAATACCTATAACTTTGTCATTTTGGGGCTGAGGATCCCTCTCATCCACATCTCCTCACCTCTGCCATTCTGCCTCCCTGACTCTGTTGACCAGCACCTCTGACTAGAAGGGACCTCGTGAGATCATCAGGTCCAGTCCCCCTTCTCTAGGCAGGAAAGACTGCTGGGGTCAAATAACCACAGTAAGGTGTGCATCCAGTCTACTTTTGAAGATCTCTGGGGTAGATGCCTGCACCACTACCGCTGGGAGTCTATTCCAGAGTCTGGTCACGTGAACCATAAAGAAGTTTTTCTTTATATCCAGTCTGAAACCTTCTTCTAGGAGTTAATGGCCATTGCTCCTGGTTTTCCCCTGGGGTGATTTGGTGAATAGTTGTTTGCCTAGCCCCTGATGTTCTCCCCTGATATATTTATAAGCTACCACCAAATCCGCATGAAGTCTTCTCTTTTCTAGGCTGAACAGTCCCATATCTGTCAGCCTTTCCTCATATGGCTTGCTCTTCAGGCCTCTAATCATATGAGTGGCTCTTCTCTATGACTATGAACTTTTTGAAGGGGATGTTGTTTGCAGAGGGTGAGTGGTTGACAGTTTCTGAAGATCAGGCCTTTTTCTAAACTTCCTCAACATGTCTGAAGTTGGGCAGACAATATTGCTAGTCACTTTTAAGAAAACAGGCTGTTTATAAGTTAAGTACCTAATATGCTCAAGCCATGTGAGGGCTACAACAGTAATTGGGAACTGTAGGCACTCAGCATCTTTGAAAATATCTTAACCAGTTGCCTAAGTGTAGCCATGACAGCCTAACTTTAGGCATTTAGGTTTGAAATGTTTGAACCAAAGGGCCTTTCCAAGAAAACTTTACATAAAAATGTAAAATGTTCAGAACTAAAGAAGTGACACTAACTTACATCTTTGTCTTTTTTCTTACAAAAAAGCCCTGCATGAGCTTATTGAAAACTTACAAGACCACTGGTCTGTTTCAGAAGAGGAAACATCTCTCCTTGAATCAAAGACTTATGATGGTGTGAAAATAAGTACTCTATACTTAAAGAAGGTGAGGACTGCCAAGAGCTTAGAAACTAAGGCACCTGTGCTTTCTCAAGAGGAAACTTAATTCCGCCATGAAATAATTTGGCAATGGAGCCTTGCACATCTAGGTCACACATTACCAGGCTGGTAGGGACTGAAGGCCACATTCACAGCTGTCACTTTGTTCACAATCAGTGGGACTTTCAAGTTTCCTTTAGAAGAAATTCAGACTTGACCTTGAGAAAAATAAGTTTGCAAGTTTCACAAGTAAATAGCAGGTTTTATGGACTCAAGCTGTATATCTTTTGGTAGCTGTATCTCCTGGCTGTATATCTTTTGGTAGCTGTATCTCCTGGCATAAAATCATAGGCCTGTGTGGTGTGATCATAACCTGCCTTCTCTTCATGTTGGTTTTGCAACTCTTCAAAGTAAAACAGAGGTCAAAAGGTGGCCCAGCTGTGGTCTGCCTCCCTGCTTAGCCATCACCCAGCCAAAATTAAAGGTAAGGATGAGAGTTAAAGGATTCTCTCTCCATTCCTGCATCTGCATCAGTATTTCAGCTGGTGGCTATACTTTGCTCCTGAACATTGATATTGCTCTAATTCACAGCTTCCTAAAGATAAGACCCACACAGCTCTGCACTGTGGTCTCATTGTTAATATGGAAGTCCTTGTCTGTTGTGTGCAATGCACTATCCTAATCTGACTGCCACCTGTGCTATGAAGTGTACTCTAGCTGAGAGCTTCCCAGCATAGTCCTTAGCTGGGAAAAGCTTGGATTCCCCACTCTAACAATAGCAATTCCTTCCCATACTGCTATATTTCAGTTATGACTTCATCGCTTACTGTCAGGATTTCCTAATTATGACCTGGCTGTTTAAAAAGCACTGTGGCCTCAGTTAGGCAGGAAAATTCTCAGACCAAAAGTAACTATATAACTATGGGGAAGTAGGTAGATGAGAGAAATTTGGCTTTGGGAACTGTCTACTGCTAATGGTAGTTCCTTATTCTGAAAGGATTTTAGTGCATAGGGTTTTTTTGCCTGCAAAACAGATGCATTAGCATGTTATGGACCATAATGGCGGTACACTAATAGATAACAAGACTTCCCTAACCTATTAGGCCCACTGTCAAGATTTGTATAATAGGCCATACGAGCTCTTCCAGAAACATTTTATAGTCTGCCTTATCAGTTCTTCTAGGTTTGTCTAAGGCAGGGGCAGGCAATTATATTGGGCGGAGGGCTGCTTACTGAGTTTTGGCAAACCATCGAGGGCCACATGACAGGCAGCCAAGGGCAGATAAATATTAATTTTCTAAATTTTTTAGGGGCCCTATGGGCCGCATAGAATGGAGAGCCACATTTTGCCCACCCCTGGTAAGGACTATTCCCTTGTAGAAGATGCCTTTAAGAAGTGGGTAAGTTATGGGGGGGAGCACTTCATACTAAACACACACTAATTATATTTAAATAACCTTCCAGCTGTGAGCTGCCAAAAGCAAGGAAACTAAGTATTAATTGTAGTACGGGGTCTCTGATGTATAAAGGACCATCACTCTTACAAAAAAATCCTATTTCTTTACATTTGAACAATCAGGACTACTGGGTCCTTAGTTTCATTTTTGTGCTGGAGGACCTTGGCTAAATCTTCAGAAGACATAAATAATGAAGCATGCAAAACTGCAATCTGGTCTTCAAGTCTCTTTCCACACAACTAGGAAGAGAGAAACCATTTGGTTTGAGATCTTGGCTGCAAAGGTACACGTATCCAGTAACAGAAAACCTATGTAGTAACATCACTGTAAACCCCTAATGTAGATGGACAAAGTCATGAAGAGCTATAAATTGCACTGATTCAGTTTATCTAGCTTTCCAGTAAGCCATTGCTGTGCCACCAGGGCAAGTCACAACTCATAGACTATGTCCAGACAAGCAGGGGGTGAGGGTGTTTGCACTACTTGGTGCTGCAGCACACACCCCTGCATGTTCCCTTTGTTGCAGGGCATGCCCCATTCCTCCCAGCTGGGCTCCATGTGCTGTGGGGCGGTGGGGGCTGGGGCACAGGGTGCCTCAGAGTGAGGCGAGCTACCAGGTAGCCACTATACTGAGGCACCCTGTGCCCCAGCCAGCCAGCAGGTGGGATGGGGAACACCTGTCTGCTCCCCCATCTCCGCGTGTTGTGGAGCCTCCACGCTGAGATACACTGTGCTCCAGCCAGCCGCAGGGCAGGGGAGCAGGCAGCTCTGAGCTGGTGCTCCCATCTTCGTGTGTCTCAGAAAGAGGCCAGCGTGGTTCCCATCTTCAGAAAGGGGAGGAAAGAGGACCCGGGGAACTACAGGCCAGTCAGCCTTACCTCGATCCTGGGCAAGCTGTTTGAGAAAATTATTCTGGCACACATCCAGGAGGGGCCAGCAGGGAACTGCATGCTCAGGGGCAACCAGCATGGGTTCATCAGCGGCAGGTCCTGTCAGACCAACCTGGTGGCCTTTTATGACCAGGTCACTAAATCATTGGATGCAGGGGTGGCA
>NW_017729032.1:67781990-67785614 GCF_001723915.1 Gavialis gangeticus
GACCAGGAACAATGGTCACAAGCTGGCGGAGGGAAGGTTTAAGTTGGACATCAGGAGGCGCTACTTCACAGTCAGGGCGGCTAGAGTCTGGAACCAGCTTCCAAGTGAGGTGGTGCAGGCTCCCACCCTGGGGGTTTTTAAGAGGAGGTTAGATGAACACCTTACTGGGGTCGTTTGACCCCAGTACTCTTTCCTGCCATGGCAGGGGGTCGGACTAGATGATCTGCTCAGGTCCCTTCCGACCCTAGAAACTATGAAACTATGAAACTAAGAGGACGCCGCAGAGTGCAGAGCCCTGGGCTGTCTGCTCCCTTGTCTCTGTGCTTGTCGCAGTGCCTACTATTTTCACATGCTTTGTGCTGATTTTTTTTCCCAGGAGGTTGGTTTTTTTGTGACTGGGAAATCCCGGTAGCTAATTTTGCCCCCACCTTGCATGGTTGTACATGCAATGCATGCCTTTAGTGGTGCCATAAAGGGGTTTGTGATGCCACAGATCACACATGCCTGCACATCTGGATGTGCCCATAGTGGCTTTGCCTGTCCATACTAGGTGTTTGCATTAGTAGCCAGGCAATGGATAGCTGTAGCAATGGTTGAAATCCTCTGTGCATGTAAGGCTGTAGACAGATACAGGAAGTATATTCTTGTGTAAGATAATCTTACCTTCCAAAGGTCCTGTCATGATCATCCATTAGAGAGAGAGAGTGGAGGAGCTGGTATTGCTAATATAAAAATGAAGTAAAAAAAGAAAAGCCTCTAAAAGATAAGCTAAAGTTTTGAATGGTCTTTATAGACCAGCAAGGATAGAGCTGGCCATAAAAGATTGTGTCAGAAATATTTTTTGAATGAAAGCTGGATTCTTTTTTCCAAAATGAAAACTTTCATATATGTTTTCATTGTTTTAATTTGATTTTTTTCAACAAAAACCTGAAAAACTAGCCATTTTCAGTTTCTGAAAATTGAACACCATTTGCTCTTCAGTTTGGTTTTTCATTTGTTTTACTTTTAACAAATGGAACCTTTAGATTTTTAAGAAATCATTTTCATTTTTTTAATTAGGTCTCAAAATGATTGTTTTTCAAAATTCCCCATAAAAAGAAATTAACATTTTTTTCATCTACTCTCATAAAGCAGTAAGGAGAAGTGTTTTAATTTTGGTTATGCTCTGCAATTCACTTGGCGGTATGAATACTGAAAATATATCCTAGATATTTCTGGGGTTTAGCATTCTTTATGCTCTAACTTTATTGAACTGTAGTTCTGGAGTTATTATAATGACACATTTTGCCTCTTTCTTATGTGGGCATGTAGTTTTTGAAGCCAATTCATTTTTTAAGAGAAGCAGCTAAGAAGCCCTTAACCAATTTATTTTCATTTCTAAGGAACATGGGGGAAGTGAAAGAGAAATCTGTGAATTTTGTAGTGGTCCTGTAAAGCCCTTCCCAGAAGCAGAAGATCTGAGCATAGTGCCCCTGGAAAAGGTAAGTAGCACATGCAGTAAGCTATCTTTTTGTAACAGTATTCCCATGGCAGAGCCAATACATAATCTTGTCCTGGCAGTTTATAATCTTCTCCAATTAAAAATATATTGCTACCAGGCAAAGAGGGTTAGACAAGCACAGTGGAAGTGAGATACATGCTTTGTCTTTAAGGTGTAGACTTTGATCAGGTAATTGCCTGGAAGAAACTTAATTTGGCATTTCCACATCCCCAGATTTCCTGGTGCCATCAGAGGCTAGATACAAACTAAGGCATGAATAATTCTGAAGTATCAGAGGAAGGAATATTCATCTCTAAAGCTGGAAAAGGTTTATTCCATCATCTAGGATGCAATCCCTGAGTGCTAATCTTGATTCTGCTCCAACCTTACTCTGTGACTAAGGTCATATCATTTTTTCTTTTCTGTGAGTGAAATGTAAAATCAATACGATGATCTTTTATCCACTAAGAACCAAAGCAGAACAAGCACCTGCCAGATACTTGATACTGGTCATTACAGTGGGAGAAAGACTGGCCAGGTTCTGCAATGTTTGTTGCCATGCAGTAGAGAGAATGCCCACTGGACCTCAACTTTGGAAGGGAAGGCTGATACAAGGGCAAGGGGTCAATGGCAGGGGAGGGCAGAGAACAGATGGACAACATAAAGTTTGAAACAGAGAAGGCACTGGATTCAGAGGGCACTGGGGAGAAAGGAGGAGCATTGCACTGTCCCCACCAAAGCAAAAAGGTATGGGGAAGATAAACACACAGTAGAAAACCCTGTGAAGAATGTGCTGCCTGAGAAGCAGTGTCAAGGGAAGAAAGCCGGATTCTGCTAGAAGGAGGAGATAAATCTAGCATGAGAAATTGCTGGAAACAGAAGAGGTGTGTCACTGGGCCAGATCCATAACTGGTGCAATGAAGCTACACTGATTTCCACCAAGTGAGGGTCTGGTTTATTGGCATGAATCTAGCCCTGTGGAGTAAGGGCTTTATCAGTCATAATCATTAGGGGTGTGCGAAATGGGCCATATTCAATTCGGATTCAGCCTGAATCGGGGGAGAGTGATTTGATTAGTTGATTCAGATCACTGTCCCAATTAGATTTGGCCAAATCCAAATCTGAAGATTCGATGCTAATTTGGACATAGACACAGCTTTAAATGTTTTTTCTACATATCTTGAGGTACCAGGTGACTTGTGAACACTGCAGTGCTGAGGTGGATGGAGCCGGATGGAGCATCCCACAGAGCACGGGGTCGGGGGTGCTCGGCAGGGGACCCTCCCCACCCCACGCATCTCCCTGGCTCAGCAATCATCCACAGAGGCACCCCAGGTGCCCCCCCAGACCCAGGAGGCACCAGTCACTGAGCTGAGGGGTGGGGGGGAGGTCCCCCATGTGCTCCATGGCAGACCTGGAAGTGGACCAGAAGTGCTTCTGATCCACTTCCAGGTCTGCCACTGAGTGTGCTGAGAACCCCCCCAGTGCCCCGTCCCCCACCATCTCAGCGTTCACAAGCCAAATGGTACCTTGAGGTATGTAGAAAAAACATTTAAAGCTGTGTCTATGTCCAAATCATTGAATCTCTCCGAATCTCCCCGAATCAATTTGGAGGGTTCCAATTTGATTGGGAGATATTAAAGGGTCTCCTGATTCGATTTGGATTCGGAGATGCGGCTGCCAAATCGGGCCAAATCTAAGCAGCAACTAAAGCTTTGCACAGCCCTAATAATCATAGAATCATAGAAATTAAGGGCTGGAAGGGACCTCAAAAGATCATCGAGTCCAACTCCCCTGCTCTGGACAGAAATACTGCTGAGATCAAATAATCCCAGCAAAGTATCTGTCCAGCCTCCTCTTGAAGACGTCCAAGGTTGGGGACTGCATCACCTCCTTGGGAAGTCTATTCTAGATTCTGGTCACCATTACCATAAAGAAGTTCTTCCTTACATCCAACCTGAAACCATCCTCTAACATTTTATGGCCATTGTTCCTTGTCCCCCCCGGGGCACCCTACAGAACAGTTTTTCTCCAAGCTCCCGATATTCACCCCTTACATACTTATAGATGGCCACCAAGTCCCCCCTCAGTCTTCTTTTCCCCAGGCTGAACAGTCCCAGATCCCTTAGTCTTTTCTCATAAGG
>NW_017729032.1:67785665-67788421 GCF_001723915.1 Gavialis gangeticus
ATAAGGTTTGTCCTCCAGGCCCTTAATCATTCTTGTGGCCCTTCTCTGGACCCTTTCAAGATTCTCCATGTCTTTTTGAAGTGGAGCACCCAGAACTGGACACAGTACTCCAGCTGGGGTCTCACCAACGCTGAGTAGAGAGGAAAGATGGCATTGCCTCATCTAAGACTATCTTCCTGTTACTGTTCAAATACTACATAGGAGGATTAAACTCTAGGCCATGTCCCTAAAGCCCATTCCTACTGCATCCCCATGTGTACTGTATTTTGTAGCTCTTATGCTGCAGGACCTACAAGACAGTATTTGAGAGTGTGATAAAGGAGCTGCTGATGAAAACTGATTCTGCTGAAGAGATTGACATTAGCCCTCACCCTCATCTCTCACAAGTGCTGCTGCTCAGTGAAACCAAGAAGAAACTGGAGAAACAGTAAGTGTCTTAAGAAACTGCATTACACAGAGCAGTGATGCTCAACCTTTTGTCCTCACAGGCCAAATGAATGGTATAGGGCTGGTCTATGGACCAGATTGGGCCCTGGGGCCTGGCACTGCCCCCTCCTTGTACATTGTGCTGGAATTGAGTCCCGAGTGCCCAGCAGCACTCCCTCCCACCCCCTGAGTCTAAGATTGGGTTCAGGGGGCCCAGTGAACCCTTGCCTGGCCTTGTGCACTGGGATCAGACATCCCAGCATGCGGGGCCCAGAGATCCCCATGGATTCAGAAATTTTGCGGCAGGAGAGTGTATGATGACACAGCACCACAGGCCACATCTGGCCTGTGGGCTGGATATTGAGCACCTTGATCCAGGAGTGGGAAATGGGAAACCCTCTTCTCTCAGGTTCTCAACTAACACTTCAGCAGAACACTGCGTGTGCAATTCCATGTTATCACTTTGTCTTATGGTCATGAACATGGACAAGCAATAAAGCCTTGTTTTGGACCTGGTTCTGGACTGTTAGGTGCTTTTGTGGAGGGGACACTTAATATTGCCTCTAAAAACAGAGAAGTCTTGATCTGGATTAAATCCAAGTGAAAGATTTAGAGTCTGCCTGGCAGTGGCTGCCTGAGCAGAGGCAATGGAGTGCAGGTGATCAGAGTGTTAAGAAACAGACTGGCCCGAGCTTGCTGAGGAGAAGCCAGGACCAAGTGCTCACAAGCCATAAGATCCAAGTGCTCACAAGCCATAAGATCTTTGCAGTGTTTAAACCTTCTTTAGGCTCCTTTTGTAAGTGGGCTTGATTTCTAGAAAGTGTTAAGCACCAAGTAACTCCCATTGAAGGCAAGTGCAATATGTAAAGTACAATGGCTTTGGCACTCAATAGAGGAGCTACTCAAAACCCAATGGTCCTGTGGAATTGGTCCCTCCAATGTTGTTCATCCATGGAAAGAATATGTCACAAAGAACATGCAAACATGTTAATGAAGTTCTATCACAACTTTTGCTTAATGGCATCATGCCTAAGTGTCATACCCTTGAGAACGTAAAAACAATCTTCCTCCAGAACTAAAATGACTTGTATCAGCTTCCTCTGATCTAAGCATTAGGAAAGAATTGTGTTTGGGAAAGACATTCCACACACAGAACAATACTTCAAACATGTAGCCAATACGGTGCCTTTTGGTGACCTTTGGTTAGGATCTAATGTTGAATAGTATAAATGGAGTATCTGGGCTTCCTTTACATAGTCTAGTGTTTTTGGGTGTGACAAGTTCGGGTCCCAGGGGCAGCTGTGACGCCCCCTGGTAGCCACGTAATTCCTGCCCTGGCTCCAACTCTAGGGGCCCTCACCACCTTTACTCTTCCATCATGCTTTTGATGTTAATGTTTGGAAAGGAGGGAGGCTGCCTGAGGGACCTAGAGTGACCCTGATGTTGTTCCAGTGTTGGGCTCTGGTCTTCTCAGCCTCCGCTCTTTTTTGTTCTTGCCAAGCCCTCTAGCTCTAGTCCACTGACCAGACCAAGCTTTGGGATTCCCAGCTTCTTGTCTGCCTTCTGAGGCCTTATATCTGCCCCTTCTTGTGCTGCTGAGCCAACCTGGACTCTGTCTCTGTCTGGGCCCCAGGCCCTATCTCTGCCCTGCTCCAGGCTTCAGGCCCTCTGGCCCCTATATCTAAATCTTGTCCTTCTTGGTCTCTGGGCTCCCTAGCCCTAGTCCCCAAGCCCTGCTTTGCCCTTAATGCACTCTATGGGATCACCCCTCTGGGCATGATCAGTGCATCCCTCAAAGGCGCTGAAGGATTGCCCCTCTCAGGCACTATGGAATAGCCCCTCCAGACATGCTTGTGCACCCCCCACAGGCACTACAGGATTTCCCCTCTCACGCATTATGGGCTCACCCCTCCGGGAATGCTCGGTGCACCCCTCACAGGCTATAGGATTGCCCCTCTCAGGCACTATGGAGAAACTTCTATTTCTACAAATATAGGCTTAAAAGGAAACACAAGAGATCATCTAGTCAAAACCCCTGTGCCAAGGTGGAGTAGCTAGACCACCCCTGAAATGCTTCTCTAACCTGATCTTAAAAACCCTCAGTGAAAGAGATTCTGTCACCTCCCTAGATGGCCATTCTAGTGTTTCATCACATTAACCATTAGAAATATTTTCCTAATATCCAGCTTGACTCATCTTTGCTCCAAAATGAACTGATATCTCCTTTTCCTTCCCCTAGCAACTATGGGAAATGATTTCATAGATTTCATAAACATTAGGCCCAGAAGGGACCTCAGAAAATCATCGAGTCCAGCCCCCCGCCCAAAGGG
>NW_017729032.1:67788485-67789104 GCF_001723915.1 Gavialis gangeticus
TTTACGGCGGATGGTGAAGGTGATCAGCTCGTGGTTGCTGTCACGATTGATCACCATCCCTTTTATAACATGCTTTACATGTTATATGGAAGACTGCTATGTCCCTTTCTCTTTTTTAGATTAAAACCAGTTCCTTCAACTTTACTTCATATAGGTCATGTTCTCTAGTCCTCTTATCATTCTTGTTGCTCTCCTCTGGATTCTCACCAGTTTATTCACATCCTTCTTTAAGTATGGTACCTAAAACTGGAAACAGTATCCCAAATGAGGCCTCTTTGTAACACATCTCAAAATGAGATTTGGCTTTTTTTGCAACAGCATCGCATCACGATTGACTCAGATTTAGTTTGTGGCCCATACATGTCACGTCCACTGCTTCCCCCTTAACCACCAGGCCAATTATCCTGTTAAAAAGGAAATGAGATAAATTTGTCCAGAACAAATCGTGTCAAATCAATGTTGGCTGATGGTATCACTTTATCTCCTAGGGACTTGCAAATTGATTGTTTACTTGCATGTTCCAAAATCTTTCTGGGGATCAAAGTTAGGCTGAATGGTCTATAACTCTTTGATTCCTCCATTTATAAAATTAGGCACTATGTTTGCTCTTCTCCCCCCC
>NW_017729032.1:67794104-67800183 GCF_001723915.1 Gavialis gangeticus
AGTTAGGCTGAATGGTCTATAACTCTTTGATTCCTCCATTTATAAAATTAGGCACTATGTTTGCTCTTCTCCCACCCTCTGGGGCCATCCCCATCCACTATGAGTTCTCAGAGATAATTGCTAATGGTTCAGAAATTGTTTCGGCTAGTTCTTCTTTTAAGTATTAGAGGGTGAATTTTATCAGGCCCTGCTAACTTGAACACAGTCTAAATATTCCTTAACCTGCTCTTCTAGGTCCTTGTTAAAATGAATTAATTAAATAGCTAGTCACAATTTCTCCTTTTTGAAGGCTGAAGGCAACATCAGATACTTTGGGCTCTTCTGCATCATTCATTACTTCCTCTTCTTTCCCATTTAGTAATGGGCCTGTCCCTTCATATTCTTTCTTATTTTTCCTGTATTCATAGAACTGTTTCTTGTTTTATATCCCTTACTATCTGACAACCAGTTTGCACCTCAGCCTTTCTAATTTTATCTGCACGGGTTTCTGCTATTTCTTTATATATAAGCAGCCTAAGTTATGTGCCCTGGTTTCTACTTATTGTATGATTCCTTTTGGAATGTCAGGTCATTGAAAGGCTCCTGATGCAGCTCTAATGGACTCACCAGTTTTCCCAGCTTTTCTTTGCATTAAGATAGTTTGTCACTGTGTATTGAATACAGTCTTTCAGTAACTGTCAGCTCATCTACACTTTTTTTATTACTATGACTTTCTTCCCAGAAAATCCTACCTACCAGTTCCTAGAGTTTGTTGTAAGTCCATTATCTGCATACTGCTGCTCTTACCATACTAAGAAAAGGGAGGTGTTAATTCTGTAATTTCATGATCACTTTTATCCAATTTACCTTCCACCTTTAGAATCAGTTCTTCCCTAAATAGCCAAAACTTACTAAAAACAAATTATCAACCTTCCCCATTAACTTCTTCCTGCTTCTGAAACAAAAAGTTGTCTCCAAGAGTTGCAGGAACATGATGGAGTAACTGTGTTCTGCTGTATTGTCTTTCCAGCAGAGACTTCCTTAACCAAAAGTCCTCCATTACCACCAGATTCTATCCTTTAGATGTTTCTGATAATTACACTTTTTAAAAGTCTCATTCACCCCCTCTTTGTACGCTATAATATTCTGCCATCACCTCTGAGAGCACGGAGGCAGAAAGGGATCTTGGAGTCATTATTGACTCCAAGATGAACATGGGCAGACAATGCGAGGTCATGGCTGGCAGGGCTAACCGGACCTTGTCATGCATCCACAGGTGTATCTCAAGTAGAGCCAGGGAGGTGATCCTCCCCCTCTATGTGATGCTGGTCAGGCCACAGCTGGAGTACTGTGTCCAGTTCTGTGCGCCCCACTTCAGGAGGGATGTGGACAACATTGAAAGGGTCCAGAGGAGGGCCACCCACATGAGCCGGGGACAACAGGGCAGACCCTACAATGAGGGACTGCGGGACCTGAACCTGTTCAGCCTTCACAAGAGAAGGCTGAGGGGGGACCTGGTGACTGTCGATAAACTCACTAGGGGGGACCAGAAGGGTTTGGGGGAGACACTGTTTCCCCTAGCGCCCCCTGGCATAACAAGGAATAATGGACACAAATTATTGGAGAGTAGGTTTAGATTAGACATCCGCAAGAACTACTTCACAGGGCAGCTAGGAGCTGGAACCAACTTCCAAGAGAAGTGGTGCTGGCTCCTACCCTGGGGGTCTTTAAGAAGAGGCTTGATGCCTACCTAGCTGGACTCATTTGAGTCCAGTTTTTCTCCTGCCCAGGCTGGGGGTCAGACTTGAAGATCTACAAGGTCCCTTCTGACCCTACTTCTATGATTCTATGATTCTGTTTCCCCATCCACTACCACAGGCCTTTTATTTTCATCTAGACATTCAATAAGCTTACCTCTCCCCTTTTCATGGCAAGTATATACATTCTTGATGCACAACCAAACATTTACGACTCTTCTATTTTCCAGGCCTACACTTTGTCCCAACAAGTCTTCATGACCTGGTGATGACAGCTGTAGTTGTATACTAATACTTCTTGTTTGTCTTTTTCAGTCTTTGGATGCCTGTTATTTGTGTATAGGCATCTCAAATATTCAGCAGGTTGCACTGTTCAGTTTATTCTCAATCTTGTCTCATTTACAGTGCTGTTTCAGTTTCCCATTCCCTTTTGCCTCCTTGCTTTCCTCCATCTGTGCTGGCAGTTCTCTGAGATGGAATCATGGGGTCAGAGGAAAGATCTAGCCCAACCCCCTGCATACATGCAGGATTTACTGTTACCCTGTAGCTGAATTGCTAGAGACTAGACAGCTCTCAAGCCTGAGTCAGGCTGGCCTTTACTCTCTTCCAAAGATTGTGACCAAGCCCCACCAATCATTTGTAAATGAGATGTGGAAGACAAAGGTTGAAAACCTGCAAACACCCATCACTCAAGCTTTCCATTAGCTACCACGAAGTACTTATCATACAGATTCATGAAAAGCATTTCTCTGGAGTCATCTTCAAGGGTGACCCATATAACATATCTTCTCTTCACTAGACATTAACTAACTAATGCAGGAGTCAGCAATGCTTTTAGGCAGAGTGCCAAAAACACTGCCAACCTCAACTTGTAAGAAGTTGGCATGCCAGGGGTGGATGGTGGGGGAGCCACAAGGGGCCCAATCCTTGTTGTGGTAGTGCAACCCTGTCCCCTTCCCCACCGTCCACCCTGAAGTGCATGTGCCAAGCAAAATGCCTTGCATGCCAGGCTTTGGCACCTGTGCTGGGGGTTGCCTACCCATGGACTGCTTTTCTTTCCAAAGGATCTCAAATTTCTCTACAAAGTGATGTTCAGACTTTGCTAAGGAATTGCTTCTTCCTGCACCTACTGAAACATACCTTGCCCTGACATGCCAGACAACTTAATAGATCACCATTCAACAGCCCTACTTGAGGCCCAGCCCAACAAGCAGCATTCAGGCAAAGTACTGCACTCACACGGAGCTCTCTTCTGACCTCAGTGAAACTCTACTTGGGAGCTGCAGTCATCTGCAAACATTACAACTGTGTAGAAACCTAGCATAAGGCTTATAGGCCACATAGGTCTCCTTTCAGACCTTGTAAAAGGGTTCAGGAAGAGGTGCTTGTTTGTTGTGAGGCAGCGGCCATCTCTGTGTTCTGTGCTTGTACGCGGCACAGACCAGTGGGACTCCAGGCCATAAGCAGGGCCTTTAAGTGTTTCCATAGTAGAATAATATGGACAGGGCATAGTTCCTGTGCTGACTCTCTGCGCAGACTGTCAGGGTGAAATTCAGTTTAGGACAGGAATATGTTGTATTTGGTTGAAACAACAAGGGAGACTTTAAGTAGGAAGAACGTAGCTACTTAAATTGCACAAGGGTAAGCAATCTAAGGCATATGCAGACAAATTAGTTACCATGAAATGAAAAGGGGTAGGGATTTACCATGCATCAGCTGTTCTGCAATAACTGCCTGTGTGTGTGTCCTCCTACCCCTCAACAGGTGAATCTGGAATCCTAGTCTCCCTAAGCAGTGAGATGCTGCAGGTTAGCTTTCTTGTACCAGGGAACAAAATTGTGCCTACAGGAAGCTACTGTAAAGCACCATTTATATAGTAAAGCCCCGTATCGTTTTACTTGATAGGAACTAATTTATCTGCATATGCCCATAGCAATGCTAGGAGAATGTTATGATGTAACATTACATGTTCTCCTAAAGTTGTTCAGATGGCATCACAAGCAAAAGTACAAACCTTTTATTCCATTTTTAATTAAAACTTGTTTTGTCCTTAGGTTGCGAGACAGAGGTTTTGAGATATACAGAGAAATATTTCAGCGGTATATGAAGTTTGCTGCCTGTATGTACTGTTACCATGGTATCATTTTAGACATTGTATTTTGATATAGAAAATTGGGATGGAAAAGATAGATAAAGTCAAATCTGGTTTGGATAGATTGTACCCTACAAAATGTTTTTCTAGCATATTGTCCAGCCCAATTTAACTATCTGAAACAATGAGGCATTTGCTCTTCTTCCACTTGCAGAAACCATCCCAAAATCTCACAAATCTTGCTGCTGGGAAATTTTCCAGATCTATAGCTATTTTTTCTCATTATTGGTTTGTCTTCAAACAGAGTAGAAAGGCTCTATAGCATTGATGGTATTAAGGGGGAGATTCTGGCTTTAAGCAATAAGAGTTGCTCTGAAGTTCCTAACCAACACTATTCTAAAATTGTTTCAGGGACCAAAATCTCATTTGCATTAGTGGACCAAAAAGACATAAGTGCTGTTGGTGGCAAACATAGTCGAAAGGAGTCTAGAGCTCCAGAAGACGTGCTAGAGCTGGACACTGAGATCAGAGCAGAACACTTAAAGGTGTGTGATAATGATCGATGCAATTGCTGATCAGACTATGTATGTAGGTAAGCTGATGTACACAGGATACATTCTGGGTATGTGCAGAATCTGCTTATGTATATGAAACCCTTGCAGATCCAGTCAGATGCAATTAGATGACAATTAACATCTACCTATAAGGCCTTGAATAAGCAAAATATGTAAGTATATGTCAGCGGGCACATTAAGTCAATGCTTAAATACTGCTGAACAGGAAGAAACTTAAGCATATGCTTAAGTACTTTGGTGAATTAAAGGATTTGGGAACTGGTCCATCTGTATGGAATCCCTATGGTTTCAGTAGCCATGGAAAAGAAGGTCATCTTAAGTGGGTCTTTTTGCAGGATCAGGTTTAATAGCATAATCCAGCCATCTGCATCCCAAATGCTTCTCTGCCCAATGTAATAGCTCCAGATAGGTAAGAAGCCTGAATGCCCCGAAGATTTTGTGCATTCAGCAGCATTTTTTAGAACAGCTGTGAGTAATGCAGTAAAACAGATGACAGAAAATCTCATTGGGACTCAGAAAAATGTGGCTGACACACAAAAGTATTTACTCTAACTACAAAGGGACAATGCCAGACTTCTCTGTTTTAGAGAGACTCTGGCTCTGAGAGCTAGCACAACCATTCCACCCCCTCAATTTCTGACTTGAAGTAAACATCTATGGCACATTGTCTATTCAGAGATTTGTCCCATGGCTAGGCACATAAGATGAGAGTGCAGCAAGAGTGATGTCTGTGTTGTCAGAGGAGTGGCCCCATGAGGCACAATACACACACCCTGTGCATACTACACCCCACAAGGATGTGATGTAGCTGCCCATGCTACCAGGTTCTTTTTCATAATAAACCTTAAGACCAAAAGCTTTGTTGTGTCTGTTTTGAGGTGTAGTACAGATGGAGCAGGTGGCCCATGCTTCACTGCGGCACTCCCTGCCATGGTCCTTTGATAATATTGACGTGCCCCCAAGTGTCTGTGGATCCTCCTGGATCCCTATAATTAACACAGGGTCCCTTCCTACAGACAAAATCTAAACCCCCAAAAGATGGATTCTGAAATAAAATATCCCTGGAGGATGCAGGCTATTCCAGGAACTTTTCAGACACCTTGTGTTATCACCATTCAATTTGTATTCTGCCTTGTGTCTAGAAGCCCCAACAGAAAACAGAGCTGCATTGTTCTGGGTGCAGTACAAAGGCCCAGCACTGGTCCAGCTCCAAAGCCCCTACGGTCAAAGTAGAATAACAAAGGAAGCACTAGCCTCAGATAGGGAACTCAGCCACGAAGGAAGACCAATACAGGTACTCCTCACTTAACAGTGTCCCAGTTAACATTGTTTCATTATTACATCGCTGATCTATCAGAGAACATATTCATTTAAAGTCACACAAGGTTCAGTTATAACGTTGTTTTAGCCACCACCTGATAGTAGGTAACTACTGTGACGTAATTGGATTCGCTTAACATCATTTTGCAATCTAAGGACCAAGTTAGGGAACTTCTGGAAGGGCTGGATGTGTTCAGATCAGCAGGTCCAGATACTCTCCACCCCAGGGTGCTGAGGGAATCGGCAGAGGTCACTGCGGGGCTCCTGGCACGGCTTTTCGAGCGCTCATGGTGCTCTGGCCAGGTGCCAAAAGACCGGAAGAAGGCCAATGTGGTTCCCATCTTCAAAAAAGGGAG
>NW_017729032.1:67800194-67800511 GCF_001723915.1 Gavialis gangeticus
AAAATTATCCAGGAGCACATCTGGGAGGGACCAGCAAGGGGGAGGTTGCTCAAGGACAACCAGCATGGGTTCATTGAGGGCAGGTCCTGTCAGACCAGCCTGATAGCCTTCTATGATCAGGTCACAAAATCATTGGACGCAGGTGTCGCGGTGGATGTAGTCTTTCTGGACTTCAGGAAGGCCTTCAACACTGTCTCCCAGCCATTCTCATTAAAAAGCTAGGTGACTGTGGCATTGATGCCTACACAGTCAGATGGGTCACAAATTGGCTAGGGGCCACACCCAGAGAGTGGTGGTGGATGGGTCATATTCGACCT
>NW_017729032.1:67805511-67806098 GCF_001723915.1 Gavialis gangeticus
GTCCCCCAGGGCTCAGTCCTCAGGCCCGCACTATTCAATTTCTTTATTAGCGACTTGGATGAGGGTGTGAAAAACACTCTGTTCAAATTCGCTGACGACACCAAGATTTAGGGCAAGGTGGGCACGCCAGAAGGGAGGGGCAGGATACAGCTGGACCTGGACAGGTTACAGGGGTGGGCAAATGTGAATAAGATGGGATTCAATCCCATCTGACAAGTGTAGGGTACTGCACTTGGGCAGGAAGAACCAGCAGCATACCTATAGGCTGGGGAACTCCCTTCTTGAAAGTCCACCTCTGTGCAACACTGGTCAGGCCACAGCTGGAGTTACTGTGTCCAGTTCTGGGCAACCCACTTCAGGAGGGATGAGGCTAGCATCAAGAGGGTACAGAGGAAGGCCACTCACATTATCAGGGGGCAGCAGGGCAGGCCCTATGAGGAGAGGCTACGGGACTTGAACCTGTTCAGCCTCCACAAGAGAAGGTTGAGGGGGATCTAGTGGCCTGTTACAAACTAGTCAGGGGGGATCAGCAGGCGTTGGGGGAGTCCCTGTTCCCCCGAGCACTACCAGGAGTGACCAGGAATAAC
>NW_017729032.1:67811098-67823975 GCF_001723915.1 Gavialis gangeticus
GACCGGCAGGCATTGGGGGAGTCCCTGTTCATCCAAGCACCTCCCAGAGTAACAAGGAACAATGGCCATAAGCTGATTGAGCGTAGGTTCAGGCTAGGCATCAGGAGGCGCTACTTCACAGTCAGGGCGGCTAGGATCTGGAACCAACTTCCAAGGGAAGTGGTGCTAGCTCCTACCTTAGGGGTCTTTAAAAGGAGGCTTGATAACTACCTACCTGGGGTCATTTGACCTTAACCTTAGTAGGGGTCATAAGAGCCCTGTATTCATTCCTGCCCAGGGCAGGGGGTTGGACTAGATGATCTGCTCAGCTCCCCTCCAACCCTACTTCTATGAATCTATGCTTGAAGTTACATTTTTAAAAAACATAACTATGACATTAAGTGAGGAGTAGCTGTATTGGAAAGAGAAAAGCAGGTTAGTCTGACTGGAGGCAAATAGGGCTTTGCAATAAGCCATGTGCTTCAGGAGCAGGTATGTCTGAGAAATAGGTAACCAACTCATTTGCACCAGAATGTGCCTCTGGACTCAGCTCCAACTGTTTTCATAGAACTTGCATAACTGTTATTCACATGAATTTGTTGGCCGGGACCCAAGGATTAGTTGTAGGGTGGACAGTAGTGTATATATAGGGAGACTGAGGCTTCTTCACCCTCTGCTTCACCCCACACTCCTGCTCCTCCACTCAATCCCTGAAATGATCCCCCATCTCCTATATCAGTGTTTCTCAACCCATGGGTCGCCACCCAAAAGTGGGTCGCAAGAAGATTTCAGAGGCTCACGAGCCACAGGTTGAGAAACACTGATCCCAGGAAAGTGCCAAGACTGCAGCATGGCAGAGTGGCAGCTGTGACCAGGCTGCCACAAGCCTCCTCTCCTCTTCCCTCCAGCCCATGCCAGGGGCTGGACTTGCTTCACTGCTGCCTGCATGAGTTGGAGTTGCTGCAGCCACTGCACTCCAGCCTGAGCAGGACGGGGGCATCTGGGGTCCCTCCGGCAGGGCTGCGGGTGCAGAGAGCTGCAGGTCAGGAGTGAGGGGCACTGGCAGGGCTGGGGGGACAGAGGCTGTGAGTAGGGAGTGAGGGACACCAGCATGGCCCTGGGGAGGCCAGGGACCTTGGGTTGTGCACCAGCAGGGCCAGGGGGTGTGGGTCAGGACAGGACACGAACCTTTACAAATGGGTCCCGGTAAAAAAAAGGTTGAGAACCCCTGTCCTACATTACCCAGCTACATCACATCTTTATGCTGAGTAGCCCCTTTGCTCTCCAAGTAGTCTCAGTCCTATTGTAGTCTCAGTCTCCACTAGGATTCTGCAACAGTTAAGATCCTGTTTGGCAAGGTACTGAATGGTCCTGTCTGGTGTTGATAACCCCACCCCAAAGAATTCCTATAAGACAGGTAACTGTTCAACAGCTTTGTGAACAATCATGACAGACTCTGGGCCCTTGGATTGAACTCCCTCCTGCTTCTCAAAGCAGGAAGCATTAGAGTAAGCATAACTTTACAAGGGAATTACCTCTAATTTACCACACAATCAGTGCTGTGTGTTTGTTTGCTTTAGGATCAAGGAATGCATTATATTGCTTCTCACCCTGAAATATATGGTTTACAAATCCTGTGTGGCTCTTGGCCTCATAAAAAAAAAGAAAAAGAAAAATGAAAGGGACTGCTTTTCCCTCCCCTTCCCTCAAAGCTAGGAAATCATTTAGCTATTCTGCAGAAGCAAAATCTACATCCTCAGGTTATAAATTGGTGCTACTGCGATGGCCAGAGGCAGTCACTTCATGCACAAGGAATGCGTAAGCCTAGAGGCTACCAAGATGAAGCTCTTCTAATCTCTTTGACAGAGAAATGTGAGGATGGCCCATTTTTGCATTAGAGAGTAAGCTCTTACTTTAACAATGTTCAAATGCTAGAAGTAAACTTCCCCCCACTCTGCAAACAAAGCAAAGTGTTCTGCATTTTTTTTATGTGAAGCAAATAGCAATGCTATTCATTTCTTCTTGGAAGAATTTGAAACCAACCCCCTTGTACAGCTTGGAGCTAACCTGCTAGTAAAGAAATGTTTATATTTTCTTTGCAATCATCTGTCAGTACACTGCCGGATAAATTACTTAGATGTCCGATGGAAAGAAAGCCTCTTGGCAAACTCTATCACTGGGGAAAAGCCAGTAATGTAAATTAAAGAGAACTGAGCTTTGTCCAGGAACCATGTAAAACATAGAATGTGAAGATGGTGTTTTCTCTGTCATGTCAGAAACTTATTTAAAGACAAACAAAGAAATAGGGTAAAATGTAAGGGTTTCTATTAGTGGATCACGTGATTTTGGTCCCAAATTAGGGCTCAGGAAATATTGGAGGAGTCATTCTTTGCAAATCAAAACATCCTTGTCACACTGTCACCAATTCTTAGTGGGGCGCTAGCACTGCACACAGCCACTGACACACTAGATGTGTGCTAACATTGAATCTCCCACCTCATCCCCTGTCATGCACCTTTTCTATGTTTGTTTCATTCCTACAGAATTGTCATGCCAGGGAGCCTGTAAGAAGATATTATCCTGATGGGCAGATATTCTCTCTTCTTTTCCCAGATGGGACAGGACAGGTTTAGTATCCAGTAAATATGTGTTGCACAGTGTGACAAACTTAACAACAAACCACTTTAGCAACCCACCCAGAGAATTTTTGGGTGGGAATTTTCTCTTGTGCTAACAGATAAATCACACCTCAATTTTTTTTTATAATATAATTCGTGTTCCAGATCAGATTAGCCAAATCAATGCCAAATCATATCAGCTGAGCACAACTCAATCATTCCAAAAACCATATCGACTGAGCAAGCAGAACTCAATCATTCTAAATACCATGTATGATGCTACAACTGGTGAGCATCCCCCATCCCAGACCCTTCACCTTGGGACTTCAGATACTTCCAAATCCATTGGCAGGCATCCTACGTGTAGACCCAAACCTGGAGGTCTTGGGGTTTGGATGCCCCCAGATACTACAGGCAAGCATCCTCCATCCCAGACTCTTTAATCCAGGACTTAAGATCCTTCCTACACTCGATCTCAGCCCACAAGAGGCCAAGAATACCTTCATTAGAACTGTGTTGACCTACATGGCCCTGGGGAGGCCAGGGACCTTGGGTTGTGCACCAGCAGGGCCAGGGGGTGTGGGTCAGGACAGGACATGAACGGTTACAAATGGGTCCCGGTAAGAAAAAGGTTGAGAACCACTGTCCTACATTACCCAGCTACATCACATCTTTATGCTGAGTAGCCCCAATGGCTAAGGGGTCTGGCCACTGGTATGTGGTATGTGGCAGAAATCTACCCTCCTGCCTCCAGGTTTTTTGTGAAGTGTTTATTTTGTGGAAAGTGTACTTTCAATATGCTGTTTGTTCCTTAACTGTTCCCTCAGTTATCCATCTGGTAACATCGCCATCCTGATCACGTATGTCAACAGAGTTCTGTTTACATACGTCATTCTCGAGGATAACTCTTACACAGGGATCCGAGCGTTCTTCACCCCTCACGGCTATGCAACATGCTACCAGCAGAATAGGCTCTTCTGGTAAGCATGAGTGCTGTGAGAAGGTTTTCTTGACAGCAACCCTATAAAGAGTGATTTATACAGAGTCAGGAAGTCTGGGGGTCATAGGCAGTGATTTGCCTTGTGGGGTTGCAGCACTAGCAGCTAGGAATGCTGAGTGGGCAGGATTGTGAGGAGCAAGTGAAGAGCTGGCACACACATAGCAGCTGCAGTGGTGCCAGATCTAAAGAAGGAGCTGAGGCATGTGCTAGATACCCAGCAAGGCCATGAGAGGGACTGCCAAGGAGCTGGAACCTGCTTGTGCACTGCTGCCACTTCGCCCCACCCTCGCCCCCTGACTCTACCCAGCCTGGCCCCAGCATAGCTCTGCTCTGGCTGCAAGCTGCATTCATGCGGGAGCCTTGGGGAGGGGAGAGGGCAGGAGGTGGGGAGCAAAGAGAACTGGCAGCAACTCGGGCACCGCTTCCAGCTGCCCAACCTCAGCATCTCTGTGGGCCAGAAAGATCCAGTGGCTCCACTGGCCATGCCATACACTGCCAACCTCTGGTGTTACCCATGCAGCTAGGTACCACCATACGTGCAACAGAAGTACAGAATCTGGAGACTAGAGGGACTCACATGTGGTGCGGCACCATGAACTTAGGCAGGGGCCATTCAGCTTAAGATGTAGTATCCCATGCTGTTGTTGATGGTGCATGTGACACAGCTTTCTTCAAAAAGCTGGTGGCTGCTACCCACCCCAAATCATGCACGTTAATTGCAGACTTTGGTCTCAAGTCTGCAATTAAGTCTGCAATTTTATGATTTAAGTCTGAAATTTAATAAATTGAGTTTTAAGCAGAATTATACTCCCAGCCACTTGCTAGTCCCCTTCCTTAAATTGGATTAAACCTAGGTATGTCAATTCTTCTGTTTTTGCCTTCCACTTCAGTTTGACTTGAGATCTTAGTGTGTGCCTCTGAAGGGAAATTACAAGGGCCAGTATCTTTGTAGCTTGATGGCACCCTTGCTTTTAGTTTGTTTCTCATTTCCGGTGAATGCTTTAGACCATAAAGAATTGCTCAGGTGACCAATTTGATCCCTAGTCTAAATCCTAATATCTAATGATATGTGGTTTCCTGTAGGGATCACAGCTTTTAAGCCCTCAAATTCTAATTTCCACCCCCAAGAAAGTTTACCTCCTAAAAGCTGGGGAATGGAGAAGATCAATACAGCACGTAAATATCAGTTTTTCACTTTAATCTCTTAAACTGGAAAGCAGGTATGTGCTGATTTGAATTTTACAAGTCCTGCCTGTGTTGAAACTAATTAATGGACACATTAAACATCTAACTGGCTATTACAAATCATTGTAAATAGCCTTTGTAATAACACTTCCATAAAGACTACTGCAATCACAGTATTTGCCTCCAGACACATTGCTCTTTCATCCATCACTAAGAAGTAAGGTTTTTACAACATGCACCCACAGTAATTCCTAGCAGCAGTAAAATACCACTGACCCCATCAGCCTGACCCTGTATTTTCTACCCCCCTCCCCATCTTGCTTTCTTTCCATAACTCTCTGCTGCCCTCTTGCCCGGTACTACCTCTGTGTTCTCTCTAAGAACACAGTGCTCTTTTTATTTTCAGACACATTCCCTCCATTTATTTCCCTTATTTTATTTACATTTATTTTTCCTGAGACTTTTTCTGGCCTAAGCTTGTAGAACACATTGCCTCATTTTTAATATTCTTGGCAATTGAGTCGTATCACACCACCTACACTTGTTCACATTCGGATAGCAGTTGGACCACAACAGCAGTCATGGATCAACAAGAAAAATATCCCCAGTGCAGCAGTAAATCCCAGAGAGAGTTAAGCATCATAGTCACAATCCCATGTTTGCCACAAGACTGAGTTTATGGAAATGCGTGGCCTCTGTGTAAGCTTAGAACTTAAGCCTACTTAACCATGTTTCATATGCTGCAGTCAGGCCTTACAGATCTCTTGGCTCCTCTCCCTACGTCTGTCCTTGTGTTAAACCACAACTGTTCCACACTCCCTTTAGCATTAGCGCACGCTTGACATGGAGGGAGCATTAAGGGCAAAATCCTGAGCTGATGTAAAGGGCACAGCTGCCTTGAAATCAATTAAGCTATGTTAACTTACAGCCTCTGAAAAGCTGCCCCCTGGTTTATAGTCAGAGTGCAAAAGGGCAGCTCTGCACCCTGAGCACCAGAGGTGCCTGGGGCAGCACCAGTTGCCTCACTGCCCATGGTAGCAGCACAGCCAACTATCAGCTGCAGCAGCAGCTAATTTTGCACCCCCACCCCCCAAAGGAGACACCCCAGGTTGCCCCCACTTCACTTACACTACTGTTTATAGCAGAACTGCTGTGCAGGGATCCCCCTTCCTCACAGCATTTCACTATGGAAATAAATTAGAGCTGCATCTCATTACTAGATAATAAAAAACCCAACAAGCTTAATTAAAAAAGAACACTGTCATGCCATCTATTGGTAACCTAGACCAGTTCAAGCTGTCTTCAATTTGTGGCACCAAACATCCTAACCATAGTGTTATTGCCATCTTCATTTCTTCTAACACTTGGCACTCAACACAACAGGGGTGCTAACCAGCTCCCCAGCCTCTGCAGTTCTTGTCAGATTTGTACAGCAGCCATGATGAGAATCAATTTCTTTACCCCTAAATAGGAAAATTTCAAACTGACACATGGATGAATGATAAAAACTGACCTGAATTCCCTGTGTTGGAAGCTGATTTCAGGTCCTGACGCCAGCTAGCCTGCTGGTTGCTGTACCACGGTTATTATTTGTATGGTGCTGAATTTGCACTGATTCTCCCCCGCCACCACTTCGTTCATCTCTCTGTCATTATTTGGCAAATCATTTCCCTGATCTGTGCACACATATAACTGGGATATGCATTCTTAACTGAAATGTCACAAGCAAACATATACAGCTCTTTGATAAATTTCTCAAGGCCTACAGAAGAAATGGCTGTAGATGCCTACCACAAATCCAGGTGCTGCTTTCAGTAGCCTGACTTTGGTATTCATTCAGGCCAGATACAGTGTTTCCACTGACTGCAATGGTTCAGGTTCAGGTCCATGGCGTGTAGGTAGCATAGGGGCAGACTAGTTACAGCAGTGTTACTTTTCACAGAATACAACCCTATGGATAGCAAAGGAGAGTTTTAACCAGCATAACTGATAGCAGGGTTCAGTCCACACAATCAAAACTGAGTAGGATAGATGAACAGCGATACATTAAAATGAGAACATAGTCCCCAATTCACATGAATTTCTCCTTGTCCAACCTGCTAGATAACACCGTTAGCTCCCCAGAGCATAATTCTGTAGATTTTTAATCTTGGAGCCAGGGGGAGAAAGCAAACAGACCATCAGATTTGCACTGTAATAAAAATGTGTGTCAAGCTGCAAATTATAGACAGCATCAAAGGCTACTCAAGGGAAAGGACACAGCTCAGCTTCCTATTTTTTCCAGTGTGAAGGGAAATAGTAAGAAGTAGCATGTCACTGTTGAGAAGAGAGGCTAGTTTACACGCAGTAAACTGTGTGTAACTGTGTCCTCACATATGCCTTCAAACTAGTCTTGTACCACTGGGCCAAACCAGAATGCATAGACGCTAGCAGCCCTCTCCTTAAATAAGTTTATCAGCATATATCCATGTAGCAGTGTGCTGAAAGACTCCCTCTTAGCTCCACACATGCTAGCACTGGCCCTAGGAGCAACAGAGCTGCATTACTTGTTCTCAGCAGGGTACACTAGCTTGCACACATTGCCTTTGTGTGGTTGTGCAGTTGGTGCTGGTGTTGGTATAAGTGCATGCAGAGCTCAGGTATCTCTGTCCATTGCTGCCTTGTGCCATATAGATGTGCCCTCAGAGCTCAGGCTGACAGACATTAGTCCCAGAGCAGAGTCCTAGCCACTACTGAAATCTCACCTACGCTCCCAAACAAGGGCGAAGCAGAAGCCAAGTCACGTGCACAGAGGTGTAATGGGGCAGCTGGGCGCCCAGGACAGTGGTGGCACAGAGGGACAGCATTGACTTCTGGCTGTGGGTGCCACCAGGGCAGTTGCATTGCTATAGCAACAACTGTTAATTTTCTGGCCCCCTCTCCTGGCTCCAGGTGAGCACCAGGGGCTGCTGCCCTGGCCACCTCTGCTTAGTTATGCTACTAGACAGTTACGCTACTGTGCTGGCTTTTCTGCACCGGGATGAATTCCATCCCCAGCATGTATAACAAAACCACAAACGAGACTCCTGGCCATTTATTTTACAGCATGTCTCTTCAGGGACAGCATCACATCTTTCTGTGTTAGTGAGAATTAACAAATTGAAGTGGCATGAAATCAGTGGAGATGCCTGGATTAGAAAGTAAAAAAAGAGTGAAGTTCCACTCACACAGGTGGGTTTTTTTCCACGGTTAGGCAGCAGCTGAGTGAGGATTTTAGACTAAGCCACTTAGAGTAGAAATGTGGCACAGATTCCAGGTTCCTTCTATTCATGTGGCCTAACTCCTAGGCACCCCCTGCTTAATACAGCTCTCCTGGGTGCCTGGACTGGAGACATGTCAGAAAGGGACCCACTGAGGCCAGGTGAGCAGGGCGCTGCCTACACTAGCCCAGAAATGCAGGAGAAAGGAAGGGTGGTAGCCCAAAACTGGACACAGTACTCCAGATATGGACCTCCTACTGCCTCAGCAAGTGCTTGAAACACTACTAAGTTGTTATATAACAAGGTGGGTACCTCCTCTACCTGTGGCCGTGTTTTTAAAAAGGTACTGGCTGTATCTGAATTTTATAGGCAGCTCCATGCTGTCAGTGAGTGTTACACATGCTCTAGTTCAGGGGCCGGTAATTATTTCAGGTGGAGGGCCACTTACCGAGTTCTGGCAAGCTGTCGAGTGCCGCATAGGTAGCCCCATCCCTTGACAGGTGCCCTGTCCCCTGTTTGCCATCTTGTGACCGGAAGTCCCACCCCCTAACTGATGACCTTTGCCACCAGAAGTCCCTCCCCTTCCCCCAGAAGTACTCCTTTCAGCAAGGGGTTTTGCCATCTTGGAACCAGAAAAATACCAAATTATATTCTAAAAAGTGAACATCTACAGCATTCATTAATTTGATTAAAAAACATATTTTTGTCCTGATTTCCATGCATTTGTGTAGTGTCCATAAAAGTGTAGTCTAAGAGGGGTGTGGGTGTATGTATATGGTAAGGTGTGTGTATGGGACTCATCCTATGAACACACATACACACACACACTACCCCTGCCTGCTCTCACACATGCACACACACACACACACACACACACACACCCACCAGCATGGCCCAATGCTCCCCCATCCAGCTATGCAGCCAGGAGCCATGTGGTGCCAGAGCAGGGCGGGGGCAGGAAGAGAGTGAAATGGCTGGGGGTGGAGCAGGGCTGGGCTGCTCAGTCCTGCTGAGGGCTCCCCCTGGGTCCTTCTGCCCCTAGCTTCAGCTTTGACAAGGCAGCCAGGAGCAAATAAATATTAATTTCCTAATTTTTTTAGGGGCCCCACAGGCTGGATAGAATGGCTTGGCAGGCCAGATCCAGTCTGTGGATTGTATTTTGCCCACCCTTGCTCTAGTTCCTTAGGAGTGAAGGCTTTGTTGTATGTTTCACTTAGGATGTGTTACCTGCGCTTAGAGCACTTATACATGAGACAGACCTGTACTCCGCAAGATTAATCAAGCCTGCTGCGAGTGTGTGGAGCGTGCTAATTAGCAAGCTCCAGCAGCCTCCACATCACATGTAGTCCGCGTCCCCATGTTTCAAAATGATGGCAGGGGTGCTTTAACTAAAGCTTGTTGAATGAGCTTTAGTTAAAGCACCTCTTCTGCCATTTTGAGGTGTGGGACACAATACACATGATGCTGCTGGCGCTTTAATTAGCACAGCTCTCAGAGTCTCTCTAATTAAAATGCCTCTCCCCACCCTCCTTCACCCTGGAGCACGTGTATAGATGCTCTTAGAGCCCATGCATTCAAGCAGGAAAACTCATGCTAAGTGCTATCATGTGGTAGTCAGGTTAGGACTTTTTGGGCACAGAATATTTCCAGATCACTGCTGGTTCCAGGGGGAGGGGAATCTAGCTGTGGGCTGGTAGCCTGTAGCCAGGTTCCCATAGCAACAGCCAGGCTCTCTGCCAGTGCTCGCTGTTTTCAGAATAGGAGGGCAGGAAAGGTAGAGAAAGGAGCCAGTTCTTCAGGCTCCACCGCTGGTGCTGAAGGGTGGGGTGGGCGAATTGGAGCCCCCCTCTACCTCAGAGCGGGGGAGCTGCAATACATCCACACCCACCCTTGGTGGGGGGGTTGAAAACCCCCTGGACTGAACTCCCTCTGCTTTCTCTCTCTGAACTAGCTCTCCCCCTCCCATTCTGAAAACAGTGACAGACTGGGAGCTCAGCAGACACAAGTTACAAAAGACCTACATTTTGTAACATCTTTATCATGCAATGTGGGGTCAGATTTTCACCCAACTGACCAGTTTTGAAGCTGTTTGCAGCCATGCATTTGTGTTTGGTCACAGCCATAAACTGCTTTTTATGACCAGATCAAAGGAAAATTGTCACTTCTGTCTGTACCCCAAATGTCTCAGGCTAGGGCAGTGCTGAGCATGTGTGCAAGCGGAAATGGAGGTGCCTGCTGTGTTTAGGCAGGCATTCTTTGGATCTCAGTTTTGGATCTAAAATCTTTTTTGACCCCTCATAGTAACAACACAGGTGAAACTAAACAGCAATGATGCACCAGCATGAACTCTCACCAAAAAAATACAAAGGACAGGGACACACACGAGGCAGTAGAAGCACATTTTTCATAGAACAACCACTCCCCATCTGACCTCGCTATCCTCATACTCAAGGGAAATCTACCAAACACATTTACAAGGCAAGCTTGGGAACAAAAATTCATAAAAAGGCTGGACACCAGGAATCAAGGACTGAACATCAATATTGATTTTATGACACTACAATCTCTCTGATTTCTGAAATTCTTCCCACACACTACAGGTGATAATTGTCCTCCTCCCTTTTGATAGGTCTTGATCCTAGTAGTAGTCAAGGTGCTTTTCTTCTGCTAATTATTTTGTTGCTACCCCTGGGAATTTCTCCCTTCTCCGATTTCACAACTCTATCTACTGTTCTTAACAATTTCTGCACTTGCCTTCCCATTCAGACCTGCGGCAGATTGCTTCGTCTAAATGCATCCTGATTATACAGTTTGCCTAATAAAATGTATCACCCCCAAAAACCCTTGCCTCTAGCATAATCCCTGGACCATCATGGCTACAGCATTACTCTTAACGCTAATGTTAGCATCTAAGTCCTTCTTTCTGGGTATTTTCCCTTGACACGTGGGAAGATACTTTTATGTAGAACATGCCCAATTCCAAGCCTCATAACACTACAAAACATCAGGAGAAATGCCTCTGCTGGCCAGGAAGTTATGGAAGTGTCAGAGGAAAACGTCTAATCTGGGGCCTCATTATTATTTATATTCTTCAAGAGGTGCTTTTTGAGAGGTACATGCTTTAACTCAGGCTTTTGTTCTAGGATGATTCTGGATTTCTGCTTTGGTTCCTACTTCGATAAGAAAGGAGTAAAACAGAAGCACTGGCACTGGCATGACTTCAGCCACCACGTTCATGCTCCTCCTTTCCAGCCCATCTCCATGAAACTCAATGTTTATATCAGCATTAAAGTTGTGGCTCAGGACCAAATTTATCTCTCATTTGTTAAAGACTCCAACAGCATCCATTTTAACATGGGGACCAGGCTAAAGGTAAGTTCCCACAACCAGGCAAGTATCAGTGCTCCAGATCTGTCTCTTATTTACCACTTCACAGGACTAATTTCCAAAGAAAAATGGTTTGACTGAGACAAGACGTCTTCTTGGAGTCCTACGAGTACCCTAAAAAAAAATCTCTATTGAGTACTTATTGCTTTATTTCAAGTTTGCAATTGCTGTTGTATAGAGCTGTCAGAAGTCTTCAGATGGAAGATGCTGTTGCATGTAAAACGAACCACTCTCTGGGGCTTTCCTGTTTGACCATTTTCAATTTACAGGAAAAGCTTTAATGTGGTTTTAAGTAAACAAGGAAGTACAGGCACTACAATGTTGTACTGTCACAAAGACATTGTGCATTTCACAATGTTTCACAATGGGACTGTAGACCAGATCAAAAGGAGGATTCAGGTGCCTAAAACAGGACTTAGGCAAACTTTTGGCACCTGACTCCAAAACTGCAGTCCCCAAACCCCTGCTTAACTGCAGGCTAACCTTGGAGGTCTCTCAGCTGACCAGGCACCTCCCTTGTTGATCTAACAGTCCCTGAAGCACCCACAGGTCTGTCTTCTGCACATGCCCAGAATTGTCCTGGTTCAAGCAGCTGGACAACACAGTGGCCATGGCCCCCAACAGATGTGAAGAAAAAAACCTCAAAACCTAGCACTTTACCAGAAGAAGCATGTTAGTTTGACCTGGCTTCCCAGCGTCTGATTCAATTACCTACTACATAAAAGTGCCAAAAAGCCCCGCTGAAGTGAGCAATCTATACAGACATTGGGCGAGTCGGGGCAGACTAATGCAATTCCTCTTCTGGTTATGTGCTGCGTTCAGTGTGGGAGTGCACCAATCTTAAAGCACTGTTTTCTTTCCACATCTGTAAGCAGCCTGGGTGGCTTGCTCTGAGCCTGCCTAACACACCACCTGCATTGGCTTCAGCGCAGAATAGGGCAGCCATAGCTAATCTCTTTTAAGAGCACCACTGTAATGATGGTGGTGGCATGGCCGAGAGCTAAGTGGTAAGAGCACTCTCCCAGGAAAAGGGAGCCTCAATTTCTAGAACCCCTTCAGGATGAAAGGATTCAAACCCACATCTCCCACCTCTCAGAAACACTTCTAAACAGCCAGCTATACAGTGTACCAGGTGAGGGCCTCCTCCAGCCCTCCTGTTGAAGCTGAAGGAACAGAAGATCCCAGAGGTGAGGAGAGCCAGCAAGGAGGAACGTGACTGTATACTACCGGCTACGGTAGGGGTGGGCAATTATTTCAGCTGGAGGGCCGCTTAATGAGTTTGGCAAGATGTCGAGGGCACAAGGGCAGCCCCACCCCTTGACAGGTACCCCGCCCCCTGGTCACCATCTTGGGACCAGAAGTCCCACCCCTAACCCCTGACCTTTGCCACTAGAAGTCCCTCCCCTCACCCTGAAAGTACTCCATTTGGGAAGTATTCCATTTGGGTTTCCCATCTTGGAACTGGAAAA
>NW_017729032.1:67824139-67830698 GCF_001723915.1 Gavialis gangeticus
AAAAAAAAAAAAACAAAACACATTATATACTAGAAATCAAACATCCACAGCTTGTGCTGTGCTGTGCTGCTCTGCAGCTCCAGTGCACTGCCACCACTGCCCCACAGGGCAGCCCAGAGGCAGTGGTGATGGCAGCAGAGCCACAGGCCAGCCCAGTGCAGGCTCTGGGCAGCTGCAGCACGGAGCAGGTGGGAGTGGCGAGGGGGAAGAGCCACTTTTCTCCTGCACTAAGTAACAGTTTCTGCCCAGCTAGCGCTGCTACCACTGCTGTTTAACGTGAGCAGGTGTGGGGTTGGGGGCAAAAACAAAACAAAAACCCAAATCTACCTTTTTCACAGAAAACTGTAGTGGGGGGGTTAAATAAGAAAATTTTGATTTTTTTTTTTTTTTTTTTAAATCAGAGAAAACCAGGATCTTCCTTCTAATGACAGGCTCCCACACTCCAAGACACCTCAGTGCTCAGCCTTTTGTGCTATGCGAAGCTTTGGTAGCCGATTCAATTCGAAGGCGATTCAGCCTGATTTGGTGGCCAAAGCTCCATATCAAATCAGGACACTGATTCAAATCACCAAATCAAATCGCTGTTCCTCCAAATCAGCCAAAAGTGAATACTTGCTGCTTCACACAGGCCTACTGACTAGCTCCGGGTAGCTCCCACGCAGCATCCAGATTTCAAAAACACCAACCCAGTCTTATCCCATTGAATAAGACTAGGAGCTCAGGTACCTCCCCGTTTCTTTGAATCACCCTCCTGGGCCAGATATCTAATTCATAAGCCTTGTGGTGCCTAACCTGGGTACAAAGAAGGTTTTCTTTGTATCTCACACCAGTACGCTTGGCACATGCTCTTTGGTTTGGAGCATTAATCGTTTTTTTTACTTTCTCTCTGAACTGGTCTTTTGCAGCTAAAAGACCCAGCCACACTCCACTTTAAGCCAGCAGAAGACCAGCTGGAGCTCTTCCTTCATTCCAAAAGCATCCAGATCAAGAAGCTCCTGGCCAAGATGCAGAAAGCATTGCAAGACTGGCACCGTGCTCAGGTGAAAAACATTCAAGGCCTTGCCTCTCATCATTTCCTGCCTGCAAACACTGTTGAAACAGAGACACTAAATCAATGATTTGTAGTGGACACAAAGCTTCACAGAGCCTGCTCAGCAGTCAAGACAGCCAGTCAGTTCATTGTAAAAGTAAAACTCATTTTCAAGCTCTTAACAGTTTGCATCTGACTGTATGCCAAGGTAGAGTAATTATGGCACCAAAGAGCACAGCCTCCAATTTTGAAACAAATAATCAATGGATCTTGGTTAGGTCAATGTGCACTAGCCCCATAAACTGAGAAGGTGGTTCTTAAAAGTGGGAGAAAGGAGAGTAGAGCTGGTCTCAAATTTGGTGGCAGCCTAAGCTAAACAACACCTGCTGTGAGCCACTTTGAATTTTGCAACCTTGCCCAGCAAATGCACGCAATTCCTGGAAGCTAAAATTCACTTACAGTGAAATGCCCAGAACTGAATGAAGCATATTCTAGGGTGATATGACTGGCCCACAAAAGAGATTAATTTGTAGCCTCAGGGTTGCCACTCCCTCCATTGCTCTCCAGCCTCCTCCTGCCTCCTCTGGCTTCCACCTCCTGCCCACACCCCAGGGAGGGCAGCACAATTCCGCAGGAACTATCAGTCTGGAAAGCTAGGGGTGGGACTGGGAAGTGGGGAAAAGTCAACAGCCAGAGCTGAGGGTAGGGCCGGGGTGCCCATGAAATGTGGTGGAGCTGGGGGAAGGCCAGGAGGGGAGGCACTAGTATGGCAGGGTGCATCAGGAGAAGCATTCAGTGTAGCCCACAGAGCATGCAGCCCCTGCCGACTCAGAAGTTGGATAGCCTTACTTCACAGCTTGGTTGTGGATGTTTCTCTAAGAGGCTGTGAGATTATACAACCTTAGAATACACTTTATCTAATAAAAAGCTCTCTTTCAGAACCTGTGAGGATTACTGATTAATTGATACCAGCTGCTTAGAATTTTTCCCCCTCCCCAATATGACACATCACACTGGTCACACTGCCACCTCCCCACATTGGTCCTGGCATTTGATCCTTCTTGGCTCTGACACAAGATGGGCCCCTCTGATTTTTGATAATGTGGCAGCAACAGGAATAGAAACACGGTACACACAGATGTTGGACTGAGGCTTAAACAATGGTTCCATCCTCAGTAACCTTGGGAAAGTCACTTTACCAGTTAGTTCCTTTGTTTCCTTCTCCTACCATCACTGTTTCATCCATTTTGACTAAAACCTCTGTCTCTGAGTTTATACAATGCCTTGTACAGTGGAACGCTGATGTTCTGTTCAGGCCTCTAGGCCTTGCTGCGATACAGGTAAGTCTGTGTCCATAAGTCTTTCCGAGTGTCACTTATTCCATGCAAAACCAAATGAGTGAATACATCACACAGGGATTGGAATCCTGCCCTTTCGGTGCAATCTAGAACGCCCGAGGGAAAGAGCAATTGCTGTGAAGCAGCACTAAGTGGCAGAACAAAACAAGCTAAATTCTATTTGTACTAATAAGGGAAAATAGGGTATCTTATACAAACAGTTTGTTCAAATGCCACCTTCAAAACCGAAAGCTATATGGGAGGTACAAATGACCAAGGAACAAAATCCAAGCCTTTGGAAGGTGAGCAGGAATGGAGACTAGACACACAATACATTGTAATGAAAAAGTATGGGAAGATTAGCCCATGAGTAGCTAGGCAACACGAAGAGCCATCAAATAAAATAGGGGCTGAATAATAGCTGTGCTTTCTGCTTTCAGCTCCCAAGTTTGCTCTTGAATAAAGACAAACAAGTTAAAATATCTTCTTCTATTATAACCTCAGTTTCTTCTCCCCAAGACAACTGCAGTGAAGAGACCATTTAGTCACACAAAATCATCAGTAAAGAAAATACAAATTTACTTTTATTACAACTATAAAGTGATTACTTTAAACACAATTAGCTGCACACTCAGTATTCAGGTATACATCTATCTGTACCAAATAAAGCCAATTCTCTTACTCCTAACAAAAGTAACTTGTCTTTTCTTAATTAAGTCGTATGCATGCCTAAAGGATATTTAGTATTTTTCCATTCATTACAAGTCATCATGTTAAACAAACCTCAAGGTACATAAGAAAGCTTAACTCAGGCACCAAAATAGGAAGCAATTTTTTTTTTTATTAAAAAAACATTAAAAACAGCAAGATTCTAGTCAGATAATATAAAGCACTTTAAATTAATCTTTTGAAATTATTTACACTATTTGTATATGTAAATATCTGAAACTGTACACATTTAAACAAATCTTCATTCAGCTAACAGGCTGTATAAACTGATTGCTCAAGTAACCTTAAACAGCTGTCCCAAAGCTGTGTGGTCATTTTAGAAGTGAAAAGATTCAGAACAGTGACTACTGTAATACATATTTTCCTCTTCACACCCTTTCTGTACAAGCAATCATTACTTTGCAAAGCAATCATGCAGGTTTGTTTCTGTTTTTTTGTAAAATACTATAAAAAATACCAACTGTACATATATTACAAAGCATTGGACATTATTTTACAGCCTGTATTCTTGAATAGGTGAAGGGAAAGGGTAAGTTCTCTTTCTTGTTATTTCCTTTAGTTAATTTCAAAGAGTTAGATGAGGTCTTGTAAATACCGTGTCTCTCTCTTCCTCAGAATGGTCTGCCACAGTGCTACTCACTGTGGCTTTAAAACCTGCCATGTAGTACCCAGTTGGTTCATCTGTAATAGCATAACTCTTGTGTTAAGACGTCAAAGATTTATATTAAACACCATGAAAGCTGGAGAACTGGTTTTAGAAATACGTACATCTGCCATTTCAGTCCCGGTGTTGCATTCCATGGATCTACACAGTAAGGTCCCTAGTCACTGAAAACATTTAAATCCACCTTTAATGTTTCCTCCAGGTTACAGACATGTGTTTAAGCACTTAACCTTTTGAAGTGGAACATGCCTTAGTTATGCAACATACACACACTGCACACTGACCAGTGAGACATTACACATGGGCATAGTTTGCTGCCCAGTGGGTACCTTTTCTTCTGATCTATTTACTAAGTTGATTTGATAAAGTTTCCTCATCCAATGGTGCTTTCTCCTTTCTAAAGCTTACTCATCTATAACAGTGCCACCCAAGTTCCACACAGTCACAGCTCTGCTACCAGCAGCCCCTTGCATTGCCTACAGCATCCAAGTATTCCCCTTCACCCACATAGCCGCATTGCTCAATCAGAAAAGAAAAAAATAAAAATAAAAACCCTTTCCTAAAACCATAAGTACCTGAGAATCTCAATGCTAAACCCTGACTTTACAATAAAGCCTTCAGAACACAGGTAGTTCCCTCACACACATCAGAAACCTTATTGCACAGTTTTTCATTGTAAATCCCATGTGTCCATTTCATAACATGGAAAGAACTCTTGGAAAGTTCTTCACATAGAGCAAGCCAGGGTCAGAGTCCAGGGGTCAGGAATCACTGATTTTAACACAGGGCATTCAAAATACAGTGCATCAAATATTACAGGAAAATCAGAAATTTCAGGGAAATGTAATACAAAATTTTCACAAACTGAGTTATACCTAACAGGATTCTCAGGAGGTTTAAAAAAAACCTGAAGTGTGCCTCTTAAAACCCAGTTCCAGCAACATCCACGTCTTCATTCAAATGTGCTGATTTATACGTTTCTTAAGTCTGGTTTCCTGGTAATGTTTTCACAGCGTCTTAGGCAAATACTCTTTATCCACTGCACATATATCATATCCATGAAAGGAAAGCAAGGAAGGATTTAAACTCAGAATCCCCAACTGGCAGATGGAGGCAGTAACTGAGCTTGTACAAGAATCTTGACCAGATTTTTCACCTTTAGAAAAGGTAAATGTGGTATATTTAAAAGTTACCTATAGCTCTCAATTCTTCCACAACTCTGTGTTAAGCAGCATAGAGACCTTTCATACAGGTTGGACAGCACAAAGGGATCCTTTATTTCAGGCAAGTGTCTTCACAGCCCTTTCACTGATGTAACAACAGAAACTTACTCCCGACAGCTCAACCTTGGGACTATTTAGACATTGACAGAAGTAGATTCACCTTAAAAAAATAATACAAAAGCAGAACCATGTATTAGCTAATCCAGTTTTGAGATCAGACCAGTTTTGTTTGTTTCAGCATCTAAACAAATCTTCAGAGATTTAGGTGAACAAAGAGAACTACAAGGATATTGGTCAAAAAGTGCAAGCATCCAGTTCTACTTGCTTGCTAACTCTTAGTATACACTTACTGACATGACAGACTAGCTTTTTATCTGCTGTAATCAGTTGTGCCAAAGCTTCTAGTAAGTCTGAGTACCTGCACTTAATTTTTTAAAAAGTAACTGGATATGTGAAGTAAGTCATTTAAAAGACAAAGTAAGCAAACTCAAAATGTCCCAGAGGCAAGATTTGGAATCATTTACAAACCCAAATCTGCAAAGCTTCAAAACAGTGACCCAAAAGATTGGTCCAGTATTTCCTGTCCTTCAAAGTGCAGCAGTCCAAATACTTTAGTGGTATAAGATGGGGGCTGGCATCCTTTATAAACTGCAGGTTGGAACAACCAACCCAGCTCCAGTTCAGCATGGGCCGGGTAGCTTTGCTGGTGCATCAGCAATGAGGTGGGTTTCTCTGTGCCAGGGCCAGGCATCTGGGAGCTATGCCCATGCCACCACTGCTTCTCCTAGCCCCCTGCTTTCCTGCTGGAGTATAAGCACAGATTCCAGCCAGAGGGGAGCTGTGCCCACAATACTGTCGTGTCTCTCTGTTCCCCAGCTGCACCACTGGCGCAACTTCCAGCTTGTAGGGAGCTGAGCTGGGGCCAGGCAGCAGAAAGCTGCATCTCTGCTGCTGCTGCTTTTCCCCAACTCCTCCCCCTTTTGCCCCCACAGCCTCCCAGGTGCAGCATTGGCACAGCCTGAAGCCCCAGCTCAAGCTGTGCCCACACTGCAGCCAGGGAGCAAAAAGTGGCAGCACTGTGGATGAAGCTCCCCTCTCTCTGGAAGCTGTGCTCATGCCCCAGCATGACACCTGTTGCCAACCCTTGGTATAGATACACAACATGATTATTTTAGAGTATTTTATTCTGGATATTAGTAGTAAGAAGTGGAACACTTTTCAACCTCGCTGCTTGCAGCTGACAGTATTAGAGCACTTGGCCACTAGGTGACCCAGAAGCTGGTTTGCATTCAGCACTGAGCCACTCCGGAGGAGGACTGGAAGAGGGCCAACGTGGTTCCCATCTTCAAAAAAGGGAGGAAGGAGGACCTGGGAAACTATAGGCCAGTTAGTCTTACCTCGATCCTAGGCAAGCTGTTCAAGAAAATTATTCTGGCACACATCCAGGAGGGGCCAGCAGGGGTGCTTAGGGGCAACCAACACGGGTTCATCAGTGGCAGGTTCTGTCAGACCAACCTGGTGGCCTTTTACAATCAGATCACCAGATCATTAGATGCAGGGGTAGCAGTGGACATAG
>NW_017729032.1:67831674-67835536 GCF_001723915.1 Gavialis gangeticus
CGGACTAGATGATCTGCTCAGGTCCCTTCCGACCCTAGAAACTACGAAACTATGAAACTCCGGGATAAATCCAACTAAGGGAATGGACACACAACTGGTATATACCCGTCACTTTGAGGGGCAGTTTTACCCCAGTATGGAATGACTTGCACAATGTAAGGTTGTGCCTTGCGTGTCCAATCTACATATACCACAGACCATAATCCATTTATTAGGGCTGTGCAAAATTTCACCAGGTGTTTTGTTTCAATGCTTGTTTTGAACGGTTTCGAGTTTGAAATAGCGAAATCGAAACAAAACAAAAGGCTTTGAAAAAGGTCTTGGAACGAAATGAGGGCACTTGAAATGTTTCGAAAGTTTCAAAACATTTTGAGTTTCGAAGCTGAGCTTGCTTCAGGGACACAGAAACTAAGGAGAGGGAGGAGGAAAGACTGCTCTGATATTGACGTGTAGCTGGTCAGTGACTGTCATCCTTCCCTGAGGTCCCTTCCAATCCCAGTGCTCTGGGGGAGGGACAGAAAAAACAGCTGCACCTTAACACACATGCGTGCACACAGTCACGTGTCACAAGTTTTGCTTGTCAGCAGCTTGAGGTGCCGTTTCCCAGAAACCCCTGCACCTATCTCCTTGAAACTTGGTAGGCTTCGTGGCCTTAGCAGGGGCTACCACGCCTGCAAGTTTCATCTCAATCAGGCAAGAAATGACAACGTTCTAGGGAGTTTCGTGCTTCCCCATTATAGCCAATAAGTGAAACATCAAAACAGTGTTGAAACAGGGAAGCAGTTTCAACGAAACGAAATGGCACAGCTCTTTCGAAACTAAACAAGACTTGAAACAAGACACTGTCCAAGTGAAATGGAAGCCATGCCGAAATGAAACGGTGCCGTTTCACACAGCCCTACCATTTACTCTGTGGTAAACCTGTCACCTGTCCATGCCCCGAGATAAATCTACTTTAACCCACTGATTCATTTTCTGATCAACACAAATTTCTCCCCCTTCTAGGATTCCTTTCAAAAACCTTGTGGAGAAATTCTTCCAGCCACAAATGTGACTAAAAGTTTAACTGAGACTCAACTATAACCACACCACAGTGGATTTCATTTATAGCCAAGACCCCAGAGTAAAAATCATTTTTTAAAAAAGCTACTAAATCTCTTAAGAGTGGTATGTGCCAGGATGCCCTAATAAAGAAAATTCCTAGTGTTTCTAAGGTAAAGTCCTTCTTTATGTTGAGGTTTGTTTAAGTTTCCATAAATATTCAAATATTTTCCAGTTGTTTTTTATTCAACCAGGTCCTCACAATGCTTTCCCAAACTAACTGCAGGATGAAGAGGAAAATGGTGTCAAAAGGCAGGACTCTCTCACGTTTGGGGCTAAAGATTTTTTTATATACTTCACACACCTGATCTCTCTTCACAGATATAAGGTGCTCAAGGTGGATGTAGGTCTCCACATGAGTCTCTGCTGTGACCTTAAGCAATAATAATCCACAGCAACATATCAACATGTCTGAGCACTAACACCAGTTATAAAACTAAGAGTCTGGACATACATACAGACATGTGGGCCAAAATGAGTTGAGCTTTACTGCATGTCAGAGACTTCAAGACAATTGCCCACATGCACATTCTTAACCCAAGGTAAAAGGAAGCTAACCCATGGCAGCTCAGATCGCAGCCTTGCCACATGTTAGCTGCCATCCACTGTGAGCCAAGTCATCTGGCCTGCAAAGACCAAGTATCACCAGCAGTTTGGTGACAGACCAATTCAACAACACTGCAGCAGCAGCCAGGTTGCATACATGCTGCTGGCAATTTGGTGCCGCAGAAGTGGTGGCTTGCTTCTGGAGCAGCAGTCTAAAATAATGCTGCTCCATCAAAAGGGTTGTCAATCCCTGCCCTACATTATTTCTAAAAAGTTAAATAATTACATTTTTTCTCAGAGTTCAAATTAATTCCTGATCAAAACATGAGAAAAAAAGAGGACTTGGAAAAACAACATTACCCATTAAGGTAATGTTGGACAATTAAACAAAACAGAGGAAGTTGCATGAAAAACTACAAAATAAGGAGTTTCAATGCATACCTGTTCCATTGAAGGACAAGCTATGATCTGAAGATCTTCACTGCTAAATTCTTCCTTTAACAAAGTATGAAGCTTCTGGAATGCTTGCTGAATGTTATTCTTATAAAGAAAAGAAAAAAAATATTTAATATTGGAGTACCACAAGACTTATTGCAAACAAACATCTTGTATGGGGAACTGCTACTGAAGTGAATGGGGCAAGGGAGTCACTTGGAAGAACTTCACACCTATGTTCTAAGAAGTGGTTCTCTGCTGAATAGTAACTATAAAAATAGCATTGAGAGGTTCCTGTGTTGGTTCTTAGACAACTCCAGATGAAATGTGTTAAGTAAAAGATGTTCTCTCTCAATACCTAGTCCTACAAATTGAACCTGGCACCTAAGAACTAAATTGGGTTCTCTCTTGACCATCTGCAAGCACAAACGGTAGCTCCTCCACTAACTCAGTACAGCCCTCAGTGCCTTTGAACAGATGCAACTGACTGGACCTTAAGGAAGGTCTGTGCTACGCAAAAAAAGGAGGAAAACTTGATTTACTTGAATATAAAGATAAGGTCCTCCCCCACAGCAGCATGGGAGGAAAACACTCCTCGTCTTGCATTCAGCAGCCACCTGTGAGCAGCCAAGTGGGTGGAAAGAGGCCAGGAGCTGAAGCCCGGCACACTAGGGCGGGAGCCACCTGGCTGCAGCTCCACCCCCACACTCCCACCCGCCTAGCTGGGCATGTGCTAACTGGCATGTGCGCCCACAACCACTGCTGCTTCCCTGCGCTACCTGCTACTCAGAGCAGCGCAGGAAGAGGAGGAGCTGTTGGAAGTGGGGGAAGGTGAGCAGTACCCAAGCAGCTCCACCAAAAAGATGTGTTCGCTGACTAGGGCCAATGGTGGGCGCGGGCTGCCCCAGGATGGGCTCAGTCCCACGCAGAGCCCTGCCAGGCCGGGTACAATCAATTGGCAGGTGCCCACCCACAGACCAGATCCAATCAGTTGCTGGGCCACATCTAGCCCATGGACCATATTTTGCCCACCCCAGAGTTATATGGTATATTATGTGCCTTTTGGTTTTAAACTAATATCAGGCATAGTTTGTGCTATATACAAGTAGATACAAAAAAGTGCTGTTTAACAGTGTGTTTATGGAGGTACACAGGTACAATCACATAGGTTCCTGGCTGTATTACAGGACCTTCATCTTATCCAGGAAGTGTACAGTCCCACTAGGGGTAATGCCTTCCTGGACCTGGTCCTGGCCACAGGGGATGACCTGGTGAGGGGACTGCAGGTTCTTGACCACCTGGGCAACAGCGATCATCATCTACTGGATTTCACTATACAACGCAGGGTGTCAAGGGCTTACACCAAGGCTAAAGCCCTTGACTTCAGAAGGGCCAACTTAAATGAGCTTAGGAGACTAGTGAGAGAGGCACTGAGGGCACAGAAGGTAAAGGAGATGGGAGCCCATGGAGGGATGGTCATACCTTAAGGGGGTAATCCTCCAGGCCCAAAGGATAACAGTCCTGAGAGAAGCAAGTGGGGCAAGAGTGCTCAGAAACCCCCTTGGCTCAGCAAGGGCATTCAGCAATGCCTGAGGACTAAAAGGGGGGCATACAACCAGTGGAAGGGAGGAGCTATCACCAAGGAGGAGTACTCCTCCTTGGCCTGGGAGTGTAGGAGGGCTATTAGGAAGGCCAAGGCAGAGATGGAACTCAGGCTAGAGTCCAGGATTAAGGACAACAAAAAGTCCTTTTTCAAGTACATGGGGAGCAAGAAGAGGGC
>NW_017729032.1:67839052-67844417 GCF_001723915.1 Gavialis gangeticus
CTGTTCAGGTCCCTCCTGACCCTAGCTACTATGAAACTACTGTGAAACTATGAAAATGGTAAAAAGGTAAAATATATCAGTTCTGTATGAACTAAGTCTATGGTTACCCATAGTAATTTGCCTATATGCAAATTACTACAGGCAAACTTATTTCAAAGTCAGTGTTTTCAAACTTGCCCCTCACTTCCAGTGCTAAGGGAGAACAGGGTCTGACTGTAGCGGGGAGGGGAAAGTGGTTCAGAAGGAAGAAGTTGGGGGGCAGAGAATAAGGGGCCACCTTACCCCTGTGGTAAGAATAAGGGGCCACCTTACCCCCCCAAGATTTATTTTCTCTACTGTAGCAGCAGAAGGGAGACAAATTCAAGGCAAACCTCCAATAATTAGATTCTATACCTAAAAAATTATAACAAATTTATTAGGACTGTCAATTAAATCGCAATTAACGCATGCAATTAATGTATTAATCATTGTTTGCATTAATTCTTTTAACATGTTAATTGCGCATGTGGTTTTGGAGCCCATGCCCAGGCTCTGCTCCGCTGCTGTCAGCACCGCCTCTGGGCCACCCCTAGGGCAGTGGTGGCAGTGCAGAGGACCACAGGGCAGCCCAGACACAGTCTCAAGGCAGCTGCAGCTGGGGGGGGGGGTGGCACACACACAGACAGGCATGCAGTCATAGGCAACAGGCAGCCAAGAATGCAGCCTAGTGGCATGTGGAGCAGCACCAAGCAAGCAAGTCTGTAAAGGGAAAGCGGCATGGGGGAGGAAAGGGGCATGAGAGGGGCAGATCGAGGTCCCCACAATGGGGGAGGGAGTGAGGCAGAGGCAGAGACAGAGGCAGGGGCTGCAGTGCATGGGGCCCAGAAGCCGGGGCAGGTTGTGGGATGGAGTCATGGGTGGCTCCCACCACTGCATGCACATTGGGGGAAGCATAAGGGGCATGGGGATCTGTGCACAGGGTGGAGGCAGGTTGCTGCAGTGGGCTGGGGCTCTGCACCACACTTCCTTTGCCCCCAGAGCCACGCACAGGCTGTGCTGTGTCCCCTGCCTGCCAGGTGGCAGGAGACGGCATGGTGTTGTGCAGCTCCTGGGGCAGTGGTAGTGAGGCACAGAGCCTAGTGCACAGTTGCATCCCACCTCTGCCCCACACACAAATCTGGGGGGCATGTACCCTCCATGCTTTCCTCAGGGGCATGCACATCCATAGTAGTAGCCCCCCTTTACCCCCCCCCAAATGAGCTACCCACAGCTCCATCCCCAAACCCAGCCCGACCCCTGGGCCCCATTCACTACAGCCCCTACCCATGCCTCTGCTCCACTCCCTCCCTCACTGTAGGAGCCCCAATTTCCCCCCCCAGCCCTTTTCTCCCGCCCACACACTTATCTGCTGGGCAGTGTGTGCGTCTGTCTACCTGTCTGTGTGTCTGCCCCTAACTCCCAAGCCACAGCCTCCCCAGCCCTGCTGCTGCCCCTCTCTCCTGATCCACAGTACCCCATGTCCTGCCAAGATATGTAGGAACCCCCCCTTCCCAGGCTCCAACCCCCCCTCCCCACACATAGCCCTTCACACATTCCACTCCCCCCCACACACCCCTAACCATACAAAGTATCTGCATAATTTTGCATAACTTGGAGTTTTGCCGCACATAATTTTGGGTTTTTAGCTGTGTGATTAAAATCATGATTAACTGCAACTAATTTTTTTAATCGCGGAACTAATTGCGATCAAATATTTTAATTATTTGACAGCCCTAAAATGTATAAATATTTCATATTTAGAATTTAATTATTGAAGTGTTATCTTATATTCAAATAAAGACAGAGTAAATGTGGCACTTTCTCCTGTTTAGCATAGTAAACAATCTGCAGACTGAATGGATAAAAAGAATAAGCAGTATATCTGTCTTCTCCTTGAGTCTGAAAAACAGTGTTCACCTCTATGGAGGTAGGTGCCACTTTTATACAGCTACTTTTCAAAGCAGAGCCACACTACAATTTGTAATACTGCATTGACTTTACATATATGCATTAAATCTTTCCCATGATTACTGCCCAAGTTACTAACATAGAATACAGAAATGTGTGGTGGACCAGCTTAGCACAAATTCAGAAAACTCTTGTGAAAGTTCAAAAGAAAGATAATGAAATTGAGAAACTTAAGCATCTGTATCAATTAACTTCTACAGAAACAGCTATATCAATTTACTGCTACAGATGCCAGAAATAAGAGTTAACAAGCTTAGAAAATACACTCTTACAGCCTTTAATCTATTGCATTAAAGCTGTGAAATCTATGGAAAGCATGCTGATGTGTATTCTAATAATACTCACCCTAACCGGCTTAAACAAAATGAATTCAGTGTCTTTATTGGACAAGTATAATGACATGCTTCGTAATGTTGATGGCAGCTTTGTTTTTATGATCTTGTAAGTGGAAGACACTAAATCAGTGACCTTTGCTGAAAGTAAAGTAAATTATTATTAGGCAAAAATTTGGTTCTCTGGATTGAAATATAAGTCCAAATCATTCTCTCTACTTCATGCAGGCCAGGACCCCATGGCCCTTCCCTCAGCACTCCACACTCTCTAGGCATCACTTTCCATTGGCAAAAAACCTAAGTAGGACTTGTTTTAGATGGATCCTTATCTAACTGGAAAGCTGAGCCTAACAAAAATATTGCAGCATACTGCAATTTTCCTTTCCTCAAACTGTTGATGAAGACTGACAAACTGCATTAGACATAACTTCTGTATCTGAGATGGCTATGTAGCCTACTACACAAGAATGCTGTGCTGGATAGAGCATGGTTACTATATTGCTAGATAATTTTAACACTGTTTGCAACAGAATCATGATGAAATTATTGGAGGAAATACTATAGAATTTTGAAAACTTGAACAGGTAAGGTTTATATGCTTTAATTATTTATTCACTCTACCTTTTAAATATTTCTCTTTGTTTACTCCTGCCTCCCAAATCACTGACACTGTGGTATATACCAGGGCATAACAAAACAGCCAAGATTATATTTGGTGGGTCCAGTAAAAGATGCTGCTTTGAGATTAGGGAATGCTCCACTGAAGTATAAACTTCACTTTCTTCCATAGCGCACACTCTCCAGCCTTGAAAAACAAGTTCTCACAGCTTGCTACAACCCAGGCTTACTGGAACTGCCCATCATACCACCTTCTACTTCATAATTCAATGAAGAGAAACAAGTTCACTTAGGAACAAACTATCCCTACATCTCCACTTAGGTACAGAATTATCACAAAACAAATATTATAAAATATTCCCAAATGAGCCAGAGATTAACCAAAAGCTCAAGTTAGCCCTTGAAACTGCCCAACCTGCTCTGGAGCAGAAATTAATTATGAACGAACTTAATGGTTTTGCATTTTAAGATCCTGATGCAACAAAGGTTCAAATCTCTGCAACTGAATACAGACATGCCAATGTCACTCAGACATGCAACCTTCTAGGGCCTTTTGTAACACTGTGAGGCCTGAACTGCTCATGCACAATGAAGCATTTTATGACACGTTCTCTTCCAATGAGAGAATATGGAATTGGCTTACTATTTTGGGTAGTCACAAGAGTTAAAAATGTAAAATGCTTACAAAACATGAACAGTAACTCTCAAAGACTAACTTAATTCCTTCATACAGAAACTAAACCTGAACTTTAAAAAAGAATTATTCAGGACACTTTTTAGTCAATGGTTGTCTCATAAATACATTTCAGCAGTCTCAGCTTTAAGTGCTGAATTAATTTATCTACTACACAAATTGAACTCATATTATGAAGCTTTTCAAGTACCAAAAGCCCTGATCTACAGGCTACAGAAAAGGATGACATCTAAGCTTGCCTATTGAAAACAGCACAATGGCTAAAATTTATATTGCTTTTATGTTATCAGAAATGATAAGGAGGAAGGGTCTTGGTTTTTCTGTTCTGTATAAAAAGAAAGATTATCTTAAAGTACATTCTATAAAATACGTGGAAAATGAACTTGCATTGCCCTTTTTTACTCCATTTATTACCCTGCAAATGTCTCAAAACTAATGTGAAAAACATAAAACAAAGTGAATACCTGGTTGCGCCCAAGGCTGCTGTGAAAGGCTGTACTTGGGACCTCCTTGGTTGGCCATTGCTTTTAATGCAGCTACCTAAAACAATTATATTGGGAGAATGAGAAGGGTTTTTCTCCCCGATCAGTATCTAAAAACGCCCCCCCATCATTCTTTAATTAGCTTCCCCTTCCCTGTATGCTCCAAGTTAGAATATAAAAAGTATGAAACTGAATTTTAGCAATTCAGTTAAAGGCTTATGCCCCGATTTTGGTTATAAAACTTACAGAAGGCTAATTTAACTTCAGTAATACATATGTCTACTATACACAAAAAAAGAAGAGTGCAAAAACTGTAAATACATAAAGGCAGCACTAAGCCCATAAAAGACAAACATCCATCTAATCTTAGTTGAAAAAATGCAAGTGCAGGAGTCAAAACTATAGCTTTTAAGTAAAACTATGTTGTCAAAATGTCATATATTGTGTGAAAGTAAAATTCTTAAAATTAAAATCAGAAATGAGACCAGATTTATAGAAGTATTTAGGCTCTTAAAGAAACCTAGGGAAATTTACAGAAGTGACTAAGCAACCTGCTTGTTTAACTCCTGTAACTTTCAATGTCAGTTTTATTTGTAACTCATTTAGACACATTAGCAAATCCCATTAGACACTTATCTTCATTTTTAGGCATCTTAATATCTTACCTGGCTCAGGGTTCAAAATATTGTGGACTTACTCATTCTAAATGAGTATTTCCTAGTTACTCCAAATTCCCAGAAGCCAGGAAATGGAGTATTTTTAGTATCCTTACAACACTGCAACCACCATTCCTGAGAGGTCATGATCCACATTATAAACCTGTTTACACTCAGAAGACTTGTAACATTTAGCAGAGATAATGCTTTTCCTTTTCTGAGTACCTCACAAACATCAACTAATTAGCCCTCCTGCTTGATCTTTCCATACCGAACTAGAATATGAAAACACTTCTGGATGAGACGCTCAGTATTACTGCATTACCTCAGATATACTCTGAACAGACTGAAGGACTTTGTGCCACTGTTCTTCAACCAATGGACAGGTTTACTATTACACATGTAGCTTATGAAAAGCAATGTTTAAAAAAAAACCAAACCTCTGTGGACATGAGGCCTATCCCTCAACACTGTACATCAGCAAAAAAGAGATGCTATTTAATACAGACTACTTCTACTTGCCAAGACTAAACACACTCATTCTTTCATGAAAAAGGGCAATGTGCTATGTTTTTAATGGGAGAGCGTAACTTATAT
>NW_017729032.1:67849417-67889219 GCF_001723915.1 Gavialis gangeticus
ATGGACAGGTTTACTATTACACATGTAGCTTATGAAAAGCAATGTTTAAAAAAAAACCAAACCTCTGTGGACATGAGGCCTATCCCTCAACACTGTACATCAGCAAAAAAGAGATGCTATTTAATACAGACTACTTCTACTTGCCAAGACTAAACACACTCATTCTTTCATGAAAAAGGGCAATGTGCTATGTTTTTAATGGGAGAGCGTAACTTATATTGCTGCTCTAAGTAAAGGCATTATGTTTTATTCCCAGATATCTCTGCTGTTCTAATTTTGGTTCTTGTTCATAACCTGATTTTTGTCACTGTAACTCTGTTCTTACTTAACACTTCCAATATGATCTTCATGAAAAAATTTTACACAGGAAAACACCTTATGTTGATAGAAGGTTGCAAAGTAAGTTAATCAAACATTATAACATCAAGTGAAAAAATAGCATGCAGCCATTTTATTCGGTATGATACATTCTTTAATATGTACAGGAGCAGAGAATAAATGATGAACAGGTCAACTTAATTCTGGCATTTCCTAGCTCTTTAGTATAGGGGTGTCCTTGAAGAGACCCAGCATAGGTGGTGGTGTAGGCATTAATGCAGCCCTTGCCTGTGCCCCTACCAGACAAGCCCCCAGCAGGGCTCCATATGTTGGAATTCAGTGGTGGAGCTCACCCCTGTTGATCCCACCCACCGATTTCTGGTCCCTCTAGGAGCTCCACAGGCTAGTTAAAACAGTTCCATGGACTGCATCTTTGACACCCCACCTTGATAGCTGCCTTTGCAATCTGACCATTATTTTACTGCAGTTGTGTGTCTTATTTTTTATGTTTCTGAAAGAAAAAGCAAACTGAATAAAAAGGAACTCTATCTTACGGCAACTTATTGCTTCCCATGTGGGTCAGCAGCAGAGTTGGACCCTTCAGGTCCACTTGAGCTCTGCTATGTGCATTAATGGAGTATGTGACAGCAAAACCAAGATGTCAGCAGGTAAGCACCATGACAGAGCAGAAGACTACAAATTTGCCAGCTTGCTTTACACATTCTTGCTGACAAGATAAGTGGCAAGACTCAAGAATTCCAGGTCCCTGTGCTTCAAGAGGCATTGACACCAGCCCTAGACCAGCAAGCAAAGTCTGACTCTGCCCCATACAAGTCCCAGTCTTGTCTATTTCTCCCTGGCCCTCCCATGCTAAGAGAAGCCACTGAAAGGTTCTGCTCAGCCAGCATGACTGGGGAAACACAGCCAGGACAGACAGAACTGGTGCCAAATGTAAATGCCTGGTTCTAAGATACATCTAGTAGACACACGAGACTTGCAGCTTTTCAATAACTGAACAAGATCTGAGCAGTATTTCACAAAACAGCAAGAGGTCCATCTCGAAGCCTTGGGCTATACCCTTGATAAATGTCATACCTAGGGTGACCATAGGAAAAACCAGGACATCCAGGAGCCTGCCTCCCACCCCCAAGTCAGTGGCACTGCTGCTGACAGTGGGAGAGGCCAAAGGGGAGGGATGAGGGCAAAGACCAGCAGGGAGATGGAGCTGCATGGTGCACCATGCTGCTCCAACTCCTCCCAGACTGTGCCCCGTGTCCCTGTGATCCTGGACACTCATTTTAATTTTCACTGACCAGCTGGAACTAGCCTTCAAAATCCAGGGCTGTCCCAGGCAAACCAGGACGTATGGTTACCTAGCCATAGCCCTAATTCAAGGCAGCAAAGCACTAGTTTCCCAGCAAAAACAGTGGAAGGATACTTTTTAAACTGGACAAACACTTATTTTTCCTTAAGCTCATTCTGTGACACAGCTGAACAATTTTTGCTGGAATTTATAAAAAGGCAGTCTGAGGCAGGTAACTGGCAGGGTATATTTGAGCCCAAAAGGTAAAAGTTCGGCAAAGTTACAAGCCACTGAAAACCGTTTTAAATGGCAATTGCAGGTAACTTTCATTAAAGCAGGTAAAGTAAATGCAGGTAACTTTAGTATCAGCTCTACCTGCAATAAAGTTAGCATTAAACAAATGTCAATACTGTTTAATCTAGCTGGTTAAGGAAAAATATCCCTGTTAACAATGAATCTGGAGCATCTTTATACCTTTGTCATGAACTCCTCCAGCTGCTCTATGAACTGCTTAGTTTGCTGTTGAATAAACTGCTCACAAGCTGATTTCAGATGACGGTCCACATCTTTCTTAGAGTCAATATAATGCTCTCTGATTTCTGGAGTGCCCTTGAAGAGAAGACAACAATTCACTTCTCTTTATTTGCCCAGAAATCACCATGCATTTAAAAAATGATAAGATGCGTCCTACATGGAATTAAAGACTCTACATTACCTCCAGTAAGAACTGTATCAAGGCATTGTTGCTGTTTAGCCTAAAAAATCTTGGAACCGTCATAGGGTTCAGGATTTTAAATGCTGCATCTGTGAAGCAGAAAGTCACTCATGCTGTAAATGTGAGGGATTCAGCTACAGTAATTTAAACAGAAATATTTTATTATTTGATTATAAGTGAATAGCACAATCATTTCTACCATTTTTCATTAAAATCCATTGTACTGGCACTACATAAAACAAAGAAAGAAGCAGTCCTTTCCCCAAACAGTTTACAATCTACTATTTATTAATACCAACAGCACATGGTGCAGCACAAGAAAATTCCTGATCTAATGAAGGTACAGGCTAAATGAATACAGTACATAAGTGGTTCACAAATGTTTTGGATCAATGTACCACTGTCAACTCTCCAAGTTTCTCCTGGACCACCATGCTCCCTTATTAACAAGCTTTTAATTGAAAATACTACACAGGAAACGGCAAGTACCTAGTATGATCCACAAACTTACCAGAGCCTTGCAGACCAGTTTTGGAACCAATTATGTCAACCAAAGCACACTGGGACATACAGGGACCATTCTCGGAGCCAATTCTGAAAACCTTTTGCTTTGTGTGAGGTGTCTTCCTGCAGTCAAGTAGGATTATTCACACAAGCGGGGAGTCAGTCTCTCTAGTGAAAGCTTACAGAATTCACCCTATACAGCTTCCATATACCAGCAATGAATTCATTCGGTAATTCAAAACTGGCAGACACACGGCATTTTTCCTCCCTTTTTAATTAGAAAAAGGGGACAAAATGTCTATGTTGATACAGCTTCATGTTTTATGAGCTTTGTAGAAGCAAAAGAAAAGCAATAATGCCTAAACAGTAAAACATAGCGTGGAATTGAAACCACTTTCTAAAGCAGGCGAGACAAAGACAGTAAGGAGATGTCATCAATGTAGCCAAGTTTTTTTTTTTTTAAATGAACTAAAAGTAAGTTCAGGTACCGCCTCTGGCACCAACATCCTCTAGTTAGTTTTCTGTTATAGATCTCCATTTTCCTTTTATTCTCAAAAATATTTCTCTCCATCTTGTTACTGCATAAGACACCTCCACAGACAGGAGAACCCAACTACAGCAGAACTGGCTACATTCAAGCGTTGTCAAATGTACAGAGTAAACAAACAGAGAACTGCTTTCTCTTTATTCTTTCAGTTATAATAATCTCATAGTGTTGTAACACTTAGGTATAGAGGTGCATTGATACATCAGTCTGATATCGGATCGGCACCAATAGAAAGAAAGTTAACATTATTGGTAAATCAGCTTTATTTGGCCAGTGTAGCCAACAATGTCACCGATAAATGCTGCATGTATGCACGGAGCTGCAACATGCACTACACGGTCAGGAATGCAGCCCAACAGCTAAAAGAGTAGCATCCAGCCGGTAAGTCTGTGGGGGGCAAGGCACATGGAGGTGCAGATCGAGGCCCCCACAGTAAGGGAGGGAGTGGGGCATGGGCAGGTGCCGCCCAGCCAGGATGTTGAATACAAGCCTGCAGCTGGGAGCCACAGGTATCTCATCTAGGGAAGAGGGGGAGGGCAGCTCCCTGCCACTGTGCACACCCCCATGGGAGGCATGGAGGGCATGCACCCCTCTGGATTTGTGTGCAGGGCAGAGGTGGGCTGGGGCCAGGGGCTGTGTCAGCCTCTTCCCAGCAGGGGGGCTGGGCCGGGGCTGCACTTGGGGCAGGCAGCAGTGACACTGGGAGGGGTGGCTATGGGGTGGACTAGAGCCACCCCAAAATTTACCACAGCCACCCCACCAGGCACCACAGCCACCTGCCCTGCCCCTGCCCACTCCAAGCACAGCCCCCCGCCAGGAAGAGGCCAACACAGCCCCTGGCCCTGAGCCTGCAATGGGAAGACCACCTTCACCCCACAGAGAAAGCCAGGGGGGCACAAGCACCCCATGCCTCCTCTGGGGATGCGTGCAGAGGCAGGGAGCTGCCTCCCTTCCCATGCCCCCCCAGATGAGCTGCCTGCAGCTCCTGGCCCTAGGGTTGCATTCACTGCCCTCGCTGGGCAGCACCTGCCCCTGCCCCACTACCCCATCACCATGAGGGGCCTCGATCTGACTTCCCCCCACACCCCTTCGACACCCCTCCCAGACTCAGTAGCCAGCCACTGCTCTCCAAGCTGTGGGGCTGCAATCCCATAAAAATCGGCAACTGGATAAGTATTGGCCAATATAGCTGGTTAGTACTCGGCCACCAATATCGGCCAAAAAAACCTGTTTACTGGTGCACCCCTACTTAGGTACATTTTCACACATCAGCATGGTTTTTAAGCTGGTCACGTCCCTTTAATTTCATCTTTAAAGCCACATAGTGCTATGCAGATGTCATTCAATAAAAACTCCATAAATTTTTTTTTTTTTTTTTTATATATATATTTCTCATAGCATGATTTACTGCATATATGCTCTACATTACATTAAAAGGATGAGAGTTTATAATACAATAAGGAACAAACAGGCATTTCTATATAGTTTTCCAGTTTAAAGGTGCAGTATAAAGACATTCTTTCAGTTACTTACCACCTTTAGGAGGTACTGGCTGGCACAAAAATTTATTCTTTTTAAAGAAGATACAGAACAAACTTGCATGTCAGCCAGGACAAAAACACCAAAAGGATATATTTACCCTTTAACCTCCAGCCAACTAGAAACTACTTAACAAGAGGGAGGTTTCATTGATGTTCAAGTGCAATAGGAAAAATTGTTAGTTATAACTTTCAGCAGCTTCAGAGATAAACAGCATAACAGGGCAGGAAAGAAAAAGGAATTTTACTTTTTTTCCCCCTTCACCTGACAAATTCTGTAATGGAAAAAGTAAAAACTGATGTATTTCAGACTTCTTTTCCTTCTGCTTCTGAAGAGTACTCAGCCTTCAATTCTTCCCTTTTTGTAAGATTTTTTTCCCCCCTGTGTTTCATAAAGCAGTCATAGAAAAATCACAACCACTGCCTCTGCCCTGTATTTTCCCTACTAACTAGAAGCATGACAGCTTCATGAAACTACACAATCAGATCAACAAGATGTTGACTAACTTTGCAAGAAGGAATGATTTTTAAGTTCCACAGAAAAAGCCTGGGGAGATTTTATTCTGTATTAGGCAAGTAAGATGTATATTTAGCAGATTGGTTTTAATGATACTAGAAACAAGAGCAAGCTCTAAAGAATACAGCAAAGTAGAAAGACATTTCAGTGCAGCATGAATATGAAGCTTACTATTTGGCAGTTACCTATTTTAAAGTCAAAATATCTGAACTGGAGAGGTCAATAGCCAAGGCACAACTCTAGCTCTTAGCTGAAAACAGAGTTTGTTAGCAGCAGCCTGAGCTACCATTCAGAGACAGAGTGTTTCAGAAAGGATTAGAACAAAGCAAGAAAATATAGCAGACATGCAAATGATTGCAGGTGAACATAAAATAAACCCAAAACCTTTGCTAGCACATCAGGGTAGGGCGAGCCCCCCCAGCTTTGTCAGCCAGCACTGTGCAATACCTCTAGTTTTCTTAAGGTCCAGGGAAATTTCCTTAATGGTGAATTCAGTGTGGAAAGGAGCAATTTGTTCACGAAGAATCAGAAGGTGTTTTATTAAGAAAAGTTGTCCATCAACCTGGGTCTATATTATAATAAGAAAAAACGAAAAAAACACTTGGGTCAAAATTTTAAAGAAAAAAATTATTAATAAAGCAGAAGTAGAAGTTTGTCCACCTATTTTAGTAAGTTACTATAACAGAATACAGTCCTCAGTTTACAACTTACAAACCATTCTTGCTTTACAGTAACAATAATTATAGCTCATGTTTGACAGTCATTTTTCAATAAGTCATTCTACAGAAAAACACCATGCGCACACTCCATAGAGCTTGGTCACAGACTTGTCACAACACGGTTCTCAGCACGTACATATATTCCCAACCTAATGTTTGCAGACTCCTCTCTCACAGAAACAAAGTATCATTTCTCTTTCATATTTTATTACATTTCAAAACGATTATGGTTGTGATATTTTTTTAAATTATCCAAAGAAAGGTATTAACACAAGTGCAGCAACAGCTCTACCATGGTACAGATGTGGCATTTGCTAGTCTGCCTTTTTTTTCTTATTATTAATTGTAAAGCTTAGTTAATTTTGAGGGAGTTAGACAAAGATGTGAAGGGTACAATGAGGCCAAGCTCACCACACTAATAATTTTTCCTTTCCTTCTTATGTTAGCTGTACATTCTACATTGCACGCATCTTCCCCCCCAACAATTTTGACATTCATGCCTTGTTGAGGTAAATGGAGCAGGATGCAATGTCACCCCCTTTGGTAGCTAGGAGAAAGTTTTCTACAAGATTATATATAAAGTAGCATTTCCCTTCACACTGTAAAGATGGCTTCTTGGTAACAAACAAAAACCTTATATTTAAAAAAAAAACAAAAAAAAACAATTCATGAATAAAACTGGTGAAGAAAAAAGTATAAGATTAGTATTTTTTAATTTTAACCAAAAATATCACTAGTGCAGAAATTAGCTTAAAAAGAAAAGTATGGCTTTCCCTAACAGTACTCATATAAGAGTTTAATGCAACACAAATTAAGGCCAACATGGCTTAGATCCAAGTCCTACAAAAGCAACTACTTGAATAACATTCAGCGCAGGATTGAGTTCTCTAGGGTACATTAGGCAAAGGCTGATTTATTACATAGTTACTGTACTGCTATTCTTTAAGTTTAGCAATTGAAACAAGTTACGTATAAAAGAATCATCATAGAAACCTAAAGAAAAATGTTTTCCATATAACTGTGTTCTCCTCAAATCATTATCATAAGAGGCTCTACTGCACAATTGTCCTTCTAAAAGGACAACCGCTAGAAAATAAGCATATTACAATATAATACGTTACAAATATAAAACACCAAAACCTGAAGTTTTTTCTAAAGACTAAATCCTTTTATCACTTTTATAATCTATCACGGTTAGTGTATTAAACAAGAGTGCAAAATATGACTGTAAACATTTTCCTTCTTTGTTGTCCTGAGCTAGAATAATGCCATAATACCCGTGTTCAAAAGTTTACAATGGAAGATTAACAGCTATTTTCAGTGAAACCCTTTCTAAATTTCATTAAATCATTTTTGTATGGAGTTCATAACACACTGTCAATACCTTTTTAAGCTTGTACAATCTATAGAAGTATTGGATAATTGCAATATCTGCAAATACTTGCATTTACTGGCCTTATCAAATCTCCTCCCCAGGAGAACTTACAAATCCAGTAAAAGTTGTACAACATAAACAAAATACTAGGTGCAGAGATGTTCATTAGGGTCCTGCTATACGGTATTGTTTGTTTGAATTCATATAATTTACAGTAGCCTATACTGGTTATCTCTACAATTTTTGCATTTCAGCTAGGTTTGCATGCATGTCATTATCTTTGCTTTACAAAACCTTATCACAATGGAACGCTAACAATTCCCACAGCATTCTGGGATCAGACAATGCATTGTAATGGAGATTTCAACACGATTCTGAACAACTGTTTGAAGACCTTCATTATGTATGAAAAAAATCTACCTAATGAACACTGATACACTTTGGAAAGATATTATTTTGCCTGACCTTGTTTTTGGTAATTGAATCTGCAGCTCCCAACAATGAATGAATGCAGGCAGATAAGGCCTCCTGTGATAATCCTTGAAACACTGCCCTCTGGAGGGAATTAAACGAGAAAGAAAAAAAAAAAAAAAAAAAAAAAAAAAAAAACCAATCAGTAGATTTCTTACAAAGCTTAAAGAGTCACTCTGTGCACATTCCTACCCTTGTTCAGGCCATATGGAAAGGCTTCCCTGATTGTCCCAAAATATACCACTAATAACACTTAAACTGCTTATATATAGTTGATAAAGTGAAATACTGTGGAGGGTGAAGGGTATTTACTATAAAACCCTCATTCAGTCTGCTATACTTTCAAATGAAAAAGTTTCAGACTAGTCGTAACAACACTTTTTCACTTGCAGCATAGGAAAGATCCTAATAATTAAGCATCAGACTGTCAAAACACTCTAAGGCGACCCCTGGTTTGCACTTGCCCACTTCATTATACCTTGTTTCTTAACATACAATGTCCCTTATTTTCGGATCTTGTAAAAAAAAAAAAAAGATATACTGCCCTTTCCTTTTTTTCTAACAAAGGACTCCAACCAAAAACAATTATGGCAAATACCTTTTTATTGAAACTGCCATCAAAAGGTTAACTACTTAAACTGTTTCCAGTTTGTCTTTTATTGCCTCCAATATCAGCTTCACAAATTACATTTTTCAAACCAGGATATCAATTTATTCCTTTTTTCTGAGAGTCATGGGCAAAAAGCGAAAAGCACTATAGAGGACAAATACCTGTGTTCACAGGATTTCTCAAAGATTTATCAACCCTGAAGATTGTCAGGTGATGTAAATACAAATTTGGATGCTTTGGCCATAGGATGTCAGTAAAAAAAGATCAACACCAATAAAATCCTAGCATTTTCCATTTATACCCAAAATACGATTGTTTGGGGGTCTTCTACATACTTTGGGGGTCTTCTACTGCTTATATACATTAAATACTTTGCAGTTAGGGCTGCCAGACTCTGGAATGGACTCCCAAGTGAGGTGGTACTCTCTCCTACCTTGGGCGCCTTCAAGAGGAGGCTGGACAGATATTTGGCTAGGGTGATATGACTTTGGCACCCGTTCCTGCCCAGGGCAGGGGGTTGGACCTGATGATCTGTTTAGGTCCATTCCAACCCCAAGCACTATGATACTATGATATATTTTATTTAAAATGTGTCAGTAAGTTTCAAGGAAAGGAGAAGTTTGTGCATACATCTATACATCTGTACAGCTTGGAGAGACACACTAGAGTCCTTCGGACTGTGGGATACCACATGCCATGCAGATCTGCTGGTGAAATAGTGGTCTGCGGTCTGGGATTAAGAGATTCAGCTGAACCTATTTAAAAGCAGAACACACATTAAAAAAGTTATGACTATCCTTCTCTAGCGAACTTTACAAAATGCTGGACCACGTGCCCCACCCACCCTCAATACTGTTTCGCATTTTACTCTTGCAAAATTCATTTTCATGTCCTGAAGAGAAACCCTGACCCATGTTATACAAGAACACTCAGAGCATTGGGCTGAATAGGGCTTGAATTCAGATTCATGTTGGATAGTCAAATTGGTAAACATACTCCAAAACAGGGATCAGCAATCTACAACTCGCAGACCAGATCTGTTCCATGGACACTCGATTCAGCCTATGCCATGCTGGGTGCATTCCTCTGTCACCTGCCACCAATCCACTTCTGTTAGCAATGGGGCGGGTGGGGATGGTGGCATTCAGTGGTGCAAGTAAGCAGATACTGATAAAGGTGGCATGAGAACTAGAGAGCAGCCTTCGGCACAGAGCAGGGAGGGCTGGGGAGCTGTGGAAGGAATCAGTGGCAGCTGGGTCACAAGCAGTGGCCTGCCATTCATAGGTTGGTTGCCAACACTTCATCTGAAGCACATATTTAAGGAGATGGGGAAAGAGTATTTCTCTTGAAAGCACAGAAAAAAAATCTATGCTACCATCAAAAAGAAAATAATTTAAATTGAAGTATGGTAAAGACTCCCGTCTCAAGTTTTCCTCTCTTAAATCTGCTACCACACTTGCTTCTTTGATTTTGAAGCCAGCAGGTGACCCATCACAGAACAAATATTCTGGCTTCACTTGGAGTTAATCAGCTAATCCCCCACTCCTGGCCAATTTAATGTGTACTATCACCTATCCAAAGAAGGTTTTTCTCTAGTACTATTATTCAAGGTACTGGTCTGATAGGCGTTTCTCTTGTAAAATATTAGCAACTTGGCTGCCAAAAGGATGAGAGACACAGATGCTGAAAGGGGTTATATGGGAGAATGAATTGGGGGGGGGGGGGGGGATAGAAACGGTGCACATGCCCATGAGACTCCAACACAGACCTTCTGAGGGAGAGAAGAAAAGGAAGCAAATCCAGTAAGTGCCTCACAGAAGACAAACGCATTTATTTTCCCCCTAGTTCCTGGGACAACATTTGTCAAGGTGCCAATTAAAAGTTAAATCTATTGGCACCTATTTAAAAAAATAAAATCAAAAGAAGTCGCATAAATCAATCATAGGATGAAGTGATTGGCTTTCTGGGGATTCTTTAAAATAATCTATTAACTCAGCATGTGTAAGTTATATCCATTATTAGAATTAACAGCTGTTTGTTGGTGTCTATATTTGCAGCTGAAACATTGAGTCTTATTTGCAGGCTTTGTATGTCAACAGTGGATAATAATATGGTAGTCAGTTAGAAGAAGAGCACAGGCAACTGAAAAAGAGCTAAAAAGATACTAGCAACTTGTAATAAGACAGACAGAAAAATGCACTCAAATATTCCAGACACATGGGAATGCATGAACAGAACTGATATAAGCAACTTCATGGAATCAGTTCCCTGTTCACAGTTTATAAAAACATGGATCCCAGACCGAGGTATTAAAATTCAAAGACCACAGCATGAATTACTTTAGCAGCTAGGAGCTTAGCTGTTACAATCAGTTAATAAGAAACACTATAAAAGGATGCAAATCACTGTTAGTACCTGTTTTTCCCCCCATCTGAAACGCATTCCTGAACAACAAATTTCAAGTGTTCATTTAACAGGAAAGCCAGAATCATATTAAATTACTCTCGACTTGGTTAGAACAGCTAACAAACCCACCATTCATAAGCAGGGCATTGATAGAGGTAGGAATATTTTACAAAAGAAAACATGTGAGCTTATGTTTTAAAATGTTCGTGCAAAAACAGCAGTGTCAAGCAGTTTGACAACAAGAGTAATACTTCACAGAACAAAGAGCATCTGTGGCACAGACCTGCCACACTTACAGAGGTTATGGTATTAAGTTACTGCAAATTTTAAAGAGACTAAGTACATATGGATGGAACAAACATCCTCCCCCCCTTACACAGTGTAATTTGATGCAGCTGTATTTAACGTAACTGTTTCATCTTTTCACTCCTTTGCCACAAGAAGTAAAACTAAACTGCAGTAATTTATCACATTTCACTCAGGGATAAACTATGGTATTTTAGCTTCACTTACTGTGGAAAGAGCAGACAGATGAAACAGCAGCACTGGCTCAGCTGACTTAGGCTTCCAAGTAGGAAGGCATTCTTCCATTTTAAAACATTTTCACTGTTCATCTGTCCTAAGTTAAATAAGGATCTTGAGCCAAAGTTATCTTATTACCAGCTCCTCTCAATAGTCTCCTTGAATAATGCCTCAAATGAGCCTTAAGAAAATAAGGTTATTTGAGGCAAATGCAATTATTATCAGTATTAGTTCCAGTTAATGATCTCTTTACAAACGTAAGTTAGTTTGACAATATAATATATAGTCCCAGGCATACCAGATTTAATTAGATTGGAGGACTCTGGATCTTCTAGCCGAACATCTGAAAATGAAGCTTCAGAGGTCAACTTCTTCTGTTCATCTTTTAAACTCTGTGCAATTTGCTGAAAGGAAAGATGTACCACATAATATTTATATTCAAAAGAAAACCAGGAACACCAAACACTTCTATAAAAGTGTCATTATGATATTATATGTTTACAATGTATATATGTTATTAATTTGTAACAGAAGTTGTGCTCACCCTGCTAGTAGTTCAGGACAATTTCATAAAAACAAAAATGTAGCTACTGGTAATGGAGTAACAAAGCAATACTTAAGTGATTTTGGATACAAAAGTATTATATAGTTCTGCTTAAAGTACAGTTCTTAAAAAAAAACCCAGTACCCTCTAAAAATGGTACCAAGGGACTCCAAAGTGTGTTTCTTTCTATTCCTCTACCAAACTTATTCCGCTTCAATTTAACAAGATTTTAAATTATTATTATTATTATTATTATTATTATTGATCGCCACACACACAAACTCCATCACTGTCACGTAAGAGTCAAGCTGAATTTGTTCCTTCTCATGCATCCCCACTAATCAAGGTTCTGCAGGCTATTTCAGATCCTTCATAGCATTAGTGCAACTCTTGTCTTTAAATTATGAGTTCAGTGACCCCTGGTTTGATCCTAGTGCCATTAAAGGTTCTTCACAAATGAAAATGATTGCATCTTCAGTAAGTAATGAAGCAGTGCAGGAATTGGATCTTCCCCTTTTATCGGAGATTTCACAATATTTTTCTATCCCAAAAAGGAACAAGGACCAAAAAACTAAAAATTAAACAAATTCCAAAGATTCTATTTTAGTCAATTCACAGGTTTAATTCCAGTTTCCACCTTCAGCTTTTTAAATATGGCATTTTTAAAAGCTATTCTGAATGAAAAAAATCAAAACATGCCATTCTGGAAATATCAAAACAGGATCTCTCTACATTGTCACACAGCTTCATTTCTTTTTTCTTAATGATACTGTCATGCACATTTTTCAAAATCTCTCAACTGACAAAAACAGCACTTTTTGGTGCAAAATATTTCAATCAGTTGTAGCAAACATTTTTACTGATACACTAGAAGAAATAGCAATGATGAGCTCATAGCTCAATCTGATAGGTGCGCTGGCCTTGTTACAATTAATAAAAGTAAAAACACAGCAGAAATATTGCTAAACAATTTTAAAAACCACAAGAAAAAATTCTGTTAATTAAGGTGGTAATATTTTTTGGAGTCTTTCCAGTTAGGTAAAGACATTTTTCCATGATTTAAGACAGTGCTTCCTAACCAGCGTGCCGTGGTACAATAGTGTGCCGTCAGAAATTAACAGGTGTGTTGTGAAATTTTTCCATGGCAATGAGCTACAATAGGTATGAGGATGGGGAACGCCTTAACAGGTGTGCTATGGAAAATTTTTATTGATGTAAGTGTGCCTTGGGCTGGAAAAGGTTGGGAAACACTGATTTAAGAAATTCACCGCCAAACTATATTACAACCAACATAAAGAGTAATTTAACATGAAGACTATTTCATTAAGCAAAATTGAAAAAAACTGTCATTGTTGAACCAAAACCCATGAATATAAAGAAAAAATTTTAAGGCATGTAATATATTTTGACTAAAAAAACCCCAAAAAACAAACGAAGCACAAGAGTAAGAATACATTCTGAGCAAATTGTGGACACCGAGTACACAATACCTTCAACAAAGTATCTGTATTACAACAAGATAACAAGAATTGAATTTTTGCTAGCTGTCTTATGCACTGGATTCAGCTATGATATCCATATTGCAAGATTTAATATGCAGGAACCTCTTTTTCACACTGGCTGGAAGGTGTCATGCAGGCAGAAACAATTCTTAAGAATGCAGCAATGTTGCTTCCTCCCACCTCCATTTTTAATAAAACAAAAACACTTTGAGAAGAAACTTGCTTTGTTTTAATGGGGTCTTACTGAACAGCCTGGCTAGGGACAGAAGATGCACATAAACCAGTTTAAGTAATCAGAAATTGGTTTAAACCTGTAACAAAATAGACTTCCAGTGAACATAAACCAGTTTCAGAATGGTTGAAACTGGTTTAAGATAAATCTGATTGAATGTAGTATCAGACTTAACTGATTTAGGTCAAACTGATTTCTGAAACTTCTGCCCCAGACCCCTTCCTGGTTCAAGTTAAGTCACAGTCCCCCAGCATCCCAGCATACTTTGCAGCCCTGGGTTGGGCTGTGCTGTCTGCTCCAGAGAGCAGGGCTGGCCCCACCCCTCTGCTCCCTAGCTGGGGCAGTGAGGGCTGGCTGACAAGGGGGTGGGGGTGGGAAGCCTGGCTGGGGACCACAGCTGAGTCTGCCAGGGTAGGGGCAGCCCCTTCCAGACTTTTCCCCACAGAATCGGAGGCAGTGGGGGAGGGGGCAGGATGGAAGCAACAGCCTGAAAGGGACTTCCCCCCCAGGCAAACCCCAGCTGGGGTCTAGGGTCTCAGAAGGGTTTTAATCCCCCCTTCCCCAGATCAGTGTGCTGGCCATGCCCCCTGATCTCTGCTTGAGATAAGGCCTGTGGGATCTCCACTCCAACACCTAAGACCACCTGCTGATTCTCTACAAAGGATTTTCTGAATACCCAGCAGTAAGGAGACACTCTGCCCCCAGGATTACATAAAACTTATGTAAGGCTCTCTCTCTCATCTTTCTGGTTTATTACATTTCATTTTAAGTTAGACTAAGCTGCGTGTGTTTTAGTGGGCTGTATCTTAGCTTAGGTAAAGATTTTTGGCTGTTCTTCATTGTGTGCTTGAGGTTGCAAATTGCTGTGTTCAATACATGCTCGCTTCAGAGAAAGAACTATTCTTATTTAAGCTTTATGAATTCAATGCCACAACCTTTTTCCCCCCACCCACCACTTCCTCAGCCTGGCAGCCTTGAGTGGGAGTGGGAGTGGGGAGAAGCAGCCTGGCAAGCACTGCCTCACCCCACCTCTCCACCCCACCTCACCCCACCCAGGCAGACCCGGGTTGGGGTCCCCTGTGGGCCAGGGAGGGGATTTAAACTCCCACCCTCCAGCATGCTAGCCCCAAGCTGGAGCCTGGCCATACCCCCTCTGCTGGAGCAAGGATGGGGAGAAGCCTTGGAGCTTCAGTCCCTTCCCTTCGACTGGCTGGGAGCCATGCTCTAGCATCCCCCAGCCTCTGCCCACTGCAGGCATGTGGCTGCATTTCCTGAATCAAAAGTGAATGTCTGTTCACTTGCTTCTTGGTTTAATCTCTGCAGCTTAGACTAACCTGCAAAGAATGAATCGATTCCGCCTCAGGCTTTTTGACTGTCTACATTTAGCCCCTGTCCTTTCTGCCACTTTTCCTGGTGGCAAATGATTGGCTAATGGTCTTGCTTAGGAACATCTGTTTGAGTACAGCCTTTGAAACCTAATTTAATATTCTAGTGGATTCCACAGAAATCATCAACTACAGAATAGGGTTTTATAGGATAAATGCACTCAGAAGGTAGCACTCAAGTATTCTCTTTAGCATATTCTCCATAGGAATTCAGTTAAATGTTTTCTCAGTACTGCTAGCACTTCCAAGTCCTGTCATGCTACGGCAATTGTACACTTTGGGTTTTTTTCTCTCCCCCTCATGGATTGGTCATCTTGGTAGCAACTGCTTGAAAATGCAAATAGACTATTAACACTTGAGTACAAAAGCATAAAATAAGCTCTTGCTCTGACATTCTGGCAGAACATTTTATTAATCCCATTTACTCAGACACACGAACCCCTCTCAAAATAGTCAACATGAGTTTAGAAGTGATCAGGCAACAGTGAAGTAAATCACCAAACAAGTGAGAGAGAGAACAGAAGGCTTAAGAAGGTGGAAATCCTACAGAATTTTCTGGTTAAGTACTAGAACAGATTTCTTAGATCGGGGAACCTCCATCTTTGAAAGTTTTTAAGTGCAGCTCAGAAAAAACATTTGGTAAGGATGGTTCAGACAGGGATAATCTTGACTCAAACAAAGTTCAACTAGGTGACCTCCTTTCAGCCTTGTGCATCCATGAATTAAAAAAGTAAAACTCCTTCTCCTCTTTGCCATGACTGGGTAACCACAAAATTAATACTAACTAGGGTACCATCAGTAAATAAGACCTTGTCTAGAGTAAAAAGGACACAACTAAAGCTGCATAATCCAGCTTCACCCTGTGCAAACTGGCATACATTTATGCCAATATAGCTATCCTGCTTCTTTCCTTTCCTGATTGGTCAGTTTCAGTAAACCTGACAAATCTCTCAATGCCAACTGTCCTGACAAGTCAGTTGGAAAACAGAATTGATGAATAATGTTACAAATCTCAAAAACACAGGCTGGCCAAGACCAGCAAGGTTCCAATCGAATCATTCAACATTCTGATTGCTTCCCACCATATTGCAAGGAAATATCAGCAGTCCTGCTTTTTATTATAATGTACTTCAATAGCATGAAGTATTACTAAATTTTTAATTATATATCAAATATACTGTTTCACTGACATTTTTATTCTATGAACAATTGCTTTCTGGGGTCTTGCATCAATAGGACACTGTTTTATTAAAATAAAGTAAATTATGTCTTTTAAATCCTTCCAGCAGTTGTATTATGAGCACAAATCTGTCCTGTGAAGAGTTGAAAATTACTGCCTTAAGTGGCAAATAAAGGCAAAAGCAACTGGAACCTATTTTTGACCTGACCAAATAATCTTTTTTTTTTTTTTTTTTTAAATACAAGAACAAAATAGTATCTGAATAGCAATTTTGAAAACAACACAACTAACAAACTGTCTGATCACAGAATATTTTCTTACAATTAACTCCAAATCTCTGTTGACAATAAGCAAAGTCAGGACTACAATTTCTGTTGTTTGTTTATTTTAAAGAGAAAGTTAGATGTCTCAAAGTTCAGACTAATGCAATAGCAAAAACTATGGCCAGATTAATTTAAATCTAAAATGTACTACATCACCTGACTTCAAACTACAGGTTAATCAAGGGATTTAATTGTGATAATATCACTCCTTTTAAAAAGGGCTAAATATCAGAAGTTTCTATCCACTTTCATCTGTTGTGCCCTGCAATGTAACTATGTATGGTGTATAAAATTAAGAAAGCAAGTAAACAACATGCAAGCTTGTCCTGTACCTCCATCATTTCCAGCTTATCAGGGTATGCAAGATCCCCTGGAGCAGGCTTGTAGCCCGTGATATCAGTCTGAATATAGATGTGCGTCCTGTAGACAAGGCGTTCTTGCACATCCTCTAACATCTGTTTGATGCCAGCGGCAAATGCACCCAGCTGTTCCGCTGAAAAGAACATCAACATATTACTTTCAAAACTTCTGGAAAAGGTACAAGTAATCTTCTTTGAGTTTCATCTTTTGCAAAGATCTTTGTCACAAAATATATATGTCTGCCTTTCTGTGCAGCAATTTCAAAGCAACCTGAATTGCTGATCTGCCACTGTCTTGCTGTTTGGTCTTTTGCCAGTCACCTATATTCTCTTTGCCTAAGTTTTTCCAATGTGCAAACTGGAAATGTGACAGAATTAGAAAATACAGATAAGTGAATGTATAAATCCCCCAATCTGGGAAAAGCTGAAGTTTCAGCTTGTCTACTAAATATAAGCACAGCGTAATTTAGGTATATGGATAGCATCACAAAGTAGACTAACAAGACCATACTGCAAGATAGCCAAATAATTTGGTTTACTGGCTCCAAAAAACAGCAAGTTCTTAATGGTCCAAGCAGAAGCACTGTAAATCAAACTTCAAAAGTACTATGTTTACATAGCAAACTAGTAATTAAAAGTAGCTCAGAGACATCAAAAAACAAACCAAATTAAAAAACAAACCTGTTTTGTTATCCTTAAAGTTTGGCTATTTTTCTAAAGCCAGAATTATAATCCATTCCTCATATTACCTTCACAACCCCAGATCTCTGCTTCCCATAGGTAGCACCAAACATTATAGATTGAGACAGTAACACCATACTTGGGACAACTATAAAGTGCCTTGTAAAGTAAGAGAAAAATGGGTCCATGTCCTTTTTGCTTCTGTATGACACGTAAAAAAAAAAATGCTGAACAAAAATTTTCCTCAATTGTTTTGCATTAAAAAAATTCATTTTTTTTTCCCTGGAGACCTAGCAAAAACTGTAAACATTCAAGAAACAGAAAGCTGAGCACCTGAAACAACCTTGTTTTTAAAAATGTATTTAAAATGCCCTTTTTTATGCTGGGGCAGGAAGGATGATGTCTGTTACAAGCTCAAAACATTTCTCAACACAAGGAAGAGCTTGTTATCCATAAGTGAAAGGCCTTTAAAAAACAGGATAAAAAAGACTTGAATTTCTGATATTTGTACGGCAAAAAATAAAGAACACAAATTTCTGTATACTTTTGCTGTGCAATTTTCTCTCTCTCAAAGTGACAGACACCCGAAGAGGTCCTGAAGATTTATGAAGATTTTATAGGTTACACAGCAATTCACAAAATGAACTAGTTTCTTCACCTATACTAAAACTTTTTTTTAACAAAACAGAACCCTTGGCCAGATGTAAAAGTATTTTTATCATTGTACCTTGACTCTACATCAAACAAGTGCACAGATTTTCTGATTTGAGCAGTCCCATTGAGCTCAAGTTATTACACAAGAAATAGTGACTGCAGAATAGAGGATTTTACATTAGTAAAATCCAGAGGTAACAGGATTTAGAATGCCTTTTACATACTCATCTGCATGAAAATGTTTTTAAAAATAGTCATTTGTACCATCAGCACAAAGCTGACATAAAATAAGCTTGTGGCATACAGAATACACAAAACAAACTGTGCATGCTAAATTTAATAGTAAAACAGTGTAAATTTCAGATTCCACTTATGAATTACCATTGTTCTGTACATGGTCTTCAAGCATCTCATTTTTTAGAATGCCACAGAGTTCAGACAAAGTTTCTAAGTGAATAACGTGGATGATCAATGGCCTGAGGACATCATATAATGATAGACACAATTTTTCCAAAAGTTCACTATGAAATAAAAAAAAAATATATATATATGTAAGCATTATTAACAATATTTCTGGGGTACCAAAACACTAACTAAGTTCATGTCACATGGAAGAATAGCTCCTGTATGTTAACATACTAGATGTTCTCAACATAACATGATTTTGTTATTCCAATCCAATGAAATTACCATTCATTTCAGCACTACGTAACATTCAATAATAAAAATAACTAGCCTCAGAATAAAAATAACTAGCTTCAGAAACAATTGATAACAGTTTCTTATTTCTTCTCCATAAGAGTCCAGTGTAGAAATCAAGGCATGGCATTTTAATTCAGCAATGTTAAAAAAAAAAAATCACATTAAAGCACATACGGTAATGCTAATATTCATTCTGTGTCACTTGTGACGTTCCCTTTGCTACAACACAAGATTTGTGTTTAATGAGAGTTCTCCCCATCTCAGACTAGCTGCTTCTTGATCATGCAATGAAGTCACAATATGCAACTAGAAACAATCTGAAAATGTTAGTGACCGGTGCAAATTAGTAAAGGAAATATTTGAAGTATTTAAATTAGATAGTTTGGTACATTTGCAAGTTTGCTCCAGTCTCAGTCTTCTTATCCTAGATAAACCATTTCTGTTCAGAAAGAATTAGTGACAGTCAATAGTACGTGGGAGTTTGGATTCCTTTCACCAGTGTTCCCAAGAATCAGAACAGATAACAAAGACCACATTTTTCAATGTGGGCCTCCCTGTAAGAGCTCTAGAAATGTAACAGCATAATATAACATAGCAAGTAGCTCTAGTTAAGAGCAAAAGCTAAGAGGAAGAAAACTGCTCAGCTGCCCCACACACATTCACCCCTCCAAAAGTAAAAATTCAGGCCATTCACGTCAAGATTTAGCTCCTGAAACAGAGCTCCTAAATCTATTCTGTCATCTAATTAATAATGACTCACAGCACCTCAGCACTTTTGGGAAATACAACTGCCAATTATGTGCCTCAATTAGGCTTATTAGGCACCCTCAGTTTGAAGCATCTGCCTCAAACTTTGCTTTTTTTTTTAGAGGTGAAAAATGTAGAAAAAGCCAGGAGGAAAGGAAGAAAATGGACTTATGACTAATAAACCATAACTGCTTTTCATCTACATTCAAAACTAGCTGTCAAAAATTTATATTAGATTTCTGAACTATGGCTTGAGTTTCTAAATTAGAATGTAAAAGCTTGTCTGCACAGATTTTTTTAAACTGGTCTAATGAAGAATATCCACATAATGGTGTTGCACTGAGCTAATTAATTAGGTTTTTAACTTTAGTAAGTCAGTGAAAAAAAAGTGACTAGACAATGCCTGAGAACTCAGCTTCGAGCAACAAAAAGTGCTGCAAATAACAGGAACTCTGTAGGGCAAACAAGAAACAGAACAAAACATCCTAACCATAACATCCCTTACTTGAACAAGTCCGTACTGTAGATTTCTACTGATGCCCCTAGACAGAACTAGAAACAAAAAGGGGGAGGTGGAATGTACTAATGCTTCTCTACTGGGCTTTGCCAATACAAGATGCGAAAAAGCGGAATTACTCAGCAGTTTTCAGAGACTGCCAAAATACAGTGTGTGCTCTTATGCTTGGCTCCATCTTGATGGTGCTCAGACAGCCCCAGACTCTTCCTCAGAAGGGTGAAACTTAAGCCACTGGGCTTTTTATGTTTAGCACACATTAGAGGATCTCAAACTTCCTTTTCAACTCTGGGGGCCATGCTTGCCTTTAGTGTGGCACTGGTACCCTCTAAGCTCTGTTCTGCACCTCTAGTTTTTAGTTTTAGGGTGCAGATTCAGCAAGAAAAAGAACAGTGTCTTCTTCAAGTTCCACCTACACTTGACCAAAAAGTGTCATTTGACAAAATGATGTGTCATTCAAGATATCACAATCCGTGTGGCCTATTAATGTCCCTCTCCCTTACATGATTTGATTAGCAATATAAATAACTATTGTTAAGCATCAGTATAAACAGCCACTGAGAAAAATCAGGGAGAGCTCAGGCTCAGATATCCCAATGACAGGCCTGTTATAGGAATTACAACAACAGAGATTGCCATAATTCCCACTGCCTAACTCTCAGACCATCTATGTCATTTACATTAAATTCAAGTTTTCAAAATCATCTCAGATCTGCTGCAAACTAAGGTAGATGCATGAAAAACTGCAAAGCAGCCTTGCTGCTATATATCAGTCTCACATAAGTGGGGTAACGCTCAAGGTCCCCAGTTCTGGGACTGACTACTGTAGCAGTGTAGACAAGCCCTACTGTGTCACAACTTATTAAACATTACTGACAGTACAACAAGAACAATATATACCACCTACTCCAATTTTGGTGTTGGTTTTGTGAAAAACTCATTGTAAAGCTGGTGTTCGTCCTGACACACATGGACCATAAAGGCACAGCCACTTCGTACCTGCAGTCAATAAACACAAAGATGTGATTAGCTAATAGTCATCCTTGTAAAGTTGACACCTGCAGCAGCAAAGCATTAGTACCCCACAAAGGTGTTGCTCCTATGAGGCTACTGCTGTTGTAGGGAGTGTAATCTAGATACATGGTACGGGAAATGTTTCTGGAGAGAGTTGTTCTCACCATGTGCTGGTGCAGACAAGTACCAAATATATTTATACTGAAAAGGATACTACAGTGACCGTCACTCCTGCTGAAAATTAAACTGAAGGCTGACATTTGACCACTTAGCAGCTTCAAAGAAGGGAGATATCATATCTATAGCTCAAATTCCATCAAATCAAATAAAAACTCCTTGTGCAACCTTTTTTATTTTATTTTGCATTTAACAATGTTTAGAAGACCCTCACTTTTTATGAATGAATCCAAGATTTGTTCCAGACAAAGAAAAAAGGGAGATTTTCATAGAATCACAGAAAAGGTAGGATGAGATGGGATCCCCAGGAAGTTATCTGGCTCAAACACCTGCTCCCTGACTAAAACACCTCAGTCTATCATTTGTCTAAGCTGCCCTTGCCGAGCATAGAGATTTCACAGTCTCTCCAGGTTGCACATTCCAAAGCGTAACCATCCTCAGAGTAAGAAAGTCCTTCCTAATATCCAAACTAAGCTTTTCCTGGGGCAATTTAACACCATTGCTCCAATAATCAGTTATCAAATCCCTCCTCATCCTCCACAACTGGACATAATACTCCGGGGGAGGCCTCACCAGTGCCAAACAGAGCAAAAGGCTCTCTTCCCTTGATTTGCAATTGACATTTTTGCTAACACAACCCAGTATGCTGGGTTATATTTTTCGTCCTTAACAGGAGGACGCTGTTCGTTCACGTTAAGCTTACGGTTCACTATAACCCCCAGGAACTCTTCTGCAGTACAGTTCTACAGCCGATCCAATTCATTCCACAATCGGTATCTGTCCACACAATTTTTCTGTTCCAGGTGCAAGACTTTGCATTTGTCCTTGTTGAATTTTGTTCAATTGATTTCAGACTGTTACTCAAGTTTACCAAAGTCCTCCTGACTCCTAGCCCTGTCCCCCAGATTGTCTGCAACACTACCCAACTTGGCATCATCTGCAAGTTTGCCAAGTGTGCACTCAATCCCATCCTCCAAATCATTAATATACATATTAAATAATTCCAGACCCAAGGCAGACCCCTAGGGAACACTCAGTTGTATAAGGAGAGGGAAAAAAAACCCACAAATTACTGAATCTGAACATCATCTCACATTACAAGAATTTCTGTGAAATCGTCATGTTTACCCACAAGAGGTTTGAACCCAAACGGAATCGCAGTGATAAAAACATGATCACAAGATGCTTACCAGAGCACAATGATCTCGGTTGTTTTGGCTGGTAAGTTCTGTGACAGTACTTGTAATACTTGGACTAAGCAAGCGTTCCCTCTGATCAAGATAACATTGATGGATTTCATTGAGAAGTTGCTGGTACCTAGCCAACATACATACACAAAACAAACAACAAGTCAAGTAGGAGTTTATCTTCAAATCAACACTGTCTGCATTTCATCTTTTCTGCTATAATCCCATGGTTTCAAAAATCAAGGAAAATATTAGGATGTTTAAGCAATACTATATTTACTTGAGTTTTCCCACCCCCCACTTAACATGGGGGGAAAAAGCCTCTCATCTTGGAATCAAATGAGTCACCGGGGGGCAGGCAGCTGCTGTGACTTCAGCTCCAACCATGGGTCAGGGCCAGAACCAGTCACAGCTGTTGCAGCAGTAGCGCCAGCTTCACAGCACTGCTATGGGACTGGGCTGGGGCCGTACCCCATGCCCTAGGCTGTAATGGGAATGCAGCCTGCCAGCATAAAGCAAGTGTAAGTGGGGTGGGGGGAAGGGAGGGACAGAGGCTGCAAGGAGGGGAAGACCAGGGGTAAGACTGGTGCAAGGAGTGGGGGGGCAGAGGCCTGAGGCTGCAAGTAGGAAGAAGCAGCATAGGAGGGAAGGAGGGAGATGGTGGTATGGGGGCAGGACCATTGGCAAAGGGCATGTTGTCTGCCCCCCTCACCACCTGCCCCACCCCACTACCTTTGCTACCACATACCCCCCTACTGCCTCTCCCACAATGCTCCCCCCCACAGCCTGCCCCTTTACCACCTCCCCCACTGCCTGCACGCCCACCTGGTCCTTTTACTGCCTCTCCCACCACCTTTCCCTCGTGCACTGGTGGGGATGAATTTAAGACAATCCTCCAATAATAAATTATATATGTGGAAAATTATAACAAAATTATCAAATTTTCCACGCATAAAATACAATTTTGGGGGGATGGGGCATTTTAAATTCAGGGTCATCTTGGATTCCGGTAAATACAGCATTAATATTGCTTTAAAATGTTTTTTTAAGCAACTTAACAGGTAAAGTCTGCCAAATTTCTGGAATGTAAAACATTTGAAAAAAATCATTTTATTTTACTCACTCTGGCATTTTCTCAGATCTTTGCTCTATTTGCTCAATAAGAGTCTATTAAAAGAGAGAGAGAGAGAGAAGAATGAACACTAGTCACATTTCCCTTCCCCTCCAGCTCCCCCTGACACCGCTTTAGTAGGTATACTTAAAATAAAGATAAACTCTATCACCCCATATTAATATTAACAATAAATTCAAAACCCATTTAGCTATGAACTATCAGTTACTAGCCTACTTACTCTGACTTTGGGAGCAGCGGCTCTGAATTTTACGTAGAATAGCGTAAAGGCATTGTCAGAATTTGGAACAGCTGAAGGATCCTATATAAAGAAAAGATAAATAACTGATGATAACTTTACTGCATCTGGCCCAGAGTGCTACCTGGCTGGTAAAATTAAGTTCTAAAACAATTTCATTGCTTGGAATTTTACAACTGTATTACCCATACACCTACTTTCAACTAAGTTACACCTGCCTTCTTTGAAAGCAGAGACAAAGGCCAGTCAGGAGAGTAAAATCCATGACCAGAGCAGCAAGGTTTTAATATTCACTATACACTTTTAATTTTTTATCTTCCTCCACCAGCTGCAGCCAGGTTGCTATTTTCTCTGGAACCTGCAACTACTGTTCCACTGATTAATGAACAAGGGTCCCAGTGCTGAATAACGGAAACCTCCCTGAGAGGCTGAGTGAAGGTTTAACTCCCAACCACCCAAGCATTTGTCCAGCAGCTCCACAGCCTAGGTTAGTACACAGCCAGAGCTTTAACCTTCCCTAGTGTTAGAACAGGCAGAACAAGTGGGAAGCAAAATAAAAGGTTCTTTTCAGCCTCTGCTGAACAATGTAATTCCTCTTCCTCTCTGCTAGTTACTCACAGAGGAAAGGATTCACTGTAGTAGCAGTAGTATTTACTGTAGGACCAAAAGCAAGAGGAAGTAGGCTCTCCACCGCCCATTCACATGCCCCCCAGAACAGTGTGGCTGACAACAGAGACCACCATAGCACATTTTCTGATGTCTAAGACTCACACAGGGCACATCTGGCTGAGAGCCATGGGGCTCTTTAGCCTGGAAAAGCACAGGCTCGGGGGTGATCTGATGGCCACCTATAAGTTTATCAGGGGTCACCACCAGGATCTGGAGGAATGTTTATTCACCAGAGCGCCCCAGGGGATGACGAGGTCGAACGGTCATAAACTACTGCGAGACCATTTCAGGCTGGACATAGGGAAGAATTTCTTTACTGTCCGAGCCCCCAAGGTCTGAAACAGCTTGCCATCGGAGGTGGTTCAAGCACCTACATTGAACACTTTCAAGAGCAAATTGGATGCTTATCTTGCTGGGATCCTACGACCGCAGCTGACTTCCTGCCCTTTGGGCAGGGGGCTGGACCCAATGATCTTCTGAGGTCCCTTCCAGCCCTAAAGTCTATGAAATCTACACAAGATGCTACATCACCATAGCAACAAGCTACTGAGCCGTAGCTTGTTGCTACAGCAATGTAGCGTGCCAAGCACAAACCATGGCAGCGATGCTACTGCACAGTAGCAGCTAAAAATAACTGTGCGGTGACAGGACTGTGCAGTAACAGCTGCATTATCTGATGCACATGTCGACGTGCCCACAGAAGAACAAGAAATAAATGGGCCATCACCACAAAGCTGAAAAAAGCCTATGGGCAGCCCCAACTGCCATCCAGGTGGCATCTTCTCCCCTTTCCCAAAGGAACTGCCATACTGGATCAGACCCATGGCCAATCAAGTCCAGCATTCTACCTTAGGCAGAAGTCAATACTGGATGAATCAAAAGAAAATCTCTGGATAGACATGAGGCAATCTGCACCCCCTCAGTTGCGGTCCAATCCTAAATATTGATTTAAACTCTGGAAGGAGGTTTTATTTCTCTGTCAGTACCCTTTTTTGTTGGTAAGAACCATGAAAACTCTGAACATGCCTGTCATTCACATCCAACCCATCTTTGAATCTAGCTAAGCTCTTGGCCTCAGTGACATCCTGCACCGGTAAGTTCCACATAGCGTGAAAAAGCATTGCCTTTATCAGCTTTGAATTTGCTCTCCTTTCAATTTCACTGAATGTCCTTCTCTTGCTGTGGCAATACCAGAAAGCCTGTAATTAACTGGGGCACTGTATATAATTAACTGGAAGAAGGGAAAAGTGGCGCAAAATCCTTGGATCTGATTTTCCAAGGTAAAAACAGTACCTAAATGGGCCATACTGCCAAAATAATGGTTTTCCTACACAGTAGAGTAGCATTAAAAACTTGACTCTTTACAGTCAAAAAAACATCAATCAAATCAATCGGTACGACAAAGCTGCAGGTCCTTCGGTTCAGTCTGCAGTTGCGTCAAAACCTGAAGCCTGACCAAGTCACTGCTCAACTTACCCTTTTTATTAACTGGCTCGTGAGGTTCTGTAGTGTGTTCACAGTGTATGTCTTCATGAGGTGCATCGCTTTAGAAAGGCATTGTTTAAACTTAACCAAATACACAGGATAGTCTTTAAAATTGGGCTGAAATGAACAAAAAAAGACATTTCAAATGGGTAGTTGGACTCACTGGGGTAAAATCCCTTCTGAACAAACAGGAAAAAAAACAGTACAAGCTAACCACCACAGTTTTACAAAATTCTGTAAGGTAAAAGTATACTAATGATATGCATTTCAAGTGCATTTTAAAAGTAGCAAGTCATTCTCGCTTTTGTCAGTAAAAATATACACAATATTTTCTAAAAATCAGAAACCCCCAAATTATTGTAAGCTCTAAAATGCTATTAAAGTTTAACTAAAAAAATACAAAGTTACCTACATGTGATGAAATATATGCAATACAATCATCAAGCTTAGCCAGCATAGGGATGAATCCTTCACTGTTCACAGACAATGTAGGGGAATTCAGTTTCTTAAGAAAAAAGGGAGGGGGGAACAAAAAAAAATCCATCAACTGCAGGAAACCAGAAAACACTGGAAATAAGTGTTTTGATCACAGAATCATAGAATTAAGCAGTTTCTACACTTCACATGTAGTAAAGTGATACTTACTGTGTTAATGTTTTCCAGTTCATTAAAATAAGAAAGCTTCTGTTGGATATTTTCAGCCAGGTCAACAAGCTCTGACTGTTTAAAGACAATAAATGAAATGATCATTTTAGATTTTAAATAAAAACATGGTAAAAGCATTTACATCAGATTCTGCCAGTTAAAAGACTAAAGGAACCCCCCCCCCCAAACCCCAGCAAGATAGAAACATAATTGTTTTAAATTTTGGATTAGAGAAAGCATGCCATATATTATTCCCAAATGTATTATTTCTACAGGCAGTCTATCAAGTCTTCCAGCATTCCATAGGAGCTCGGGGACATCTGCAAGTGACAAGGTTGCTATGACCACTCCAGGGTACTAAAGAATTCTGCCTTACAGGTCTCCGTCCCATAAAAATACCAGGCACACATTTCCATCTTCAGGTTCTTTATTCCCCAGAGCATCCATAAAAGTCAGAAGAAGAAAAGAAAACAACACCACTATAGCTTGGGAAAGGCAGTATTGTGTGGAGAGTTCCATTTACTTGTTAATAGTCTTGTTCCCTTGTACCTCAACAAAATTGTTTATCGATTCCCAAGTAGTTGCATTTGTGCATGCCTTTTGAGTATAGGGGGCTTACACAGAGGTCAGTGAGTGCATAATCTAAACAATGAGAGTGAATACCACTCACCAAGGACATACTTTGGTCTGCAGACCCTATTACAGGTAGTGATGGAAGAGAAGGAAAGAAACCAGCTTGACTGGCATCTCAAATTGAGTTTAGAGAGCTGGCAATAGAAAGAAAAATGTACTTTTATGCTGAATACCTGCTCTTGACAACAGACATGGAACCTCATAAACTGCTCTGAAAATGGCAGATTGATCTAGAAACACCCTGGCAACATTTTTCCTTAATATTTCATTACCATCTCATCTTTGGGAAACTCAATGCAAGAGTCCCATATGATAGCTCTAACTTTTGTTTTTCTGGTTTTAGAAGGGGAAAAAAAAAAAAAAAAGAAATCACTGATTTTCCCATAAATGTTCAGAGTAAATACATCAGTCTGAAGATAATCTAGCTGAAATCCAAAGAGCGTATGTGTTCATGAATAAGTATGACTAGTTTTAAGAAGCCTTTGAAAAAATATCTCCTACTGGAGAATGCAAAATAATGAACAGCCCACTCAAAAAGGAAATGATGACTAAAGTAAACTTGTACAAATGATAAACCTAAACCCAAATTATAAAAATAAGATAGTCTAAGACAATGGTTCTTAACCTTTTCAGACTCCAGGCATCCCTGGATAGACTCAAAGTACACATCAAATAATACCAGTTCTTAGTTTTCACTTGATTTTTTGATGCAAAAAGACAACCAATTCTTCTGTTCCAAGGAATTCAGAAGGACCACAACAGGGCAGAATGTCTCCAACAGTGTGGATGCTAATTTGAAATCTATGGGTTTATCATGTGAATCATGTTTGCATGCCTGACAGTTCCAAAAATTGTATGGCAACCTGTGGCACCACTGAGAGGATCTCAAGGCACCCTGGGGTGTCACATCCCCCTGACTGAGAATCACTGGTCTAAGAAATGAAGAATGGAAAGTGTCTTAGGATGTGACCTTTACTTTTAAGTCACCAAAAATATATTTCCTGCATTAAAATGTATGACTTTTTGGTACGCTGAATTCCAACACGAAAGTATAAAAACAGCTATTTTTACAAAGGAAATCTCCCCAGAGCTTTAGTGAAAAAATCAGATGTTCCTATCTCTAAACCAAATTCCCCCAACACCAGAACTAGCATTTCTCCAGCTCGGTTATATACATGCAAATTTAAGACTCTTTTCCTTGTGGACTCGAGGCTTCTTCGACTCAGATCTTCAACAAGCACTTCAACTGGACATGAAGACAGCACATGCCAAGTATTATTTGTACAAGCCCCAGTCCCCAAAACAGACAGCAAATCAGCAAATAAGTCAGTCTGTTTCCATATTACAAGACAGATATTTTGATCTATTGTAGATACATCATGGCTCTAATAACTCACCCCTGGCTACTACTAGTTACTGGTCTCTCATTGCAAAGGATGACTGTGCCACAGTACTGAGTCAAGAGCAGCAAGTGTGCAAGTGATCATGTACACCTGACTATTAATCAGCACTAAGCCAATTTTAGGCTTCTATTCCTTATTAAATAGATATTTAAAACTATTTAACTGTTTATGACTAAGAATGAAGACATGATTGGAAAATTGTTTCTGTGACTGTCCTGCAGATCAAGGAATAAGAAATAACTCTGTATGAGGGAGCAGAGCCTCTCTCTCATTTCCAATTCTGGATACTTGGATTTACTAAAAAATTATTCAACAACCTTTGCTGCAATGAATGGTTCCATGTCTGATCACATATCCTGCAGATGCAGAATAAAGGTAGGTTCACAAAAAGGAATGGAAATTTTAAAATCCAGTAAATGGGAATTAGGAACAGAACAGAAGCCCTTTCAACAGTAAAGAATTGGTTCAAAAAATACTCCTACAAGTAATATAAGCTAGTTATCTCAGCACAACCATTAATGGAGAGGTGTTCACATCCTCAAACTTGCCGTTACATAGCTCCTTTATTAAAACAAGATGTTTCAGACTGTCCATCCTGACAAACATTTTTCTGCTTAGAGTCTGACCTTTAGAAGAGAGTTGATGCACCTGGTCAAAGTGTTCTAGGAAAAATATCATCATTGCCAAGTACATGTCTCCTCTGCAGAAAGGAGACTTTCATTTCCAGTACCTTTGAAATCTTCAGGATTAACTCCAAACATTACCTGCTCCTTCAGAAGCTGTTCACAGGCTTCATGTAGTGTTCCTGTCTTGGTGGAAACAAAAAGATACTGCTTCTGCAATGATTCCAGATGTTGAAGAGCACTGTTCACATCATCCAGTATGGAATCACATTGCTCCTGAAATCTATACAAATAATCCCTCATCTGTCTAGAAAACAGAACCAAAATGAAACAAAGTAAAGGTCCTCCTTCTAGGTGTACAAACATAATCAAACTATAGCAATGTTTTCTGTACTTCCTCCACCCTAAAAGGATAGCATTTCCTGTTGTTTTTGTAAAAGCAAACAAGTCACAAACTAACTTTATTTAAGCTGATAGGTCATTCATCATGGTTTTAAAATCTACTAAAGTCATGAACTCCAAAGCATTATTAAAGGCAAATTAAATTGAAATAATGTTAAGTGTCTCATTTAAATAAAAAGTAACATCAAAACTAATGACTCTTGAAGCTTGAAACTAGCCCTCTAGGTTAGCACACATGCAATAGTATCTAAAAGTATAAACTTCTCAATGTTGCACAGCCCATGAAAGTAAGGAGAAAAAAATAACTGACTTATTGCATCTCTGGCCTTCTCCAGATAAAATACATATATCCCGGCAATCTCACAGACCACATCTGGATCCATGATCCACAAATGTCTGCATGCAAATAACAGACCACAAGTGAACATTTCTCCAAAACTGTGCCTGGTCCAAGTAATAGACTCAAAATAAACCTAAGGCTAACTGTTTTTAGGGAGCAACACAAATACAGGCAACCCCCACTTAGTGCTCTTAATTGGTTCCTGAAAAGCCAAGTATTAAGTGAAACCGAAAATATCTGATGACCCAAGTTGGCGACCACAAGCATTATAGCAAAACTCGCTGAGCACAAAGTGAAACCAGGTATCAATTTAAAATGAGCGTTATAGCGAAATAGCGCTAAGTGAAACAGCATTAAGCAGGGGTTCCCTGTACTTCTCACAATGAAAAGATAACAGGGAAAAAAAAGAAAATATAAGCAGAAGGGAATACATCAGGATCATATTTTGGGTCATCTGCCAATCTTCAGCAAAGGGCAGGACTGCCAGGGTCCCTAGGCTAGAGGTGTGGGGGGCCCTACTGCATAAGCCTATTGAAGTGGCATCCGGCCCCATGATCGCCCCACAAAATCAGCTGCCTGCCTCCTCGATTTTAGTAGGCGTCTACATATATCTTTTTCAAATGGGCTACTCTAAGCTATCCTTGTGGTACGTTCCCATCAGCATCTCAGCCTTTTGGCTAGGATCAAGCATTTTTTGCACCAATTGGAGGGTGTTAGGGCTGGTTCTCACCCTCCTGGTGCCTATCTGGTATTGCAGTACCACCAGGCCCAGTGCCAGTTCTCTGTGGAGGAAATACCTGTCTGTTTTGTTTTGTTTTTTTTCTTTTAAGGGCCAAAACAAAAAAACCCAAAAAAACAAAAAAGGAAAATAAAGGTTTCCATCAGTATGTTTGCCCAATATAAGGCCACGTGTTTTATAGTCATGCTCAGCATGAGCTGCATTTAACCAGCTTCATAGCTGGTTTCCATTACTGAGCACATACTGCTTTTGGCAGCAGTTTAATGAGCAGGTTTACAAGCAGGTTTCCCTGTATGACAATATAAGATGAGGAGCTTTTTTACTACATGCTGACTTGTGGGAACAGAAGGAAGGGGTGGGGGGCATCTCACCTTATATATGAGTCAATACATAATATTCTTGTTTCTTTTCACTGAATAAGATTAAAACAGAACTGAGAAGGGAATCATAGATAGCTATGAATACAATGCATGATTAAGATAAAGTCTTCTGATATGCTACAATTAGGGGTGCACAGATAGAGATTTTATGGGCCAATACCAATGGCCAATTTTTAAGGAGCCATATCGGTCAATACCGATCTGATTCCAATATGCAGATGGCAGCTTGGAAACCAGAGTCAGGCTGGTAAGTCCGGTGGGGGGGAGGGAAGGGAATAGGGCAGGGGCAGGTGCTGTTCAGCCGGCCACGGGACGGAGCCACAACAAGCTCCCAGCACTGCATATACCCCGGGAGGGCATGGAAAGCGTGTGCCCCCAGATTTGCGTGGGGCAGGGTGGGATGCTGCTGCAGGCTGAGGCTGGGACTGTACCAGGCTCTTCATGGCAGGAGGCTAGGCCAGGCTGCGCTGCACTCAGGGCATGGGAGTGGGGCTATGGGAGGGGAGGGCAGGGGGGAAGGCTGCAGCCAACCCAAAATTCAACGTAGCCCCCCAATCACCCCTCCCAACACCGCTGCCGTGTGCTCTGAATGCAGCCTAGCCCCCACCAGGATGAGCCCAGCACCACCCCCCGCAGTAGCCCACACCATCCTGCACAGATCTAGAGGTATACACCCCCGTGCCCTCACAGGGTACGTGCAGAAGCAGGAGTTGCCACCCCCACTCCCCCGTGCCCCTCAGATGAGCCACTTGCGGCTCCATCCTGCGCCTGCCCCACCTGAGCAATATCTGCCCCACAGCTCTACTCCCTCCCTCACCCTGGGGGCCTCAATATGCACCACCCATGCCCCTTTCCTCCCCCCAGACCAGAATTACCAGCCAGATGCCAGTCTCCAAACCACTGGACTGTGTTCCTCACCCTGTGCATGCTACAGCTGCGTGCATACATGGGGCATTTATCAGCTACATTATTGGCTCCATCAGGCAAAAATAGCTGGGAAAATTTCTATTTTCCCCTATATCAGGGCTAAGCCGATATAGGACCAGTGCATCAGTGCACCTCTAGCTCTAATACATGTAAGGACAAGCTGAGATACATGTAAGATAACCAGAACTCCACTTCTACTTAAGCAGCTGTTTCTAGATGCAATGAATGAATGGTTTAGAGTGGTAAAATACAGAAAACTAAAAAAAACTGCATACCTGTACTTAGCATCTTCATCTTGATCCATCTGAGTCTGTAGCTGGGCAAACCAGGAGAAGAACTAGAACAAAGATTTTGAGGTTGTCAACAGCTTAGACACTACAAGGAACCAATAAGAAAAGCCATCAGATCTGTGGAATGAGTTCAGACTGATAAGCAGGACACAGAAGATGAAGACAAAGTTTTTTCTTAGTACGAAAAATAAAGTGTCAGCATTCTATGATTAAGACAGGCTACCAAACAGCAGCAAACAATTCCACTACACAAATTAACACTCCACTAACATTCTGATAAGAAGGCAAAAGTTTGCATGTCATTTGCTTGTGTTTTTATAAAAGTACAGCATTAGTATTATTTTATTTCAAATATATGTGTACATCAATCCTATGGTACTGTAAACACTTCCACCCATCTTTGGAGATGTTTTGGCTCTCCATATATTCAATTCTATACGGGTAAATATTTGTTATTACATGACTAAGTTAATAATCTTTTCTCTTTCTCTCTTTGCATATATACTCAGTACCAGTGAAATAATTGTAGAGAAATACAGAAAGTAGCAGGAAATACAGAAACTCCAAGAATCCATTGAAAAGATCATCTTAACTTTTAAGTCATGCCACTAAGGCAATGAAGGGATTTGGTCTTGTTTACCTGCTGTGCAGTTTCAATTCTTTCATCTTCCATCCCCAAGGCAGTGAAACCTTTCAAGAGGACGTCCTCTGTGGATTCTGGAACTACTCCAGTCAGCGTAACAGTTAGCGACTGTGATGTTAAACTGCATAAATCTTCTATTGGAAGCTGTACATAAAAATCCCCAAAGCTTGGTTAAATAACTCCTTAAAATAAGCGAGTATTTTCAATATTAATTTAACAAGACAGCTGATATTTATGAAAAAAATTGAGTTTCCAAAGGTCATATTTGTTTACTTTTAAAGGAAGAATCATAGTGGAGCTTTTATAAATTGGTTTGATAACATATTAAGAAGTATATCAACAGGACAGAAATATTTCTGGGAAATTTCTCATCACAGTATGAAATATATGGATGTATATAGACAAGACTAACTGAAACTGAGTGAACATTGCTGTCTCTTGGATATGTTCCAATAAGAAAAGCAAAATTGACCTGCTTTGCTAGAAAGCAAGACAAATTCATATTTCTCAAATAAATATCTGAAGACAAGACAGACAACTCAGAATTCACGTACAAGCAAAAAGATCAAGGTGCCCACTGTCTGCACAGAATAGCACTCCTCTGACACAGAAATTGTCATAAGGCTTCTCTGTCACATACCCACAGGAAACCTCAGACCCAATGTTGCCAAGATGTAACATTCCACTCATTTCAGAATGATCTGTTTAAAATACTTTCTAATGAAGCATCCAAATGATAAAGGAATGTTTCTTTTAAAAATAATCTCCAAGAAGCATCATCAACAAGGAATTTTTGTGTTCAGTAAAAGAAAGTACAATTTGGGATAATTTTTAGTAAGTTTAGTTGGGAGATGTTCTTTAGATGCATCTTATCCTTACATAAAATGTTACAATGAATGGCATTCTAACATTCTGATGAATGCACATAGAATCATCACCCTCTTTGACATGCTTACAATTATGGCTTATGCATACTCACGAAAATAGTGCTATACGCAACTTCAGAAGAAAAATTTTTGATTGCAACTATATACAGAACCATTTAATTTGGCAACAAATAATTACTGCCTGATTCTATTAATCAGGTAAAGGCAGTTTGATTTAGATATTATGTCTGAAAACTAATGAATTCACACAGAACTTGATTCATCTTTTTAATTGCTGGCAGGTTGCTTGGTTGGGGGGGGGGCGGCTTTTAGTAGCAGTCAAAAAGGAGGAAGTGATAACATCAGTTTCCCTAGACACTTTTTCTGACACACCTTAATTCAACATCCCCCTACCACTTAGCAATCCTAGCTCACATGAGGATTAGGCCTATTTGTGGTAAGCAGTTTAGACAGTTAGGTGAAGAAAACTGGTCCTGAACTTCAGGTAGGATTTTTAACTCAGAGTTCCAGAAACTAAAAGCTAATAGACAGATCCCAGGATTGGGAGCCAGTAGTCACTTTGGCATGCCTTTCTACTAATAGTGTGATCTCAGGACAGGCAATCAGAGCCTGTTTTAAAGAGCTGCAGAAGACCCAGAACTCCAATTTGCAACTGGAGCCAAGAGCACTCAAGGTCCTGAGTTTCCCTTAGGATTAAGATAATATCTCCTTTTTGCAAGGCTAACTGAGATCTGTGACTGAAGCAGCACCAAGGATGATCCTGGCAGTAACCCATTCAGGAACTATGCCAGGGTGGGAAAAATGCGGCCCAGGGGCCGGATGTGACCCCCAAGGCCATTCTATCCAGGCCATAGGGCCCCTAAAAAATTTAGAAAATTAATATTTATCTGCTCCTGGCTGCCTATCATGTGGCCCTCGATGGCTTGCCAAAACTCAGTAAGCGACCCTCCGCCCAAAATAATTGCCCACCCCTGCACTATGCCCTCCAGCAGCAGGATATTCCTTTATAAACCTGTGGGCTAGTTGTCAAGTAATAAGATGTTAGTAAATATAGTTTAAGGAAAATGGGTAGTTGGAGATTCATACAAGAGAAGAATTACAAAATTCAGCCAGGACAGGATGAAAGTAAGAAGCGCCTAATTAAACTGGTATTTTTGAGAAGCATAATTTTTATTCCCTTTTAACATTTACTTTTTTCTTCATAGATCCATCCATACTAATCCTAAGTAGCGTTTTTCCGCTCCATGCTAATGTAACAGGGACTATAATTCTATTTAAGTATAACCCTTTCTTATTCAGGAGGATAATATGAAAATGTTCATACTTAATATTTATGAAAACTATTTCAATCACATCACATATATTTAAACCATATACCTTTTACATTTATTAAGCACAGTTTTTTTTATAGCAGACAAAAAAGAGAAAAAAACCCACCACATTCAGATTTGCAGCAAGAAGCGAAACGTTCTTAGAGTGATGAATGCACTAAGTGAACGATAGGCAATGTTCTTTAATAATGAGTCAAAAGTAGGCCCGCTTGTTTGGAAAGCTACCACCACCTTTAACAAACAGTCTCACTGCTGGAAGCTCTATGGAGTTATAATGTAACCAGCAGTTTTATAATGGCACAGTAAAGCCATAGTAGAGTTGCTTAAATGAAAACCAATACTCCCTTGTGTTTTTGACTACCTTTGTGTGAAAACAATTTAATTTAAGTTTGTACAATCTGATTTTTAACAGGGTAAAGCATACAAAATTTTCAGTATTTTAATGAAGGGAAAAATGAACTCAGTGGTATACATTTTACAGTACATATGTTTTTCACAGTCAATTTAATTCAGTTTCCCTAATAGAGTGAAATCAACTTTTGTTACAGTATTTTTAACATTTTAAGATACTGTGGCAGACTGAAGTACTACGACTGAGTAAATTCCAATGCACATTCCTCCAAGTGCTAGTTTTGTGTGTTCACACAGCAACACGAGGCATCCCAAAAGCCTTTAAAAACGTTGTATAAAGCTTTCATTTTATAGTTTACCCTTTCTCTTACTAGAGCAGAGCAGCCTCTAGGACAGAACAGCACAGCACAGCTGTCAAGTAGCAGAACACAATGCGACAGTTTAAGACAAGAGTGAAGAACACTAAATCCAGGTAAAACTACAGGGGTAATTTAGGATAGCAAAATATAATGACTGGCATTTAGAAGAAGGCAGGGTCTGTGGCTAATACTTAGGAAAAATGCCTAAGGACTTAAAGACACATATGTGCCAAGACACCACATATTTTCCATCCCAGAATGCACTAACAGCTATACCCCACTGCATCCCTACAACACTCTTCTGAAGGCTACTTTTTGTGCCACTAGCCAATCATCAATGAACCAGCCTGCCTTGCCTTTTGGAGTAGATCTGTCCCCACTACCAATGTTGCTCACAAAGTCTCTCTCATGCCCCAGGACAAAGCAGCAGCTGTACTATCATCACATATCTGGCACCAGACTATGTGGGAACAGCCTGTCCCCTCCCCTCCAGACATCTACCGTGCACCAAGGCTGGCAAGGCCCTTCACAGACTTAGGTAGTGGCAGCAGCAGCTGCAGCCCAACTCTGCAGCCTCTTCAGCCAAGACAGATCATGACAGAACAGTATTGTAAGCCATAGCACCACCTGAGCACATGGGATAGTGACCTCTGAGGCTGGCATGACAGAAAGAATGTTAAACTAGAAAACAAAAGGAGACAATTGGCAGATGCTCAGCGTCCAGACGTGGCTGTAGTTCACAGGAAGAGGAAAAAAATCAAATAAATGACAACCGATAAAAGAACATCACTGGGTGGAAGGATGAGCAGCCAGGAAAAAGTGTAACTACTGATGGCAGCACTAATGCAGTATGTGATACAGTTAGACAAAGGATTTCATCTAATCTAGGTAAGGAATGGGGTGTGGTCAGTAATACACAAACATTTCAGTCATTTCTTATTGTCAGGAACCTGAGCAACAAAATGGAGGAAATCTGACTTGCGGGTGCAGGGCATGAAAGTGGTATTATCAGGATAACAGAAACAATGGCCTGTGCTATTCAAAAAAGAGAGAAATAGAGGAAGCAGTGCTGGAATAACATGGTACATTAATGATATGATGAACTTTAAAGAGATAAGGGATAAAACAGCCCCCTCACCCTCCGCCTAGGTCTAAATCACATTGGAGATGGATGTTAAAAGAGGTCCTACGGGAGTAGAGACATAACCCCAAGGGTCATAGGAGGTAGGGACAAACATCTCGGTAATATTATTAAAGAGATAAATATAAACTAAGACTTGTGTTCTTTATGGGAAACTTTAATTTCATAGATATGGACTGGAGAAATAAACACTATTAATAATGGCAGTCTCCAGCTGTTCCTAGATATGACAGCTGACCAAAAAACAATGCTATTTTAAAACATCATCTTCACATGAAGCAAGAGGGCTTTACAAAACAGATGGACACCCAGCCTAGTGTTAGGTTAAGCCATTCCAACTGATCTTATTTAAATTAAATGGGAAGATAAATGAAACCAGGTCTGGGAGTAAGGTTCTCAATTTCAGGTAAGTTTTGGTTATCTAAGGGAACCAAGTATGGAAGACAACTAAGCTAAGAAGTAAAGGGAATGGAATTCCTTTAAGTCAAAGATATAAAAGATAAATAACAAATCAATCTGGAAGATGTACATAAGAACTGTCATTAACTGGGTCAGACCATGGGTCCATCTGGCCCAGCATCCAGAGGGAGTGCAGCAGGCTGCAGCCCCTTCACCACCTCCTCCAGAACCTTCTGGTGAGGTCCTGGCTGCACTACTCCCAGCACTTTTTCATTTATGCACTCCCCTTCCATGGCCCCACCAAGTCCCAAGACCTCCTAGTCAACCTCTTCCCAGCCCTAGCCAAACTGGCAACATACCTGACCAGGAAGGAGGAGCCCTGGAGACTGTGGGGCTGTTTTCCTGTTCTTCAGGCACAGTTTCACTGGGCTGTGTCCACTGGCTCTTAAGACTCATTCAAGGGCCTGTGGGCACAGTCCAGTGTGCTCTGCTCAGTGGCCCCCCTCAGGGTACTCATTTTTAACCTATGACCTTCGCTTCCATCCATTTTCTTTTATTTATCCCACAAATTCAGTTGGCACATACCCTCCCACACTCCCCTGTGGGCTATTGGATAACTGTTGCTCTGTGAGCCTAAGGCCCATGTGTCCAGTATGAGTCAAATAGGCCCATGTGCTCTGCTAGGTATCCCCCCTTGACACACTCATTTTTAACCTATTTTGTCTTTTAGTTCTCCCAAGTGATCAGTGATGTGCCCTTAGTGGTCAAAATCACCAAGGGGTGCTTATAACTCTGCTTGGTGGGCTTTGGCCCATATTCCAGAATAGCATATCAAAAAGGCCTGTGTCATACAGTCTACTGTGCACTGCTCAGTGTGTCCCCCTCAGTGCACTTGCTTTGAACCTATGACCCTCACTTCCATCCCTGGTTTTGTCTTTTAGTTGTCCCAAGTGATCAGCAATGTGCCCTTAGTGGCCCCGATCACAAAGGGAAGCTAACAGCTCTATTTGGCAGGCTCTGGCCTATGTTCCAGAATGACAAGCCAGGAGGCCTGCATCACACGAGGCAGTGAGAGGACGCTTGAAAGGAAAAACAAACTGGGTCTGACCAGGGTTTTTCCCCATCATTCTTCTCCCACTTGCAGACTCCAGCACTGAAGGTCTAGGACCTTGTGACTTGGAGGCTGGGCCCCCCTCTCCCACGTTCACTAGGGAACGAGGTCCCTCGCCTCCAAGAATCTGTCCCGTTTTTTGTTTTTGTTTGTTTTTTTTTTAAATCTGGCAGCTTCTGCAACCTTTGGTGGTGCCAAGTCCTGCACCCAAATGACTGACTGGGTGAGAAAAGACTTCCTTGCGTCTGCTCTCAGCTCACTGTCTGTTCCTCCCCTGGGGCACCCTTGGCTCCATTCTGTGAACAAGCACTGACTATGGCTATCTCCAGCCTCTCTCTTCACCCTTTAGTATCTGGTCCACCCTCCTCCTGACACCCCCTCGAACACCTCTCTAAGCCAAACAGTACCAGCCTCCACAGGCTCTTTCCTTCTAGCAAGAGGTGGGGAAAGCACTCGCAGGGGCGGGCTCTGGACCTAACAACATGAACCACCCCCAAGAGAAAGGACTGGGACACTTGAGGACTGAGACGATGGCCTCAAGATAGCCTGAGCCAGACCTTGCAAAGGATGTGAAGCAGCTAATAATTCAAACTTAAATGATGCTCAAGTCAGGCTATCAGGGGATTTGCCCGGTGTATTTAAAGGGTGACATTTTGAAGAACTATGCTTGTTTACACACACGCATACACACAGACATGCACAAGTGCACATGCACCAACTAGGACAAGCCAGATGTTGTTACTGAAGGATCCCTCCCGGCTACTACCACAGAGGCAGCCGAAGCCCCGGGCTGCGGGGAGGCCAGATAGAGCCCGCAGGCGGGCCCGGAATCCTGCCAGCCCCCGGCGCTGCCTGGCACCGGCCCGAGGAGGGAACCCGGGGCCGCCGCGCTGCGCCCCCGCTCACAGAGCGACCCAACGGCCCGACC
>NW_017729032.1:67889587-67900202 GCF_001723915.1 Gavialis gangeticus
GGGCCGGGGCCGGCAGTCCCAGAGGCCCAGCCTGTCGCGGGGCTCCCGGCCCGCCGGCTCTGGGGGTGGCTCCGCCATCCTCGCAGCCAGCCGCGGCGGGGGGTCACTTCCGGGCCGCGGCGGAGGGCGGAACTCGGGGAGCGCGGAAACGCTGCCGGGGGGACGCGGGCGCCAGGAGGAAGAGCGTGGCCACCCCTGCTCCGCGGAAGTGATTGGCGTCGCCCGGGTGTCGCTCCCTGATGACGTTACAGCGAGCTAAGGCGGGAGGGAAGGGAGGGCAGAGGGCCCCGGATGTTGGGATTGCTCGGGGGTCCGCTGAGAGCTGCAAGTGGACCTGCCACCCAGGAGTTACTGCGACTGCGCGGGCACACGCGGGGCAAGGCATAGCCAGGGCTGGTGATCGCTGGCGGCAGCTTGCGCGGGGAGTGGTGATCAGTGGGGTGTAGGGCGTCCAGGCCGCCCTGCCTTCGCCACGCGCAGCGTTGCCCCGTGTACGATAATGATCATGTTTGCACGATGCCAACCCTTGCACGATGTACGATCAATAACAGTCGAAGTGTTCAAAACGTACCGTCATTTGGAGGCAGCTCATTGATGCAGCAAAACCCAAGTCACTCTCAGGGAGTCTTAACTGAGGTTTGGGTTTGCTGCCAGTGCTTCATTAGGACAAGGGATCCTAGTTTTCTCTGATTAAAAGGAAAAAAGATCTACAATTTTGGGTATAAAAAATAGCCCAACATCCACATTTATATAAGTGGTGTTACAATTTAATCATGGACAGATGCAGATTTTGGGGGGGCAGAGGGGAGGCTTATAGCTGAAAATTGGGGATTTGTTTATCAGGAAACTAGGATCCCTGCTTATGACTACTTAACACAAAATAAAATGCTTCAACTTTGATGACCCAGTTCTCAGTCACTGGTGAGTTACAATGAGTAATATAAAGTCAATAAGAAGACTTATTTGCAAGCTTATTTGCATAGCTTTTCAGTGAACAATAGTTTCTCAGATCCCAGGTTCCCTAGGGAAGCGACCTCAAGCCAGCCCTTAACTGAGCATCCCTCTTCCCAGAGATCTCACATCTCCTGTGGCCCTGCTCCCAGTTCAGATGAAAGCCGGCCAGAAGCTAGCTATAGAGGTGCTACATGTTTCCAAGCACCAGCTTAACAGCTGGAGTGTCACCCTGGGCTATAATCACTTTGCTCATGTGGCTGGTCTAAATTCATCATGCCATTCACCAGTTCCTTGTGTCACTTATGTAACGTAGCAGGGGGCCTAGAAATCAACTCCGTCTGTGTGCAACTGCATCACGGCGTGTCCCTCTGGATGGCTTCATCCAGCCATGATGTTTGCTGTTCCAAGTTGCTCCCAAGCACATAATCCCAATGTCTTTACGGCCACATCCAGACAAGCGTGGATGTGCGGTAGGTGGCACGGCAGACCCATCTGCAGCGCAACATACCGCAGATGCAGGCATTCCCTGCCCTATCTTGCAGTGTATGGGGTTTTTTTGACCCCAGGATCTCCAAAAAAAAGTGGGCCAGTGTGCATGGAGGCAGTGCACACTGTCCAACACTGGAGCCTGGCCAGCCAGAGCCATGCTCCAGCTGTCGGCCAGGCTCCCGGCTGCAGGAGCACCACAGCTGCAGCTCCCTGAAGCCCCCAAGACCCTAGGTAAGGCTGCTGGGGCCAACACGGTTGCTGGCCCCAGCCTCCCCTACCCCACCTGGGGTAACCTGCTGTGCACCAGAGGGCAGGTAGCACGGGCATTCCCTGGGGACAAGCAGCAGAAGCACAAGGTATGCCGCTACTACTTGTCCCCAGGGAAACAAACATCTGCACTTGTGTGGACGCGCCCTACTTATGCTAACTTTTCCCACGACATGAGCTGCTTTAGAGCCAGTTGAGTTGAGTTGCTCATGCTGTTACCAAAGGATGCAGCATCTTGTTCCGTGCTGTTTCCCTAAATGTTCCTTAGGCCCCTGCTACACTTCACGTATGTGACGCAATTAACTGGTGAATGGCACAATAAATTTAGACTGGCCACGCATGCAAGGTGATTATCACATGAAAAGAATCACTGTCCAGCAACAAAGAGAGCCAACTGGCTATAAAGTTTGTGCTTGAAAGTGTGTAAGAGCTCTACAGCTGGTTTCTAGCCAGCTTTCATTTGAACGTGTAGTAGGGCCCTTATTTTCGCATTTCAAGTTCTCCACTTGCTTAAGCATCAAAACAAAAACAACCTCAGTTCATTCCTTCTGGCTCCAAACTGGGTTCCATACTAATGTAAGAAAGGCAATAAAAAAAAAACCAGAGACAACCTCAGCTCTTTCCTGCAGCAGTTTCTAGAACAACAAACTTCCTTGAGCAAATGTGATGTTTACCAGTTTCCTGTAGTGCTTCACAAAGAAAATCTACTACTTACATGGTTAACGAGGATGGACAATTTGGTTAGGCTGGGCCAGCCCCCCAGTTGGTTCTTATTTCAATTAAAAAAAACCCTGATTTCTCTTAAAAGGTACTTCTGCTATTGTCATCATTTCAGAAGCGCACACACCACCAGTACACTCAATGTAAACTTAAGAACCATGCCATTTTATATAAGGGTAGGACTGATTGAAGAAATTCAAAATACGTTTTTGAAAACATAATGGTTTCTTAAGCATTTCTGCATATGCTAATTAAGTACCCAAATATTCATTTCTAGAAGTTATGACTAATTAGCTTTGTTTAGGCAACATAGATACTTTGTTACAATTTAGGCCAAACTAAAGTTTTCCTGGAGGTGTCAGCTACCAATATATTGTAGCTACCATAATACTAGCTTTTCTACCCTAAGGGCACACAGGGACATAGCAATGCACTACGTCTCCATACAGCACACTACAGCGACACAGCAAACACATGCGTCTACACGTGATTGCCAGCTATGTCACCATAGTGGCACACACCCCAGGTATATATAGCATGCCACTATGGCGATGTAGCAGCAAAATCTACTTGTGTGCTGTGCACATGGTGTAGTAACCACCCATACTGTGCCATGCTTCAGTACTTCCAAAAGGAACTTCCATAGCAATGTCACCATCTGGCAATATGTAGACATGTCCTAATTGTCTGTAACAGAAGTGGCCAACCTGCCACAACATAGCAGCAAACTGGGCTAGGAACAAAAAGCAGAGCAGATCTGGCAGGAGAAGTGGATCAGAGTGGCATTTGGAGAGGGTGCAGGCCTAGTTTGTGGCATGCCTGCCCAACAGGCTGTTCCCCATAGGCCTATTAACACCTTCCCTCCTGGGTAATGCTAATTTCATGCTACCATAAATAGGCATCAAAATTTACCCCTTAGCATAGAATTAAACTTTCATTTAGGGGAAATTCTTGTCAATGTTAACAATATGAACCGATGTAAGGAGGCCTGCCCAAGTCTGTGAAAAATACAAAAAAAAACAGCTGCAGGAAGGCTAGACAGCAGAAGTATTCTTCAGAAGGAGCTTGGGACTAACTCCATACTTGTAACGTTGCTATTTTATATGATCCTTTTTTGCAGTAAATTCACCATTTTGCTGCAGCCAAGTACGGATATTTGTTTTCTATTTTCCTTTTTTGCATTTTACTCTTCACCTTTCCCATTCTCTGTAGGTAACTAGATTAGACTGCATGTGATTTAGTGTCCTATGGAACCGCACAGCAGAGGGGCAGGGAATGTGAACTTAGATCAGCTTTTAGCCAGGGAGCAGTGTCAGGCCAGCAATGAGGTTTGTGGAAGGCAGTGAGTGTGTTGGGGAGGGTTATGTCATGTGTGGAAGGGGAGGGTGGCTAGGGTGTGTGGGGTGTGCATGGGGGGGGGGGGTGCCCACAGTCCCTGCCACCAGCAGCACCAGGCTGTGAGGCCTCAGGGTATTCAGGACCTGCGGCAGGCTAAGCCCCTACCAGTGCTCCTGCCCCTGGCACCAGCACAGGTCCTGTACTCCTGCCCACCCAATCACCGCCACTTTCCCCACCCCCATCTAGCACCACTGCCCTTTTCCTGCTGCTTCCCTACCTTCCTCCCCACATCTCCCCAGCCAGCTGGCTCCAGCACCACACTGCACGGTCAGGTCCACAGAACGCAGGAAGAGCTGGCTCAGCCCAGCCAGCACCACACACACCCAGCTGTGAATTGCAGGGGCCAACCTGGGCCAGCTCCTGCTGCATCCTGCGGTCCAGGGATGCAGCCAGGAACTACATGGTGCTGAAGTGGCCAGCAGCTAGGGACCTGGGGAAAAGTGGCAGCAAAGGGTTGGGAAAGCAGGGAAATGGTGATTGCAGCGGCTGCAGGCACGGGGTGGAGAGAAGAGTGGCAGTGGGCAGGAGTGCAGCAACAGCTGGACAGGAAAACAGGGACCATGCTCGTGCCTCAGGACTAGGGCTGGCAGGGGCCCAGGAGCATAGGGTGTGGGCTAACAGGGGCTCTATGGAGCTGGGCCGGGGTGCGCCAGCAGGGAAAGGGGCAGAGCCAGCTCCCACCCAGCTGTTGCTGAGCTCCTGCCCACTGCTGCTCACCCCCCGCCTGCTGCCGCTACAACCACCATTTTCTTGTTTTCCCGCCCACCGCCGCTTCTCCCTGCCCCCTGGTAGCCGCTTTGGCACCATGTGGTTCCCAGCTGCATTGCCAGGACCACAGGATGCAGCAGGAGCCAGCCCAGCCCCAAGAACTAAGGTGATCGCCGATGGTCCTCCCTTCCCCTCCCCCCCAGCATTCTTAGCTGAGTTGCATGAAAGTGGAGAACAGCCCCAGAGTCGCCAGGCCAAAAGCCTGTTAAGTAGGGGTTTCCAGTTGGGGGCTGAGGGGGGTGGGGGTGGGGCTGGGTTGGACTTGCTGCTGCAGCTGCTGGGTCCTGCTGCCAGCTCCCCCTGGGTCCTGCTACAGCTGACACCTTGTCATCTTTGACAGGCAGCCAGGGTCAGATGATACTTAATTTTCTAAACTTTTTAGGGGCCTTGCAGGCCAGATAGAATGGCCTGGCGAGCCAGATCCAACCCACGGGCCATATTTTGCCTGGCCCTGGTCTAGATGGTTTTTAAGCAGTAATTTCTGCTGCGACAGGAAACCAAGTAAAATGACCCATTTAAGACAGAGAAGCATCATTTTTCCACAAGCATTTTACTGTACTGCAACAAATACATTTTCCCATTCAAATAAGACATATCAACAAAAATAACCAAAAGAATAAAACCTTAAAAAGGCACTTTTTCCTCTCACATTCCACGTCAATAAATAACCTCACAAGCACAAGAAACTATTAACGCTGAAAAGTGGGCTGAATAATACACGTTCAGTATTCCACATAACATGACAACATGAACCTGAAATGATGCAATGCTGATCTTCCTACAATGATCTTTTTTGCACAAAACAAGACAACTGATTTGGTTATTTACTTAAACATTTGCACATACCCTTCAGAAGGATGAGCTGCCGTATTAAGTGCATATATGCCTCTTGACAGCTGAGTGCATACTGTTTGAAGTCAGTGCACTTGCATATACACCATCCACAAATGTAACTTCAGCACAAAGAACTAGGGTAGCTTGATCATCCTGTATACCAGGCATGATCATTTGATTTTTTTTTCCAGGCATTCCAGAAAAAGTCAAGTAGACCATTCCTGCAAGAAGCTCAGGTTCTACATTTTGCTGACATCCTGTCAGTGCTAAAAGTGTGTAGACTAAGAACAATTACAGCAGTGATAAACATTTAACTTTGCTTTAAAAGTTAAGTATGGAATTCTATACTTTTAAAAGAGACATTTCTGTTAATATAAGCTGTTTAAGAACAGCTGACGTTGCTTGCAAATGTATATTTTAATGCCCTCACATAATTCAAGTCCGAAGTCAATTGTTCCAATATCCAACACAGATTCTCACTGTGAAAAACTGTAAACACTCTCTTCTTTAAAGCATGATAGAACTGTGGTCCCAAAACCTTTGCTGAATGTGAAATCATGGTATTGAAAAGGTTTAGAACCACTAATTATGGTATTCTTCCTTACCATGAGGGCCTTCTTAATATTTAAAATTAATATCTAGATTTCAATATTTCCACAGAAATCTCCTGCAATCAGATATCAATTTTGGGTTATTAGCACTGGGAGGTCCAACATTTTCTTAGCACCCAACACATTCATAGAGATCCATTTTCAGACCTGGAAACAGGTTATCTTTAGCCAGATCTCCTACAACAGATTCTTTACTCTTAATTTACTGAATTAGCCCATATTTCCATAATATTTAAAGGTACACCATTTTGGCTTAGCTAAATGAATTATAGCGCCCAGCTTATAGCAACAGCATTTTCTGCTTACTAAATGTATACCTAAAGCAACCTGCAACTATCCCTTGGTTTCATTCGTAGTACAGAATTTGCAAGTAATTATCCCTCCTCAATTTAGGGATAATTTTCTTTACTCACTCAATCTAAAGACAGCATGCATAGGGTTAACAACACTTTAAATACATACATGCATACAAATTTTGTTGTTTTTTTTTCATTTGGTACAAAAATATTTTAGAAAGACGTGTATGTGTATGAATAACAGTAAAGAAAAACTATTAGTGCACATGAGCAGAACTTGCACCATAATTTTACCTTAAATATTCAAAAATACTTTCATAAACAACATCTTCTTAACTCTGGATGTTCTCAGAAGAAAAGTGCCTTGTGCATTTAAAAAAAATACCTACTTTGTGGTTTCAGACTTAGCCACTTTAACAACGAACTAGTAAGAGTGAAATCCACAATCAAACAATTGCTTTAAGTGGAATGTATGATTAAGCACCTATTGTGATGACTGGTTCAAGATGAGATATCCATACACTATGAGTAACTGCACATAAATGACCCAACTCTACCATCTTCTGGAGGCAAAGAAGAGGCATTTCTCACTCTTGCACTTCACTTGACTAAACATACTGAAGAGTCTCTTCAGGAATCTGAACACTGATTGTGTTTAGTTTGACAGCACTGGTTGCTTATTTAAAGGCAATGGTAAACATCCTACCTAGAAATCAACTCCCACCGTCCTGAATGTTATGTTCATGTAACAATAACTTTGACCTATTTTGCTGAATGAAAGCCGTGAAGAGCAGAATTTTCCTGTAATTCTTGTTTAGGAAGGTGGCATTTGCATTAAGTTGTCTTTTGAGTCTATGTTCTCCATACACTGGCACCTGCGTTTCCTCACTTGTCCAACTGTGGCATGCATCCTTCCTGTGACACATGAAGCCATGACTGCTTGAAGCAATCACTCCTTCCTAACAGTGGAACAAGGGGTGAAAAAAAATGAATTCCCCCAGCAAAGTAAGCAGAAGGGGAACTAAAGACTGACTTCTTCGATTAAGATTCACAGAATAATTTCTGCAAAAATCCCCCATATTATAAGCTAACGACACATCTTAAAAAAGCCAGAATTTCCTTAAACCACACAGAATTGTGACAAATCTTAGGAACAAGATTTTGTTTTTTTTAATTAAACCTTGTTACTCCCAAAATTAGGCAGATTTTCAACCCAGAAGCACAGTTAGCTTTTGACAACATTTAAATTCCCTAACAAGTATATTTTGAAAGTATACTTGGTTTGGTGTCAGTTACAGAGAATACAACTCACTATAGCCTGAATTACTAGGAAAAAAGTCCTTTCACCATGAAACATCTGAACTAAGAAGCATCCAAAATTTCAAAAGAAGTTGCAATCAGCCATTTATGACCATATTACTACCTCCAGGTTCAGGAAGACGACCAAAGAGCTTGGTTCTTCCAAAACCTATACCTACCTCTGGAGAAGCATTGTTGTAGCTATTTTCCTATTGTCCAGAAGTGCAATGTAATCAGCCAGAAAAGCTTTTACATGTATGAGTTGTGTCATGCATTTTATGTCCTAGAGCACTTACATCTCTTCTAGAGGAATTCTATCAAGTTTAGTTTCAAGAGCTGGTGTTTGGGTTCTAGCATATTAGTGAAGTAACATTACAGTATCCACCATTTTCTGAGAACTTTTTGGACAGTCCAACATTATGATGATCCACTTTATTTTTCCCCGTCAACACGTTAGATGCCTGATGCAAGCAAACACTAAAGAGCATTTTTTAAATTGCCCTAAGTTCAAAAGCTAAAGCAGCACAGTTTGAGGCAACAGACAATCTAGCATCCGTCAGAAATCCAGTTTCTTCAGCTGTTCATATGTCACAAAGAACTGGAGCAACTAGTCAAGGAAGATGAATAATTAGCATTTTCTGTTAAAAACATTTGTTATGAATAATGTCTTTTACATTAATTTAATTAATTTTAAATATATAAAACGCTGATCTGCAATTCTGCCCTCAAATATTGTACATAGTAGTGAACTGCCACTCCCTCTAGCAGCTGCTACAATGTCCTCTGGCACCCAGGGCACAGAACAAAGGAAAGTTTGCTTCAGCGCATGCTGGCTTCACCCCTAAGCTCTTCTCTTCACATGATCAAGCACTTCTCCAACTTTGTCTCAAGTATTTTGGATATTCAACTAATGAAAGGCTAGAAGCCACTCTGGAAGAGATACTCTTGGACCCTTGTGCCTCCTAACCTTTCACTGGAAGCAACTATATTGCTAAAAAATGTTGTTTGTAAAAAGAAAGGGGAAAAATAGAACTGCCTCTTCATAAAGAATTGATCAGTCAACTATTAGAGCAGAAGGAAAAGCAGATGGCTAATGGTATACTGTGTAAATTGTACAGCAGAGTAGAAAGAGATGCGTGAAAAGATTTTATGACCATCTGTAGTTTCATTAATTCAGGAAACTGCCACAGGTTATATTGTATAATGTCCAAAACTGCTAATTGACCTGGTCACTTATATATAAACTAAATCCCAATCCAATAAAACATACAAATAGGAAACTGAAGATTAAAGAGAATGAAAATGCTTAAAACAGATGAGACAAATCATATTAAAAATTCACCTTGTGTTTAGAATCTTAGAGAACATGAATACATGCCAATATTACTTCTGTTAGAAAAATACAGTCAAACACACCAGAATGTTACATGAAGCACACATCACTAGTCCACCATATCTCCTATGAAGGCCCACTACTCACCAAAAAAGATTTTAAAAAATATTTTTGAACATTGTTGAAAAAAAGGATACAATAATATTCCAAGGACCAAGTCTTAACCAATTTGGCCAGAATCCTTTATATAAAGCAAAAAAGCCTTCATTCTTCCATGTCTGGAAAATAAATTCTATATTAATGAGAATCTAGAATGTCAATACAAAGCCCTTCCACTGAATGTGATGTCTAAGATTTAATCTTTTACATACTGAGTTCTGCCAGAGTGCTCCTCCAACAAGACTGGTCATGTTGCAGATTAGGGCATCCAGTTTGGAAGGCAGAGACAAAGTCTGTCTCCCATGAAAGGGTGCCCATCCAATCCAAACCAAAAGACACAGAATTTCACCCCTCAAAATCTACCAGGGAAAACTGATATTTTTTAATCTTACTCCTCATAGCCAGCACTTTGCTGATACCAAAGAAATGGTTTTTGGTAATCAAAAAGTTTAAAGTTCCAGCTGTCAGACTAGACAGAGACCCCACTGTAACCCTGCCTGCTCTCTACTACATAAATAAATTGCCCTATACTTGCTTAGCAACATTTCTGAAAGTTCATATATTTTAAATTTTAATGCCCTGCAACTGAAAACAGCAAAGGTTAAATCAAGTAAAGCAACAGATAATATCAAAAACATGAAAAAATGAAAAGCTAGCCAAAAAGGGGGGAAAAAAAAATCTGACTATTCAAAAACTCCACCCATCCTCTGGTTTTTGAAATTTGAAAAAAGTTAAGCTGCTTTTACAGCAAGAGTTTAATCTCTACCTGGACTCCGAGAAACCGGATAATATGGACACCAACTTCAGTCTTTTTCATGTCAGGCATTTTTAAAGGCAGATATTTTAAGTACATCTCCATGCTCATTGTCAAGAAAACTGTACATACTGTTCTCAACTAAAAATGGCCCCTCACTTTTGGCCCATTATTTCTCCTGCTTGGCTATCCCCTGCACAAACAAAATCTTAAATACTTGTTTACATTACGGGGAGATATTGGTATATTCTTACAACGGGGAAAGATGCAAGTTTTCCCATGCAGTGCTGGGAACCCAGTTAGCATATAACTGTTTACTATGCAAATGATACGTACTTGTAACAAGCAATCCAAAGTGCCCTTGTAGCCTGATTGTGTCCCATTTTGCAGGCTTCTCTGATTCATCATGCGTGTTCTCACAACATCAATTGGATTTGATGCAAGGGCTCCAGCTAACCCACAGGTGAAGCTTGATCTAATGAAAACCAATTTCACATACAATTTTATTACAAACCCCCCAAAGTTTTTACAGTATATAAACACGCCCAATCGAACAAAAATGTTTATAAACATTCTAGTTAGAAATTGTGTCTGTGTTCCTATTAACAAACTATTATTTTTCCACATCCGAGAGTAAAGTAAGTGTGGTGGAGGTGGGAAGGGGGCAAAAGAAACAAAACAAACACATAACACAGGTTAAGACCAGGTATGCATATAGGTTAAAGACTGGATG
>NW_017729032.1:67900265-67901786 GCF_001723915.1 Gavialis gangeticus
AGGTTAAAGACTGGATGGTGGTACACATTTAAATGGGTTATTTTTAAGTTAGCAGATACATGTTATTTTGAGCCTTCCAAACAACCCCAATTTCAAACCAATATCTACAAAAACAAAAGACATATGAGCTGTCAAACATCAAGGGATAAATCCCACAGCAATGCATGGGGATTTATCCATTCACCTGCTATTAACATCAACTTTAATCATATGCAATTCACTCTCTGCGAAATACTTTGAAACATCTATCCTTCTATCTGCAAACTTACAGGAAGTGAGTATACACAGTATCTCCCATGAATCCAGACATGATTATATGCTTCTTGGCAAGATCGTAGACCGGCAGCTCCACTCCAACAACAATAGCAGCTCTCTGAGCTGTTAGAGACACCCCCTGGCAAAACACGAATTGTTCTTTGTTTAAATATTTTTAATACATCATTTGTGTCTGATCCAAAACAACTCGGACATCACATTTGAGATGCTGAGCTCCTGATTCCCCCAAACTAGTCATTTCTTGACTCCAGCAAGTGAGTTATCTTTAAATAATTATTTAAAGATAGGCAGCATTGGGTTTCAATGGGTGGGGAAAAGCAGTGCTTATGAAAGATTCCAGATGACAGTCCAGAGACTGAAGTTAATTCAGAAAAGCAGGGATTTCTGATAATCTTTTATTTGTCCAATTGTATAGTTGGGAGAAGTGCTAGACAAGGTTTCAGGTACAAAGTGCCCTTCCTCAGATTTGAGGAGCAAGTACAGCCTAAGCTAAATACCAGGTAAAGCAGTAACTTGTGTAAAGAAAGTAAGCACTTAAGAGGACTGAAGGAGGGAGAGGTTATCTGAAGTAGCTTTAAAATATTCTGAAGTTACTTCCAATAATTTCTACTGGCTTTTTGTTCACAGCCCTCCTCCACTCTTTTAAGTGACCGTTTTCATTTACATATGGAGCTAAATACAAGTCACTAGTTTATCTAGCATTTAGCTTAGGCAGTAGCTGCTTAGGCTGTAGCTTTCCTGAACCATCATGGCTATGATGCATCGATTCACAAAGCAGTTTCAGCAGGAAATAGCAATACAAATTTCTCCACATGGCCTCAGTCAAGATCTTTCAACCTTGACCTAAAGCTGGTGTTCTCAAGCTGACATCTCAAAGCATGGTGGTCTGTTGATAGCTTGCTGGTCATATGGTGCTGACTCATCTTACTATCAACTGTAAGAAACTGAAGAGATGAGTGAAAAACTAAATGGAACTGATATTTCTTCAGAGATAAACATCAACGGAGAAATACTCATGTATTTTCAACTGAGTTGAAGATCATTACTTTTCCACACATCCAATTTCTGTACAGGGACATTCTCTGATCACAAATGGCATGGGAGGTGGTGAACACTGTGAAGATGTCAAAACCCCGCATCTAGAAGGTTCACATATAGGGGAGGAAAGGTACCCCCTCTCCTCCCATTTCACACATTTTTCAGTGTCAAGTATGGTTAATTGTTAAAAAAAAAAAAAAAAAAAAA
>NW_017729032.1:67901874-67903820 GCF_001723915.1 Gavialis gangeticus
TTAAAAAAAAAAAAAAAAAAAAAGTGTAAAGCACAAGAATGTTGAAGATGTACAGAGCATGAATTGTTTTACAAGGGACTTCCAAATTACTAATACATAATTCCCCACACACTATGGAAGGTATAATTCCAATTTAAGAAAAAGAGGAACAGGCCTGTCCACCCTGCACCCACCAACGGGGGCCCCATACAGAGCAGGTGGGTGGGGTCATGAAGACAGGTATGCGTCCCTATGGTTAGAGCACACTTGGCCAGGCAGATGTGATGGGGCTGCAGGCAGGCAGCAAGCAACGTCCGGGAGTGCAACAGGTTGACAGGGCCAGGATTGCAGAGCGGTTCCCTGCCCATGGAACTGTGACAGTTGTACAAGGAGCAGACTGCGGCTGTGCCCCAGCCCCACGCTGTCACCACCCTGCAATCCCAGCTCCTGGATGCTGTTCCCCACCTGGCCACAGCCCCATCCCATCTGCATAGCCAAGAGCACCCTGCCCATGAGGGTCCCAGCCAAAGTTCCCTCTAAGGTGCACACAACTAAAAGTGTGGCCATGTACCAGGAGAGGCTGAAGTGGAAGCCTGGCGAGCGGAGCAGCGTCCCAGAGCCGCCAGAGCCTCACTGCGGCAGGCAGCGGCTCCTCCCCAAGGTAAGGTAAGGCAAGGCAGGAATGGGGCGGGGGTCTGGCACGGGCTCCACCAGCCCTGGGGAAGTGGTCCACTCCCCGGCCCCGATGCGGTGGAGTGGAGCACTTTTCCAGAGCTGGGGAGCCTGCGCCAGGCTCCGGCTCCAGCCCCTGACCCCCGGGTCCTGGCCCCAGCCTCCTTCAGTAAGTGTCCCATGCCAGACCGAGGCAGCACGCTCACAGACCAAGGCAGCATGCTAACTGACCACTGCTTCTTAGAGGGAACATTGGTCCCAGCTGATATCCATGGAGACCCTGCCCACCCACCCACCCACTCTGTCTGGCACCCCCATCAGTCAGTCCAGGGTGGATGGGCCAGGTCCAGTGGCAGCAGACACTACCAGTGGCAGCCGGAAACACCTGCTGCTGTGGGGGCTGCTGGGAAGTAGAGTCCAGCTGCTGCGCCACCCCAGCCCCGCCAAGCACCCAGAAGCAGTGGGACTAGCCACACATACTCTGGCCCAGGCTACACGCCACGGCTGGGCCAGGCACAGCCAAAGGACCCACCACAAGCTGGACAGAATCCCTTGGCACACCAGATCTGACCCACAGGCCATATTTTGCCTACCCGTCTCAGACCCATGCCTCATTAACTGGATCAGAAGAAACTAACCACTGAGCAAGCTTCACCACCTTCCTAGATTCATTTTGAACCAGAAAACTATAAAACCTAAAAGGCACAATAGCCAGTTACTAACCCCCAAAGCTATCTAAGTCCATGCTTCCATAAACATTTGTCTAATGGTACAAATGTCCAACACAAGATCAATTCAACAACAGCTCTGGTCTGAAACAGACCTACCCTATATTAAAGGTCCCTTTCAATTTTACATTTGGCAAATAAGGATACATGCACATACCCTTAAATAGGAAGCTTCTTAATTAAATTAACCTCAGGCTGCAGCATTACAGAGTTCATGGAAGGGTTATATTCCCCATGACTCCTTTTAAGATAATTAACAGTTTTCACATGGAGAGGAGTTGCATTTTTTGTCAACAACTAAAAATAAATTGGGCTATAAATCAAGGTGATGTAAGTACAAGCATCTAAGACAGAAGACACCCATGCACCACTACAGGCCTGAGACCAACTGACTAAGCAGCAGCTCTGCAGAAAAAGGACCTGGGGGTTAAAGTGGTCAATAAGCTGGATATGAGCCAACAGTGTGCCTGTATTGCCAAGAAGGCTAACAGCATACTGGGCTGCATTGGTAGGAGCATTGCCAGAAGATAGAGGGAAATAATTCTTCCCCTCTATTCTGCACTGGTG
>NW_017729032.1:67908820-67914031 GCF_001723915.1 Gavialis gangeticus
ACCAGTGGCAGCCGGAAACACCTGCTGCTGTGGGGGCTGCTGGGAAGTAGAGTCCAGCTGCTGCGCCACCCCAGCCCCGCCAAGCACCCAGAAGCAGTGGGACTAGCCACACATACTCTGGCCCAGGCTACACGCCACGGCTGGGCCAGGCACAGCCAAAGGACCCACCACAAGCTGGACAGAATCCCTTGGCACACCAGATCTGACCCACAGGCCATATTTTGCCTACCCGTCTCAGACCCATGCCTCATTAACTGGATCAGAAGAAACTAACCACTGAGCAAGCTTCACCACCTTCCTAGATTCATTTTGAACCAGAAAACTATAAAACCTAAAAGGCACAATAGCCAGTTACTAACCCCCAAAGCTATCTAAGTCCATGCTTCCATAAACATTTGTCTAATGGTACAAATGTCCAACACAAGATCAATTCAACAACAGCTCTGGTCTGAAACAGACCTACCCTATATTAAAGGTCCCTTTCAATTTTACATTTGGCAAATAAGGATACATGCACATACCCTTAAATAGGAAGCTTCTTAATTAAATTAACCTCAGGCTGCAGCATTACAGAGTTCATGGAAGGGTTATATTCCCCATGACTCCTTTTAAGATAATTAACAGTTTTCACATGGAGAGGAGTTGCATTTTTTGTCAACAACTAAAAATAAATTGGGCTATAAATCAAGGTGATGTAAGTACAAGCATCTAAGACAGAAGACACCCATGCACCACTACAGGCCTGAGACCAACTGACTAAGCAGCAGCTCTGCAGAAAAAGGACCTGGGGGTTAAAGTGGTCAATAAGCTGGATATGAGCCAACAGTGTGCCTGTATTGCCAAGAAGGCTAACAGCATACTGGGCTGCATTGGTAGGAGCATTGCCAGAAGATAGAGGGAAATAATTCTTCCCCTCTATTCTGCACTGGTGAGGCCACATCTGGAGTACTATGTCCAGTTTTGGACCCCCTTCCTTTACAGAAAGGATGTGGACACACTGGAGAGAGTCCAGCAGAGGGCAACAAAAGTGGTGAGGGGGCTGGGGGACACGACTTACGAGGAGGGGCTGAGGAAACTTGGCTTATTTAGTCTGGAGAAGAGAAGACTGAAGGGGGATTTGATAGCAGCCTTCAACTAACTGAAGGGGGGTTCCAAAGAGGATGGAGCTAGACTGTTCGCAGTGGTGGCAGATGACAGAACAAGGAGCAATGGTCTCAAGTCGCAGCTAGGGAAGTTTTGGTTAAGCATTAGGAAAACTCGCTCACTACGATTGTGGTAAAGAACTGAGACAGAGGTAGTGAGGTGGCAGAATCTCCATCCTTGGAAGTTTAAGGCCTGGCTCAACAGAGCCCTGGCCAGAATGATCTAGTTGGGGATGGTCCTGCTTTGAGCAGGGAGTTGGACTAAATGATATCCTGAGGGCCCTTCCAACCCTAATTTTCTATTATGCTAAGATCAAGAAAATGAGTAAGCTCTAAAGTAAGACAAGTTAAGAGACTGGTTCTGTCACTGCCTTCCTCTGTTATCCAGGGAAAGCAATTGAAGCCTCAGTAGTAGAAGGGTGCATCTACACAAATATTAATTGCATAGTTGACTAATTAGCTGTGCAGTAAATATCTCAGCATCTGCATATGCACCCCTACAGGCTGGAGTAAACTTATTTACTCCACAGCAGAATAATACTTGTAAATACAAGCTCTGTGCTGCTGCAAAGTGAAAAACTCCACAGCAGCACGTGTAGACGCTGGAACGGCTGGCTGGGGCATGAGGGTACTTCAGTGCATGGGCTACCTGCTGACTAGCCCCGCAATGAAGCTCCCTCATGCCCCAGCTAGTCCCTCTGCAGCATGCTAAACTGGGGGAAGCTGCTCTAGGCTGGCAGGCTGTCCCCCAAAACCCCCTGCCAGCTGAGGCTCCTCCGCCTGAGCTCCATGTGCAGCTGAACAAACTGTGGAGCTTATTGCTCTGCAGTTAATTCAGGAACCGTAACTGCATGTGTAGACAAACCCAAAGTCTCCCTTTCTTATCTTCTTGGAGTGTTATCTCCATATCAGATGCTATGCTCATTAGTACTTCAAAATCTTTGAATGGACTGTATTTGCAAAATTAGCTACACCATTGTCCAATATTTTAACTGGAGAGATTGTATTTGCACTCCTTCTAAGTGTGCATACTTGCAAGTAATTCAAGAACTAACAGCACAAAAGATTTAGTGTAATACTTTATGAACTTGCCTTCCATAGTCCTCTAGTGCCTTCTTTTCGGTAGATGCGTATAAAGTTGCCCAACATTCCTCCTTGAATCACACTGCCTTGGGCCTGCATTCTAATCTAAGGATTATTTGCAAACCAAAAAACAAGAACTTGTTAGTTTTCAACTACTAAAGTACAAAACATGTAATAATTAAACTGAAATGTTGTAATAATAAAAAAAATTAACCATTTTCAAAATATGACATGTTCCTATTAATGAAACTAACAAACTAGCTACATCATGACTATATCAGATGCCTGCAGATATGTATCAGCTATCTTTCAAGTTTAATGGCTATATATGGAACACCATATTTAGACTTGTACGCAGTGTAGCTCTTAGTAACTATGAGTGACTGCTATTTTTATACTGGTACATTAAAACATGCATCAGTCTGACAGAAGGGTTCTGCATGATGTCCTTTCTTAGTGGAACATCTCAAAGTGGAAGGTCAATGTGATCAGGTTTTCATCCGAGATAACTTATGTTCTGTGACCTTGTGGATTTCTGAGAATGAAGAGGATTTCTGAAGAATAAACTTGATTTGTGTTGTTTAGAAACAGCCAAATGGAGTATTTACACCTGATTTTAGAAGATAATCAAGTAAGCATACTTATCAGACTGGGATGAAGGCTTATTTTGTTGTCAGTTTGTAGTTCTTTATGAAATGCAAAGTTGTAAGCAATTTGCTTCATTTAATAGTATTTGGGGGAAAGTAGGAAGTACTTGTATTTCCTTAAATTACAAGCATGTAGAAAGTATATTTTTCTGACTTAATATTTTCAAATATTGCAAAATGACAGAAGCAGCCAAGTGATCTCAAGCTACAATCTTAAAAGTTAAACAGGATCAAGCTTTTTTAATACCTGGAAGGGCACCACCAAGAATAATTAAAAAAAAACCCCATGGATGCTACAGAAGTGCACTGATGATTTCAACAGGTGATACACTCTGCTCAAGTCATTAATAAATATACTGGAACACTGTTTCAAGGGGACAACTGACTGTGAAACCTTCCACAAAAGCATGAGATCCTGACCTACAGATTTTTAACCTGTACTGAACCTTTCATAATGGTTCATAGGATCCTTCCCAATCCAGACATGGCTGCATTTTCCATGGGCCTTGTATACATTTAGAATCCTTTTTAGCAGCATTCATTTCAAAGTGAATGCTTTTAGCTGGCCAACAGCCTTAGACAGAAATGCTTGGAGTTGCTGATCTTCCCATGGGAAACTCCTTACATTTCTAGATGAGTAACATGCAAAACAACAAGAACAACATCTACAGAATATAGCAAAGGACAAAACAACTTATGCTAAGAATCTATACATGATATAAAATATGCTTACCTTCAAAACATCTGTAGGATTGGCAATACATGATGAGATCACCCCCGAAAGAACACCACATACAACATTTATCAGCAGGGTTTCATCTGTTACAGAAAGGAGGAGGGTAGGGAGAAAAACAAACAGTTGCATGCTGTTATAATGTAAGAAGGCATCAAGTGCAAGACTTCAGTGAAAGAGGCAGCTGGCAATAAGTGCTTCAATTCTAGAGCAGATATTTTTATTTTCCCAGGGGGTTTAATTTGTAGAATTTTGGTTTGAGGAACAATTTTCAAAGAGAGGAAGAATTAGAGCCGATACAATAAAATACATCATATGGCTGAAATGGAAATATAAACAAGAACAGAGTGGTAACCAGAAGCTGAAAACCCACTCACCTTCTGGTCGCTCAACAAACGTTCTTTTCAAGCTTTGGTAAGTTCCTATTTTTATGGTTCCATATGAAGCCTGGCGTAGCATTGCAGGGGCAATCCTGTAAAAACAACAATAGTGGCAATGCTGCCTCAAGTCTTATAAAATCAGGCAAAGTTTTAACCAAGAATGTATAGTGGGATAGACTGAATTCAAGATGTGCACAAGAAACATATTTAAATAAACAAACTTCACCATTTTAGACCAAGTGGAAGGTTTTCAATGAAGCAAACATGGAAGCATAAGAATAAAGATTGGCTATATCACTCATTAATAAGTCCTGAGAAAACCGTGGCTAATTAAAGTGACTTCTTTAATGAACATCAGTATTGATTTAATCCCAATACCACTGGTTAATTATTAATTTGCATCTGTGAATTCCAGAAAGCATCTACTGCAAACTAATTATATGAAACATAGCCTATTTTTACCCAGAATACAATGCTTTCAATCCTTCTTCTCTGCATATCCTCACTAGTGCATGCACCATTCCTCGGTAACGAATTTCTTTGTATTTGGCATCAGTAGTTTGACCCTGGACCTGGAGGCGTGTTTTGGTCAGATCAATTGGAAAAGTACCTTAAAATGAGAAGAAGAAATCTATTAGTTTAAATAAATACCCGTCAAGCCAAAGCAGGCACATACAAGACTAAAACGTGACAGTGCGGACTACATTTTATAAACCCAACAGGTAAAAAAAACCCAAAAAAACCCAAATGTGTAGACATCTAACCACGCATACCTATAGGAGATAAAACCCAGATGTACAGCAGAAAATAACTGTATCATCAAAGAAGTTAGTGTTTCCATGTGTCCCTTCTGGCCCAGCTTCCTATAGTACCCTTTCACACTGCTCTGTTCCCCTTCAAACCATATACTCATACAGCACAGATGCTTCCAGCCTCAAGCTCCTCACCCTGATCAATATGCAATGCCAACAGGTCCTTGTGATGTACATGATCAACAAACACATCACCTTCAGCTGCATAAATGCCCACGTAGGCAAGCTGATTCGCTAAAATATAGGTTAGAAGCTAACCCTCTCGGCAGCACAGAGGCAGAGAGGGATCTTGAAGTCAGGATTGACTCCAGGATGAATACGAGTCGCCAATGCGATGAAGCAATAGGCAGAGCCAACCGCACCCTGTCCTGCATCAACAGGGGCATCACTAACAGGTCCAGAGAGGTCTTGCTC
>NW_017729032.1:67914046-67916876 GCF_001723915.1 Gavialis gangeticus
GTGTCCAGTTCTGGGTGCCGTACTTCAAGAAGGACGTGGAGAACCTGGAGAGGGTCCAGAGGAGGGCAAAGAAGCTCCTAAAAGGAGCTGCTCTCTCATCCCCTAGCCAAACAGAAGGCTGGAGTACTGACACCTATGCACTGGTGAGCTTCAAGGGATTGCAGGAGTTCCCCCCAAGTAGTCTTTCCTGACCAGAGCAGAGGGGCTGGACCTGATGATCTCATGAGGTCCCTTCCAGCCCTAAACTTCTGTGAATCTGTGTGAATTTGTGAACCCCTTTTAAGCTGGTAAAGGGCCAGCTACCAGAAAATGCTGGGGTTGAGAAACAAAGCCAAAGCACTACCTCTATGCATAAAGGCCTGGAGGACAGGAACTCAAGTATCAGCTTCTGCATCTCTTGCTCAAGCCCATATCCCTATGGAACCACTCGTGTTTCCTCTGCCACAACCATTCTTTCCCTGGCTGCTGCAGAGTTCCTTCTGAACTGCTTCTGCACAATCCTCCCAGCCTCAGCAATACCCCCTGTACACAAAATCCATGAAAGTTCTGGTAGAAACCCATCCATGAATGCCATTCCTCTGTGCCTCTTGCCCTCTTCTCTCCAAGGAGGCTACCAACTCCCCCATTATCTGGTCCTTGGTCCTCTGCCTCTGACGCTTCCTGCTCAGTGAACGCTGGGTGGCTGCCAACACTTGTAACTTTGAGGTTCCAGAAGCAATACAGTTGGCATATATGGAAGGTAGGAAACAAAACATGAGGCCACAGTTCCATCCTTAGCTTCGGAAAGATATCCCTAAATCACTAACTTCTGAAATGCCATTACTGGAGCCCCTTTCTAGACTATGGCAATGGCAGGTATTTTGGCCCAATGGCTCCTGCTCCTTGTCACCTGAGGACAACAATGGTGGGTCACGTGCAAATGACAAGTACTTTCCATTGTCTGGGATGTGTGCAATTTGCTGGGATGCAGCCACCATGCAGCACCTATAGTTTAATACTCATGAGTCATTTTTCCTTTTCCTAGACCATCCAGATATGGGAAGACATGGACACTGATCCATATTACACAGGGGAAGAAGAAGTAGTTTGCAAAAGCCAGGAGGTTCCTGCTAAATATACACTGCTGTTGACAGGTGCCTGCAGAGGCCCCAAAGCAGTGGCTGAGAGACAGCCACCTATTCTGTAACAAAGGAAATGTCATCCACCTCAGAATGTGAAGTCCTGGCTGTAGTATTAGCTTCCTTCTACGTTTCACCTTTATTTCCTCAGGCAGATGAGCTACATGCAGGTCTTCGTAGTTATCAATGTCAGTCTTCAGCAATTGCCAGGCAAGCTGTTTGTGGTACCAGATTTAAAACTGGAATGAAGACGTGGAGCAGTGTTCTGCTGGGCTCTACTGAAATCAAGTGAGAGCTACTTAAAGGAGTCTTTTCAGTTTTTTCTGCCAAGGATGAAAGCATCAAGTGCAAGACTTCAGTGCAACAGTGGTGGGTCCCTATGCCTGCCATGTGACACTTAGGTTGGGAACAGGAAAGGGGAAGGCCTCCTTTGGCAACATAGACTGATGTGGCTGCCTGAAGAACAAAAATAATCCTCAACTCCATCATCACTGACTGAGACATCTGGGGTAATGACATAGTGCCTTGCAGGGCGGGCCACTAGCTAGCTATGCATCATTTTAGCCCCAGCCATCTGCTGCAATCTGACCACAGCCAAGATCACCAAGGCCCTCAGTAAACCAGGAACCAACTTGGGCTCCTGAGCATGAAACAGAACCTAGTTTCCAAGGAAACCTACAAACCCCTTAGTCTTCACTCTACCTATGCTGCTGAGGTAATCTCATCAGCAGGGATCCTGATTTTCTCCTATTAAGAAAAAATCCCCAATTTTTGGATTTAAAAAATGTAACCCAAAATCCACATTTTTCTGTGTTCCTGCTCCTCAAGATCCAACCTAAAGTTCACCACAAAGTGTGATTCAATGCTGGCATCATCTACTGAAGTCAAGCCAGGCTCCTCACATCAGAGACACAGCTCAGTTGGTGCCCAAGCAGTGGCTGGCATCCCTTGCATCTTTATAGTGTAGCTTAAGGTCTTTAGTCTTTGCTCCACGTTTCTGACCATTCCACTGAATTCCAGGGCCACCAGTCTCCCCAGGGAGAAAGAGACAGAGACACCCTATGCCAGCGGTCCCTCTGATCCCAGAGCCTCTTTTGGTTGATCCTGGGCTGGATGCATACACACACGTACACATGTGGCTACACTCCAGCCCAGCAGATCAGTCTATGGGGGGAGGGAAGGGGCAAAGGTCAGACGGAGGCCTCCGTGGTGAGGGACAGACTGAGTGCAGCACACAGGAGATGGGGAAGTGAGTACAGCTCCAGCCAGGCTGGGTGGTGGGAGGATTGGAGACGGGGGAAACAGGGGGATGGGGGGGCGGAAGGGAAGACGTGCACAGCGGCATGTGAGGAAGGGGGATTCCTGCTGCTGAGCGCACCCTGGCAGAGGCCCTGGGGGCACATGACCCCACCCAATCTGTGCATGGGACAGAGGCAGCTGCCACTGCCTGCTGTGCCTCAAGCCCCACTGCAGCTGGCCATGTGTGGGTGTGGCTCAGCCTGGGCAGGACGCACATGGTGTCCAGCCACTTCCAAACCAGCTGCAGCACGGCTCAGGGTGCAAATCCCAGCCTACAAGGGCAGCCACCTCTGCCATGGACAGATGTGGGGGGACACATGCCCCAACACAGGGCAGCGCAGGAGGCTGCAGCAGCAGTGAGGGAGGGAGTGGGGCCAGGGCAGGATGGAGCTGTGAGTGGATTGTCCAGAGGG
>NW_017729032.1:67917561-67920786 GCF_001723915.1 Gavialis gangeticus
GGGGTTGGGGAGAGCTACAGTGAATTTTTGGGTGGCTGCAGCCCCCCCCACTTTGTCCCCGCTTCCAGCACTGCTGCCACCCAGCCTGAGCGCAACACAGCCCAGCACCCCTGCTGGGAAGAGCCCAGACCCAGCCTGCAGCAGCCCGCCCCACCCCACGTGCAGATCCAGGGGCACATGTCCCCCATGCCCTTCCAGTGGTGCATGCTCCCCCCCCACCCCGCGCTCACAGGATGAGCCACTCATGCCTCCATCCCATGTCCTGCCCCAGCATGGCCTGCCCCTACCCCACTCCCTCCCTCAGTGCTGCTGGGGGGGGAGGGAGGGGCAGATCGAGGCCCCTGCAGTCAGGGAGAGTGTGGGGCTAGGGCTGGGGCCTTGACCTGCCCTGGCCCACCCATGGGCCTTCCCTTTCCCCCCACCCCTTTCCCCACAGACTTACCTGCTGGGGGGGAACGTGCCCCCAACTAATGTTTTCTCCCTCCTCCTCTATCTGCCCCCCCAATATACGTGCTGGGGGAGAGGGGGGCACAGTAGATCTTGGTTTGCTTTTAAATTCCAAATGTGATCTCCTACTTAAAAAGGCTGGAGACCACTGCCTTATATCAATATTTTCTACACAGACAGCAATCTCATAAGTCTCTTGCACCAAGAATAAAAGATGGTACATATCTGACCAGTGGCTGCTAGTGCTTCAAAACTAAATTACACAGGCTTGAGCAATTTCAAAAGCAAGGGCCTGCATGACTGAATTCTAAATGGCTCCCCCTTAAAAACATTATAAATGCTCTATTTTCTGTGTGGCTAAATAGCCGTAGACTCAGTTACTGGATAGAGAATTAACTGCAGGAAAAAAAATGTGCTCATCTCACCACCTTTAGTGCAAGTGCCAAGTTATGTTTATTTCAAGCAAAACTTATCATTTATTCTTTTATTGAATATTTCTAAAGTATGCAAAGACTGCTTCTTAAAATTTACAAATCCTCAAAACTGGAGTGGAATAGTTTCACTCTCAGGTTCTGCTCCCTGTAATTTTTATCTGCTATTAGAGAGACTGTTACCACACTTTGTTAGCACTCTGTTAGATGACTATAAATAACGACACAAGAATGCTCTCATATCTGAAGTGGAAGCCATTTGCCAGTTGCTGGGTTTTTCATATTTCTGCCACTGACAAAGAAAGCTTTGTTAAAAGCAGAAGAGCCAATGCAACAAACTTAGACAGAAAGCTGAAATTGCCCATCATAGCCCATTACCTGATATTGAGAGCCAATATAATCAGTACTGTGTGATAACTCCATTCCAGATATTAGTGTAAAAAAAAAAAAAAAAGCCAGTACTCATTGGCTTCCTACTATACACTAGTCTACACATCAGTATGGAATAGTTTAAATTTCTCCGGTTCTTTCTTTAACAAAATAAAAGGACAGCTCAACTTGTTTGTCATATGAAAGAATGATACTTGATCAAAAACTGGTTAGATGTGTTCATTTTTAGCTGATTAAAATATATAGCCCTTCAAGTTTAAGTTTCATACTGTAAGCAATTTAAACAGAGTCAGAATAGATACTGTGATGCTTCAATATTTTGCAGGCTACATAAATTTAAACATGTTGATAAGGAACCTTCTAAAGTGGCACCAGTCATATAAACAGTTTAGAATGGCTGCTTACCACATTCTGCAGTGATAGAAGCGAGACCTCCATAAACAAATGGCTTCCAGTTCAGCGCAGACATTCTTTCAATTCTTTCTGTAATAAAGAATAATGGCTTTTAACAAATCTTTTACAGATAACACTATAATTAACTTTTCATAAGAGTATGGTTTTAACCTGTATTCTTCACCTTACCCCTGTAGTAAAGAATAATACAACAGAACAAGAGACGTAAAAGATATCAACAATAATATAATTAACTGACATAGTAATGTGTTAAACATTAGGGAGCGTGGCATGCTTCCAGCTGAACACTTCCCACCTAGCTCACATGCACTAATCATTAAAAAGGTACCTTCTGAAGACCATAAAGATAAATGTGATGTCTACCCAGTAACCAGAAACTCAAGTATAAATGTTATCATAGGGTTTCAATAAGGATATGCACCCAGTGTCAATGACTAGTACCTTGATGGTGAAAAGCTAAAGTAATTATCTGTTCCGGATAATTTCAGAAAGCAAATAATACAATATTGCCACAATGCAGTTAGATGGCACTATTAAAGTCAGAGGAGTGACATAAAAATCTAAACTTGTATAATTCTAGCCGAGCAAAAGTCTGTGTTTTGGAATCCAGTGGAATTTTTAAATTGTAATCATTGCACCCTTTTTTGGGGGGGTAACAAAACACCCCTTGTTTCTACTACATTTATACTCACCAAGTATGAAGACATAGTGGCTTTCAGTTTCTCTAAAGATATTTTGTTTTACTGCTAATAGTAAATTAAATTTGTGTGCATCATCTGTTTATAATACACCCAAGTATGCAAGGCACTTCAAAGAAAATTAGATTTAAAAAAGCCTTAATTTTAAAGAACTTGCTTTCTTTTCTTTTTTTTGTCAAGCAGCTCATGCCAATTGCAAGAAAGAAATTAAACACAGAGGACATAAAAATCTGAAGTCACCCAAAGATAACCTTTGGAAAGAAAAGTGTAATATGGCAAGGCAATTCCTGTAATAGTTCATACCATCAACGGCAATGTCTACTAAAAGGGCTGATATCAGACTAGGCAAAGAAAACCCTGTAATGGAACCAGTTATGGAATTGCCCATCTATAATGAAATTCTTTTCCTAGCCCCAAGTAATTAGAAGCTGTTTTATGATCAAAAGACGCATATATTTGTACATGTTTCTCTTCTGTAACCATAAATGTAAATATTCACATTCTCTACACAACTCTCAATCTTTGTCCTTTATCCTGCTAAATCCTTGGATTTGGCAATTATTTTGTGCCAAAATGTTCTGCAGAATAATTACATTTCACATCCAAGATGCTTCCTTTGGCCAATGTTGCATTTAGTTAATTATGCTGAAACAACCTCATTGATCTTGTACTATAAAAAAGTTAGTAAGGCATTTTGCACTTCTCTAGCTGAAGAGGGAGCCAGAATACAAGAGTGCCAATATCTATGCAAAATCCTCTATCCAACAAGCAAATCAACAAATACATTTGTCTTCTCAGTGCTTCTGTAGTTTTTAGACAGGGGGGGGGGGGAAAAAAAAAAAAAA
>NW_017729032.1:67920990-67926043 GCF_001723915.1 Gavialis gangeticus
AAAAAAAAAAAAAAAAATCAAGCTGAGCTGACAGTACAAGACACTAGTTTTCAAAAGGACTAATCCAGTTGTTCTCAATGTTTTTAGACTTATAAGTTCTGCAGAACCCTCCCCTAAGAAATGTAAACCATTCCTGTCAGAGCTGTTTCCCATCCAGTCCTGCAAGTGCCTCCTGAAGGAAAAAAAGGCACGTGGGGCAGTTTCACCTGGCTTCAGTAGCATTACCAGTGCCATGGGACCCTAGAAAGGGTGTTGTGGCACCCTAGCAGATAGCCACTGGTCTAATCACTAATCACCCACATCTTGCTGCCCAATGACATTTAATTGTATACTAGAATCATAGATTTCTAATTATTTGAAGAAACATTTCATCTATAAAAAAAGTAACCTCACGTTTTTAACATTGGCAATTTTTTAAAAGTCAAATTAGGTTGCTTATATTTTGTTCATTCAACCTGAACAATTAAAACCAACTCCATTTTGCTTTCCAATTGTTATGCAGTGGCACATGGCAACGATGCATTGCCAATGCTCCAGGAAAACAACACAATTTTGGCTGTATCAAATTGTTGATATTAGTTATATAAGATCCTTTTAGTGGACATAAGAAGTGCATGTATACACATATACAGACATACATACATGCTATACTGTCAGGGCAAGGGCACTCTGACACTTCCCAGTAAGTTCACATGACTAAAATAATACTTTTCACATTAGTTCTTCCCTAAAACGTATATGCATGCACAAAAATTATAAGCTACAATACTGTTCTCCCTGGCTGCTGCTCATACCAAGTTATTCATGTTTTCCAAATCCCTCAAATTATTTCTTCATCTTCCACCTCAAATCCAAGCTTTCTGTGTTCACTTTAAAGCTCTACACCTCTGCTCTCATTTCTTCCTACTCTTTGTCTTGCTCCCCACTTGAAGTCTATGCCCCCATTCCTTTGTAGTCTCCCCCACTCAATTTTTTTCTATCCTGCCTCTTCCTGTTAGAATTCCCCCTCCCCATGACAACATACAAAGCCCCCACCTTCCTTTAATTCAGAAAGCTAGCTGTGTCAACCCATTTAGTGGTTATATAATAGCACTACTAGAACATAATTGCAGTGAGCAGCTCTAGAATAAGTCTACAATAAAGTATAATTGTACATCAAGTGTAACTAGTAGTAATGGAACCCCTTAAGCAAAGGGCTTAGTAAAATTTACGAGAGATTAGGCACAAGATTAAGATAAAACAATGTAATTAACACTAGCCAGAAAAACTCTCCAGCATTATCTAACCTCATGATTTAGGTCACAAATTGATCACCTGTTACACAAGTATCAAACATTCAGTCTAAGGGCCAGATGTGCCCTGCATGATTTGTAGTCGGCATCATGGCATATCCAGTCTAAATGAGAGAAGAACATGCAAAAAACAAGAACTTGCCTTGTGAGAGTTTCACTAGATTACAGTCAATTAGTGCAAGCCACAGGTGGCCACTCATTTTCAGTTACTCTACCAATTCTTAATTTGTCTAAACTAAACTGAAATATATGACTCTTAAAAGTGTTTTCACAGCAGTCTGAACCAGTTTAAAATTCATATCCTAATAACTTGTACAATTTTCTTGTGCCAACAAGAGCACTCACAGAAAAGATGGAAACAGGAAAAGAGGATGTGGAAAGACTAAGAAACCAAGCACAAATCTACATGGAACTAACTGTATAATAATATATTAAAAGTTGAGAGTGTATAATGAAGTCAAAATAGACTACTCTAACTTTTATCTGAGCCCAATTTCCATGAAATGAACTATTCCAACCAGGAGATCTTACACCACTTTCAGCTGTCTTGTGAAATACGAATTTTCATTCCCACCTAGGAGCAATTTTACAATCTTTGCATTCTTCTATGCCTGGGGAAGGATGTGTGTGGCCAAAAGCTTACAAATAAAGACTTTTTTTCCTGCAAATATCTAGTTGGTCTAATAAAAGATATCACCCCTGCCACGAGTTGCGAGTCCTTCTGCCTATAGACCAATATGGCTATAAACTGCACCCCTGAAATAATGAAGTCAACGCATAAGCCATATCCTGTTTTCTGTGCAATGCATTTATTGATGGTCTGTTTTCAGTGAATGGGAGCCTGACCCCAGCTATATACCATAATTAAAAAATGGAATTTGCCCCTCCTCGCAGAACGTCCTTGGTGTCTGTAACAAATTAGGGCAAATAATTCCTACATATTTCTTTACAGAAGCCACTGAGGTTTACTACACATGATGACAGGCCAAGTCTGAATGCAAGATACTCACTAGATAAGCGTAACATTTCATGTCTGCACTATTTGCAAGAGACAACTGTCAACTAAAAAAAAAAAAAATCAGCTAATATGAAACTTTGAGGTCACCAAGAAAACTCCCAGAAAACTAGGCTTTTTCTACAGTTTCTGATTTCATTCTCTTTTGTTCTGCTTGGGTTTGTTGGAGGGGGAGGAGCTGTGTTTGGGTTTTTTTAATGCTAACTCATAGCTATCAAAGTTTGCTATTTTCAGGCTTCTTAAAAAAGTTCACCTGCAGACAGACACCAAAGTAAGGCAGATTCGGTCCGACAGCAGGAAGATTTTAAACCCGGGAGATGGGAAGGAGAATAAAGTCACTTCTTTCTGGAAGATCACCCTAGCCCTAACCCAGGGGACAAGTGTGGCTTTTAAATGAGGAAAAGAAGAAGAAAACGCCAGCATTGGGGTTTATTAAATACTGGAGGCTGCGAATGGGACAGCAATAGGGGGAAACCCCGTTCGCTCTCCCTTTCAGGGCTCTGTAACGAAAGCTGAATAGAAACCGGCTGCCCTCAGCTTCAAGCACGAGCGCTGCAACTGTCTGGCTCTTACGATGTCTGGAGAGTCGCTCTCAATGGGGCGGCCCAGTCCGGCGGCGCGGCCTTCCTGCACGTGCTGTGCCACTGCCCAGCAACGCGCGTCACAAGCGTGACGTGAGGCCGCATCCCAACGCGGCGCGCGTCCCCCCGGCCCCGCTCCTGCCCGGGGCCCGCTACCAGGCCCTGCCGCCAGGCTGCGGCTGCAACACAGGCCCAGGCGGGCCTTTCCTGCAGCGGCCGCGCGCGCTATTTCCAACCCCGCCCACGCCCGCTTGCGAACCAAGGGGGAGGGGGGACAGCAGATCAGGTCATGTGTGTGCCTCGCCCGCCACATACCAGAGCTCCCCGCTGCGTCCCAGGCCACCCCGCGCAGCACCCGGACCCTCACGTCCCGCCAGCGCTTCCCCGCGCGACTCTGAGCCTGCAGCTAGCCGGTCCCGCACCCTCCTACCCCGCCCCTCCCCCGCACCCAATCAGCGGCGGCGCGAGCGAGGCACCGCCCCCAACGGTTACGCAGGGGCGCGGCCAGCGCTCTGGCGCCCGGGCTCCGTCAGGGGTTCCTCTGTGAGCACGTGACGTCGCCCTGCCTCAAGCCAGGGCGTCAAGCCCCAGCCGCGTCCGAGGGGCGCTTCAGCGCCGCCCCCACTGCCCACGGGTCTGGCGCCTCGCACCCTGCACACGGTCTGGCCCGCACTCGTGTCCCCCTTATGCCACCAGCAAGGGGGAGAGGGGAATCCTTTCCCTGCATCCAGAGCTGGAAACTGTATTGCATTGGAAAGCTTGTCTCAAGTACATAGTTGGTCCAATAAAAGAGACACACCCCTGCCCCGGAGTCCTTGCCTCTGGCATAATTTCTCCATGGTCACAGCTACAACCTTAAGCTACCCCCTCCTCCAGGCTTCCCTGTACTGCTGCTAGGACTAAGGTCACCCCCTGGCTAGGGCCAGAAATTACACACAAACTGGTTGCCGTAAGTGATAGGAAGCTGGTCCAAATCTGTAACGCTGCACAAGTTCAACACAGTGGGATTCAACACGGACAAGTGCAAAGTGATGCACCTGGGGAGAAACAACCGGCACCATACCGACAGGTTGGGGAACTCCCCTCTTGTCAGCAGGGAGGCGGAAAAGGATCTTGGAGTCATCATTGACTTCAAGATGAACATGGGTCGGCAGTGTGGGGATGCAGTCAGGAAGGCCAACCGCACCTTGTCAGGTATCCACAGATGCATCACGAGCAGATCCAAAGAGGTGATCCTCCCCCTCTATGCAGCACTGGTCAGGCCACACCTGGAGTACTGCATCCAGTTCTGGGCGCTGCACTTCAAGAGGGATGCGGACAGCATGGAGAGGGTCCAGAGGAGGGCCACTCGCATGATCTGGGGACAGCAGGGCAGGCCCTATGAGGAGAGGCTACGGGACCTGAACCTGTTCAGCCTCCACAAGAGAAGGCTGAGGGGGGATCTAGTGCTCTGTTACAAACTAGTCAGGGGGGATCAGCAGGCATTGGGGGAGTCCCTGTTCCCCCGAGCACTGCCAGGAGTGACCAGGAATAACGGTCACAAGCTGGCAGAGGGTAGATTTAGGCTAGATATCAGGAGGCGCTACTTCACGGTCAGGGCAGCTAGGATCTGGAACCAACTTCCAAGAGAAGGGGTGCAGGCTCCTACCCTGGGAGTTTTTAAGAGGAGGTTAGATGAACACCTTGCTGGGGTCATTTGACCCCAGTACTATTTCCTGCCACGGCAGGGGGTCAGACTAGATGATCTACACAGGTCCCTTCTGATCCTAGAAACTATAAGTTCAGTGCATGCAACCTGCTTTCAAAATGACTGAAACGAGTTTAAAGTAAACCTGGATGGATGGATGGATGTAGTACCGCAGGTTCCCAAACTCAGACAGCTTGCGCACCACCAATTTGAAATGACACAATCTTAAGTACCACCAGCACATTTTTGTCATATCAAGTCATTATAATAAATCTGTTCACGCTGACAGGTTGTCTGCATACCACTGGTGGTACCCATACCACAGAGGGGGAACTGCTGATAGAGTATCAGCCTTAACTGATTTCATTACATCGCTTTATTGAACTTCTGTCCCAGTTCCCCAAGTCCCCTTATTATACACCAACAAAGTGGCTGAAAGGGGAAGTGCAGAGATAGGGAGACTGGGAGCCTATATATG
>NW_017729032.1:67931043-67934497 GCF_001723915.1 Gavialis gangeticus
AGAGGGGGAACTGCTGATAGAGTATCAGCCTTAACTGATTTCATTACATCGCTTTATTGAACTTCTGTCCCAGTTCCCCAAGTCCCCTTATTATACACCAACAAAGTGGCTGAAAGGGGAAGTGCAGAGATAGGGAGACTGGGAGCCTATATATGCTGAGGTGGGTAGGGGGCTTGGGTCAATAAATACAAGTATATGATCATGTAAAAGATTGCATCTTGATGTGTTTACACGAGGCCAAATTAAAGTTGCACAGACACCTTTAATTCCAGAACTTCCTCATTTTGAATGCTTGACTGCAACCTTTAATGATTAAACACAAAATGCAGTCAATGGGGGCAGGGGGTCAGCCATGTGCTTGGCTCTGGGCAAAGACATTTACAACATAAAACCTTGTCATCAGGAGTCACCAGAGCAGAGGTCAAATGCCAAAAGTTCCTGTAACACCTGGAACAAAAATTAACCCCCAGGTCACATGTCTGTTTCTTTCAAGACGTTACTGCTGAGGTATTTTCCACCGAGGCCTCAAAAAATATTTCTCAATGTTGCTTCATGTGATGGAGTACTCCCAAAGACAGAGCAGGAAGTCTTGCAGCTGGTGCTGCTGCTTAAGAAGCCAACACAGAAAACTGAATGCTTGGTAAGTAAGGAAACTGTTCTGCCAGCCTCCTTTGATGTTAGGGTCTCAAATCCCATGTCTCCAGTGTCACATATCTGGGGCTTCTTCACCCACTAGTACCCTCTTGCTGTTACGCCAGGCAAACAGGGGTACAGGAGTGCAGCGTTCACCTCGATTTCTCTTTGACTCTACTGATCACTGCTTTCACCCTTTTGTGTTTTGCCTCAGACTGGGTCATTTGTCTTTCTCCTGTAAGGATAAAGCAACAAAATTTCAAGGAACAAAATCTGGGACAGAATTCTTGATTTCCAGGATTCTGGATTTTCTGGTAATTCTGGATTTCCCAGTCTATTTGGTGCATGAGTGACTGGTACCTCCTAAGACTGGGGTGGCATATTTTGTGGGCAATGGCATCAGTGGCTTTGGCATGACAAGCAGTGACTGCCCACAGAAGCCGAGGTGGTGGCAGGGGAGGTAGTGAGTGGCGACTGCCTACAGAAGCCAGTGGCAATGGGGGGTAGGGGGAGTGGCGAGTGACAACAGCTCGGAGAAGCCAGTGGTGGCCAATCTCAGGGGGGGCATGTGCCCCCCCCATGTGCCCCATATCAGTTGCCTATGATTTGGTGTAACCTCCACAGCGTACTGCAGTGAGCTGGCAAATTAGCACTGCTGAGTGACACTTTTAATTTACTTGATCACAGTGGTGAGTGAATGTAGCTATACTGCTTCCAGTTCATAGTAACAGTAGGATGCAGCAAGCTGCAGCAGGGGTTTAGCAAAGAGGAAAGAGGACCATTTTTTCCCCCCCAAATTCATAGATTCATAGGTTGTAAGGCCGGAAGGGACCTCAGAAAATCATCGGGACAAAATTGGGGCAAAAGTTCCATCTTAGAGACTCTTTGGGTACACAGACCCATAATTCAGGACTGTGCCAGAAAATACAAGTTGGCTGCTTTCTTCATCTCAAGGCAGCAAAGAATCTGGAAAGTCCCAAAGCCTGTACCTAATCAAGGGGCAATATTTTAATTCCACAGGGCCCAAGCTTCTGACTCCAAAAGCTCTAATAACCCATTTGCTGGGGTAAGTAGAGAAATCCAAGCTCACGCACTGCTCTGCATTTGAGCTCATGGACTTTACAGGCACATTTACATGAGACACTTAGTGCAGAGTTACCTAATTAACCCTGCAGTAAATGTCTCAGTGTCTACATGTGCATCTCTATTAGGCCACAGGAAACTAATCAACTCCACAACAGGTTAGTATTTGTAAATAAAAGCTCTATCCTGCTGTGGAGTTTTTTTGTGCTTAGCAGCACACGTGTAGACACTGATGGGGCTGGCTGGGGCATAAGAGTACTTCAGCGTGGGGGCTGCCTGCCACCCACGGCTGCTCCAACCCAGCTCAACATGCTGGAGCCTCAGGCACATGTGTAAATGCAGCGCCCAGGAGCAATAAACTCCAGCATGATATGCACTGTAGTTTATTGCTTGCCATTAATATGCACATGTAGATGTGTCCTTGTGAAGCAGTTGGAATAAGCCCCACTCAATCACTCGTGCTATTACAGACTGCACCCTACTTCATTTCTTTTGTGTGAAGTTTTCCCCCCCGAGAAGATCATATGCTTCTCTTCCCTAGTGTTTTCAACAGTGCCCACAAAGCATGTTGCAGAGAAAGGCTCCTCTCAGCCTTAATGCCCCAACTCTCTAACCTGGAGCCTTTTTATCTCCCAGCTGTTACAAGGCCTATAATTAGCCACTATCCTCCCTTGCTGATTTAGTTAATCTGTCTGTGGGTATGTCTACGCAAGATAGCTACCAGTGCAGTTGCCTAAACATTTCAGTGTCTACACATGCGTCCCTATTAGGACACAGGAAACTAATAAACTCCACAGCAGGATAGTACTTGTAATATCCTACTCCGCAGTTTTTTCATGTGCAGCAGTGCTCATGCAGATACTGACAGGGCTGGCTGGGGCATGAGGGTGCTTCAGTGCAAGGACTGCCTGCTGGCTAGCCCCATGCTGAAGCAACCTCATGTCCTCTCTGATTTAAAAATATCCCCAATTTTTGGTTAAAAAAAAGTAACCCCAAATCCACATTTTTCCCTAATTAAAATAGATATATACAGTATAGATGTATATATATAGTGGCGTTTCATTTAAATCAGGGAAAAATGTGGATGGTGGGGGGGTAACCAAAAATTGGGGACTTTTTTGAATCAGAGAAAATTAGTATCCCTACTCATGTCCCAGCCAGCTCCTCCACAGAACACTGAGCACAATCAGAACAGCCCCAGGCTGGCAGGTTAATCACCGGGGCTCCCTGCCAGCCAAGGCTGCCACAACCTGGCTCATGTGCTGCAATCAAAGCACCCAGGAGCAATAAACTGCAAAGCAATAAGGTGCACAGTTTATTGTAGCACATTAATGGCACATGTAGATATGCCCTGTTAAAACTTTAGTGGCTGGGATACAAATTTCTAAATAAATCAGACTTTCTTGAGAAGTATTCTGGGTTAAAACAGAGAAGATGAAGCCCCCATCCCATCGTCGCTCCCCACCCCACCCCAAAAAAAGTTCCGCAATAATTCGAAACCCCTATCTAAAGCAGTGATTTTCAATCAGGGTGACATGGTACTCTGGGGTGACTTGAGACCCTTTTAAGGGTGTTGTGAGGTGCCACACAATGTTAGCACTGTTAGGTTTAGAAACATAATTCATAAGGTAAATCCAGATATTTCCAATAGAAATCCATTGTTGTAGTTTTCCTGAGTTTTTTTGCAACAGAAGAACTGTGTGCGAGTTCGTGCCGAATTATATAAGGACTGAATTAA
>NW_017729032.1:67934508-67936834 GCF_001723915.1 Gavialis gangeticus
TTATGCTAGGCCTTGCTTAGCATGAGCACTATCTCACAAACTGCTTTATTATTTTTCTGTAGGCAAAAAAAATGAAAACCAAGAAATGGTGTTTTCTAAGGGGTACTTAGAAAAAACCAGGGGTGCCTCAGGTCTGAAAAAGTTAAGAACCACTGATCTAGAGAGTAATTTAAAGGCAATTACAGTACATAGAGAGGAACTCTTTCAACTACAGCAGTAGGAAAGTCAACTTTTACACCATCTAAATGAAAGCAGCACACTTCCGCTAATATCAAGCACTAAATAAAATCCTCATAAAAAGCCCCATACTCCACTCATATGTAATGGTTCTCAGGTGTTTATCTATATTAACCTGCAGGAAGAAGGAGCAAATGACTTCACCAAAAATTTAACACTGGTCACATACAATGTCATCATTCTGAGAACAACAGATTGAAGTAACAATCTACAGTCCCCAAAAGGGAACATTCTCAGTTGTGACAATCTTGTTATTGTGAAATGTGCAAAGCTTACACAGAACATTGCCAATATTGAAACAGTGATCACAAACCTGTTTCCCAAGAGCCCAGAGACATAAAACAGCACAGATGAAGTGAAAGAAGCATTAAATCATAGAAAATTAGGGTTGGAAGGGACCCCAAGAGGTCATCTAGTCCAACCTCAAAGCAGGACCATTCCCAACTGTATCATCCTAGCCAAGTCCTTGTCTAGCCTGGTCTTAAAAGCCTCCAAGGATAGAGATTCCACAACCTTTCCAGGTAACCTATTCCAGGGCTTTACTACCCCTAGTGAGAAAGTTCTTTCTAGTATCTGTGAACAGGTCAATGCACCCCTTGGCTATAAGAAAGTTCCACTGGGTTCCCTGGCAATATAGAGTACTCACTCAGGCGCCGCACGCGTCCAACCCATCTGCCACGACTTTGATGATTCTCCGGTTCAGTGTATAGTCCGACACATGCCGATCCAAAAATGAGACATCGCATTGCGCAGGGTCCGTCGCTGTTGAGGGCTCCTCCACCCCTACACCCTCACCCGGGCCTCCGTGCATGTCTGCGGCTGGCAGGCCACTTTAATCATCCGCATCTCCCCTAAGAGGGGTGTTAACCTCAACAAAAATAGCAAAAGTCGAACACAAATATCGCTCCCGCCCGGGGCTGCGGATTTCGGGCTCCTGTGTTCGCTTTTAACAGGGTCCGGCTTCTCCGCTCTACGATCCTATCTTCCTTCCCTTGGAAGGGAGCCTTCTGCCCACCTAGGGCCCCTTTCCTTCCGGGACCGCCTGGTTCCTAAGCACTAGGGCAGGGCTATCCAGTCTGACTGCCCCTCTCCACAGGGGTATCCCGCTGCTCGGCCCTCCATGCCGGCGCCAGATGCTCCCAGCCCTATTGCTGCCGCCTTTAGCTTCTGGGGCTACCGTCCCAAATCGCACCGTCCCTTGGGGCCTTACCCCTGCCCCAAAATGTGCGAGCGAGGCGAGCGCCGACGTGCATCCGCCGCTCCGGACTCTCGCTGGCAGCCGTCTCCCGACCCGGCTCTTCCGGTTCTGCCCCCTGCTCCTGGGTTCCAGCGTCTTCTTTATGCCGCCTGCGCCAGTCCCACCTGGAACAGGTAAGTGAGTGCCCCGCCCTCCGGGGCCACGGGCAATCTGTTACTGCAGGTGCTCCTGCCCCACGCATCTCAGGGCCTGTCGGCTCGTCCGCTCCCGCACAGTATCTAACCTAAAAACTCTTGTGGACTAAGATCAAGTGTAGGGAGTACCTGAAGTCCTGGACTAAAGAGTCTGGGATGGAGGATGCTTACCTGTAGTAATCTGGGAGCAACTAAACCCCATGATCTCCGGGCTTGGGCCTGCACATAAGATGCCTGCCAATCGATTTGGGAGTATCTGAAGTCCCAGGGTGATAGGTCTGGGATGGAGGATGCTCGCCGGTTGTATCCCCATACATGGTATTTAGAATGATTGAGTTCTGCCTACTCAATTGACAGTTTCATAGTTTCATAGTAGCTAGGGTCGGAAGGGACCTGAGCAGATCACCAAGTCCGACCCCCTGCCCTGGGCAGGAAAGGGTACTGGGGTCAAATGACCTTGGCTAGGTGGCTGTCTAGCCTCTTTTTGAAGACCCCCAGGACAGGAGTGAGCACCACTTTCCTTGGAAGTTGGTTCCAGATCCTAGCTGCCCTGACTGTGAAGTAGCACCTCCTGATATCTAGCCTGAATCTACTCTCGGTCAACTTATGGCCGTTGTTCCTCGTTACTCCTGGTAGTGCTCGGGGGAACAGGGACTCTCCCATAGCCTGCTGGTCCCCCTTGGCCAGTTTGTAGACA
>NW_017729032.1:67937130-67942966 GCF_001723915.1 Gavialis gangeticus
TGTCCCCACATTGGCGGCCCATGTTCATCTTGGAATCAGTAATGACACCAAGATCCTTCTCTTCCTCTGTGCTGACAAGAAGGGAGTTCCCCAGCCTGTAGGTATGCTGCTGGTTCTTCCTCCCCATCACCTTGCACTTGTCAGTATTGAATCCCTTCCTGTTCTCATCCATCCACTCCTGTGACCTGTCTAGATCTAGTTACAGCCTGTCCCTCTCCTCCAGCGTGCCCACTTCTCCCCACATCTTAGTGTCATCTGCAAATTTGAACAAGGTGCTTTTCACCCCCTCGTCCAAGCAGCTGATGAAGATGTTGAACAGCACAGGCCCGAGGACTGAGCCCTGGAGGACCAGACTGCCCATGTCCCTCCAGGATGAAAAAGACCCATCCACTACCACTCTCTGGGTGCGGTCCTCCAGCCAATTTACAACCCATCTGACCATGTGGGCATCGATGCCCCAGTCACCTAATTTCTTAATGAGAATGGGGTGAGAGACAGTGTCAAAGGCCTTCCTAAAGTCCAGGAAGACTACATCCACTGCAATACCTGCATCCAAGGATTTTGTGACCTGGTCATAGAAGGCCACCAGGTTGGTCTGACAGGACCTGCCTCGAATGAATACATGTTGGTTGCCCCTAAGCATGATCTCCCCTGCTGGTCCCTTGCAGATGTGCTCCTGGATAATTTTCTCAAAGAGCTTCCCCAGGACCGAGGTAAGACTAATGGGCCTATAGTCTCCTGGGTCCTCCTTCCTCCCTTTCTTGAAAATGGGAACCACATTGGCCCTTTTCCAGTCCTCCGGCATCTTGCCAGAGCACCACGAGTGCTCATAAACCCATGCCAGGGGTCCCACAATGACTTCTGCTAATATCCTCAGCACTCTGGGGTGCAGAACGTCAGGACCTGCTGATCTGAACACATCTAGACCCACCAGAAGTTCCAGAAGTTTTTTAAGAAGTTCCAGAAGTTTTTTAATTGCTATTTTAAACGATTGATTTCAGGGGCAGATATGTTTTTTAAATGATTGAGTTCTGCTCAAACAATGGTTTGGAACTGATTTGGCTAATTTGATTTGAAACATGAAATATATACAAATAAATCTAACCTAAACTTCCCTTACTGCAACTTGAGACCAATGCTCCTTGTTCTGTTATCTCCTGTCACTGAGAGCAGTCTACTCCATCCTCTTTGGAACCACCCTTCAGATAGCTGATGGCTGGTATTAAATCCCACCTCAGTCTTCTCCAGCTAAAGAAGCCCAGTTCCCTCAGCTTCTCCTCAGAAAGGAACAACTTAACAGCCAGTGGGCAAGAGAAGAGACTGAAACTAAGAAACACTTCTTCTCAAGGAACTAAAATACAATGGTATGCAGTAGAGATACTTACTCATATTATCAGACCTAGAATAAGACTGCACTACAAACACCTCTCAGCAGGGGTGACCAATCTGTATCTCATATGCCACAAGTGGCATGGGCAGCCTCTGTGTGTGGCACACAGCAGATTGGGGAGGGGACAGACAGCATAGTGGCAGACAGGTCAGGGAACAGAAAGCAAAGCACAGATTAGACAGAAGGAGATCAGGGTAGCATTTGGGGAGGATGCAGGGCTTAATTTGTGCTGGGTTTTTGGTTGCAGCCATGTTGGTCTAAGGCAGGGGTGGGCAATTATTTTGGGCAAAGGGCTGCTTATTGAGTTTCAGCAAGCCATTGAGGGCTGTGTGATAGGCAGCCCAGGGCAGATAAATATTAATTTTCTAAATTTTTTAGGGGCCTCGTGGGCTGGATAAAATGGCCTGGCAGGCTGCATCCAGCCCCCAGGCCACATTTTGCCCACCCTTGGTCTAAGGACATAGGCAGTCAAGGTTCTTTGAGTAGATGTGATATCTTTTATTAGAACAACTGAGTAGCTGGGAAAAGGTTCCTAGCAAGCTTTCGGGTGCAATCAATTTGTGGTATGCCTGCCAAAAATTTGGCCCCCACTGCATCTGAGAAGGCAAGAAAATGGCAGGAATAGTACAAAGCTGTGTCCACCTACTATTGAAATGAACTATAATGCATCTTAACTATTTCAGAACTCCATCTGGTCTTATATTTGACATACACTGATACTCAATGTTGTCAGATTACTTTTTATGCTAATAAACATATTACCTGATCTTCCCCTTGTGAGAGTTATATTGGAGAAGTCTTTATCAAATGGTACTTTTATGGGCATAGAGTAAATCATTATTCAGAAAATGTTCCTTGTATTATTTATAGACAAAGAGTTAAGGGGCTTTGTGTTAACCTCAGCCAATGTAAAATGCCATCTAGACAAACCCTCACTGGCAACACATTGCAACCACACTCTAAGAAAATCATTTCTCTTTGTTCCTTTGTCTGTAAGTAAAGATAATTTTTACTTATATGAGGTTTAATTAATGTCTATATGAAAAGCACCTGTAGATTCTCAGATGGGAAAGTCCCATGTGCTGCTATAGAATAATTTTCACTGGCTACAGGAGATTTTAAAAGTAGACTCATATTCATTGACTGTCTGCCAAATAAGAGATCAGTAATAACTGCATCACAGAAGTTTTCATCCAACATGGCATTGCAGATAAATACATAGTAAGTAGAGGAAACAATGCCAACATCACTGCTGGTAGACTATAAACAAATAAAAGCAATCACATGTTTCCATGTTTGCTAACTTGATGAAAAGCCCGAGATCATGTGATGGATGCAAGATGCTGTCCTGACATTCTGCATAATACAGAATGATTCGACACTTTTATGAAGGACAGGGAAGACCATGTTACTCAAAAAAAGATACATGGCAGAAACACTCCACTGTCTACCACATTTAACCATACCTCATATCTTCCTCCTTAGAACAGGATATAATACAAAGCTTCTGCTAGCTGAGATGCATATTTATATTTGACAGTTCTTTTCCCTATTAAAGCAGTATCACAAGTACAGCAAATCTGCAACTGGTAAAATGCTGCTCTTGCAACAAAAGGGCATGTCAAGTACGACGGATAGAACAAAGCTATATACTTCATAATATACTTCCGACTTGGTCTAATCAAAAAACAAAAACCTGTTTTGTGAAAAAATTTTGAGGATTTAAAAGTTTTATTTGAAAGTTTCTAAAATAGACCCATTTTTTGGAGTTTTTTCCCCCTCCCAAATTTTGAGGGGTTTCCCCCAGTATTTTTCACTGTTTTTATAAAGAATAATAATCTAAAGGAATATACATTTATTCTATTTACTAAAAACCTAGCTTGAGGCTTCTATAAACATGTAAATAATGCTATAATAACTGCATTTAATTTAATTTTAAAATGGATTTTAAAATGACAACAAATTAAAGGTTGAGACAATGTTAATTTGCTTTGGGGTGTTCTTTTCCCAAAAAAGGGTTAGTTTTTTTGGGGGGGAAGAGCTATTCATCAACAAGAAAATTTCTTTTTAAAAAGGCTGACTCATTCTGTACATAATACCACCACTGTCACAGACGTACCTTGGCGGTTGTTCTAGATGAGCTGATTACAGTTAAACGAAATAAGGTTGAGCAAGACAAGGGTTATGCTGAAGAGCAGAGAAAAAACACTAACAGGAATTTGCTGCCATGGTCCTTTGCCACAGCCAAAGATGCACACTTACAATTGGACAAATTAGCCTGATGGACATTAATTAGTTCCTTATAAACTCTAAGGGTGGGGGCATGCTAACAATTTACTATGAAGTAAAGGAGCTGGGAATTACTGGGCATCAATTACTCTGGAATTGCCACCTGTGGCCACGTCCACATGAGTGTGGATGTTTGGCTCCCTGTGGACAACTTAGCAATGGGACACCTAGTGCCACCAGTAGTTGTCCCTGGGGAACACCTGTGCCACATGTGCTCTGGTGTGCAGCAGGTTACCCCAGGTTGGGCAGGGGAGGCTGGGGCCAGCATGATCTTTTGAGGTCCAAGTGGCAATTCTGCTGCTTCGAGCTTGGCTGGCAGCTGGAGTGTGGCTCTGGGTGGCCAGGCTTTGGTTTTGAGTGGCGCATACTGCCCCATGTGTGCCGCTCTGCTTTTTTTTGCATGGGTTTTGGGTCAAACCCTGCCCCCACACTACACTGCTCCCTTAAAGCACGAAGGACAGCTGAATGTGTGGCATGTGGAGCCACAGAAATATCTGCAGTGTCATATACCACACAGCTGCACTCATCTGGATGCTACTTGTATGTATGCATTTATCCCACAGGAAATGAAAGCCAACCCAAGGCCACTCAACTCTCACTGAAAGAGAGTATGTGGCAGAGCACCTTTGGTACCTGCCACTTTAAAGGCTGAGAACAGCCAGCAGGTGCAGGCCAGCCCTGATGGTGTGGTCACATGGCCGCAGGAGAGCCATATGATTGAAGGAGAGGGCTCAGTGGCCTCCACTTTAGGTCAGGCGCTCAGGGTTGAGCTAGCAGTCTGCTGCTGGCAGCTGGAAAAGCACCACCTGGCTGGACTGCTGCTCAGAATATCCTTAGAGGTAAGGGCAGGAGCTATGGGGATGTCAAAAGCCTCCTTGTCCTTGGGCGTAACCAAAAACTGCACCCTGCTGAGTTAGAAGGGCCTGGTGGGACTGCCCATGGCACGGTAGTTCCCTAGAAATGCCAGGCCAGTTGCCTCCCCAGTAAAAGATGGGTAGAGGCTCTCACTACCCAGTGGGTATTTTAAGATCAGAATGTGAGAGAGTAGGGACCAGGCACATTTATAGACACTTGGGCCCATGGGGTGTAAAACCCTGAGCCCCAGAGAGGGGGTGTGAGTCGGCCCCAGTGAAGGGGCAGAAAGGGGCCCCAGAGGGGGGGCAGAAGAGTGTATGGAGGCCTGCACAGAGTAGGGGGTTAGGTAGTGCCTGAAGGGCTGTGAGTATGTGTAGAGTTGGGTCTGCACAGGCGGACCTCAAGGGCTGCACTTGGGGTGTGCAGAGTAGGGTTGCTTGAGTGACCCGAAGGGCTGTGTGGGGACTGGCCAGAGTGTGAGTAGTTAAGCCTGATGGCCCAAGTGGTCTGCTCATGGAGCAGGGCTGTGTGAAAGGTCCTGTGAGAGGGGGTAGAGTTTGAGAGTAGAATGTGAAAGGTCCAGCAAGGGGCAGAGTTTGGCCCACCTTCAGGCTGGAGTTATAAACTACTTATGATGTCATTTGTGAGGCATGGGACACTGTGCAGGGGAGGTCAGAACTGTGTATTTCACCCCAGGTATCAGGGCATTAAATGGGCAGCCTCCTGCATGTTTACATCAAGTTTATTAACCAGAAAGTCATGGCAGGAGAGGCAGGGCAGACTGCACTAGACAGAGGGGCGGGCTGATGTTAAGACCTGATCTTGATTTCCTCCCCCCTCGTCAGTGTATCTGGAACACTGAAATAGGGAGAGGTTTCCAGGGATGAGCGAATCATAGAAGAATGGATAAAGATGGATAGGATACAGGAGTCAAATATAATAAGAGGGGAGGGAGGTGATTTAGTAAGAAATGATATGATGTATGAGCAGATAGACTCATAGGCTCATAGAAATAAAGGGCTGGAAGGGACCTTAAAAGATCATAGAGTGCAACCCCCTTGCTCTGGGCAGGAATACTGCTGAGATCAAATGGTCCCAGCAAGGTGTCTGTCCAGTCTCCTCTTGAAGTCTTCCAAGGTTGTGGACTGCACCACCTCCTTGGGAAGTGTATTCCAGATTCTGGTCACCCTTACCATAAAGTTCATCCTTACATCCAACCTGAAACCTTCCTCTAACGCATGTCTTCACCCCTTTGATACTGTAGAACAAAGAAGAGCGTGCTAGCCTAACCTCTGTACAAAA
>NW_017729032.1:67947966-67956226 GCF_001723915.1 Gavialis gangeticus
CCAGTCACCCACAGTAATGAGAAAAGGAAACACTGTGGGCAAAGGAAATATATGAATACATTGCTTTAATGGTTTAACTGTAGGGATTCACAATGCATGGCTAGACAGCAACATCAGGCACTAACTATTGTCTGGCAAGGATAATCATGTTAGCAGAGTTCCGCCGGTGATAATTATAGCTGTTAATACTATAAATCATTTCCCTGACCCCTCTTCACAGTGCCACGGCAAGGAAATTTGGCAAAGCCTGCAGCAGCAGCCCACCCTCACCTGGTGCACAGAACCCCGTGCTTGCCCCGGGAATGCATGCAGCAGCAGAAGCCGCCCTTCCCACATCCCTGTCCCCCCCCAATTAGCCGCTCACAGCTCCTTCCTGTGTGCTGTCCCGGTTGGGCAGCACCTGTTGGCGCCCCTTCACTTTAGTGCCCAGGGTGATTGCCCCACTCACCCCGCCCACCTTGCTACAAAACTGCCTCTCCAGTCCTTTGGAGGATATGACCAGGGCATCATCTGGTGGACTGGGAATTATAGTCTAACTTAAATACTTGGGAAATTACTGAAGCAAAATATAAAGTCATTTTGTAAACACCTGGAGGGGGAAAAGGAAACTAGCAGTCAGCACCTGTGTAACCTCCTGTGCCGCTCACTAGCGCGTTTTGCTCTTACTGGTTTTTTGGGTGCCACCATCTCCTTTATGGTTGACAGCTTGTCATCCAATCAGATGTCTTGGATGGTCTAGGGGTTCTCATCTGCCGTATCTTGTTGGTATAGGTTTACTATTGGGAGGATGTTTTTAAGTCCTGCCTCCCCTGGTTCCCTCCTTCAATCTTCCCATCTGGTTTCCCATTTCAGGACTCCACCTTCCCTACACCCCACCTTATGCCAATCACAGATGTTAATTCCAGGTTAAGATGTTAAGACAAAGTTCACTTGTCACAGTAAAGGTTGTTTTTTTTGCCTTCTTAGGTTTGAAAAGTCCAGTTCGGATGGTGTTCCATCCGGCTTTGGGCTGTACGTTAACTGACCTGTAATAGTACCTGTCCTGGGTTACCTTGCCCCCAGGTATACTGCTTTCTCTCTCTGGTTCCAGTCCACAGCAGCCTAAGGTTCTTTCTCTCTCTCTCTCTCTCTCTCTCTCTCTCTCTCTCTCTTCAGGTTTGTTGCTGTTCCATTCCCAGCTGGTTGTGTCCGGGATCCAAGGCTCCATCCCAGGTAAGTACCTAGGCCTGCTAGCAGCTCCTCTGGGTCCAGGGCCTGTGAGATTGGAGCAGGGCCGGCGCCCCACATGGGCTGATTTGCCCTGGGCCCCACACCCTGCTTGGGTCAGCTCTGCTGGTGGGGTTTTTATTCCCCCTCCAGGGGGTCGCTGGTGAATCAGCGTTGGCACATCGCCATAAAGCAGGTCCATGCCAGTGCTAGTGCCTGCCCTGGCTCTCCCATGGCTCACTGCAGGTTCTCTTCTTTTATCTTTGATGCAGCATTTTCTTTTGCTGCAGCCCCTTGCTTGCTGTGCTTCCAGTCTCTGGTGGCACCCCACTAGCTCTGCACCTCTCCTGGCTCTCCTCCCTCAGGTAAGTTTCTATTCATGGCGAAGTCACTGCCACAACCTGCTTCATGAAGTCTTGGAGCAGCCAGTATATAAATGACTAAAGTCAAGAAATTCATTTAGGTGGGAGGTGTGGGTACTATTGAAACAATGTGGAGGTGGGAACAATGCCCTATGGGCACTTGAACCGTGGGTGACTGGTTCCTCCCGAGTCTGGGGGAACACCAGATTGTTGATGGAGGAGGGGTCCCCCAGTGGCCAATCGCTGACCGGGAGGAGTGGGGGGTGTCCCCCCTGGCACCAGTCTCCAAGCCCAGAACGACCAGTGGCAAAACAGGAGAAACCGGAAGTGCACTTCAGCTGGTTTCACGGCTGGTGCTTTCAGAGGGTGTATGGCCAATTTCAGGGGGTGCACATGCAACCACGTACACCCCCTATGCATCACCAATGACTTGAACAATACCACAAAAAGTGAGATGAGACTGATTCTCATCTCAAGCACTTCATAAGTAACCCAACACCCTAACCACCTGGGTACAAGCTCCCCTGCAATTTATGGACTGAACTAAACAGGATTCACTCTGGAGCTGGATGCTTTAATGTCACACTCTATAAGACTGGCTTAAAGGACAGTCCAATATATGAGTGGTGATGCACCACAGACTGCTGACCACCTTCTCATGTGTGCAGCACACCCAGGATGAGGACTGGGCAAGCATCAATGATAAAACATCTGTGTGGCTCCACCACATTAATGCTGTGTAGAGAGGGAAATGAAGTATACAAGAGAAGAAGTGCTGGTTAGGCCTTATCTACAATACTGTGGGCAGTTCTGGACTCTACATTTTAAGAATGATGTAGAGAAGTTAGAGAGGGTCCAGAGACTAGTGACCAAAATTATAGGGTTTGCAAGACAAGTCATATGAGGAAAGGTTGAGATCTAGATATGTTTAGCTTAGAGAAAATGTGATTAAAGAGGGACATGATTACAGTTTTCAAATGTCTGAAAGGCTACCATAAAGAAGAAAGAAAACAACTGGTTTCCTTTGCTACAGAGGCAGGATGTGAAGCAATGGATATCAATTGCATCAAAGTAGATTTTGGTTAGCTCGCAAGAAGAAACTTCCTCATTGTTAGAATAGTAAGGCCGAACAGAGTGCCCAGGGGACCTGTGGAATCTCTTTCACCAGAGTTTTTCGAGATAAGGATGGTTAAGTATTGGTCAAAGATGATTTAGGAATTATTCCTGCAGATAAGGGCCCTTCCAGCCCTATGATTACCCTGGAAGCTGACCCACTACACTTTGCATTAATTGAATAAATAGAACTCAGAAAGTTTCTGCCACATTAGGAACATGAGCTCAACCTCAAACCCAGGGGCCCATTCCTTTTTTCCAGCTTCAGTTTCACTAAGCCACAGACCATCTGGCTTGCTCTGTTGCTCTCTTGGCTACCTAGTGTGCCAACTTCAAGAGGAGGGTAGGAGGAAAAATTGGGCAATGCCTATCCTGTGGCTTAGCTCTCAGAACACGTTGCTGGGGAGCAGGAGGTATAAATTTAAGCCCTCTTGCGGGGTGGGAGAGGCAGTTAAAATTTGGGAGAGCTACTTCTCTGGAAGATATGTACACAGAAAATCCTAATTTGCCACAGGGTGAGAGAGATTCCCATACTGCATGTCACTGCCAAAAGCTGCAGTTATTAGTGTAAGTACGTACCATTTAGGTACATAAAGTGAAATGGGATTTAGCCTTAAGTAGATGGCACTCTCTTGTTAGGAAAGTTATATCTACATTAACAAGAGAAATCAGAATACAATACCAATATTAAAGTCATTATGACCTGGTCATTCTGCCTTCATGTACCACAGATTTGTAGCTTGCTATTTTGTACCAGTAACAATTAAAATATTCTTGAAGTTTAAAAAAAAAAATCCCTGCCTCAGCCTGTTTAAATCAAATAACTTCTTTATTCTCTTTCTCTCTTCTATTTCATATACAGCATCCTGTGATTACCAAGAAACAGTCACACCACTTCCTCTTTCCTCTTACCTGCTGCTCTTCCTTTGTATACAGCTAGCAAGGCCAAAGCAAATTTGTCAGGTTCAGAGGTATTTGCCTTTCACTATAAAGTACCAGTGAACTCTGACTGTGGACCCTGTAATTGTTAATTCAGATTCCAGTTCATATGAGTAATTTCTCTTCTCTTTTTGTTCTTTTTATGAGGGAAACAGCTGTCACCATCTTATTTATTAAAATTACATGTAATGTAGGAAAATTTGGACCAGTAAGTCACTACCCTATGATTTAAAGTTGCATTGCTATATGATACTAGCTAGTAAATTCTAATTAACTAGGGAATTGCCCATCAAGTATGACAGGGTGGGGGGACAGGAACAGAGGCCTGCGTCTCTCTCTCCCCCCTGCTCCACCGCCACCTTGGGTCTGGGCCCACTCCCTCCCTTCCCCACCTGCTGCTTTGGGCCCAGGCCTGTTCCCCCACTCCACTGCTTTGGGTCCAGGTCCATTCCCCACCTCCCCCCCAGTCATTTCGGGTCTGGTTCCTCCCTGCTGCTTCGGGTGCGGGCCCGTGCACCCCACCATCCCCTGCCATGCCAACCTCACCACTGCCGCTGCCACCTCCCAGGAATGGGAGTTTGCACATGGTGGCGGTGGCCATGGTGGGTGGCTGGCAGTGGCCACAGGCAGCTGCAGCCACCGGTAACCTTCCCTCCCCTTCCCACTCCCCTCCCTTCCTTCCCTCTTTCCTGCTGCCTCCCCCTCCCTGCTGGCTGTTGTGGGGTGGGGTGGGGCGGGGGGGGGGGGCATTCCAGCCCCTGGCTCCAAGGAGCAGGGCCAGGGGAGGCAAGGCCAGCACTGCTGGCCTCACCCCCCTTTTCTGGCCCCTCAGTCCCCGCTGTCATGGTGGCGCTCTGCTGTGCGGGGGGGATGATGCCAGCACTGCACTGCCAGCACCCCATGCTGCTGCCACTTCCAAGGAGCAGGACTGGGGGTGGTAAGACCAGCACCACTGCCCCCCCTCCAGCGCCTCAGTCCCCGCTGTCATGGCGGCACTCCTCCATGTGTCTCTGTCTGTGCAGAGCACTCTGATTGGCTGCTGAGTAGGGGTGTGCCAAGCAGGCCTGATTTGATTCAGATTAGGATTCAGCCTGAATCAGATTCGGTTCATTGATTTGGGTCACTGTCCCTGATTCGATTCGGCCAAATCTGAATCTGAAAATTCAATGCTGATTCGGAGAATCAGCAATTCGGACACAGACACAGCTTTAAATGTTTTGGGTTTTTTTCTACATACCTCAAGGTGCCAGTGTGGTTCGTGAATGCTGCAGGAGCACAGGGAGGCCCTCCACGTGCTTAGTGGTGAACCCAGAAGTGGACCAGGAGCACCAGTTGCCAAGCTGGGGAGGTGCGGGGGGGGGCCCTGTGCACTGTGCACTCCTGCGGGACGCTCCATGCACCTCAGCCTTGCAGCATTCACGAGCCGCCTGGTGCCTAGAGGAATGTAGAAAAAACATTTAAAGCTGTGTCTACATCCAAATCACTGAATCGATTCAGTGGGTTCCAATTTGATTTGGAGAAATTAAAGGGTCCTCTGATTTGATTCAGATTTGGAGATTCAGCCACCAAATCGGGCTGAATCTCCGCCGAATCAAATCAGAGACCGAAGCTTTGCACAGCCCTACTGCTCAGACAGCCAATCAGAGTGAGAATAAAGTGTTACGAACAGACAGACAGACTAAGGCTTTTATAATACTAGATAGGTTCTACAAGCCTAGTGTGAACAGGCAACATAGTTCATTTTTAGTTCATAGTTTCCACCTCCGGGCTTTAATTCAACTGTTTTAGCACATGCTGTATTAAATATGTTTCCAGTAGACTTTAAAATATGTCATCTAACCTTCTAGTAAATAATACATCTTTAAATAGTCCAGACAAGACCTACTTAAGGTTAAAAGACATAATGTTAAAAATACTTGTGCTCTTCCTGCATTAGCATGTACATTGTTGCTAACCTAGATGGAGTGGCATCAACGAGATGTCATGCATCTAATCCCCCAAGTGTAGGGGTTTTCAACCTTTTTGGAGCAGTGTACCGCTGGCGGCCGGACATGGAACGAGGTGGAGCAGAGGGATGGTGCGCAGCTGAATGTAGAACAGCAGCAGCTGCCAAGTGCAAGCTTCTCCTGCTCCCCATGTCCAGCCAGGTGGGTGGCGCCTGTGCAGCAACGTGGGAGGGTACATGGCGGCACTCCATCCCCCCCCGCCCGCACGTACCCCCTAGGGCCTTCTCCAGTACCCCCACCCCCAGTTGACAACCCCTGCCCTAGTTTAAACAACGCCTAAAAGCACGGTTCATTTTTTAAATCTTCTCAAGCTTATGATAATTTTTTCTTACCACCAGCTCAGTAGAGCTTCCATTTATCTGATTTTTTCCAGGTGTAGCTTTCTTTTCCACCTACACACTACATTAAGATTTGAAAGAAGTGTTTCAGAACATTAACTTTGAAAGGTTCAGGACTTGGCAGGAAAGGTCAAAATGAAACATTATACAATAATGTTCATCTCTTAGGAGAGAGAGTTCCCCTGTTCCATGCTGTTCAAAATCATGTGTGAATGCCTGAGCTTTTCCCCTTGTACCACATGATGGAATGACTTTGCCAAATCCAAAACTTGATTCCAAAAACCTCTCCTGATCAGAGGCTCAAATAGTTTGACCTTATTGTAGCATACTCGGCACTGGCCCATTAAAAATTAAACTTCTTACTTTCTGTTTTACACCTCTGTGCTTACATTAATAGATTAACATGTCAGTTACTGCAGGTAATATCTGAACAAGAATGCAAGAAATGTTAGCAGGAAATCCAGGGAAAATATGTATGCTTTTTGCCTTTAATCATGGAGAACACACAGAAATTGATTAGAGGGCTAAATTAGAAATAAATAAAAGCTATTAACTGGATAAGCACATTCAGGGAAGAATAAATACAAAGGATATAAAAACCTGATTTGAGAATGGTGAATACCGACAGAGATGAAGTAAATGAACAGTAGGGACTTCATTTTCAAAGGATCAAAACATTCAGAAGACCTAGCCTCTGTGTTTAGGGTTTTCATCTTACATCCTCAACAATGAACTGCAAACATCAGTCAGTACATCTGAACTTCTGCTTACCTGATGTGAATCTCCAGATGCAAAAATTATCTTAAATTCTTTTTTGTGGGTGCATATTTAATAAACACAAACTGCACTCACAAATAAAAAGTGTGCCCCTTGAAAATCTGCCCCTGCATAATTTGTACTGGTAACAGATTCTACCAAACCAATTTGAAATGCGAGTTCTTGTATCCAGAAGCAGAAAGGCCATATAGTGAACCAAAGAAGGGTCTGCTTTTCTGCCAGTGCTAGACTTGTGTGAGGCATGTGTTCACATATTTTGGCAAAAAGCCAAAGCCTTTAAATGACATTTGCACTTGAGAGAGAAAGCTCAAGAGAGTAGATAATTAAACTGAATTAATCACAAGTTAACATTAAGAAAATTACCATTTTATGAGAAGTACCTGTGCAAATCTGTGGTCAAACCTCTTGTCTCCCATTCCAGACAACTTCAACAACTTATCAGATTAATTCAAAAAGGCTTAAGTAATGCATCAACAGAAGAACAAGCAAGTTGATACAAATGTAGTGTTTTACATGCTATGTTGGCTGCTTTGCTTTCACAATCCTGTTGTACTCTAGCGATACCTTTTGCTTTCTGCTGTGGTACAAATTCATATGCCACACAGTCTTTTTCTTTCTTCTGTGTTCTCTTGCTCCTCTCTATCTTCTACTATATTACTGGGGACATTCCATATACAGGCAGTCCTCAACCTACAATGTTTCAAGTTACAACGTGTCGCACTTACAAAGTTTATAAATTGTCTCCCGGTTTCAACTTTATGATGTCAGTTTTGACTTTACAATGCTTGATCCAATGTGAATCCACACCAGCAAACAAGTTCTCTGCATCACTCTTCTCCCTGGAGAACATCTTTCCAAACTTCCTTGAAAAGGCCAAGATGGGAACCTGTTTAAGAACACAGAAATTCCTTATTCCCTCCAAGGTGTATGCTGTATTCATTGCACCACTCTCTAATACCATTAAGCTGTCCAACCTCATGACTAGAGTTCATGGTGGCCTTTTAGCCACTTCCGGATGAGGTCCACAATGGAGTGAGTTAGACACTTATGCAAAAACAATTTATTGTAAAAATAGTCCTGGGGGACTTGTACCCCCAAGCAGGCAGAGTTCAAAGCCCTTGTCTAGTCTGAAATTAAGGATCATGACATCTGAACTATACAAGAAGGTCTCACACTATGCTCCTAACCAAAGCAGTCACAGTAATTGAAAGAGCACAGAATTTTTAAGCTACATAAGTAACTGGCAACCATGTGGGATAGACTTGTTTTTAATACGACTCATCCAAGTTAACATTTTGAAACAAGTATCCCAGCAGAGCAAACACAGTGCTCCAAAAATCTTCAGTGCAGTTCCTGCTGTGATCAGCTTGACTGAAGGTTGTCGAAGTGCAGAGACAGAGATCCTCCCCCAGGCTCAGACCTGCTGGGAAGAATTTATTTCAGCCCCTTTTGCAGCCTCACTCAAAGGGGAAGGATCCAGTGGTGTTGCATAAATTGCTGATTTTATCCCCTGGAGGCT
>NW_017729032.1:67956237-67957412 GCF_001723915.1 Gavialis gangeticus
AAAGAAACATAGAGAAAAGTATCTATTTTTGCTACAGTGGCTCTCCCACAGCCCTATGTACCATGCCCCACATCTTACTTATGTATGTGAAGCAAGGTTTGCACTCTGCATAATGCCTGTGAAGTTAGGAGAGGACCATTACACATAAAGGAGCCATTCCTTAATCCTTACTGTGGCAGGGCACCTTTCAAAAATTTTGTGCAGGCTGTGGAGCAGCCAGCAGGGGTGGTGAGGCCTAATTAGGCGGTCACATGACCGCAAGAGGGCCCCTAGATTGGAGGAGGGTTGGGCAGCCTCACTATAAGCCCAGGCCCTCGGAGCTAAGCTGACAGTTGCTTCAGGGAGACCAAGGAACAACACTGCCCAGCTGGAGATCTGCTGCTCCCAGAACAGCCTAGAGGTCATGGGTAGGAACTATAGGGATGGAGGAGGTTCCTAGTCCTGGGGAATGACCTAAAACTACCTCCTGCTGGAGTTCACTGATGTGGTGGGGCTACCTGTGGCAGGGCAGTCTCCCGGAAATGCCACATCTGTGCCTCTCTAGTGAAAGGTGAGTATGGGGTACCAGAAAGCCTCAGCCCCCACTGCCTTGTGGGTGACCCTGTGAAGGGGAAAGGCTAGGGGAGCACACCCCAGCAGAAAAGCACAGGGCCCAGGGCCACTGAATGGGGTCTGAGGCAGGGTCCAGGCATGTCAACAGACACTTGAGGTCCAAGAGGTGTAAGGCCCAGAAGCCCCAGTGAGGGGGAGGAGGCCGAGGGTGGCTCAGCTCAAGGGCTGGGGGAGTAATAGTGGAATTGGATGCCATCTGTGAGGCATGGAACACTGTGTAGGGTTGGTATGGAGCCATGTATTATGTTCTTGGCATCAGGACACTAAATGGGCAGCCTCTCACCTAGGAACAACTATGTAGTTGCAACAAAGGCATGGCAGGAAAGTCAGGTGGGTAGACTCCCCTAGACAGGTGTAGAAACTTGCTAACAAGACCACAAATAATAGTGTAGAAGTTAACTATAAAGCAGACTCAGTGTTTCAAGGACAGGCTGATACGACACAAGCCTAGTCGCCTTAAAGTTTGAAACAATCAAAGATATATAGCCCTCCTCCCTATTAGTTCACATGCAGCCAAAAACCAGTTTCTCACACTGACCTGATATCTTGTTTTCTTTCACAGT
>NW_017729032.1:67962412-67965179 GCF_001723915.1 Gavialis gangeticus
TCTTGTTTTCTTTCACAGTAAAAAATTCCCACCTGCGCATGCATCTTGTCTGTAAACTATAAATTGCCTCTAACAGTTTTATTCGGGGCCTCTGAGCTTGCTCAGAGTGCCCAGCATGCCGAATAAAATTTGAGACTGACAGCGACTCTGTGTCTTTGGGAACGGCTCCACAAGGGGTCACGAACTCCTAAACACAGGCAGGCAGGCCAATGATTAGACTGGCCTAGAGACAGGCCCCTGTCATACTTATGACGATTTTCTTTTTACTTATATTGTACTAACACCTTACACATCATGGTCCATGAGGCTTATTATGCCATGCAAAGACACTGGAGTCTCTATCCTGAAAAGAAATGGGACCACCTGTTCTCCCACTCCAAACCTATGGATGTCCAACTCCATTATGGTTGTACAGATGGGCTTCCATGTGCTCACAAAACTAGAGAGGAACCACGGCTTTCCCTGTCTAGCCACTTGCCTCAGGATTTTCTCTTTGTTCCTCTGCATGTGCTGTGTAGAGAAGGATTTTCATAGTTTCTAGGGTTGGAAGGGACCTGAGCAGATCATTGAGTCCGACCCCCTGCCATGGCAGGAAAGAGTACTGGGGTCAAATGACCCCAGCAAGGTGTTCATCTAGCCTCCTCTTAAAGACCCCCAGGGTAGAAGCCTGCACCACTTCTCTTGGAAGTTGGTTCCAGATCCTAGCCGCCCTGACCGTGAAGTAGTGCCTCCTGATATCTAGCCTAAATCTATCCTCTGCCAGCTTGTAACCGTTATTCCTGGTCACTCCTGGTAGTACTCAAGGGAACAGGGACTCCCCCAGTGCCTGCTGATCCCTCCTGACTAGTGTGTAACAGGCCACTAGATCCCCCCTCAGCCTTTTCTTGTGGAGGCTGAACAGGTTCAGGTCCCGTAGCCTCTCCTCATAGGGCCTGCCCTGCTGCCCCCTGATCATGTAAGTGGCCCTCCTCTGGACCCTCTCCATGTTGTCCACATCCCTCTTGAAGTGTGGCGCCCAGAACCCCTCTTTTGCCTCATCTCCTATGAAGTGTATGTTTCGTATATAATCAATTGCAAAGAATTTTGGCCCAAATTCTTTCCCCAGCACTCTAAATTTCATATTGCAATTCACAATCATAATTTAGTCTACCCAAAATAATGCAATATATATACACCAGCAATTGAAAAATAAAAAACCCCCTCATGTTATACATGGGTGGCCCTAAACTTTAAGACTCTTATATCCATGGCAGCTCAGGTCCATCCTTAATGTTAGCAGAAGCTGGGCATAAATATGTAATGAATCACAAAATCCCATTTGGAAATCATAAATAACAAATTAGTCTTTGAAGCTAACCGTAAAACAAGTGGCAGCTCTATCTTCTAACTGACTCACCTCATTAACTCACTTTACCTGACTGCAGTTCAGAAAGTAGGTTTCCAAAACTGCATCTAATATTCTCGCTCTCTTCTTTAATCTATAAACACTTTAGAATGACACTTGCAAGGCCATAAGACCTAAAACCAGGCAAAGAAAGATCAAGGAAGATGATTTTTTTTTATTTCTTAGTTGGTCTAATATAAGGTATCATCTCTGAACTAAGAGTTCTAAAGTTTTGAATTTTTTTTTGTCTCAGACCAGCACGGCTACCAAATACATCCCTAAAACCAGACCTACATTTATTTATAATATTGCAAACACCTTGACAACCTTCAAAGAACTATGTCATTTTAAGAAACTATTAAAGGACTTGTGTGACAGAGTTTGTCAACCTAGCACAATCCCATCTAAGTCAAAGGCAAAACTCCTTTACATTTTAATGGAGCAGGCTCAAACCCTTCAGACTCAACATCTCGATAGAAAAGGTCAGTCATTAAAAAGGGAAAGCTTAAGCACCCTGGCTTTCTGAGTCCTACTGGCATGGAGCCCAGCAAGGTCACATCAGTTACCAGACACAGGAGCAAAGTCTCTCTTCTGTCAAGGTACTAGAGCATTTCAGACAAGGAAGGAGTGACATCAGTGGAATAACAGCTGGCCTGATAGAAATATAACAAATGTGATGATGAGTAATGTCTCCCTGCTGTTCCCTACGTACAGGTGGGCCCCCACATTGTCATCTAGCGGACAGGTAGTTCACAAGCACTTAGCCAAGCAAGAAGTCCTTCTATAATAGTTTGAGGTCATGTGCAAGGTAACATTAAAATTAGACTGGCCAAATTCTCCCTTGACTTCTGCCTGAGCACCCTGGTTGAGAATCACAGCCTTAGGGTCATAAACTTTGTCATTTCACAGTCACTGCCACCCATCTATAAAATAAGCAACTATGGACAGCAAAACTATGGGGAGGCTGTCGTGGGACCATAGTCAGAGATGCTCAAGATGTTTTTCTGTGGGGTGGGAGTGGGGTGCAATGTGAAATGTTCTGGAGGGAATTACAGTCAGGAAAGGGCTCCCTTTGAGGAGGGGTGGACTGGGGGACCTTGGTGGAGGGAGTTAGCTATGACTTCGGGGAGGTTGACCCCTGAGGATTTTCTTAGAAATTTTATGAGCGCTAGGAGGTAATCCAAGAGTAGGTTAAGGATTTTATCCATTGTTGTCAGCTCTATTTTACTATATTCTGCTGTCAAAGCATGTGATCACTTTTCTTTTCATGAGGCCTCCACCCAGACGGAGCTCATGGAGGGGTCGGTGGCCCCTTGCCCCCTGTCTGTGTGGGGGGCTTGGTGGGGTTCTGGGGGAGGGGGGGCGCTGGTGGTCCCCTTGCCT
>NW_017729032.1:67966193-67966668 GCF_001723915.1 Gavialis gangeticus
GGGGGTGTGGCGCTCTATGTCAAGGAGCAATACACATCCTCTGCCAGCAGAATGGGGTCAGAGGAGGGGCAAGCTGAAGTGCTCTGGATCAAGATACAAGGGGGCCATGGGGAGAGGTGGGGATCTACTACAGATCCCCCAACCAAGGGGAGGAGCTGGACTGGGAATTTTCAGGCCAGCTTGCAGAGGCACTTAAGGCAAGGGATGTGGCTGTAATGGGTGATTTAAATTACCCGGACATCTGCTGGGAGGAACTGTCAGCCAGGTCGGACCGTTTCAGGAGGTTCCGGCTGAGATACAGGACCTCCACTTAATTCAGGAGGTGCACAGTCCCACCAGAGGAAATGCCCTGTTGGACATGGTCCTGCCCACAGGCGATGACCTGGGCCTCCAGGTTCTTCACCACCTGGGCGATAGTGATCATCGCTTGCTGGAATTCACCATCCAGCGCAGGGTGTCAAGGGCCTGCAGCAAG
>NW_017729032.1:67971668-67971943 GCF_001723915.1 Gavialis gangeticus
GAGTGGCAGAAGGTGTCCAAATCCAGAGCTGCTCGGCATAGAGTGGTGGAAGCTCCCCAGGTTCACCTGGGGAACAGGTTCGACGTCCTGGCAGCAGTGATGGAGAAAGACAGAGAAATTGCCTCCAGCGGAGACAATGCCACTCCCCACATGACAAAGAATGGGCATGTGAGACGTACAGTATAGGAACATAAAATATAAAGGGGTTAAAAAGCATTATTGAATGAAGCAAAGCTTGAAAGTGTGTATAAAACTGATTAGGGAAACCAAAATGG
>NW_017729032.1:67976943-67977569 GCF_001723915.1 Gavialis gangeticus
GTCTGCTTCATACCTGGGGCTCACGTTAGAGACATCATGGAGAGGATCCCAGCCTACCTCCGACCTACAGACCAGTACCCCATGGTTGTCTTCCACGTGGGAACAAATGACACGGCCAGGGGCAACTCTGACTGTGCTATGAAGGATTTCAAGGCACTGGGGAACAAGCTTAAGGAGACGGGAGCGCAGGTGGTATTCTCCTCTCTTCTTCTGGTGAGTAGGCGGGGACGGTGACACGGGGCCTGCACTGGCGAGGTCAACTTGCGCTTACGCAGTTTGTGCTGCCAGGCAGGCCTTGGGTTCCTTGATAATGACCCATGCTTTCAGGTGGAGGACTTGCTGGGGTGGGATGGGCTTCACCTCTCTCCTAAAGGCAAGCGTGTCTTCTCTTCCAGGTTGGCTGATCTCGTACAGTGAGCTTTAAACTAGCCTTACCGGGGGCGGGGGCCGCAGGAAGATGAGGACACATCACCCAAGCAAGACAGGTGACAAATGCAAGGAGTGCCCAGGTAAGAAACAGGGGTCCACACAGTCTCCCAAATTGGGGGGTGGCACACGCAGCTAGGCAAGGCCTTAAATGCCTATATATCAATGCTCGTAGTATGGGGAATAAACAGGAGGAACTC
>NW_017729032.1:67982569-67983343 GCF_001723915.1 Gavialis gangeticus
TGACCATCCCAACAAGAAGCAAGGGGGACAAGAGTGCCTGAAAGCCCCCCTGGCTCACCAAGGGTGTACGGGAATGCCTGACTGCCAAAAAGACGGCATACAACCGGTGGAAGGGGGGTGCTATCTCCAAAGAGGAGTATACCCCCTCAGCTCGGGCCTGTAGGAGGACTGTCATGAAAGCTAAGGCAGACATAGAGCTAGGACTAGCGTCCAAGATCACAGATAATAAAAAGTCCTTTTTCAAATATATAGGGAGGATGAAGAAAGCACTGGGAAATGTGGGGCCCTTGCAAGATTCTCTGGGCAATCTGTTTTCAGTGCATTTTCTACATATGAATTAATGAACACCTTAAGTTGGAAGTAAAGCGATTAAGGGGACATGATAGCAGCCTTTCACTATTTGAAAGCCTACCACAAAAAGGGAGAAGCATACTTCCATTTTAGTAGGGGGTTGGACCAGGTGACTCTTGAGGGGACCAGGGGACCCTTTAATGGTTCAGAGTTCTGGATATTGTGACTCTCATAATCTTACAACACCTAAGAATAAAAGCAAGTCAGATCACTGACTTTGAAGAAGATAGCTGCTGGACAAAAAATTCAAAGGAAATAATCATTCAATGCTGTGGGTAAGATCTGTCACCTGAAACTCATTTTCTCACCTCACCTCCTCACTTTGTGTGCAACACTTACACTGGCAGGGGTCAATTTTCAGTCAAACTGAAAACTGTTTGAGATGCTGTAGGCATGTTAGAGGAGGCCAGGTGCCTATCAAAT
>NW_017729032.1:67988343-67999243 GCF_001723915.1 Gavialis gangeticus
GAATTAGTATGCTGTGGGTAAGATCTGTCACCTGAAACTCATTTTCTCACCTCACCTCCTCACTTTGTGTGCAACACTTACACTGGCAGGGGTCAATTTTCAGTCAAACTGAAAACTGTTTGAGATGCTGTAGGCATGTTAGAGGAGGCCAGGTGCCTATCAAATGAATATGCCTATCATTAAAATACCCTGTATTTATCGAAATCTGACAGCTCTCTGTTAGTCTACATAGCAGAGAGAGTCAGAAAGTCTTATCATGGTCTGCAAAAACCTAATTTTATAGATGCAGAGCTTCTACAAAGCTTAGGACTAGACTGTGAGGACTGGTGGTCAGATTTCTGTATCTGCTGCTTAAAAATGTGGGTGTCTAAGGATTCCTACAGGTACCTAGTGGGAACTGATAAAGAAATCTATAGAGTTGACTACCTAGGCCAGTGATTCTCAGCCGGGATGCTGCAGCACCCTAGGGTGCCATCAAAGCCTTTAAAGGGTGTTGCAAAGTAAGAGGAGATAAGCCAGATGTGAATAAATAAGCAGATAAGTTAGGCAGATAAGCATAGACTCAGGTTTGTCCTTGCCTGGCTGATTCCCTAACCGCACTGCCCAGCCCCTCTCAAGGATATAAGCACTGTAAAATATAAATTACATGTTGAAATGGGTGCCACTCTGTTCACAATGGTTATGGAGGGGTTCCTCAAGTCCAAACAGGTTGCGAATCACTAATTTAGGACATTTTTAACTTCCAGTAAGCACCTCTCAGCATCTTTAGACATCTAAATATCTTGTAAATCTGGGACAAACCCTTATGGAAATCCAGCCCCAGGACAGTATCATTTATTATGGAGTGTGAGTTCCAGGAGTGGATTAAGATTAATTGGGGCCCAAGCCCGGCCCCCAACCCGCACCCTGCCCCTCAGCTGCAGGCTCCATCCCTGGCTGGTACAGCAGGACCAGCAGCTGGAGAGGTATGCACTGCCCCAAGGGCCTGGGGCAGGAGCTGCAGCTGCCCCCAAACCGCAGGTCCACGCTGGAGTTCAGAGCTGCTGCCTGCTGGGCGCGTGTGGCATGGACCGAGCTCCAGGGGCGGCCCATCACCCCGCTGCAGCGGCACAGAGCAAATAGTGCCCAGCAGCTACAGCCTGCCACATTGCACTCACCCAGCCCACCTGGTTTTGTCCACGCAGAGGCAGGGGCCCCTGGGCCTAGGCCCAGCTGACCCATGCATTAATCCACCTCTGGTAAGCACCACTGTGTTAGCACTGGGCAAGCTCATCGCACATCCTTCACACACATGGTCTTTCTGATCTGGCCTGCACTGATTCTTACTAATTACTTCTAGGGTTTTACAGCTGTTGTATTATCTCTTCCAAATGAATGCATTAAAGACTCTTTAGGCCCCACTTTGACAGAGCCCACACAGGCACAGGGACAGACAGAGCTAGCAGTTTGTGCCGCCCCTTCCTATCCTGCGAAATCTGTGGCCAAAGGGGCCCCCTGCATCCAGTCACTCACCACCCCCTCCCCCGTTGCCAATGCTGCCAATGCTGCCAGCTTTATGTCCAGCTGCTCAGCACTTCCCCACCCCCTCACTGCCGCTGCCAATCTCCCCTGTTCACTTGCTCCCCGAGTGACTGAGACTCTGGCTGCTCCAGCCTTTCTGCCTAGAATAGCCCTACCTCTGGATTAACATGATAATACCTTCTTGGTTGTGTGCAGCTCCCTATCCTTACACAACTGTGCCAGTTGGCAGGAGACCCAGACCCAGACCACAAGGCCTAAACCATGCATAGACATCTTTCCCAACTTCAAGGCTCCTCCTTCTCTCCCCCACCAGCAGTCCCACTCCAACTCTCCTGTTCCCTGCCTCCTGGTCTCAGTGGGACATGCTTTCCAGAGGAACATTAACCAGGCTTTTCTCTGGCTGCCAATGGAAAGGGACGGGCCAGTTCATTTACCCCGGCAGACTGGGCTGTTGAGCCCTCTCTTCCCAAGGCCTTGGGGTGAGGCATGCCTCCTGCATGTCCTCAGAGTAATGTTCTCAGGGGTCTGCTGTGTTCAGGAGAAGAGAAACTGAACGGCCGGTGGAGCAGCAAACAGTTTATTGTACCGTTTACTGGGGAGCATGGGGTTCCCTTATCACACTGAAACATGGGTGGCTGGGTCTGGGGCCACTTGAGGATGGAGGTGCCAATCCAGGGCAGGATGGGTAAGCAAAAGGCAGGGACAAGTCAGGTCAGAGAGCCAGGAAATCAGTCAAAGAGCAGGGTGTGAAATCAGGCCAATTCAAGAGCCCTGGATGAGTAGACGGAGAGTGAGGCTAACAATAAATCGTGTCAGGAAGCTGGAAGATCAAGCTGAGCACAGAATCTAGGACTGAGCCAGAGGGCTTGGTGGACTATTAATCAGTCAAGTAGAGCCCTGTTGCCCACACATTTCCTGTTCCTGTTCAGGGATTTATATGTGGAAAATGGTGGGGATCAATTGACCCCACCAGCTGCTCTGGTAACAAGGAAGGGCTGGAGAGTTAAGCCCTGACTGGTCTGGGAAGGGGTGAGAGTGGTGAGATCAACCACAGAGCAGGCTGAGAGCAGCTATGTTGACCAGGGCAAGCCACTAGATTCAAGGCCATAGTGCTGTGTTTCCCAACCGGTGTGCTGTGGCATTTGGGGCTGGAGCCATACCCCCCAGCCTGCTACTGCTGCGGACACAGACAGACAGGGGGCATGGCTCAAAGCCAAAATACCAGCCAGCTGGCTGCATGCCACCCCTCCCTGTCAGCATCCAGTCTATGTGTATCTTCTATCCCTAGCCAAGGTGTTAGCACTGTTACGTCTGCAAACATGAGTCACATGATAAACCCAGAGATTTCACATAGGAATCCATACTGTTAGAAACAATCTGAACTGCTGTAGGGTTCTTGGTTGTAGCCATGTTCATCTAAGGACATAGGCAGACAAGGTTCTTTGAGTAAATGTGATATCTGCTGTGGCCTTTCTGAGTTCTTTACAACAGAAGAATGGCTCTGTTTCTGTGACATGAGGCAACCTCCAGGACCCAGTCACAGTATCGGCCAACCCACCTCTCTAGGGCAGTCTGCCCTGTCTTTCTTGCCACACCTTGTTATGATAATCATTGTAATAATGCAGGAGGCTACCCATTTCATGCCCCAATGACTAGTGCTTTACACATGGCTCCAACCTTCCCTTACTGTGTCCCATGCCTCACAGATGGCATCCACATTGCACAATGCCTCACTGTGACCCATGCTCCAGGGTCTCACTGGGACTCACTCCCCTCTGCAGCTCGCTATCACTGTGCAGCAACAGTGTGCCAAACTACCCACTATGCCTTCCCCCAGCCCCTTATGGGCTGCCCTTGACCTTCTGCTCCGCTTGACTTGGTATCCTCAGTTACGTACTGCATGCCCTCTCAAAGACTCAGCTCTGACTTTGGCCCCTAACTCTCCTCTGCCCCCTCGCTGGGGCTACATCTCCGCCTTCTCACTGGAGCAAAAATTTACTACCTTACTGAGGCTCTTTCACTCGGTAACTCTTGTGCAACCCTTCAGGTAATCCCTTGCAACTGTGCTCTGCACCACCACCTCCTCACTGTGGCCAACACTCTGTCCCCTACGCTGGGGCCATGGGGTCTTACACCCACTAGGCTCAGGTGGCTCTTGGGGAGAGATCCCCTTCTCTCTGCTTCCCACTTGGGACAAACCAGGTGACCCCTGTATTTCCTGGGTTTCTTCATGGTACTGGCTGGTCAGTCAGGTGGCCTGGGTTGGAGACATTCCTGAGGGAGGGGAAACCTGCTCCCTTTGTCTCAAGTTTCCTGCCATTGCAGGTCAGGTTGCTGGTCCCCTCACCTGGGAAGGTGATGTCATTTGAAAGTACAGGGCATCAGCCAATGGGGCTGCTCCTGGTGGGAACTTAGTGATGAGGTCACAACAGGGTTTTTAAGGGTCCCTCCATCTTGGGACAGCCCCCTTGAAACTCACTGACACACCATAAACTGCTCACCTCCAGAGAAAAGCTCAATCAGCCTCTAGATGATCCTTGTGAGTAACTTACCAGAAATGCATCTAGAAATCTAGCTTACTGTGATGCAGAAGCATGGGAAAAGGCTACCTAGCCCCACTGTTTACTCTAAGGTTATTCTTTAATGCTTCTCTATCCTGTACCCTTCCCCAAGCCTACCCTCTTTAACCAATAAAGCTCTCCACTATTGCAAGCATAGTGAACTTGCTGGGAGAGGAATCAGGTATGCCTTTGTGTCCCCTTGGTCCAGCTAACTAAGGGAGGCTACTTTTTGTGCTTCAGGCTAAAGGAAGTACACCAAGTCCTTGCAGTGGGTCAAGCACCCTCAAGGTCTACACAGCTTGTGTACCCCAGGGGGCACAGGGCCCAAGAACAGTCCAGACCCCTGGGTGGTGGCAGCAGTTACCACGGGCTTGGGGGTGTGCTCCAGGAATGGGGTCAGCCAGATATGAGGCACCCCAGGGGAGGCACTCAGAGCTTGGTAGGTGGTCAGGCACAGTGAGGTGGGTAGCTCAGCACAGGAGTTCCCCCTACTAGTCTGCCATAGCTCTCCTTAGCCATTCATGGCCCCACTCTACTCCCTACGCTGGGGCCATGGGGTCTTACATCCCATGGACTCAGGTGCCTTTCAATAGGCATACCTGGTCCCACTGTCTACTCTATGACCCACTAGGTAGTGGGGGCTTAGGTTATAAGGTGCCCCTACCCACCTTTCACTGGGGAGGCAACTGGCCTGGGGTTTTCTGGGGAGCAACCCTGTCACAGACAGCCCCACCAGGCCATCCTTCCCCAGGAGGGTGCAGTTTTCATTCATACCCAGGACCAGGAGTCTCCTGCCACCCCCACAGCTCTTGCCCTTACCTCCAAGGTGTTCCAAGCATCAGCTCATCCAGGTGTTATTGTTCCAGCTGCCAGCAGCAGACTCCTGGCTCAGCCCTGATGCCTAAACTAAAATGGCTTACAGCAGCCTTCCTGTCATATCTTGGTGCCAAAACCTGGAATGCAATGGTATCATGGCAATTAATGAATATTCAAAGCAGGTATCTCCCATAAGATAGGCTGCATTTTTAAATTTTCAGCCACTGCATTAGGAAACTATCCAAAAATTGTATATCCAGAAAAGAATGTTGGTATTCCCAAGCACACAGGCAACTGCCATTTTAGTAAGCTAGAGATAAAAGACATGCATTGTGTTTAGCTACGATGAAAAATTAGTGATTCATTTAGACTACAGTAGTGGGGGTTCCATTGAGAAGATCATTTTGGAATGCACTAGCTGGCATTTCACCTTCCCAAGGCACTAGAAAACACTGGCTATATAAAAATCACAGCTCAGACCTTTTTAGGATTTTGCTATAATTATGCTGTTTGTGCAAAATCTAAGCTTTTTTTCTTTTGCTTCTTGCTTTGAGGGGTGAAAAGATTAATAATTTCCATCATGAACTTTCTATGCACAATCTAAGTAGCCCTGCAGACTATCCTGTTGGCATATAATAGCTGCAGCAAAAGTCAATTCTACTATCTATCACTTTGATTCACCTCAATATGGTGTTTATTTCAAAGCCTAGAGCAATTACAAGATCAACATTATTGGGCCTAGTCAGTGTTCAAAGTTGCATCATTTTATTGGATCAGTTTAACAACCAATTCAGTTAAATGGTCCTGGTTGTGTTACTGCTGTTAATTTGATTTAAACCTTATTTTATCTTTATATTGACTTAGGTTCAGCTCCAAATCAAATTAAGAATGTTTGCATAACATTTTGCACATACTCAACTATAATTCAGTTTAAAATCATACCTCTTATTAAACTTCTTCAAATCTAAATATAGACAAGGCCTTAAACAGCAATCTGAAAGCCCCTCCATACTAGGAAAATGACCAGTCTTGATCAGGAATTCAAAATTACCAATGACAATATTTTAAGTACCAATTAGTTTCAGTATTATTGCTGAAATATTTATGTTATATTCACCCTCTCTACATTCCAGGATGAGCCTTGTGTAATATAATAAAATCAAAAGCAAACCGACCATGTGCCACTAGCATATATTATACTCTGCTCAGATCACAATACTTCACAAATAACAGCCAAAAGCCTAAACTGTTTCCAAAAAACATTACCTACCGGAGTGATTTCCAGGTAAACAGGAAGTTTCTGTTGGCTCATGCTAATAACACATCTGAAGCAAGAGCCAAAAGGATACTGGTGGAAGACAGGCCCACAATTGCTTTCATGGGTCTATACCACTCCAGTCTACATTTCAAGGGGCAGAGGCTGAGCAGATTGTCTCAGCCCATCTCAATAATCCAATAAGGTTCACCAGCTACTGAACATCTGCCTACTACAGTCCTAAAGGGCCTGCTCTGGTAGGTGTACTTATTGTGGCTAGCACACTGACAGCACAGGCTGCTTGCCTTAGAGCTAGATGAGGTTATAATCACTTCATGCAGTTATCCTTGTGGTTAGAGAACTTGGGAAGTGAGAGATCTGAGTTTTTTATGCCCATTTTTAGGCTGAGCAGACCATGTGCCAATTATACTCTGCTCAGATATCAGATACTTCACAAGTATTTAAAGTGTGACAAAGAGCTTGTATGTCTGCAGGATCCCAGAAAAAGGTTTTGTCCTGGGAGAAATCCCACATCTGTTTTTGCCCAAAGTGAATGGAAGCCTACTGAACTACCATCTCTACCTCTTTCTGCTCTTTAATCCAAGTAATACATAAGTGTGATTTGTTTTGAACTTGGTCAATTGGAAGAACAGTCTTTTGCAATGTTTACATTACATTTACTTTCAAATGTCTTGCAGTCTGACTGCCAGTTACTAGACTGCTTTAAAAGATTATTTTAAATGTCCTATATCCTTCATTTTTATACTTTTAGGACCTGATCAGTGATCACAGTATAGCTCAATTTACATTTGCAATACATTAATTTAGACATGTAGAAACCGCATCTCATTGCCAAGAGCTGCTGGCTACTAATGATTCTGCTAGTCTCTCTCTTTACTACTTGTATGATTTAAAAAATAAACTGGCTATTTTAAAGGACAATTTTTTTGTTCTCTGAGCAGGTGTGGAAAGCCACCATTTTGAAAGGAGACAGGAAAAGCAAAAGAGGGGAAGTGTGACAGGAGTGTTGCTACTGGAGCCTTCCTATGGGTGACTCCGCCCTCCTGTTATGGGCCAACCACCTGCTTACTTGCCTGCCATGCCTTGATCTTAATTGACTGATTTAATTAGCGGGAGGCTGCCCACTTTATGTGCCCCAGTGCCAGAGGGCACTATCTGCGGCTCCTTTTCCTCCCCTACACCGCAGCCCAAGCCTTGCAGATGGTACTGACGTGGTTTTGACCTGGGCCCTGCTGTGATTTGGCCCTCTCCTCACTGCCCCCCTTGCTCTGGGGCTCCTTACTGCCCCCCTTGCTCTGGAGCTCCTCACTGCACCCCAAAATGACGCACCCTCCCTGGCGCCAGGGTCCCCACGCTACCGTGGAGCCCCTATAAGGCCTCCTCCAACCCCTAATAGCCTTACCCGGTCCTCCGGTTAAAACAGCAAACATAAAAACACAAAGCCCCTGGGCTATAACATAAAAAGCTCTGTGACTGGCTGCCCTGGTAACTGGCAGCTGGGCTCCCCCTTCTTGCCACTAGGGGTCTCTCCTGAGCTGTTTCTGCTCTCAGGTGCAGGGCACCTGAATGCTCTGCAACAGGAAGTCAAAGCAGAAGGAGGTTTCAAGGCTTGCAAAGAAAGTTTTTATAAAAAGGAAAGAACTAAGGTTTAACAAACGGACCTGAGCTCCCTGCCCTTTTCTGGCTTGGCTGGGCTGATTAGTGAGTAGCTCCTAGATCTCCGAGGGGTCGGGTGTTCCCTCTGCAGCCACTTCCTCAGCAAGTTCTATCTACCTCTGTGCCCTCTGGGTGCCTGGTGTCTCTCACATGGTGGTCAGAGTCCTTGGCTAATGTGGTGTACAGCTCTACACGGTAGCCTCAAGAGTGAGGGCAGCCTTACATTCCCTTACATTGTTGGTCTCATTTGGATTTTTGACATACCAGCCCAGTTCCTTCAGGTTCAATTGGCATCACTGCTCATCCCTGTGGTATACCTAATTCACAGTTCCTGTACAATGTCAACTATTATCCAACTAGCCATCTTTATTCCTGTAGGAATTCCAGATCTTGGCTTGCACTGCCCACCCCCCGCCACCCCTAGGCTAAGGAAGTCAAGGATTCTTCCTCCTGCCTCTTCCCCCACAGTGTAAGTCAGGATCATGGGTGATCCAGGATTTTAAGAAGGGGGTACAGCAGAAGCCACAGGCTGGGTGGATCCAGGATTGCACAAAGGGGAGTGTATGGGAGTAGCAACCCACACTTCAGGGGTGGCTGCATCCCCTCCTCCCAGCCTCCTTCAACCACATCACTGTGGGCACATTTTTACTTCCCTAAAACTTAGGGTGAAAAGCCCTGTTCTTTCCCTTCCCGCTCAGACGCACATCCCTTCCCTTCCTCCTAAAATCTCTTGCTCAGGATTGGGGAAGCTCCAGAGCCAGCCAGGTTGAGCGGAGACTGGGCTCATCTGGGGCGGGGACAGCAGTGTGGCAGGAGAGTAGTCCTTCCCGCAGCAGGCACAAGGAAGGGGAGCCCCATCCACCCATGCTGCCATTGTCTCAGCCCCCAGCTGAGCCCAGCTTCTCTGTGCAAGGGGCAGGAACATCTCTGGAAAAGTCAGGTAGGGGAGGTGGGGAAGGGTCAGAGGAGGGGGAATGCCTTTGAGCAGGAAGGGGAAGGGATGGAGGATTTTCATATGTTTTAGGAATATTAAAAAGTCCCTAGAGGCTCCTGTGGTGCAGTGCAATCCAAAAAGGGAGTGCAGCCACTCCAGCGTACTCCCCTCTGGATCTGCCCCTCAAGTTAAATGAGAGGAGAATCAGGGTCACCGGTGCAAACCCCTTAATCTCAAGTAAAAGTCTGAGCAGAAACTGCCAAACTGAGCAGCTTTCAGGCATAAAGCTAAAGGGAGAAGAACGGGTAAGCAAGATAAAGGGGAATCACAAAAGCCACAGCAAAGAACCTGAATCATGAGGAACACACATCGTATTAGTCCTATTGAGTAACTGCACTGGCATGCTATTTTCTCTGCTTAGGACCCTCTCCTTTGTCACGGCAAGTCAAATTTAGCGTATCTGCTCTTTGAGGAAGGGCCCTGTCTATTGATTTTATGATGTGGCTTGCATGTTCAGAAACAATAATAGATGTGAATGGGCATCTAAACACAAAGTAGGATTTGGAGACCTACCAGGTATACATTTATCAGTGCATTAGCACAGGAAAGAGCCCATCCACACAAGCATAATTCCCGCCCCCCCATCACAAAACAAAAGGGAAAAATAAAGCCTGGGTTTCCCTGGTCTTTCATGCTTGGCCTCCTTTTTTTCCCATTGGCTCAGGTAACTGCAGTGTGAATGCTTAAATGGAGCCAGCCAAGAGGCGTCTTTATTAATCTGTTGCTCAAGCTGGCAGAAAGTACTATGGTATAACAGCGTCACTGTTTTACACTCACAAACTCAGTAAACTCCCCGAAGCACAGGAGTCATCACGTAAAATGAATCATCTGGTGAATTCTGAGGGGTTACAAGTACACCCAGATTTGGCAACAGTTTTATCACACACATGTTGTCTAAAGTTACTCAAGAGTCAGAAATTAAGTCTGAGAGCCTAATCGTGACCCAACTGAAGTCCATGGGAATTGTCTGACGGCTTCCGTGGGCAGGAAGTTCGGGGTTCTGCCTGGGTCAGATCACATCCCGAGCGTCTCTTCCAGTGGTTCGCAACCCTTTTAGAGTCCAAGCACCACTCAGGAAAGGCCAGCTCCTCGCTTTCCTGCGTTTGACCACGGGGAAAAACAACTGGAACAATTCTTTTGTAACAAACACCTCAAGAAAGATCACAGACCGGTTTTGATGCCATGGACATTTGACACCTCTGAGCCCATCTTGCGTCGGCATCTTGGCTTGGTGCCCCACAGCACCCTTAAAAGGGCTCCGTGGCACCCCAGGGGGCTGCGGCAGCACCCAGGCTGAGAATCACTGCTCCCTTCCTTGGCAGAATTTGCATTTATGGCATCTTCCTTTGTGCTGGATCAGCCGATGTGCTCGGGCCCCCAATCCACCCACTCCCATCGCGTGGAGCCCCTTCGGGGACAGGTGGAGGCAGACTCCCTCCGGAGGGGCTGCACCAGGCTCCTGGGAGCAGGGTGCTCACCCTCCAGCCCTTGGGGGGGTAATGGGGGGGTTAATGCTGCCAATTTGGTAGTGCCAAACTTCTGGAGTCAGGGGCAGCGGGAGAGGCTGGCCCCTGCTGCCCCGGGGCTCAGAGCTGGCTGCCCCTGCTCCCACTTCAGCCCACCCCTGCAAGTGGACGCGGAAACCACCCCGGAGCGCTCGCGGCCTCCTGGCGAACGCAAGGCTCGGCCATGCCCCTCCCCCCGTGGCAGCCTGGGGGGGCGCCCCCTTCCGGGTCGGGCAGAGCGGGGATTCCCCGGCCCCGCCCAAACCGCCGTTGATTGGCCGCTAGGGGGCGCGCGCCCGTGCACTAGGCGGGCGGTGAAACGCTGCGCGCTACGTCACGCTTTTCGGCGCCCCGAGGAGCGCGGGGATTGATGACGTGAAGGGACGTGCCCGCTATATGAGCTCCGGAAGCCGCTGACTCGGCCCTTTCCGCCTCGCTCCCGCCCCGCTCTCGGGTCGCTGCGCAGAGACCGGGCCCCGCCGCCACCGCTTCCCCCCCTACCCCTTCAGCCGGCACCGCCGCCATGATCATCTACCGGGACTGCATCAGCAGTAAGCGACGCGGGGGGGGG
>NW_017729032.1:67999423-68000993 GCF_001723915.1 Gavialis gangeticus
AGGGGGAGGGGAGCTGGGGCTGACGGCGGCGCGCTTTGCCCTTCCCTTCCCTGCCCGCAGATGACGAGATGTTTTCCGACATCTACAAGATCCGGGAGGTGGCGGGCGGGCTGTGCCTCGAAGTCGAGGGGAAGGTGAGTCACGGGAGGGGGAGAAGGAAGGGGGGGCAGCCTGCGCTTGCGCAGTGGGGCTGGAGCGCGGGCCTGGCGTGGGATCGAGGCCAGGCGGCGGGGGAGGGGCGGGGCGAGCGCAGGCCCCGCCCCGCGGCGCTTGCTCCCGTTGCAACCCGCTCCCCCCACGGGCCTTTGCAGATGGTGACACGGACAGAGGGGCAGATCGACGACGCGCTGATTGGTGGCAACGCCTCGGCTGAGGGCCCCGATGGGGAGGGCTCAGAGGCCACCGTGGTCACCGGCGTGGACATCGTCATGAACCACCACCTGCAGGAGACGAGCTTCACCAAGGAGTCCTACAAGAAGTACATCAAGGACTACATGAAGGCGTGAGTGCTACAAGGCTGGGCTGTGGCCTCGCGGGGCGCCTGGGGGTTGCGGGCAGCATTTCGTGCTGTGCGTGGCGGGGTCAGCCCTGGGGGCACTGCAGGGCTCTGTTTGGTGCCACTGAGTTCAGGTGGGCCAAAGTGTCACGGCCACAAACCCCACAAGGGCCTGGAGATCACAATCAAAAAATGAGGGGTGGAAGGGTCTTGGGAGGTCGTCTAGTCCCACCCTCTGCTCAAAGCAGGGCCATCCCTAGCTACAGTATCCCAGCCAAGGCTTTGCCTACCTGGGTCTTAAAAACCTTCAAGGATGGAGATGCCACCTCCCTCCCCACGCAGCGTGTTTGAGTGCCTGACTACCCTCCTCCAGAGTGTCTTTCCTATGACAGCACAGCAGGGAGGCAAGGTGTTTTGTGGGGACGGCATCTCTTCCTTGACCCACTGCACACATCTGGGACTGGGCGAGAGCCCCAGGGCTATGTTGGCCTTCTCGGGCAAATGAACAGGAGTCGTAAGCTGAGCCCAGAGATGCCATAGGAATTGGTGCTAAAACCTTTTGTGAGCTTTAGAGCTCTTCACAGCAGAAAGATTTGCTCTGCTGTCAGAAAAATGAGAGCTGGCACTTTCCAAGGGGAGCCTCAAGTCTAAGAAGTTGAAAAGTGCTGCTGTTTAGACATAGGAGAGCTTTTGGGTACTTCTGGCCTCTCTTAAAGGGGAGGAGTCTGTTCTTGGAGGGGATGTAGCTTCCTAGACTACAGCATAGGCAGGGCCATTCCAGAGGCTGATGCAGCTTCCTGGAGCAAAAGGAGTCTGGTATTCCTGGGAACTTGTCTAAACTGATATTCAGCCCAGTCTCAGAGCTGATGGCTGTAAGCAGAACTCTGATCTGATCCTTTTAAGGGGTGCCACAAGTGGCACAGGGGCTGTGGTATGGGGAGGAGGGGGCAGCACGGGACTGCGAGCAAAAAGCAGAGCAGGAAATGAGGCAGAAAGGGATCAGTGGCCCTTTTTGGGAGGGTGTAGAGCTGATTGGTGGCATGCCTGCCTAAACTTGCCCCCCATCACATTTTC
>NW_017729032.1:68001142-68007215 GCF_001723915.1 Gavialis gangeticus
CGCCCGCCCCACCTGTACTGCTTTACAGTCTCATGCCAGCATCCAGAAGGTTGGGATATCCTGGATATGTGCTGACTTCGGAGCTTGGAATAAAATGCTTGTAGCTAGGGACTTGGTACAATGCTCCAATATACCAGCAAGCAAACTGGACTGAGTCTGAGTGTTCCCATTGTGTCAGGACTGTCGTGGAAGGTGGTATGCCAATAGTTTGCTAGCAGCCAGAATGTCTATCTTGCAGGTCTTGGCTGGAAGAAGAAATGTTATTAGCTAGATACCTATTGGTGGTAAGCACAGACTTCAGCTGGAGAATTTTAAGTACTTTGGGAAAAGTGTCCATTCTGGTCTGAAACCTTTTTTTTTTCTTCCTCTTGCTTTAGAATCAAAGCCAGACTTGAGGAACACAAGCCAGAAAGAGTAAAGCCTTTTATGACTGGGGCTGCAGAACAAATCAAACACATCCTCGCAAACTTCAAAAACTACCAGGTAAGCCTGGGATCTTTGACCCTTCCAAATAAGTGCACCACTGGTAATGAAGGCTGTTAGCTGGAGTGTCTGCTACTGAACAGATGCCTTGTAGGAAAGATGGTTGAGGGCAGTCTTTTTAATTTGTCAGTGTCTTAACATTAAAGCTAACTGTTGTGAATATCAGTAAGTAGTGAAGATGACCAAAGCTTAAACTTCAATTCTCTTGACTGAAGAAAATGCTGAGCAGCAGCAAAGACATTGAAAATTTAATTTAGGACAGCATTCTTTGCAGCCACAAGCAAATCAAGGAGACTTTTCAGTGGTGTTTTGATCAGAACTGCTTTTTAACCTTTGTAAGAGGAAGCCTACAAGCTTCAGTGGTAGCTACTGGTGGAGTGCCTTTCACTTCACAGGTGCCTCAGTAACACCACCTTTTTCCCCTCCCAAGTTTTTTGTAGGTGAAAACATGAATCCAGATGGCATGGTGGCTCTCCTGGACTTCCGTGAGGATGGCGTGACACCCTATATGATTTTCTTTAAGGATGGTTTAGAAATAGAGAAATGTGTAAGTAATAGAATTGGACTTGTTAAGACTGTTAGCCATCCAAGCCTTCCCTTATCTGCTGAAATACATATCCGTGTCGGTTAGTTTGCAAGACTAAAATCATTAATTTAGAATTGCTATCCATGTCAGCAGCACTAGCATACAGTGGTTAGTGGCTGAAGAATGTGGCTTGCACTTCAGGAGACCTTACCAGAGTGGGGACCAGTGTGCATTCATGAGTGTTGGAGCATGGGTTAATGGATTCTTGCAGTCTCTTCCAGCCCTGTGCGTGCCAGTAACAGAAGTAATGGTATGGGAAAGTGAGGTATTGCACTTAAATTAAGAAATGCATGTAGCTTGTGGTAACTGGAAGATGCCACCTTTTAAAGATGGTCCCACCCCTGAAAAGATTCTACCATGGGAATCCAGAGCAGTAGTTTTAAAAGACTGTATTGTATAGATCAAATGTGGCAGAATTCATCATACGGATTAGATTCCTCTTCCTTCCCTTCTGCTTAATTTTGTGGCACTTAAATTACCAGAGCCAAGCCCTGAGTCTCTTTTTTAAATGCTTAGTTTCTTGTCAACACCGTGGACTTGATTCGGGTTACAGCTAATTTGTAGATACCTATAGACTTGTTACACATTTGATAGACGTGAGCCTTGAATTGCTCCTTTTTTTCTGTTCCCCCTCAAACTCTAGTGGCATCAACTTGCACAAAGTGGTGTTTTAAAGCAAACATGCTCACTGTCTGTGCAGGTAGTAGTATTTGGATGCTCTTTAGTCAGTCCCACCATTTGTGGCCTGCCATTGGGATAGTTCATACTGCTGGCTGTGATGCCACTTATGTTTTATCTGCCATAACAATCCCACCCCTGTAATTGCCTTATGGGCTTGTACTGCAAGGCACCTAAATCAAACCAGTGGTCATTCACAGCTGAAGTCTAAAAACCATGCAAAGGAAAATCGCTTTGAGTTTGTTAACCTCCTGGTAGGTGGGAGTCTATGAAGATCGACTTTCCCCCTACTTTCATAGGCTACCCAGAAGTTTGTGTTTTGGTTTTCTTTTTTTTTGTTTTTGTGTTGGGAATAAATATTCTATTACTATTACCATTATCTGCCACCACCATGAAAAAGGTCAAGACTTGTGGAATTAAAGTAGTACCTACGCAAGAAGGCGTGTCTACACAAGAAGTTTATTGTAGAGTTGCCCAGCTAGCTCCACAGGTAATGTCTCTCAGCATCTACATGTGAAGTGCTATTAGGACTGAGTAAACCAACTTAACTCTGTCATAGGTTAGTATTTGTAAACACAAGTACTATCCTACAGTGGAGACTTACTTTGCAGTAACGCATGTGTAGATGCTGACCCAGCTGTCTGGGGCACAAGGGTGCTTCAGTGAAGAGGCTACCTGCCAGTTAGCCTTTCACTGAAGCACTGTTGGGCCCCAGCCAGCCCCTCTACAGCACATATTTTGAGCTGGGCTGGAGCAGCCCTGGGCTGGTAGGCAGTGCGCACCCCTCCCTGCCACCAGCTGCTCAAATCCAACTTGGCATGCTACAGTCCCAGGCACATGGTTGTTGCTCCCAAGTGCCATGTTCAAACTCCAGTGTAATATGTGCCAGAGTTTTTATTGCTGCACATTAGACATGTAAACACACCTGGTAAGCATCTGTCCTTAATGACTGAGTAGAAACTGCTGTACCACTTTCTCTTACCTTGCCTAAAAAGAAAAAGTTTTTTTGCTGTTTTTCTTAGATAAGCTTTAACATAACTGTGTCCTTCACAGGAGTGTAGTGGGTGAGTGACAGTGATCTATAGTAGAAGGGCTCCTCTGGAAAGAGTTGGAGTTGGTGCATTATAAGCCTGTAGAATTATGCATCCCACTGATTGACCATGAGCACTTCTACTGCTCCTTGGCTTGCAACAAGATGCAAAAGGAACTTCCTTGTACTTTCTATCTGCCTGATCCTTTGACAGCACAGATTGAATAGGGGAAAAACATGTATATCTTGGAGGAATTGACCATTTGCTTGAACCTAAACTAACAATCCCTTTTGTTACAGTAACAAAGCCAAGCAATATCATTTGTGGATCACCTGTCGTCATGACTGGCTGCTGGGTTTCTTTTTTATTTTTTCCTCATCAACACAACACCAGGACTTGGCAATGTGTAACAACTGGACTGATTGTCATCTTGAGCTTCATTCACTTTATTTTGACCCTGATTGGAGTGGAGGCATTGTTTTTAAAACATCTGTCATGTAGGTTGTCTAAAATAAAAACTCATTTAAACCCATTTTAGGTAATGCCTCTTAGTCTAATGTGTTTCTTGAGTGAGCTTTTCAATAAGCTTGCTGCAAGGTTTGTGCCTAAGGATCCTGTACTTCGCAGTAGTATAGTGTTGTCCTAGCACACTTCAGCATAAGACTGTCTTCAGATAAACTTCATGCAATTTGCTACTTCTGACGCCTGGAATGCAAGAGCAGGCTCCTCACCTCTGCCAGCCTGAGGTGACTAAGGGAGTTGCCCAAAGAAGTGCCAACAGTGCAGTGGACCTTCTGCATCTCTTGCCATTCTACACACTGAAGTAATCAACTCTCTGGAGGAGATACCAAAAACTAATAAAAATGAAACCGAATATCAGCAACATAATGTTGAGTACTGGCTGAGCTTTTTTTTTATCAGGCAAAGATAATTGAGTTTGTTACTTGGTTGTTTGCTGTATTATGTAAAGGTTGAGATGGGAAGGAGAGCTTTTAAAGAGTAGCACCAGGAGCCTCTACCTTGAGGAGATGTTTTTTGGGTTTGGTTCTTGTTTTGTTGTTTTGGTTGGGTTTTTGTTGTTTTTTGGTGGGGTGGAGGGAGAGAATGTGGAGGCAAAGCTTATATATAAAACCTTAGCTTAATTGTACTAACTTGATTACATTGTGTGAACATTCTTGATAGTTACTTGTAACTGATTAGAAACCTTACTAGGTAGACTTAAATGAAGTTTATGGAGTTCTGGAATTTGGAGTGTCTACATTCCCATAAAAGCTAGATTTAAAGATAAGATGCATTCTATAGGGAATAGCTTAGTTTATTTAGGACTTGGTGCTACACTGTGAAAAAGATACTTTTATTACAGATGTTATAATTACTGATTTTATTGGACAAAAAACTGGGTTTAGCGTGTTCTCTGCTGCACTGAGACTGCATCTATTTGACAAACCTGGAGCAAATTACCGTTGCTCATTTGGTTTTTACCAAGATGCAAAAGTAAAGTCATTCCCTGCGCTTTCTGCCTGTCCCTCGCATGACAGCCCAGATTGAATAAGGGTGTATATATATGTATGTGTATAGTTCATATCTTTGAAATGGCTTGCAGCTAGCTAGTGGAGCTTGGTATACTTGAGCAGTAGCCATGACTTCTTTGCTGGCTGTTTTACCCTGCAATGGTGAGGAACCTTTTACTTGGATGTACTACTTGACACCTGTGATGTGATATGCTAGGCATGGGGTCAGGTGTTACAGCCCACACGCTAACCTTTCCAAGGAGCATTACCTACTGGAGTGATTTCCAGGTAAACAGGAAGTTTCTGTTGGCTCATGCTAATAATGCACTTTGAAGCAAGAGCCAAAAGGATATTGGTGGAAGGCAGACCCATAATTGCTTGTATGGGTCTATGCCACTCCAGTCAATGGTTCAAGGGGCAGAAGCTGAGCAGATTTTTACAGCCCATCTCAATAACTCAGTAAGGTTCACCAGTTACTGAACATCTGCTTACAGTCCTAAAGGGCCTGCTCTGGTAGGTTTTCTTCGTAATTGTAGCTAGCACACTGACGGCACAGGGTGCTTGCCTCAGAGCTGAATGAGGTTATAATCACTTCATGCATGTTATCCTTGTGGTTAGAGTACTCAGGGAAGCGTGAGAGTGCCCCTTTTTTTTTTAGGCTGAATTGTTTCAAATTCCTATCTCCTATTGCCATGCTCTGACTATCAGAATGGAAGCTGTATGGGACACTCACCACTTTTTGAAGGTGGGCTACTGTGTAGCAAAGAAGGCGAGATTAATGAAGCCAATGTAGCCCAGTGATAAGTATTAGTCTCCAAGGTGGGCTGCCAGATGGGTAAGTTAGGCTGGGTGAAACTGCGCTTATACTGTGTTGTGCAGACATCCTGCGTTCCCCTCCCTGCCATAATGATTACTGAAGTATTTTAAATTGAATGTTCATTAGAATAGACCAGACGCAGCCTTCCACTTCATTCCCCCTCCCTCCTAAATACCTGAGTATATAAAATGCTAGGCTAATCAGACAAGAACCCTGATAGCTTGTAGTGGGGGATGTTTATACAAAAAAAATGCACTAGCAACTTCCTTCAGATGCCTACTCTGCCATTTTACTCATGTTCTTTTAGTGTTTGGCTTGCTGTTTAGCTAACAGAAACTTTTGAACTGTAGAAAGATACAGCTGTGTTGTATATGTATTCTCTCATCTAGCATGGCCTTTTGGTATTGCAGTACAGTGGTCTCTCCCTGTTCTTTCAGTGAATGTTTTCCATTCATCTGAACAGCTGTAATCAGCTTCAAACTTGGCTCCATCTGTTGCTTACCTCAGCTGAGAGCTAACTTCAGACTGAATGCACTCCTTATTTCTGTTGTCTTAAGGCAACTCTATTCTGCTTATCTCTGTTTCTATAGCATGTCTAGACTACAGTCTGTTTAGCACCAGTTAAAAATGAATGTGCCCTATAGTTCAACGTACACACTACTGAAATCTGGATGTTGCAGCAGCTGTTACTGTCATCTGTGCCATCCTATTTAAAAAAAAAAAAAAAAAATGTAGCAAGTTGCTGTGGACAAGACTTACTTTGTTATTTTAGACCTGCAGTGCTTAACAACTGAGAAAGTAGTAAGTGGGCTGCTGCATGGTAAAGAGAAGCTAGGCTTTAGGGCCTGGGTTGGGATTCATGCTCCCAACACGTTCTTGCTAAGGCTGCTGTCTGAGAAATCACCTGTTATGGGGTGGTGGTGGATGGGTTGGTATCAACCTGGAAAGATGTGGGCAGTGGGGTCCC
>NW_017729032.1:68007403-68009385 GCF_001723915.1 Gavialis gangeticus
CCCCCCCCCCCCCCCCCAACGACTGGCTATTAAGTATTCCTAAGCTAACCAAATTCTCTTCCACCCAAGAGTATTAAAACAGTTCAGGTTCTTGTGTCATTCTCTATTAGCAAATGCCTAGCTGGGAAACCAAACTTTCCAGTGTTTCCACATATTGAACTTTCTTTGTTCTTATTCTTCCATTTTCTACTGCCTCTAGTGACAGAGCTTGTCAAGTGGAGCCCTGTGGAGTCCCAATCTTGGATATAAGTAAGGGGAAATCACCACAGAGGACTCAGTAGTATAGTTGTTAGGGTGCTTACTTACAACTCATGGCTGCCTTTAGTAGTTCCCACACAGTGTGCTGATTTCTAAGCATCTCCTTAGGCTAAGTCTCCCTTTGTAGGGGGATTCTGGATGCCATGTCAGTACTTGAGACTTAAGCAAATAATAGTCTCATGAGTTGGAATGTGCATTTGCCTGGGCACGAATAGCAGCTGATACTTGTCCCTAGGAAACACCTACATCATGCATGCTGTGGTGCATGACAGGTTACCTTGGGTGGGGTGGGAGAAGTTGGGACCAGCAACTCCTGGCTCCAGCCATACTTTGGGGCCCCAGTGAGTTGTAGCTGTGATGCTCCAGCAGAGAACCTAGCCAGCAGTTGGAATATGGGCTCTGGCTGGACAGGCTCTGTTTTTTGGGTGGTGCATGTGCTGCCCCACTGTTTCTGGTGTGGGTTTTCTTGACCCTGGGATTTCCTAGGGTCAAGAAACACCCCCACCTGCAAAGCAGCAGTGCAAGGAACACCTGCGTGTGCAGTGTGTGGCATTGCAGAAAGGTCTGTGGTGCCACATACCACATATCTGCACTCATCTGGACATTACTATGCATCTTCAGCCCCTTGTTTTTGACACCACCCCTTAATGGTAGAGTACAAGCATGGGCCATCCTGTTCAAGGTACTTTCCAGGTTTATAGCCAACTTGATTAACTTTTGTCACATGCTCAAGCCTTTTTTTTTTTAGTGTTTCCCTTCAGGTACCTTGTTGGAGGGAGGAAGTATTTTATTCAAAACTCCAGCCAGTCTCTTTGCCCTTTGTTGCCTTAAATAATATCACAGTGGGTGCATCTACATATTCATTAGTGCACCATAGTTACTGTACATTAAGTTTAGCACTTGGTTAACAAGTACTAATCAATGCACAGTAGCTCTGGTGTGTGGGTTTTTAGTGATACTTACTGCATAGCAGCCTAATATTATTGTGCAGTAGTATAGTAGCATGGGTCTTGCCCAGCACACTACTGCACAGTGGCATTAGACTGCTGCACAGCTAGCATGTTATGTAGACATGCCCAGTAAGAATTCTACTTCATGGAATTAAATATGTTATTGATGTGCTTCAATGCTGGCAAGATAAAGCCCCAAGTCTTCCTAGACATTTTGGGCTGGAAGGGACCCTGGAGGATCATTGAATCTAGCCCCCTACCCCAGGGGCAGGAAGTCAGCAGGGATCAGAGGATCCCAACAAGATAAGCATCCAAATGTCTCTTGAAGGCATTCAAAGTGGGTGCTTGAACCGCCTCTGGCGGCAGTCTATTCCAAACCTTGGAGGCTCGGACAGTAAAGAAGTTCTTCTTTATGTCCAGCCTGAATTGGTCACAGTGGAGTTTGTGACAGTTTGATTTTGTCATTCCTTGGGGTGCTCTGGTGAGCAGACATTCCCTCTGCTCCTGATGAGCACCCTTTATAAACTTATAGGTGGCCACCAGATCACCCCTGATTTAGATCGCTATTTTCCCATACTATGCCTTAATACACACAAATAACGTATACACCCACAATCATATAACAGTCAACAATGGAATTTGGAAGTAAATTTATTATTTTCAGATGCAAGAGCAGACCTGTTACGTAGTATCAGTGGCCCTGCATATAATAGATCTAACATTAAAAGATTAAGACCTAGACAGCACTGTCATGTGAACATGGGGAACATTTAT
>NW_017729032.1:68010095-68010662 GCF_001723915.1 Gavialis gangeticus
AAAAACTGATGCAGAGTACCCATTTAGCAAGTTTGCTTTTTCCTGAGCATCAGTTGTCAGTTGCCCCATCTGGTTCAGCAGGGGTCCAGTGTTGCCCTTGGTTTTCCTCCGCCTCCCCACATATCTAAAAAAGGACTTTTTATTGTCCTTGATATTTGTAGCTAGCTGGAGTTCAGTTATAGCCTTGGCTTTCCTGGTTTGCTCCCTGCAGGCCTGGACCAGAGCAGAGTATTCCTCCTTGGTGGTGGTTCCAGTCCTCCATCCTTTGTAGGTCTTCCTTTTAAGACACAGAAGGCCTGCCAGTTCCCTGGAGAGCAAAGGGGGCTGCTGTTCCCTTTTGCTGCCTTTCCTCTGAGATGGGATGGACTTTGCTTGTGCATTCAGGATTGCTCCCTTGAGGAGCAACCACTTGTCCTGAACTCCCTTCTCCTTTGGGTTGTGGTCCTTCAGGGCCTCTCTGACAAGCCTCCTTAGCTTGTTGAAGTCCGCTTTCCTGAAGTGGAGGACTTCTGTATTACTGGCTTGCCAGCTTTTCGGTGGATGGTGAAGGTGATCAGCTTGTGGTCA
>NW_017729032.1:68015662-68016024 GCF_001723915.1 Gavialis gangeticus
ATGTCCAGCCTGAATTGGTCACAGTGGAGTTTGTGACAGTTTGATTTTGTCATTCCTTGGGGTGCTCTGGTGAGCAGACATTCCCTCTGCTCCTGATGAGCACCCTTTATAAACTTATAGGTGGCCACCAGATCACCCCTGATTTAGATCGCTATTTTCCCATACTATGCCTTAATACACACAAATAACGTATACACCCACAATCATATAACAGTCAACAATGGAATTTGGAAGTAAATTTATTATTTTCAGATGCAAGAGCAGACCTGTTACGTAGTATCAGTGGCCCTGCATATAATAGATCTAACATTAAAAGATTAAGACCTAGACAGCACTGTCATGTGAACATGGGGAACATTTAT
>NW_017729032.1:68021024-68021278 GCF_001723915.1 Gavialis gangeticus
TCCTGCATCAGATAGGTCATCCACGCATGAGAGAAAGCTTTGCGCCCGCTCGGATTTGGCTGAGTGCTCCTCCCGCGAGATGTTAGTCTCCCATGACAACCATACAATGGAAGCGTGCGGCCTCAGTCAATTCCCGGGTGAACTCCTGGTCAAGGTCTTGACCCTGGGTAGGGGGTCTATAGTAGACTCCCACCATAGTATCCCCTGTGCTGTGTTCCCCATGGATTTTAACCCAGAGGGTCTCAAGTTGTCCA
>NW_017729032.1:68031398-68036157 GCF_001723915.1 Gavialis gangeticus
CCAATGTTGGCTCGCAGGGACATGTAGCTTTCCCTGACAGAGAGCTACGCCCCCACCCCTTTTGTCCACTCAATCCATCCTGTACAAGGTATAGCTGTCTACACCCACGGTCTAGTCCTGCGTGGAGTCCCACCAGGTCTCTGTTATCCCTATGACACCATAGTTATTTGCATTTAGCAGGAGGACAAGTTCCTCCTGTTTATTCTCCAAGCTCCTGGCATTTGTGTATAGGCACGCAGGTGTCCCCTTGGGGGGCCCTTGCCTTGCCTACATTTTGTTCCAGGTTTGGGGCTGGGGTGGGATCCCTTAAGCGCCTTGGCCTGCTGGCTTTGCAGGGGTTGCTCAGCGGTGGCAGTAGTCCCCCACATCCCCTGGTGGGCTTGGTTTAAAGCCCAGTGGAGCAGGTTGGCCAGTCTGGCTGAGGAGAGCCTCCCCAGCAGAGAGAGGTGAAGGTCGTCCCTTCCCAGCAGCTCATTGCCTCTCTCTTCAAAGAGCAGACTGTGGTTATGGAAGCCAAAGCCTTCCTGACAACACCAGCTCCACAATCTGATTGACTACCTGGATCTTCCTCTCCCTCCTCAGCCCATAGGCCAAGACTGGGAGGATCAAAGAAAACACCACCTGCACCCCCAGCCCCTTAAGCCTCACACCCAAATCCCTGTAGCACCTCATGACCTGGCTGGGAGCTCCCCGAGCTGTGTCATTGCCCACGTGGATAAGGAGCATAGGATAGTGGTCAGTGGGCTGGAGGAGTTTGGGGATCTTTTCCGCAAGTCAAAAGGTTTCTTCAACAGTAGTGATTGTAAATATGGGGAGAAAAGAGAGCGTGGGTAAGGGCCAGAACAGAAGAAAGTCCAGACAGTGAAAATTGGATTCTGGAACCATTTTATGTGTGGGTGGGAAAACCTTTCATTGGAGAGAAGAGTGTAACTGTGGTGTAGGTTGACAGGAGCTCTTTGTCTAGCTACCAGCTAATCAAGATGAGTTTTCATACATCTTCATTTGTGAGCAGAAGTCATTGAAAACAATTTAAATTCATATGACGGAGCATTTCTTGTGCATTAAACACATGCTAATTTAGTAAAAGGGAGCTAATTATTTGGGATGCTGCTAGCAGCATGGAGTTTTATTTGGCTGCAGAGAGTGCAGGTTGGTTTGAAGCTTTTATCTTGGTGTTATTGCATCAGCCGGCTTGAAAATACCATTCCTGACAACAGTTTCTAGTGAAAATGATTAAGCAGTTGTATACAGTGAGGAAAATGATGAGTAACTGCCTCACGCCTTCTGTTGCAAGCCAGAAGCTGTGACTAAGCATGGGCAATAAAGAGAAGAGGTGATGCTGGTTGTGTTCAGAGACTAACCCTCTGAACCCTTTTTTCTTCTACAAAACATAAGCCCTGGCCTAACCCTGATCATGCACAGACACTGCACCATGGGGCTGCTCTTGTGGCCCTGGAAATCGACAAGAACAAAGAATCAGGGTGGTTTTTACCTTCAAAGGGCTGTTTTCTGACCCGGGGCTGCCAGCAAAGAACTCTGGAATCTGAGGGTAACTCAGCTGAAGCATAGTCATCACCACTGACCACTTTTCTCCCCTCCTGAAGTATTAATTTGCCATAATGTTACTGCTGCATCAACCATGTTATATTGCAAGTAACATGAAACAATAAGCAAGCTGACACAGTGGGAAAATTACAAAGACAGTTTTTTTTAATTTAGCATTAAACTATGGGTTCCAAGATCTACAAAAGAGCAAACTTTTCATAATATATAACTTAATATTGAATCTTTATCAATGTTAATTGGGAGAAGACATTGCAGAAATAAGCAGACCAACATTTTATTAGTCTTTAAGGATTCCCAAACAGCTTTACTTAGTAGAAGCTCAGCCGGACAAAGGGATGTGGTCCCAGCCAGGGCTAGATCTCTCCTGTCTGGTCAGGCAGCTACATTTGGAGTTAGCCAAAGCACAGATACAGCAGTCAGCACTGGTGTAACTTTTGTTAGAGTTCACAGTTCTGCTTTATGCTAAACTGAAGTACATTATATGCATGTTGAACCAGTTTATGTATATGCAGACTGAAGGTTTGCACCAGGCTGACTAGATTGATTCCTGAGCTGGTTGCATGGAAAGGGTGTGTGCATTCCCAGTTATGGCAAGGCTTGTGTCTGCATCCACTACGCTCATGTTTTCTGCCTAGTGTGGAGTGTGATGAGAGGAGAACAACTGTTCTCCAGCACCCGGTCTCCTGTGGAATTTGTCCCCCCCGCACTGCTGTGCCTCTACCAAGGTCTCGTTCTTCCTCCCTGCCCCTTCCCAATATTCTGGAAATGGGATCAAGCAATACGAGAAGCGTGCAAAGCACGAGTTCCACTTCTGGAATGCTTTATCTCCGTAGACCCCGAGCTAGGTTGTGGCCCACTGAGCAGTTTTCAGCTGCTCGTAGCAAGATTCCTCATTGTAAAGAGTGGCCAGGAGAACCAGCTGGACAGAGGGATGTGGTCCCAGCCAGGGCTAGATCTTTCCTGTCAGGCAGGTCCTGCATGGGAGAGGTAACAGCAGCAGCACAAGGGGACAAGAGCTACCAGCTGGAGAGGAACATTGGGTAGAAGGCAATGTGGCTGAATCATGGCCAGTCCACTGACTGATTAGTTACCACAGTATGAGAGGAGTCCATTTTATCAGCTGCCACAATGTCCTTGGCACCTTGCTGCAGCCAGTCTGCGGCTCCATGTATCAGGATGAAAGTGACTGGGAAGCTTTAGCGCACAGTTCTGTTGAACTGCCAGCATGTAGCATGTCACAGGCTTTCAAAAGAACCAATTATGGCCCAGGGTTGAATATAGATTCACAGCCTAACACAGCTTGGGTCTCGTGTGGGTTTTCTGCCATGTGAGGGAGCTAGTTTGCCAGCAAACACAGCAAGCTGTTGGGTTGAGGAAACCTTTGGGTTTTTTAGCCAACAAAGTGATTTCCCCTTCTCCCACCTGCTATTGAAATAATCCTGCTGCCATGCTCACACAGACTGTTTAACCCTATACTGAAAGCCGCCTTCCTCATAAGAGACTGCCGTTGCCTTGCTCTCCCCACATCACAAACTGCATCCGAGTTTTAATTTCACCCCATTTCCTTTTCCAAAGTCCCTCATTTTTCAGTGGCCCAGGGAAATGCATCACCTTCACCATCCTGCAATCATCTCAGACTGGGCTCGCCCCATGGCCTGAACCTCAGCAGCAGCTTCTGGATGGAGCAATCATCTCTCAAACTTCTACTAACCTGTTAGTGAAGCGTCTGAACACTGCGAAGCTGGGTAGTAAAACCCTGGCAAAAGGATGACAAGAGCCTAGCCTCACCACCTGTTCACAGTTTGGGTGGGAGTTGGTTAACCTCCAAGTATCTGGAAAAGAGGAGGTTTGCCCTCTGGTGCCTGTGGAGGTCCTGGGAAGGAGTACACTCATCCTCTCCTGAGGAGGGTTCTGTTCTTTCCTACCTCAGTGCATGTGCACAGTGTATTTCCATTTGCCCAGGAGTCCAGGCACCGAGACACTGGGGTCTTGCCTTCTCCCAGTCCAGTGCCCCACTTTCACTCTTTGGGCTCCCAGCCTGACCAGGGAAGCAGCTGAAGTCAAAAGTGCAAATCCAAGGCAATGTTCTTGCTCTACTGCAGAGCCCTGGTTTAACCTTCTTAGCTAAAACCCATCCTTCCTGGTACAGGAGACAACCCCAGATGGAGAATATTTAGCTCCCCACTGACATCCAGCTGGGAATTACCAGTTCCCAAGAGTTCAAACAAGTAGAGTTTCATTTAATGATTAATAATGCATTTTTACTTACTGGTATCTGACAAGAAGATGGCAGGTACAGTGAAACAAGCAGCCCCTTAAATACTCCATGTAGAACCCCAAATTAACAGTTGTGTTTTGACTGCGAGAATATGTAGCCTACATGTTAGCTATTTCTCTAATTGCCACTATGACTAATAGAGACTGCCTTGGGGAAGTGGAGCATTGTATTCACATAGAGAAGATGACAGGAAGGAAGGACAGATGATTAACACAGGTTTCTTCACACAAAGTGGCTTGTGCTGGGATCCTGGCAGTTTTTCCAGGCTGAACTGAGTGAGCCAGGTGAATTCTTGGGTGAGACTCTTCAAATGTAAGGCCTTTGCTATTCAGGGGAAATAGACTGGGGAGCTCTTCCAGAGTCCTGTGTGGATATCATAGAATCATAGAAGTAGGGTTGGAAGGGACCTTGTAGATCTTCAAGTCTGACCCCCTGCCTGGGCAGGAGAAAAAACAACTCAAATGACTCCAGCCAAGTAGGCATCAAGCCTCCTCTTAAAGACCCCCAAGGTAGAAGCCAGCACCACTTCCCTTGGAAGTTGGTTCCAGATCCTAGCCACCCTGACTGTGAAGTAGTTCTTGCGGATGTCTAATCTAAACCTACTCTCCAACAACTTGTGGCCGTTATTCCTTGTTATGCCAGGGGGCGCTAGGGGAAACAAGGTCTCTCCCAAACCCTTCTGGTCCCTCCTAGTGAGTTTATACATGGTCACCAGGTCCCCCCCCTCAGCCTTCTCTTGTGAAGGCTGAACAGGTTCAGGTCCCGCAGTCTCTCACTGTAGGGTCTGCCCTGTTGTCCCCGGATCATGCGGGTGGCCCTCCTCTGGACCCTCTCCATGTTGTCCACATCCCTCCTGAAGTGGGGCGCCCAGAACTGGACACAGTACTCCAGCTGTGGCCTGACCAGCGTCGCGTA
>NW_017729032.1:68041157-68052147 GCF_001723915.1 Gavialis gangeticus
GATTATCATTCCATAATAACTATTACTACCTCTTAAGCACCTGTTCCAGAAGAAATTTATTTTGTCCATGTGGAAGGCTCTTCTGGCCAATCTCCATATAATTCAGTCATGGGGAAAAATGCGGGTGAGTCACTTCCCTCAGCACAGGGCCAATGACTGCACCATGCTAGAGGGCATTTTTTCTCTCTTCTTATCCCCTTTCTCTTTGTCTCATATGAGATCACTTGCAATTCATGCAGTTAGCCTCTCTCTATCCTTAAAGAGCAAGCACTATTTTGCTGGTCCAGTTCAACTTTGGGCACTCACACTATTTATCTAACACTGTATTTTCTCACCTACAATATGCACATTTCCTCCTAAAATCTGCCCCCCTCCCCAACTGGGGTGCATGCTTTAAGCAGGGAAGCCATTTTCTTTGCTGAAACCCACCCCCCAAACCTGGAGATACCATGCATGCCAAGATGGTGGGGTCCCGTGTTAATGCTATCATAGCCATAGCTATTGGCTAAGCACTAGCTTGTGTCTGAAGCAGTGAGCGAGCTGCTGATAGTATCTTGATGAGGATTGAGAGGTGGAAACAACATTTACAGGAACTTAAAGAACTACCTAGAGTAAAGAACTAACAGTCTTGCAACTGCCCTTGCAAGGGCCTGGGCCCTAACTTTTTGTGTGACAAACTCTTCCTGTGGGACCCCAGGAGACAGTTTGGGTGAGGCAGCTGGCACTAGGAACTAATGCCAGCTGCGCCATACTTCCTGGACTGTCTATGTTCCTAGGAGGACTTTCTGTCCACAACTCTGGAAAGGTTTTTTTCCTACATTCTACCTTCCATAAACAAGATGTGTGTTGTATCTGGGGGGTGTTGTACAAGAAAATATGGTATTAGAGGAAGCAGCACCACCTAGTGGTAACAAGTGAAGAGATCAGGGTTCTGCCACTGGTGCCACTAGCTTTGCTGTTTGACCTTAAATAATTCACTCAGCGTCTCCATACTTCAGTTTTCCTATCTGTAGGATGTGGGTAACACGTACCTTCAATGACTGCTTTACCACTTGTGAGAAAAGACGTAACCATTGGAGGGAGGGATGAGACTACATGGTTGCACAATAGGACATCAAGTGAGAATGCTGAAGAACGAGAGCCAGCTGGGTGATTTCAATCCACAGCAAAGCTATGTAGGTGACTTACAAATGAAACAAAACAATCATGCACCTCCCTAACCAAAATCTATCCCCTCCCTACCATTTTTGTTGCTGGTTTTTGTGATCTATAGAGACATCTTGATTTTTTTCCCTCCATTTTCCCTTAACCTACTTTCACTCCACAGGTAGGAATTTTATTTGTTTGTTTCTTCCCTCCCACTCCCAAACGTAAGAGAAATGAATAAGCCCAAAGCTATCCAGGATTGCACATCATGTTAAACACAAGTTTAAAACCAAACAAAAGCACAAGCTAAAAACCAAACTTTGCATGTCACCTTTCATGGTCTGGCTGTAGGTGGGCGTATACACCAGCAGAGCCTAGTCTGAAGATAAAGAAGCACACACTACTACTTTGTTTTGTCCAGGCAAAGATGCACAGAATTTAATGGCAAAAAATAGACTAGATGGACATTTCCATCCAAGTCAAGTAGTTTCCCACTGAATCAGGGAAAATTCTGGGGTCTACTTTTTCTTTTCTTTGTTTTTGTTTTGTTTTTTGGGTTTTTTTGTAGGTGCTGATCCTGTCCTCCACCCCACCTAATCCCCCCTCCACACATGCATCAATACTCTGGATTTCTGTGATAATGCATGTTTCAGTTATTGGAGTTGAGCACTGGTGGCTCATTATTGAGCAGACCAGGAAGACTTAGTCAGAAGCTTGTGTTAAAGGGACCCTCCCTCTATCATGAAGTAACAGCCATGATTAGAGAAGCAGATTCTTTGTAGCAGTGGAAAACGGTGAAATCTGATGATAATATTCAGCAGCAGGCACGACATGAGGGCTTGTCCAGTCCACTCCTGGTGTCCTGCTGCTGATAGCAAATGTGTTCCAACTGAGGCTGAACAGCCTTAGATAGAGCAGTAACCAGGTACTATTTTTACCATTCACTTATCCCCCTCTCTCTCTCTTGCTGCTGCTTAGGTCTCCAAGGCCTAGATTCTCAATGGTATCGAGGCACCCGTTTAAGTGCCTAATGTGGCTAAGTAGGAGTTTGGTGCTTCAACACCTTTGAAGATTCAGGCCAAAGTTCTTTACAGACCTAAGTAAGCATTAGGATAAACGAGACACTGCAGGTTAGGTGTCTCTGGGGCAGAGACAAGAATGCCTCAAGTTCCAGTCATGTACTCCATCCACCAAGCTTCAGCTTTGTTCGGAGATAAAAAGCCAAGGCACCTGGGATATGTAGTTCTCCGGAAGTCACTGGAAAGGGTTTTGGTTGTGTGCAGGTAGAGAGGCCACATATCTACCTTTGATGGCGTTCTTTCTATAGCATTCATGTATAGCCTATATTTAATATCTTAATTTTAAAGGGAACATTAAGTGAGAATTACTTGTTGATGCTAATATCAGATCCAAGACAGTAACAAAATGATTCACGCATGGCAGTTACAATATCAGGCTGCTGGCAGAGATATGCATAGTATTACTTTGCAGAGGGATGCGGTTCTGTTGGTCTACGCTTCCCTGTTAAAATGCACCAGTGACAGCAAGAGAAATGAAAACTGCATTTGGTGTGGGACATTTCTGACCAAGAGTTCTGAGGAACAGTTTCCAAGACCCTGTGTCAGGCTTTGCACAAAACCCCCTGCACTGTGAGAAGCACACTAAGTTATACTTGCAGTACACATACATTGTAGCAGCCTAGCTCTTGGGATGCCAGGGATAGGGAGACAGTATCAATGCAGAAGGTTTACAGATAGCCACCTTTGTACTCAGAAAGAAAAAAAAAAAAAACATTTGCTACTAAAGGATCAGCATTTTTTTTAAATGGGAAGTGGAAGTGGTTTATGCTTGCCAGTGCATTGGGGCCTGACCTCCCTTCCAAAGCCATTCACAGGCTAAATTCCTTTAGACATTGCTGGTAATTTTTGCCCATGTAAAGGACAGCATTGCCAGGCCTTTATGCTCTACTTCAAGCAAAGCATAAGGAACTCTAGATTTTTTTTTTTAATAGTACCATAACATGGAAAGCGTGCACAGGCAGAGAGCTGCTTACTTTTTAAACTGGAAACAGCTTCTCTCCCTTATTCAGACAGATTTGTTGATGCACAGTGCCTCCTCTGTCACTTAGCGAGGAAGCCTAAATTAAAGTGTAAAATTTAAGCATGAATCCAAGTACTTCCTCATCTCTCCTAGGTGCCCAGCAGCGACTCCCCTGGCACTTCGAGGGGCACAGGATCGCTCTGCCTGACAATTCAGATTCAAGAATAAGAAATTGTCCAGTCCACATGTGGATTCTTAGCATGTACTGACTGATAGAGCTACAGATACTTCTGCAAATTTCTATTACCATGAAGTCCTGCAGTAGAGATCTCCTCTGGCCTATACCAAAAGCAGAAAACCTACAGTGTTCAACATGGTACATGTTGAAAGCTTGGCTGAAAAATGACCAGTCTAAGACTGAAAAAAAATTCTCCTTGGGGGCTCTAGAAAGGTGACAGGGAGAGGTCTGCTCTGTCTCACAGGACATGGTCTTCTTGCCGCACCAACTGCTGCTTATCATAGCCATACTGTCTAATTGCATGTGGACAAATTTCCCTTTAGGAAACTCCTCTTGCCCCTTGTTTCAGTAATTCCCAGCATTTCCTTTAGGAGCAACATGAGAAGATCCCGTCCCTTGAAAAATACCTGTTTTTCCTATAACAAACAACCAGGACACCTGTATCCTAGCTAACAGTGGCTCACAGAGATTTCCATATTCAGTATGTGATGTAGCAAAGGGCTCTTTTAATCTTGCTAATGAGGCATTGAGCCAGTTGCAATGTGAGAATTGATTAGGCAAGTGACCAGAACTTAACCATTTTACCATAACTAGGCCATTCATTCGAATGGCATTTCATTACCTGTACCCCAATTATGTGGGGATCACACTTTCATCATTTTCAAAAGCAAATGTAATGGTCCTTTGCTCTCAATCTCCTGGGAGCTCCCATTTTCTCTTTATTACCTCTTGTTTTTGATATAGCCCTGATTCACACATCCAGTTCACTTTATTGACTAGCTCAGAGAAATGTTGCCTAGCAGCAATTTGGCCCAGATACAAGTGGTTTAGAAAGAGCTTGCCATTGTTTCAGTTGCCACTTTAGATCAACTCTCTGTCCCTTATCCTTTTGCTGATGGGTATTTGATTATCCTATTATTTTGCAATTGCTGAAAGCATCAGTAAAGATGCAAGTTAAGCAGAAGATGGTGCACCCAATGTTTTTTGACTTGCCAAGTGTCTAAAATGTACAGGGGCAATTTTTAAAATGGATCTTTGGATACTTAATGCATATCATAACCTTGCTCAGAGCAGCGAACTCCCTCAGTGATGTACTGCCAGGTTCTGTTGGTACTTACAAACTGTGGACAGAATGAATGCACTCAGCTCCCCTTCATTACTTATTTGCTCCTGGCCCTGTTTAATCACGCTCCTAGCATTGTACTCAGCAGCAGAGCTGCATCTTTTGTTAGAGGGTCTAAGAGAAAGAGATCAAGATTATGGGTTTCATCACCTCTTGTACTGGCTGAAAGCCAAGGAGCAGAAAGACTCCAAGGGCTATGATTACAAACAAGCCAGCTGCAGGAAACCACTGCAGCACCCCCATGCTAGACATACAAAAGCAGAAAAACTCTTCTGCCTACAAGCTGGACTCACTGAAAGGGAAAACATGGCTTCTAGATGGGTTTTTATTCGGGTCTTCTAGGCCTTGTTCAGGTTTCAGACCAACTGTCTGCACTTATTTTAGATGAGCTGATACTGGCCATAGGTCAGCTGCAAGTGTATGTGCATCCAACACTATTTCAGCTGATTGTGCTTAAAGCTGGGATGTAAGGGTGTGGTGCAATCTCTAGGGCCACTCTTCCAATCCCACTGCTGCAGGCTCACCTGTGAGTTAAAGAAACCAAACAGAAATCACATAGCCCTTATTCACTGCCAGTGGCTGGTCAGTCCAATTGACAGAAGGGTTAAATGCCAGGATACATAAATCCAAAGCTCTCCTAAAAACATAAATCCTTATACATATGTTTGTCTTTGAATCACCCAGTCAGAAGCTAACACATGGATAAGCACAGCTAGATATTATTCCTTTTTCAGTGCATTACCATTCTAATTTGTCCTCTATATTCCTTGTCTTATCTTATCAACTTCAAAGTTACCCAGGCAGCTACTGAATAGTGGGTATTTACAATCAATTTTTAACCACTTAAGACGCTGTCACTTCCCAGTTCTCCCAGGGCAGTAGTTCTCAACCGTTTTTGTATTGGGACCCATTTGTAAACACCGATGGCCAGTCCAAACCCAGTGCCCTTCACTCCCACCTCACTGCCCCCCGCCCCCAGTATATGGGACAGGCAGTGTGTGCGGGGCAAGGGGGGGACCCAAACAGCCTCTTGCAGGTTGAAACTCTGCCAGCCTGAAAGGGAAAAGCTGTGGTTTCCCAATTTTTTCTCCTTTAAAGGAAAATCTATTTACAGCAAAAACTTTATCAGGCACCCATGCGGAATGGGGGGTGCTGGAAAACAAAATATGCTGGTTAACTGAGAGGCCCAAGCAGGGCCTCCTTTGCCTGTTCGGGTCGCCACTTCTCCCGCTGCATCCAGGGTGTCACCACCCCTCCCGCTGCATCACCGCCCCTCCCACGAGCCCCGAGGGACAGGGAGGTGGGACCTGCGCAGCCTGCTATGCCCTGGGCCATGGGGGCTCGACAAAACCAGAAGAGCCACAGTGGGTACTTCTGGTTTCACTGTTACCTGACAAGCCGGCATGCTGGTTAATAGAGCATGCTGGCTTGTAAGGTGCTGGTTAAGGAAGCTTTTACTGTATAAAGTTTGTTGATCCATTTTTAAATTTTGTTTGTGACCCTTTCATATATTCTTGCAACCCACTTTTGCGTCAACCCACAGATTGAGAAACACTGTCCTAGGATATTCACCAGGTTCCTGTTACATTCTCAGGGAGGGCCTGACCCTCAGGCTTTCCTATCACCCTTGAAAGCCAAAAGCACGGCTGAAATGATGCTGGCTGTGCTTCTACACTTGCAGCTTGAAGCTAGTCAGCTGAGTGGTAACTTTGTAGTGCTACCAAGTAGTGCTCTGGTTTCTTTTCCTTCTCCAGGGACCTCTTTTACACAGAACACTGATTTACACTACAGGGTTGGGCTTCTGGCATCCACAGCTCCTCCCCACCACAAAGCCACATCTAGCTAGGCAGGGAGAGCTGAACTTGACATTCATGGGTTGCTTCCATCCTGGAGGTAGGAAGGATGCTGTGTCTTGCATGCAGAAGGAGGGGTGAGCAAGGAGGAGCATCTCAGACTGGTTGTAAACAATATAAAACCTTTTCCAAGAGAATCTCCTCCAAGCTTGAGGTTTGGTAGGAGAAGAAATGAGGATGGATGATAAAAAGAGCCAAGGGGAGGTTGAGGGGGAGCAAGTATAAGATGAACAAAGGTTTCCCTGTCTCAAAATTCTACCCCTCCCTAGTAGGAACCTACATGCACTTCCTGCAGCAAATGGTGGATTTGACTGACATGTCTTCATTTGTTGCTTAGATGAAAACAATTCTTGTACTGAAAAATTCCCAACCACATTGGGCCAGCTGCTGGGGCAAGCAGCATGGCAGGCTGCCCTGGAGAGAGGAACCTGACTGACCACAGCTCTCAACTGTCTAAAAATGACAGAGACAAGTATCCGCCCTCTGTGCAATTCTTCAGAAGCGCTCAGCTGTGAACAATAAATAATACAGGAGCATGATTTGCTGGGGGGCAATATAATGACTAATAAAATACCATCTTTGTGATGGTGACATCTGAACGTGGGTAGGCATAACTGACACATGCAGGAGGTACGTTCAAGTGGAGCCAACTTCAAGCAGCTGGTGAAGACAATCAGTATCTAACAACACAGGGTAGGCTCTGAGGAGCAGCCACTGGGATTTGAACAGCTAGTTAGCACCGTTCCCACTCCAAATGATGACACTCACTTCTGTGTCAAGGAATCAGTGCCAGTGACACTGTTCTCAGATGCACATGTGACTCTCTCCCCACCTGATTCTAATAGTTACATGCTGCTCCCTTGCAAGTACAGGAAAGAAAACTAAATCATCTCCTTTAAACAAGAAACTTCCTGGAAAAGCCCCACAGAGCTTATCTTAGAACTCTCTATCCCAGCCCCTCGTTCTGAATTAATGTAATCGAAGAACTATGCACGTTCCACGTTACGCCCACATAGCAGCATAACAAGGTAAGTTTGTACCCTCTATATACTCCATGGAAACCAACACTGCTACACATTTCACCACCTGCATCAGGCATTGTGTGGGCCTCATCTACTTTTGTGCTTCCGTGTCATTCTACCAGATCACAGGCTAGTCTGTATGTTGAATCTATGGTAGAGATTTGGGTAATTGAAGCTGCATTGGTGTAAATGGCCCCCAAGCATCAGTAAACACTGTCCCGCTTGTCTGTCACCTTTATCATGAGCTCCCAGAGACTGAGACCTGCTTGTTTTATTTGCAAAGGACCAAGCATGCCACTGACGACTAGTGCTGAGGAGTGGGATTTCTGACAAGTCATTTCTGAAACAGCCCAAGATTGTTTGTAGTGAATACACAGATCATTTTGAAGTGGGGGGGTTTACACATTTTCAACCAATAGCTTAATTTCACTTTTGGACATATGGTTTTTAATCTAATAGAGAGCTTAAAACATTGAGCACAGCACACACGACAGCAGGGGTCCCAATTGCTCATTGCCCGATTCACATTTTGATAAAAAAAATCTTCTTGCAGGTTACAGCATTACCTGTTCCTTACTGCCCAGGCCACACACAGTTGTGCTATGGACTCTCCTTCTGCTCCACCATTTGAAAGTCTCTGTGGGGGAAGGGGTGACAGCACTTGTCAGCTGGGGAAGTAACATTTGGGAACTGATGTATTTTTGGCGCCAGTAAGTGACACATAGCAGGTGGATGCAAAGTGAGCCAACTGCACGTGACCAGCCATGGATCACAGAGCCAGTGATCTGGGGACTGCAGTCATGGACCTGTAGCACCAGAAGAGAGGGCAGTGCTGAGGGCAGGGAAGGTGGGGCAGACAAACACTTATACTGGCTTAAGTGTGTGTGGGAATGTACTGCTCGTGAGCAGGCATCAGCTGATGTGCAGTAATGGTTTGTCTGTCTGCTCCCAACCCACAGTAAGTGAATCTGAACCACAGTGATTTGCTCCTGAATCAAACAGGTGGTAAACTGCCAGCTGAGCTTTCATTTACCTCAAAAGAGAGTGGACAGACAAAAGAGTTGAGCTATAGTAATTTCTCCACCTTTTTGAGCAGTATAACTGTTTCATTAGTTCGTGCCCCTCAGACAAGGACCAGTGTGTTCATCATTACCACAGCTCATTAAATAACATTTGAAAGACCTGGAAAGAGCCAGTCTACTCTACCTTCAAATCTACTCTTATCAGGTCACAACTCCCAGTTGCTGTTTAATTTCTGTAAAAGCTACTTAGTTCCTATAGGAAAAAATAGTCTGTCAATGAAATACCTGTTCTTTTATTTTTATTACCCTTTATGAAAATATTCTCAAGTCCTCCATGCCTGGAGTTCAAGCAACCCCCAAATCAAGCCCAACCCATCACCATCAAACCCACCTCTAATCATCAGACTCTATATCGGACACAACTCTGCCTTAATAATACACGCAAAATCTGTTAACACTCTCCAGTGCCACAACAATCAATACCCCTCACAAGAAAACCATCAAAACTCATGGATCCTACACATGTACATCACAGAACACAGTATATCTCACAGTGAACCAAATGCCCTCATGGAAAGCATGTGGATGAAACTCTATAGCAGGGGTAGGCAACGTTTTTTGGCCAGAGTGCTGAAAAACACCACAATGCCTACCTCGGAAGGTGCCAGAGTGCCAGCATGGCAGAAAAACAAGATGAGGGCAAGGGGTACATGGCAGGATGACCTGCATGTGCCCCTTGCCCCCCACCCAAAGTCCCTTGCCCCTCATCCAAAGCGTCTGCCCCCCAGCCCTACTGCCCCTTGCCCCCCACCCAAAGCCCGTGCCCCCCAGCCCGGGCTCTGTGGCTGCCAGCAGGTACCCCGGCTCTGGGTAGCTGCTGGAGCCCAGGCTGCTCCCGGCAGAGCTTGCAGTATCCCATACACATAGCCAGCCCACTGCTTGCTGCAGCTGCCCGGAACCGGGGCTGGCTACAAACAGCCATGCCGGGCTCATCACCTCCGTGCTGGGAGTGGGGGAGAGACCGGGGCTGCGCTGCCTCAGGCCCCTCCCCCACTGCCCGCTCCCAGGCACACCTGCATGCGCCGGTGTGGAGCTGATGCAGGAGCCCAGCAGAGATGTTTGGAGCCTCCCGGCTGCAGCCGGCCCAGGCTCTGGGGAGCTGCTGCCAGCCAGATCCCAGGCTGCTCCCAGCAGGCAGCTGGGACTCCGCAAGCCCTGCTGGGAGCAGCCTGGGCTCTGTCACTGGCAGCAGCTACCTGGAGCCGGGGCTGGCCGCGGCATCCCAAGCAAAATGGCCTCACGTGCCACACTTGGCATGCATGCCAGGGGTTGCCGACCCCTGCTCTATAGGAACTACACACCAGAATTAACTCTAAGACAAAAAAAAGAAAGAAAAAGGACAGAAATATAAACATCAGCAGGAGCATATTTTTCACAGAACAGCCACTTCCCCCTCTTACCTCACAATCCTTGTGCTCAAAGGCAATTTGCAAAACACCCGAGGAAGATGGGCCTGGGAACATAAATTCATAATCCTATCGGATAACAAAAAAATCTGGTCTGAATACAGTGTTTTATGGCTAATTACAACCTAAAAAATACTGCTACTAATCTCTCTGCATTTCACAAGTAATAACTACCCTCTCCACTCTTCAGTGGTCTCACTCTGCCACAAACTAGACAGTCTATTCTACCGCACTTTTGTTTTATAAGAACTCCTGATAAAAACTCTTCACTCCTAGTTCACAGCCCTCCCGTCTATCCCTCCAAGCACATTGTTTGCATTTATAGTCTTCGCTCTACTATTTAGCTCAGCCTACATCTCTTTCTTAGACCTGAGAAAGGGTACTTGATGCCCAAACCTTGTTTAACAGCTCCCTAATTATACAGTTGATCCAATAAAAGACATCACAAAATATCTTTGCCTCCTGTTCAGTTCTACTGGTCTTTTGTGTTACTTTGACCGATCAGTTCAGTTCATAATAGCTACAATATTTTGGGAAACTATTGAGCTGCCAAAGATAGACTATGAGGCAGTAAATAAGTATTGAACAAAATAGTTTATATAAAAATTATAAGCATCCAAAGGGCCCATCAGATTAATGTATGCCTCTGAGTTTAATATAGCTATTAATCTTGGTCATTTATAAATGGAACAAGCCCGTATGCCATTTGAGGCAGGTAGCAGCTTCTTGCTGCTTATATCCCAGTTATCTCGATAGGGCTCTGGGTCCATGACAAGACATACAAATAACTGCAAAGAGAACTGTAAATTTAGAACTCAGCAGACAAACATGTAAGAGATGGGGACAAGGGGAACGCTGGGACTAGGGGGTCAGTAACCACATCTCCAGGAGGCCTGAAATGCCTCTACACTAACGCCTGTAGCATGGGGAACAAGCAGGAGGAACTCGCCCTCCTGCTGGCTGACACCAGCCCGGACATTGTGGGGATTACGGAGACTTGGTGGGACTCCAAGCATGATTTGGCAGTGAATGTTGAGGGCTATAGGCTGTACAGGGGGGACAGGATAGGAAGGGGGGGGG